>NC_064629.1:347122387-347746970 GCF_023864275.1 Schistocerca cancellata | reverse complement strand
ATTCAAAATTCTTTTAGTTTTATTATCAGCTGTGCTAATCTTAGACATAATTCACATATATTTCTGGAGTTTTTAATAAATTTTCTTAATACAGTGCAGTGGTTTTAATAACGTTTAACTGTTTCGGTATCATCACTCCTCCTAGCTATAGGATACATTTCCCTTTTCTGTTTACAAGATATTTTTATCGCTTCAGTAAACCATGGATTTTTGCATGGTTTCAAATATACTCTCAAAGGTATCATGAAACAGGTTAAATTTTAAATTAGGATCACGTTCCCAGTACACCTCATCCCAGTCTAACTGTTGCAAACTTTTCCTAAAACTTTGAATTGTTAAATCGTTAATTGAACGTACTAATTTGAAGGGCTGTTTTGCATTACTGTATGGAGCTATATCATATACTGTAACTAACGGTGCCTCATGATCAGACAGACTATTCTTAACATGAAAAGTCTTTATTTTATTAAATATATCTTGGTCTATGAATACATTATCTATCAGTGTGCTGCTTTTCTGTACCACCCGAGTAGGAAAATCAATATTTGATGTCAGATTGAAAGAACCAAGTAATACTTCAAGGTCAAGCATTCTGTCGGACTCTTTCAGAAAATCTAAATAGAAATCCCCACAAACAATAATTTTCCTTCCTCTGTCTGACAGACAGCACACCAAAGAATCCACGTTTTTCAAAAATAGTTTAAAATGGCTACAATTATAAAAGTGCCACTATTTCGTTTAAGCTCACATGCACATGCTTCTATATGTTGCTCTCCGCAAAATTTTTTAGTTTCCAAATTTTTCACTCTGTGACAGATTTTAACATATATGGCAACTCCTTCTCTTTCCATAGTGTCTCTATTTACATTTGCTGAAATATTATATCCATCTACATTTACCATTTCCATACCTGTGACTATATGACGTTCAGACAGGAATAGTACATCTATTCCACCCTCAGTTTCTAAATCTTCTAAACAAACAAGAAGCTCATCTACTTTGTGTTTTAATCCCCTGATATTCTGATGCAATATATTAACATTATTTTTCACTGTGCTTTTATGTGAATTTTGAGGCGTACTAACATAATTTTTCACTGTGCTGTTGTAATAATCTTGTGATATTTTCATATCTTTAGTGCCTGCCTGCCTGAACTTCTCATTAAGCTTAATTTCAATCAATGTTGGGTGATTGGACACTGATCTTAGCCTAAAAAAGTACTCCCATGAGTTTCAGTGCCCCCCCCCCCCCCTCCCTGAAAGATTTTGCTATCATCCCAGCCAGTTTACCCTTCCCTTTCCTAAGAAACATCTACTGTAACTGCAGAAGAATTCACAATAAATCAAAGTTATGAATATCTTAATAATTAAGTATATTTAATCTGAATAAACTTACAAATCTGTTACCTTTTTGTAAATGTCTTATCTTTCTTGGCCCCCTCAATTATCGACACTGGTTCGTAAACTACTATGAACAGACAGTTACAATTGTAAAAGTAGTGGCAGGCTTACAATTCATGTCGTACATGTTCAGATGCTGATGGACTGAGTGGATACTCTGTCCGATGTGGTTACAGGACTCAAAACCGATTCACAGAATCTAAGTTCCAATTTCAGTCGGAGAGCAAAAGAAAAATGAGCTCATTTTCTAAGTGTATCATTGACATAGGGAATGAAAATATTCGTCCCAAATCAGTGCAGCATATTGTAACACTAACGTGTTCCCTGAGACAAAAACGTATAGTGAGCTCAGTGGAAATAGCAACGTCTTGAATGCAGACAGAATACTGACCAAAGTCAGGCCAACGAACAAGCAATTACCTGATACAGGAATATTGCCAACTGAGTGCAGAATTATAATTGCTGTGAATCGAACTCATCCGTCAAAAAAGGTGTTTGGCTGAATGTATCTAAAAAGCACCACGTGAAACGTGCCTCTCACCCAAATATCTGCCGGTTCCAAGAGCTGCAAAATTTAATTGTGTCACCTCAGTTTGTCTTCATCCAGAGTACTTTATTATAGGTTGCAATACCGGTATACAGTGTGTTCAGAAACAGTCCTAAAAGCTTGTAAAAGTGTTGCAGGGAATATTGTGCAGAGAAATGATTGTTAAGAAAAAAATTTGACATGTTGCACCGTTTACGAGTTGTTTAGCATCTAAGTTAGCCAATCACGTGGTTGCGAGGGCAAATTCAAGCACTTGCATGTGCTAAAATGTGGTAATATACACACATCGGACGGTTCGCGAGTTACCACTTGTTGAAATGCTCATTACCAATCAAAACTTGCCTTTCTCTGTTGTGATAAATTTAAGCTAGGCGAGAAAAAGCTACTTTCGTTCGGTTGAAGAAAACCAAACGAAGACACCGCCTCTGGCAGGCTGCTTGAATTTACATGAGTGACAACCTGATTTGAAAACTTCAGTGCTAAATAACGCATAAACGGCACACTGTATCGAAGTTTTTTCTTAAAAACACCCTCACAAACCCTTCAGACTGTTTTCCACCACCCTGAGTATGTACATGTATTTGCATGTCTTCAGAGTTGTCAGAGTACAGTCATCTTTATGTCGTTATGAAACGAGGAGAAAAGTGAAGACTTATTGATTATTTCATGGGGATAAATGACGGTAGCCACAAAAAATTCTGCCTTTGCCAATTGTGGAATTCTGGTAGGAAGTTGTCAGTACGAAGTCCTTTGCCCAGCAGCAGCATGACAGAGACAGTGTGTTGTCCCTGAGAGTGTGTGCTCGGAGGCGGAAAAGAGAGTTACACTTGGACCACCGGTCAAGGCAGGTGCGGCTTGGCGATGTTGTGGAGTGGACGCCGTAGCTGGAGCGTGGCCACTGACGTCAAGATCGCAACGCTTGCCTGCACGGTGTCTGCTTACGAATTGTGAAGGCTGCTGCGAGGCTCATCAAATCCGCCCTCCTCTGTGCGAAATCCAGGACGGTTTTTAGCACTGTAGCTTACCACTGTAGTGCTCTGAGCACTATGGGACTTAACATCTATGGTCGTCAGTCCCCTAGAACTTAGAACTACTTAAACATAACTAACCTAAGGACATCACACAACACCCAGTCATCACGAGGCAGAGAAAATCCCTGACCCCACCGGGAATCGAACCCGGGTGCGGGAAGCGAGAACGCTACCGCGCGCTTACCAAGCGATGTGGGAGCAGTCCTGGGCCGCACTGAACGCATGAACAAGAGGTGTGAACTACCAAATTGAAATACAAGCAGCAGCAGCGGGACGGATACTCGGCTGCCATACTTGTCAACAGGAAAGGGATGTGACAGAGGGCCGGTTAGGTGCCGGGTTGTTTAATAATTGTTTTAAATTAATGTTTTCTATATGTCGACCACCTGCACGCTCTGCAAAGGCAGTGGTATTGTCAGCTGCCTTGTCCAGCAAGGAAGTGCTACTCTATCACTAGCAAAGAAATAACTTTATTAAACTACATGCTAAAATGTTGCTCAATTTTAAAGAAAGGTGTTGAAGTTGGTTTTCCTGAGCGAGCTAGTACGTGACGTTAACAAGTAAGTGTAGACGTTATCTTGTCGTCCTCATAAAGCTCACACAATACTTTATTCAAGCAATTAAGTTTTGAAAATACTGAATATTGTCTCGTGAAGGCATCAGGCATTGTTTTATTGTAGAGGAAAGAAGCTTAAGGTTTTCTTTTCCGCAGAGTCCCCAAGGAAAATGTATTAATTAATACGCAGTCATTAAGTTAGTGATACTCCTCGAAAACAAAATGTTGTGGGCGGTGAAAATACACTCGTCTACACAGTGGTACGTTCTCTGCGTTGCTCTGGAAGGAGATTTACTTAACTTCGTACAGTCCATTTCCACAGGAATGTTCTGAGTAGTTATTTATTGCTCATTTAGTCTGATCAGATTAGGGCCTTAAAGACCTCTCTTACATATGACAAGGAAACTAACTATGAATACAAATGTATCACTAGATGCAAACAAATTTAATTCACTTGATGAACAAATAACATTATGTTCTCATTAATTTCTGCCTAAGATAAATTGGAAATTTGTGGTAAGGACTATGGGACCAAACTGCTCTGGTCAGCGGACCCTAGAATTGCGCACTACTTAATCTAACTGACACTAAGGACAACACGCACACCCATGCCCGAGGGAGGACTCGAACCTCCCGACGGGGTGCGCCGCGCGAGCCGTGGCAAGGCGTCTGACATCGCACAGCTGCTCCGCGCGGCTCTGCCTAAGATATTTAATACACTGGTGGCCTATGTAAGACGAAGCTCTCGTCTTGATTGTTGACTGCGAACTGAGGAGAGCATTCCTCTGCTCAGCCGTAAGTACACCATCGATTGAGACGGCGGTGCGAACCTCTAGGAAGCGTGACTACGCCGGTGTTACTCATTCAAATCGTTCAAATTGCTCTGAGCACTGTGGGACTTAACATCTGAGGTCATCAGTCCCCTAGAACTTAGAACTACTTAAACCTAACTAACCTAAGGACATCAGAAACATCCATGCCCGAGCCAGGATTCGAACCTGCGACAGTAGCAGTCGCGCGGTTCCGGACTGAAGCGCCTAGAACCGCTCGGCCACCGCGGCCGGCTTGTTGATTATTCGTCAGTGCCAGATGCAACGACTATACTTTCCTCTGGTTTCACTGCAAGACGCCGACCTTATTTTAGCATCCCGCTTTTCGGATGACACCACATAAAAATATATTTCTGATTTTATTTTGATGGTTTTAAGTCTGGTTGTAAATGTACGGGTGCAGTAACTTACAATGAAGTAAGATTGAAGTTAGGTTATCTATTTATAGAGCGGTGTGCTGACCACACGCCCCTCCTCTCCGCATCCTCATCAGAGGATGACACGGCGGTCGGATGGTCCCGATGGGCCACTTGTGGCCTGAAGACGGAGTGCTTTATCTATTTACGGTGCACAGCTACCTTAATTATTCCTGAATGATTATGGGGACAGTGAAGCACCCGGCATATTTAAGGAGAACGGAGTTACGCTATGGGTTATGGAGGAGGGGGATAAAACCACAGAGAAATGCAGCGGAATTTTTCGAAAAATTACGGCACAGTATGTAATGCCCCATACTACGGAAGATAACCAACGGAAAGGAGATAAGTTTGACCGTGGCTGCTATTTGTGCAACTCTGAAGAGATGTCGGAAATTACTCTGGGAATTTAGAGTTCACTGCGTAAGCATAACGAAATTAAAAGATTACAGGCTAGATATGTTCATTATACAGAACGGTTAGAGTCCTTGGAGGATGTAAGTCCTGGGTAGGCAGCCTGCATAAAAGGCCAGCAGAACTTGTAGTAATATTCTGAAGAGGATACCAGATATACGTACAGAATTTCAACACGATTCAACTGACAGTGATTAATGTAATGATTCTCTGTTACATGGCATGGAAACAGAAAACATACATCATATATTCCTAGGCCGCACAGAAAACCTCTCGAAGATATGGGTCTACATAAAACAAATTAGGTCCTCATCTATAAAAGAGTGGAAAACCATCAAATAAAATCAAAAGATAAACGATTAACTACCCCAATTCCATAACCCACAATACAAACTTACAGTAGTGCAGGATTAAGGATGTCAATAACATGTTTCTGCATAAAACGAGAAAACCGAACTTTCGCACACTGGAAACAGAAAACGACTACCGCCAGGGCGCTCTGCCTTCATTGGTGTGAATTTAAAGATATTAAGTGATATCACAGGATCGAATGCTCGAAGCACAATTCTAGTAAACATTGATTCTAAAATTCATATCTTAAGAGCCATGAGCACTTGTTCATCTTCGCTACTATGAAGCACATCTCTTCTATTGAACAAATACTCAGAGCTCTTAAAACATGCATTTTAGAGCCCATGTTTACTATACTTTTTTCTTCGAATTATCGCTCGTGCTGGGACACCTTATATATGATATATGGTTTTTGTACGTTCCTCAGATAGGGAATATAATAAGTGAAATAGATTGTACACATACAGGTTGCGGCCTGGTAGACTGTCGCACGGTCGTCTGCTTCGTATATTCACGCACTCGTTGGTAAGTCAGAATCTTTTCATAAGGAGTCGTATATGTACAGACTGGCCACTGTAAGTGCTGTCACTATGTATCGTATCTTTTTCTGATTCTAGTTACGAATGTCCGGTTATCTCGCTTTATGTAGATGCATTTTATTGATATCCTTAAACCTAGGCCATTATAAGTCTGTATTGTGATTTATGGGATGTGCGTTCGTTAATAGTTTACCTTTGGATTTTATTTGTGGTGGTTGAGCTCTTTTGTATTTGCTGTTCTAATGTGCTTTACAGGGCGTGCTGAAAAGCAATAGCTCCAAATTTTTAATGTGAAAACTCTTACAACTTTTTAAGTAAAACAAACGTTATCAACATTGTACATCTTTATTCTTCATGTCTACATATTGATAACCAAATGGTACTCCATTTGAGTGTACTAAAAAAAGGAAATTATCTCTAACACAAATTTATTCACATCAAATATGTCCATATTGCGAAAATGAAAAAGGAATTAAAAAACGACATCTTATTTTAATAGAGCGGACTACACCTCATTTCGCTCATGCTTATCTACTTAGTACTTTAACAAATGTATATAAATCCAGCTAATTAAATCTGTTTAATAAAGTTCGTTTGAGATAATTACCCAAGTACAAACAAGTGTTGGGCCTCAGTTATATTGTGCAACATAGTAGTCATGAGTGCTGTGTAGGGACACAGTTGCAGGAAATATTAGGTTATGCCTATCCAGTCACTAGAGCTTTTAAATCAAGTGCTGAAGTAAATAACGTGGCAGAAGACGTAGGGGCCTAAAGAGGATCAGTTAGTGACGGTGGGAGCGGCTGGGAATAGTCCTGGAGGGCAAGGCTTATGATACAGGCGGTAACTTGGACAGGATTGCTGCCAAAACTCGGTCCAGTAGTGCTCACTTTGCACAGACAGTCGGGCGTTACGGTCAACCCTCACTGTTGTGAGGCGTGTTAACATTTAACTTGAGAGGGCACTGTTTACTGCTGATGAGGCGCACATTTCGTTGATATCAGCTGAGAGTATCTGTAAGCTGGGCTACATTGCACTCGGCCTACACCTGAATAGGACTTGGACGATGTGTCGTATAGGACCGCGTTATTGTCCGCCTGTCTGTCTGTCTGTCTGTCTGTCCGACTGTTAAAAACCCTTTTTATCAGGAACGTATTAAGGACAATATTCCCTTAGCAGTGTAAAATGTTGAGTTTTTAAGTTAATTTTACGTCAAGTATTTTCATACCCGAGCAATCACTCATCAAAACGTGTACGTACTTCCCGTTGACTTAGAATCATAAAATTTGCAAAGACGCACAGTTTCACACTACACGCAAAGGAAAAAATCCGATAATTGTTAATCTGTATTTATATCACATGAAAAAATATTATTATTTTTTATCCATGTGTATGTTTGTCGGTCTGTTGAGATCCCTTTTTCTCTTGAACAGGTGGCATATCAAGTTAAATTTTATGCCACATACTAATGTCTACTAATGTGATCCCTTGCCAGTGTATGACATTTAAGCTTCTAAGTCAATTGAATCAAAAGTTTCGGCCACTTGTGTCACATATTTTGAAACTCGTAAGTCTCCTGACTGCTGTAGGGTACTTCTATATTCTGACAGTCACTAGGCACCTCCAGGGTAGAATCTTTGTTAATACTGAAGTCCGATGTCGTGCCGTTTCAGCGAACGCTAGGCTGATATTCATGGAATCATTTAACAGGTTACGGATAACGTCACCGCAATGATTTATGAGCTGCTTTGGAACATGTAAGCACTCTTTTCACCCAGCAGAGTTTTCTTTTCGAGAGATCTGGATTCAAACGACAGCGTTAGTGAGAAATCAACGGCTTTGTCGACTTCGCCAGTTAATAGTCACGAGCAGATGAAAGTGAGTACTTGACAGTTTTCATAAGGAATTAATTTTTTTCATTGTTCAGGTATTAAAAGTAATTCGAGTAGTGCTCCATAGGTAATTGACATTTTCTGCAGTAAGATGAAGTTCTGTATTTATACTTTGGTATTTTATAGCACGAAATTTAGAATGGTGAATGAAACTGACTGATTTAATTTTTTTATCTCAGCCCGCTGCATTAAAAACATAAGGCAAAACTGACCTACTGGCAATACAGATAGATCATTTTATGCAAAAAGTAACGATGGTCACCACATATCGCACGAATATGTAAAAAGAAAAAGAAGCAATGGAAGCGAAAATATGAAATGCCTCGTCTTGTTGTAATGACCATGTTGAGGTTGCTTGACAGAGCTACAGAAGACACAGAAAAAATACATAATATTACTAGACATTTTAAATCCAAAGGAGGAGAGAAAAGTTGAAAAGGAACTGACGAATTAAGACGAAGTTAGATGAGCAGAACGAAAATGAACTGTTTACAGAAATATTTCATGCAACATAGTTTTTAAACTATATAATCGTTATCAGAGGAATCAGCGGACAGAAATTGTTTAGCAACAGTACAGTCTTGCATTAACGAAGCAGTTACACGGAAAACCTAAATCAGGATGGCCCCACGCGTTGTGAACCGTCGTCCTCCCGAATGCGAGCCCAGTGTGCTAACCACCGCGCCACCTCACTCGGTTCATTTTTGCTAGCAGCTTCGTTAGAATATAGATGATAAAGAGATAAAAATACAACTTATTTCATATTTAATACATAACAGTATCTTATGAATTTATTTATTATATTAGATTTGTAATGTTTAGGGTGGTAGACATCATCAAAAATAAAGCAAAATGAATTGTTTTATCACCACGAGCATTGAATGAAGGACACATTGTCTCAGCGACATTTGATCTTCAATAAATGAATGGGGAAACTTATATCATTATTACTCTACAATAGAAATTCTTTATAAGTTTGAAGCCATAAACCAGCATCTAACTTAAATTCAGTGGCGTTCACGCTTAGTTTTGGTCGTAAATACCGACGAATGTCGACGCTAACAAAAATAAGAAAGTCTTATACAACTAACATCGAACCCATGACCTACAGCAAGTCATTCTGACGCTATACACAATCAACTACCTCACCACGGTAACTATTTTAATGGATGGTAGGTAAATTAATCTGGTCCGATTATCAAGGATGAAGCTCCTGCACGAAGGCTAACTAGTGTGGACGGCTTCACTGTGAGGTAGCTGGCGCCCTAAGTTACATTACCATTCACTCTGTCCAATCTTATGCCCGACCCGCGTCCTACTCTTGCGAGAAAAATTGAAATTTGTTTTTTAAAGGTGCCAGAATAAGTGCACTGTCATGTACGAAAGAGATGACATAGTGTCTAAATAAGAGGCATAAGAATTAAAGTGGCTCACTTATTATTCAGTGAATAAATGCTGCCAAAGTGACATCGTCTGATGATTATTGCCTAACAAAAGTGCCAATGTATGTTTATTGGTTGTGCTGTGCAGGGCATTGATATACAGCCGTGGAGCGTGTGACAGTGCCGCACTTGTAAGGGTACCATAGTGTAAACTACTACTAATTCCCCTTCCCGCTGCTGGATAGTAAACACATCAGTGTTGTCACGCTGTCCACGTCAACAGTTCAGCCTGCCGTGTAATACCAGCAGCAGTATTATGGGAAACAGCTGAAGCACAATCTTTCAAAAGACTATGTAAAATTAGAAACACAAGACACATCGCAAAAAACTATAGGAAACATGGAACAAGTATCTTCATCTTCTTAGTTTTATTTGTAGTCCGTCGCATGACCACTGGTCCTGCATAAAGAAATCTTCTGAAATTTTCATGACTTTTTGTCCATAATATTTTTGTGCCCCAACCAACGGATATTAACATGAACACACATGAGGTAGCGTGGGTCTTGTGGTAGAGTACTGCTGCAAGCTGTCAAGTAAGGTGCACACAGAGCGTTATATGGGTGGAGCTGCTGAACCACGTGTTTACTTGCTGGCGGCAATAGGTTGGGTCCGTCAGTTATTACGAGGGGTATCGTAAACATCTAATTATTATCCGGAAACTATAATGTAATATTGATGAAATTTCGTCGGTATTATCGTTTGTCTCTCAGCGCATAATGTTGAAAATTTCAGTTAATTGTGTATTTTCTTTTGTTTTATCGGAAGTGCTCGAAGTGACTGAGGTGTAAGGTACGGAAAATTGAGGTTCGTAGTGTGATGAAGTTCCTGCATTGAAACAGTGCTTCCGAAACCCATGATGAGATGTCGGCTGTTTATGGGAAGGATTTCCCATTTTATGGCAATATTATGTGGTGGAAAAGGAATTTCCGAACTGGTCACATGTGCCTGACAGACGAGCCAAACGCAACAATCGGCTGTGAAGGTCATGCTTTCAGTTTCTTGGGACTGTAATGGAGTCATCGTCACAGATTACTTTCCCAACGGTCACTCCGTCACTGAAAGATGCTACATCAATCTTCTGGAATAGGTACGAAAAACTCTGATTAACAAATGCCGGGGTATGGTCCCCAGAGGCGTTCGTCTTATGACTGACAATGCACCAGCTCATTAGTCTCAAGTTGTAGTTGACAATATAAGGGCATTTCGTTTTGCGATCATACAGCGTCCGCCATATTCTCCGGATCTCGTACCAAGTGATTTTTTTTTTTGATTCCCAGAAATGAAGAATCCATTGCGTGGTCGCCGATTTGACAACGAAGATGACGTCATTAAGGAAGTGCAAGTGTGGTTTAAAGCAAAATCTGCAGAGCTCTACAATCAAGGCAGCCAGAAAGTCAAGAAACACTGGAAAAAGTGTATGAATCTGGATAGTGACTACGTGAAGATGAATTAACAGCAAAAAGTCAACACACTCTCTATCCCATTTTTAAGGCTGATAAGTGTAACTTTATGGCCAGCTCGTACTTATCCTTCGCATTGCGCCATGCTCTTCGTTCGGCATGCGAGTTGCTCAGTCATTTGCGCTGTCGCATTTCGTGCTTTTCTTCGTGCCCGTCTGTACGCTACATCCAGACTCTCCGCTCCTCCATAGATGGACCCGCATGTCTAGTTCATTTTCCTCTTCCGGAATCCAACTCCCTGGCTTCGGTATTCGACCTACCACTGGCCCGAGTAGTTACATTTGTGCCGACTGGATAGTTTCACGGTACTGTCATCCCGAACAGACATAAAAGTGCCTAAAGAGGATGTTCTTACTCCTGCGATGCTTTTTTCATGGTGTTGATTTCTGACCACCATGAAATAGTCATTTTCTCAATTCTGGCAGGAACAGTTGCGCCTCTGGAAGCAGCAAAAACCTGCAGTAGAAGAGATGCATAAACTGCTCAAATAGAATGAGGAATTGATCCGCTCTGACGTTGTGTTGGTGGCGGCCCAGGCGTCTGTAGAGAAACTTTTATCCCCGCCGACGCCATCGCTGGTCGCCGGTTCGTGGAGTCACCGCAACGGTGGGAAAATTACTTGCGCTGCTCTTGATGCACTGCCAGGTAAGGCATATTGTCGATCCGGCTGATAAGGTCACGTTTTTATCGTCCAGTAGATCAGGATTCTACGAAATCGTGAAAAATTTGAAGCCCTTTACCGATACAGAGAAACTTCACTTCGAGGAGCTTTGTCATGTGCTTACGCAGTTTTTTGGGCGTCAAGCCTATGTGATGGCGGCATGGTTGCAGTTCAGGCAGCACCGAAAGTGCCCTGTCGAATGTGGCATGGATCGCCGATCTGCAAGGCCTCCAGTGGTAGTGTCTGTTTGAGTGTCCCTAATGTGCTACGTCGTATGCGAACTCGCTGATGAGGCACGTGCTCGTCCAATTAGCACCCGACCACGAGGTCCATGCTGAGACGTTGCCCTCCTCCGACCCTTCTTCAGCCGTACTTCCTCGGATCTCTGAATCATGTGAACTTAAGGTAGCGGTAAATGACTTACTTTCCGACGATTGGCAGGCGAGGAAGATAGATATGCTTGGTAAACTGCACTCGGTGTCCTTATGATTGGCCAGGGCTGTTTGCTAAATGGATTGACGTGGAATATCTCATTTAAGCTCTTGATTTACTGATATTAAGTAGGCAATTGTGTGTCTAGGAGTACTAGTAGGAAAATACTAGCCAAAACTTGCTCTAATCAGAACAGCAGAAACTCAAAACCGAGAAGCATTATCGGCGAAAAAATGGATTACAGTAGATGTAACTTAGCTAATATTGGGTATATGGTGAATTGGTAAACCATGATTTTTTTGTCATGTCCATATTCTACTCCAAAGTACATGGAAATGAATGCAGATTGTAGGGATGATTTTGCTAAATTACTGTAGGATTATGTGATTGCATAGAGGGTTATCAGTCCCAGAAAACACCACGCGATGGCTCTCAGACGTAGTTACTTTGTGTGAGGCTGCGATAATTCGTCTACAAGTGCCTAGTGCGAAAATTCAGGCACGATAAGAAATGAGGCTTGACATGAACTGCACTTGGTAACTGTAATTTATGAGCTCATGCAAACATGCTCTAAAGTAGGGGTGTACAGACTTGCTACCACCACGAGACACAAACCCTTCACTGTGACTACATAACGGCAGCAAGAAAGAAAAAATAATACGATTTACATATAAATCGGTTCTTGGAGAGGGTCCGCATTGAGCAAAAAAAAATTTTGTTATTTTTCTTATATTAACCAGACATCTTCGCTGAAGGTACAGCGTCATTAGGGGCCGTTGTTTTCTTTCTTGTAACCACATACTGTGGTTTTCCTGATTTTTATGTTTTCCATTACAGTTGTTTTCCTTTCACAGTTTTGTCGTTTTTCCTAATTTCCCATTGTCACTGATTTCCCATTGTCACTTACACTGTCACTTTTTACAAAAAAGTTTTTTGCTAACAGTGACAGTGAAAGTTAAATAGTGCAGTTTTTCAGAGTGAAGATAACGGGGGAATCAGAAAAAATGACGTGCTGTGAAAGGAAAAGGTTTGTAATGCAAAACATAAAAAACCAAAAGAACCAAGAACAATAAGAAAAACTAAAACCCGCTGATGATGTAGTAACTTCAGTGAAGCACGTCTAGGAAATAGAAGAAAAGAAAAACATTGTGTTTTCCCAAGGCAGAACCCTCCAAAAACAAATTTATTTGCCAGCAAACATGGACAGAAGAGCTCCAATTTCAAGAGGAATTTCGTAATTACTTCTCATCATTTGTTCCACAAATATTCATTTTATTTAACTAATATCGTTACAGAAATATTTTCTAAAAAAAACTAAGTTCTTCAACATCCTTCCCTCTCCTTCCTGGGAATGAATGAAAGATCAGCAAGCAAAAATTTACAAGTACGAAACGTGAAGAGCGAGACACCATCAGATTAACGGTGTGCTGTATGTGGCCGATAGGCCGCAGTCCTCCCCCCCCCCCCCCCCCCCCCCCCCGAATCCCTCGGACTTCATAGCAGATGTAGGCCAGTTGTGCCATGTATAGCCGGCCTCTGTGGCCGAGCGGTTCTAGGCGTTTCAGTCCGGAACCGCGCTGCTGCTACGGTCGCAGGTTCGAATCCTGCCTCGGGCATGGATGTGTGTGATGTCCTTAGGTTAGTTAAGTTTAAGCAGTTCTAAGTCTAGGGAACTGATGATATCAGATGTTAAGTCCCATAGTGCTTGAAGCCATTTCATTTGTTGCCATATTTAAAATCTTAGGAAATTCCAGATAGCTCAGATTTGATACTACACTTTTCCCCCACCCCTCTGATATCCCAGGCTACTCGTGATAAACATAAAATGGTGGGAAATTTAAAATGGCCAACTGACCTATTGCTGGGAAAAATTAAAACATCCAAGATTGTGATCCAAGACTGCGGACCTGAACACAGGGTGCATGGTTGCCAGGCAATTTGTGGTAAGTACAGAATCGAAGACAGCAGACATGGTGATAAGGTGCTGTCTGTATTGTTGCCAGATTTCCATGATTTTGTCCAGCCCTCTGACATCAGAATCCAACAAGGCAATCCAATATGAATGACCTGGGTGCAGGCTGCATGGTTCCAAGATGGTGATCCAAGACGGCAGACCTGGAGAAAGCAAGATGGCGATCCAAGATGATGGACTTGGATGCAGACTACGTGGTAGGCAATCCAGTACTGCACACCTGGGCACAACATGTATGGTGAACAATTTAAGATGGCGGTCCCAGACCATAGCACAGACCTCTGACATCACAGGCCGCTTATGCTAAATGCAGAAGCCAAGATGACCACTTCTCCTGAGTGTAAAATGGTGGGACAAACATTTATGATATGTGCAGTAGGAGAGCATTGGAACAATTGTGCCCTTATCCAAACAAAAGCAGGACACATGGGGAAAAGACATGCGTGCCACATTCCAAGCCTGGCAGCCACTGCCACCACTCACATACATCTGTCATGGCAGATGCAACATGAGTGAATCCGGGGATGAAAGTACAGTGGCCTACCCGACCAGACGTCACAGGCCGCATCAGTGGGAGTTCACCGTAATGTCGTGTTCACGATGTCATGGGTCCCACATATGCCGATCGGCCACAATATGTTACACACCACATCAGTATTTGTATGCACTAGCCGACAGGCTGGAGCCAGCATGAATCCAAGCTCCATGGTGTCTGAACGTGCATGAGATTTGCGACGGTATTCTATTTATAGCTAACACAGGACTGCACAAATATGTTCCCTCCCTATACCATTACCCTGCAGGCTGAAACCTGTGTGGACATGTCTGTATCTGTAGGACATTTTAAACATAGTAGGGTCACTGTTTATGACTGATCTACATTCCCCAATACCAAAATGCTCTTGTCTATGTCACCATTTACAGCTCAGAAAGATGTTAACGAAAAATCAATCGCAAGGAGTTTGAAGGGCATTTATGATACGTTCTTTCCGACCCATATTCCAGATTCAGCGTTTTTCCTTATAGAAGGTATTCAAAAAAGTGTCGAATACTTTGAAAAGTGGTAGTACTCATCGAAAGACAGAAAAAGACAGTAGTCCAAACAATGTGTCCGGAAATGCATACTTCGTGTGATAAACACGTGTCTACAGGAGGTGTTCAGCATGGAATCCATTCATGACAGTGCACCCCTCTGCCTTTTGTTATAAGGAATGACGTACCCTTTGAAGTACACCTTGTTGTTGTTGAAGCTGCTGGCATGCACTGAAGACGCGACACTGTAGTGTCTGTAGATCATTGACTACCATGGCCTAGACAGATTCCTTCAAGTGTCTCCATAACCAAACGTCTACGGTATTGAGGCCTGAGGAATTAGCACACTAGGGTGAGCCCTTCCTCCCACTCCAACCAATCCAGTAGTCCTGAAATGTCTGCGTCAGAGGTTTGCACACATTGTGGCCATAGTGTGTTGGTGTGCCATCATGTATGAACCACAATTGTATTCGTTGCTACAGTGGCACAGCGTTGAGCAAGGTAGGCAATATATTAATGAGAAAGTCCAGATAGTGTGCCACAGTTAGCCTTTGTTGTGGCACGTATGGTCCTCTTAATCTATCGCCAAGTACACAGGCCCATAAGTTGATTGAGAATCGGTGTTGATGCCCTCTTTACTGAATCCCTAAGGGATTTACATGTGCCCATATACACTGGTTTAGGAAATTCACGACACCATCTCTTGTGAACCCTGCCTCATCGGTAAATAAAATCTTCGATGTTAACAGTGTATCTGCGACACACATCTGCAACAGCCATTGACGCAACCCCTG
This sequence comes from Schistocerca cancellata, assembly GCF_023864275.1. NCBI lineage: Eukaryota > Metazoa > Arthropoda > Insecta > Orthoptera > Acrididae > Schistocerca > Schistocerca cancellata. The sequence goes on along the minus strand of NC_064629.1, from coordinate 347,731,201 downwards.
TCTGCCATGATGATCCTGTGGCTTTAGGGCCGGAACGCACTGTAGATGATAAGAGTACGGCTACTGTTCATGAAGTACCAACCAGATAAGAGAGTGCGCCATGCGTTCTGCTGCTGCTAACCGTCGCACACTGGTTCTAGGGGTTTCTTCCACTGAACATAGCACACACTCTCCACGTCAGTCACATAGACTGAGCGGGGCCTTCCACTGTAAGTCTTCCGAGGTGCAAGGGTACCTGTGTCCCTCAGATGCTGCAAAAGCCTGCCAAACAGCTTCTTAGAGGGAATTTTGCGCTATGGATATTTTTCAGCGTAGAGGGCACAGGCTCGGGGGCTACGTCCATTTACTAAAGCGTAGCAAAATATCGTATGCACCATTTCACTTGTTGAGTAGTAGGCTTCCACTGCTAAAAAGTGTTAGACGGGAGAAAATGTAAATGTACTACACTATTTGTATGCACAAAAACCCAATAATAGTAATCCGGTTTTGGAAGAAGGTAAAACACCACGATAAGAACCCGGGCTTGTAGTACTGTACAATAAGACACACAAACATGACGAAAACTAATGTAGCCTCGACTCGAACAACACAAGTAACTGCAGGCTATCTAATGGTAAATAGAGTACTGTGAGTAAGACATCATTATATACTGATGACACATTTTATGGAGGGGCAATGCAGTGACTATGCTAATGTCCACACCAAACGTTGCACAGCCCTTCCTATGAACACGTGCTTATCTCGGAAAGTATGCGTTTCCAGACCAAGGTTTATTGGATTTATTTCTCTTGTTTCAATGAGTACTACCACCTCACTTTTTCTGAACATCCTGTATATGTAGAGTTTCAGGTCACTTCAAAAATAGACACACAATATAAAAGCTTGGCAAGAGTCAATGCAAGACAGTTCACCAAATAATAAATGAGTATATACGCTTTGCAGGTTGTAAGCCTTCTCATATGATAGCGAAAGAATATGTTTATCCACAAGTGATGGAAGTAACTTAGCTAATAAAGGAACTCAAAGCTGATATTTTTTTTTCTTTATTTCCAGATTATATGTTGAGTATCCACTGATAAATATGCCTCAACAGGAGCACATATCAATGTTCAGCATGTCATTTACATTTATTTCCAGCCATGGTAAATACGACAGCGTTCGAATGTTCTCAGACAGAATATTCAAACCGACTGTGAGCTTTGAAAACCCTTGTTATTGTGACAGCAAAACGTTATTTCCCATATAGTGACGCTGATCATGCGATACCTCAATGGCTGTTGTGGAGCTGTGTGTTCGATATAAACATCTACAGCGTTACTAGATAATCACAGGATCAGTGCACATCATTTCTCACAAACAGTTCAAATTTTCAGTGAAACTGAATTCACTCGCATGCACAAGCTGGCCATTATGAATTTACTGTTCGCTAGTTATGCTATACAGCACGCAGTATACTGAGCTGGCCACTACAAGTGGTATAGCTTTTAGGAAAACTTACATACCAGATTAACAGAAGTGTCGTGGAATACACTGAATCCCACTGAGGAAAATTTAGTTAAGTATTTCGACAACTGTAGCATGTTAGTATGTGGTAATATGAATGAGTTCAACAGATTAGATGTATTCATTATTTCTTTACTACTAACTCTATTCAGAACAAATTGCGCAGACAGTATCAAAATATGTCGATGAATGTACCTAGAAACATATGTCATTGTACGGCACATAGTTCAGGACATAATGCGTCATAAACATTTAGATGCGTGAAAACTGACATAATATACATGATGTTTTAATTTATTACTTCTTTACTGATAACTCTATCCACAACAAATTTGGCAGACAGTAGCTACGTATACCACTTGATCTACCTGCAAAATTGTATCATTGTATAACACATAGTTCAGTAGGTACAAGGTCATTGAAGGATTGAAGTACTTGAATATGAAATTGCTGGAAATATGCTAGAGATACAAGTGAAACATGTGTACAAAAGCATATGAAATAAGTTAAATATATGTGAAATACACTCCTGGAAATGGAAAAAAAGAACACATTGACACCGGTGTGTCAGACCCACCATACTTGCTCCGGACACTGCGAGAGGGCTGTACAAGCAATGATCACACGCACGGCACAGCGGACACACCAGGAACCGCGGTGTTGGCCGTCGAATGGCGCTAGCTGCGCAGCATTTGTGCACCGCCGCCGTCAGTGTCAGCCAGTTTGCCGTGGCATACGGAGCTCCATCGCAGTCTTTAACACTGGTAGCATGCCGCGACAGCGTGGACGTGAACCGTATGTGCAGTTGACGGACTTTGAGCGAGGGCGTATAGTGGGCATGCGGGAGGCCGGGTGGACGTACCGCCGAATTGCTCAACACGTGGGGCGTGAGGTCTCCACAGTACATCGATGTTGTCGCCAGTGGTCGGCGGAAGGTGCACGTGCCCGTCGACCTGGGACCGGACCGCAGCGACGCACGGATGCACGCCAAGACCGTAGGATCCTACGCAGTGCCGTAGGGGACCGCACCGCCACTTCCCAGCAAATTAGGGACACTGTTGCTCCTGGGGTATCGGCGAGGACCATTCGCAACCGTCTCCATGAAGCTGGGCTACGGTCCCGCACACCGTTAGGCCGTCTTCCGCTCACGCCCCAACATCGTGCAGCCCGCCTCCAGTGGTGTCGCGACAGGCGTGAATGGAGGGACGAATGGAGACGTGTCGTCTTCAGCGATGAGAGTCGCTTCTGCTTTGGTGCCAATGATGGTCGTATGCGTGTTTGGCGCCGTGCAGGTGAGCGCCACAATCAGGACTGCATACGACTGAGGCACACAGGGCCAACACCCGGCATCATGGTGTGGGGAGCGATCTCTTACACTGGCCGTACACCACTGGTGATCGTCGAGGGGACACTGAATAGTGCACGGTACATCCAAACCGTCATCGAACCCATCGTTCTACCATTCCTAGACCGACAAGGGAACTTGCTGTTCCAACAGGACAATGCACGTCCGCATGTATCCCGTGCCACCCAACGTGCTCTAGAAGGTGTAAGTCAACTACCCTGGCCAGCAAGCTCTCCGGATCTGTCCCCCATTGAGCATGTTTGGGACTGGATGAAGCGTCGTCTCACGCGGTCTGCACGTCCAGCACGAACGCTGGTCCAACTGAGGCGCCAGGTGGAAATGGCATGGCAAGCCGTTCCACAGGACTACATCCAGAATCTCTACGATCGTCTCCATGGGAGAATAGCAGCCTGCATTGCTGCGAAAGGTGGATATACACTGTACTAGTGTCGACATTGTGCATGCTCTGTTGCCTGTGTCTATGTGCCTGTGGTTCTGTCAGTGTGATCATGTGATGTATCTGACCCCAGGAATGTGTCAATAAAGTTTCCCCTTCCTGGGACAATGAATTCACGGTGTTCTTATTTCAATTTCCAGGAGTGTATATGCGACATGTCGCATGTGTGTTAAGCCATGGGTAAAGCGTTTACCCTAAGTAGGGGGACAAGGGCGGCATCAGCACACATTGCGGTTTGCCTACATCGAATGCATGAAAACTGCGCCCAACCAGAAATTTGTGAAATCTGCGCCCAATACCTGGTCCCTTCGTGTCACAGCTTACCTGCAACCAGACTGTCTTAATTACTGTGAACTACCTGCTCCCAAGACACGGCCGAATTGCGCCCCAATAGACCTCTTCTATCAGAGTAGCTGGCTGTTTGCGCAAACAGGCTTAGTACCGCTCTAGCTATCATAGAGTTGATAGTGTGCGACTTGTGTATTCGAAGAGAACGGAAAAAGACGGGTCTGTGACGTGGCGCTGTTCAAGACATAAAGCAAATCACTGCTGAGGAATGCTTAAAACCAAAAATTCAACGGTGCTTTCTCTCTCTCTCTTTCTTTTTTTTTTCTTTTTTTTTTTTTTACTGGAACATCAATGTGGCGCTCCGGATGACGCTCGGTTCGAAGTAAGGAAGACTTCGAACCAAGTGCAGAAAAGGGCATGAGAGGAAGAGACTTCTGTTTGCAAAATATATTCAGAGGAGCTGGATTCCTGCTTAATCGAGGGTATGATTTTGTCACTGAAATGCCAAAGCAGCAAGAAACGAAGACAACTTTGTACTACCAGTGGGAAAAAACATAGGGAAATGAGAGAGATCTACAGACAAGAGAAGAAACTGACCTCAAAGCAGAGTTACTAGCAATAAATTATGGCAGCAGTTTTCTGTTAAGTGACGACAAATTAGGAGAGAGGATACTAGTTTTTAGAGGAAGAGCAGAGAGAGAAGTCCTAAGAAGTAAACAAAACTTTTTTGTGGATGGTAAGTTCAACTGCTGTAGCAAAAAGTTTTCGCAAATATACATCATTCATGACGGACTCTGGGAGCACAAAGAAAGAGACAAACAGCTATCCAGTTGCCTTCGCATCGTTGCCAAACAAAAGATGAGAGACATACATCCTCCTTTTCCGAAATTTGGTGAAAAATATTCCAGGGTGGAAACCAGCAAACGTGACAGTACATTTAGAGTCAGCAGCGATTTCTACAATTAAAGTTGTACTACCGTCAATGGAAGAGTATGGATGTTACTCCCACATTAAAAAGTGTCAGACGAGAAAAGTACAAGATCTAGGAGTTACTCTTGAATACAAAGAAACCAATGAAGTGCGACAACAAATTAGCATTTTGCTGCGCTGGCGTTTCCACAGCCTGAAGATGTATGTGATGGCTGTCTCAAGATACGTTCACAAACACCAGCTATCCCCAGGCTTTCTGAGTTTTGTGACTACTTTGTAGATAGATGGCTGGAAAATGAAGAAAACCGTAATAGCCTTTGGAATTGCACCAAACGGTGCCATCGAACGATCAACGCTGTAGAAGGCTGGGACTACAAAATTAATAAATTTCTAAATCAGATCATAAGCTCTATGACATAATTAGGTGTATGAAAAGAGAAGCAGAAAATTCAGCGTCCCCGTTATTGAGGACAGAGGTTTTGTGGCTCACATATTCGTCCTGCTCGCGTTACGAGCTTATTAATCATGCGTCATGACCGCGGAGAAGCCCTCGGACGTTGGCGCACCAGGTACATATAGTCTGCAGCTGCGAACTCGGCTCCAGTTCACCACCAGCAATGGAGGGTGAAGTTTTGACAATGCCAGCTACTTATGGTGGCGAAACGTCAGTAAAATCATCAGACGAACGTCGGCCGAAGAACGTGAGACAGACGCCAGTAGGCAGTCTGTCAACAAGTGGCCACGAAGGTCTCAACAATTTGGTAAACTTACACTGGTCTTTGCAAGCGACTTCGATCACTGGCCACATGCTCCAATGGATCAATACCTGTGTATTTAATAGGATCGCCACATATGCTTGATGTCACCGTGCAGACGATATATGGATTGGTTCAAATGGCTCTGAGCACTAAGGGACTTACCTTGAAAGGGTACAGTACCGCCCGACATTGAAAATAGGTACAACATACTTCATTATTCTTGTCAGAACAACATATTTTTTTGTAATAATAACTCAATTTCACTTAATACACCGAAGCCGGATACCAGTGTAGCAAAGAATGACAATTTATTTATTTAATTGATCACATGTGCACTCCCACAAAATAAATCCCTATATCCAATTTGGTGAGATCCGCGAAATGAATGAATGTATGGTCGTCTGCTAACCACAGATAGTGAATGTGCAATATATGATCATCTTTGAGACGGTCCTTTGGTCACCTTTGGTGGAACCAGAGAGATGAAATTTGCCTGAGCTTTGAGCGCCTGAAATGTGGCTGACCAATGGGTAGCATGGTCTTCCCCCACATCGACAGAGGTGCGAGATGACCTGAAGAACGGCCATGTTTCAGCATTCTGGCGCTGGATCTTGTGTTGGTAAGACCTGTCTTAGGTGTGCTCCGTAAAGACAAAAGAGTGGATAGAATGGTATGCATGTGGAATACTTAAGAGTAGTTTGGAATGATAATTTCTCTATTTCAGGAACTTTCGTGGGGAGAATTAAATGTCAGGCAGGTAATATTAAGGGGATAGTAGTAATCTTCGGAAGTGACCAACGGTCACAATGAAACCACATGTAGCAATAAGTTGAAATACTTCCGAGTGCTTAAGTTAAGCTGAATTACTGGCACGTGTACTATAAATTGGAAATATTTAAGAAATTGCGTGTGCAGGACTTGAAATTAGAGACGAGCACATCCACGTGGTGAGTACTGTGTGAGTCTCAATCTGTGTATGAGACAAAGGATAAAAAGGAGTACTCGTCCATGATATCAGTTGAGAACTCGCGTGTGTAATGAATATGTTCTTAATATTACTTTGCGTGTTATGTTTCCGTGTGATGCTTGATTCAAATTATAATACTCTGAGAGTGAAGCAAGGTGAGTCAGCCGTCTATCCAGCAACGCCACTTGGCTTGCATTGCACAGGAAGACGTGCATATATCCTCCAGAGTACATAGTAGGAAAGAAAAGCTACGAAGTGGGGCAGTGTCGTGTGAAACTGGGATGAATACTAATTGAAGTGGGAAAGCTGAAAGTGATGTAATTATAACGTTGTGACTATTCCTTGTGTTGTAATCCATGTTGTCAGTGTGGTGTATTTCATGTAATTTAAGTATGTGTGGTTTGCATGGGAGAGTAACAAGATAGTTTCAGAGGCAGTGGGTTATGAATGTTCCTTTTTGTACCACTGGGTCTGGAGGAAATTTTCGTGATGATGGGTGTGAGACTCGAACTGTGAGATATAGTAAAAGATCCACCATCCTATCCAGTAACACTGTAGTGTTAGATAATTACGAGACCATAATATAGAGAATCACCAATGTAAAGCCATGCCCACTGGGCGGAGTTTCTCATGTGCAATTGTTGTAGAAAATGTTATGGTGTGTTTAGGTTACAGAATTTATCGGAATAAAAAAGATAGTGAAAAGAAGAAGATTGGTGGCCTTTTCCTTCGAATAGTATGTTGTCATGATATCCAGAGTTTATAATGTGTGCGCCATTCATATTCAGTTCGATGGCCACGTGTTGACCAAAGCCGTTGGGTAAGAAAGAAAATGTGGTATTGCCAGTGCATAGCGAACAGTCAGAGTTGTGTAAATTACTAATAGTCAGATGTGCGTTATCGGTTTCCGTTGCGTAATATTCAAACAGGAGAATAATTTGTAACTTAATTGTGAGTACTAGAGCTCATGTTACTCGATAAATAAGAATGAATCCACTCGCTTGGCAGACAACTCATCTTGCAGGCCTGACTGCTTGATGCCACAGTATGAGCAAGGCATGTGGGTGCTTCTCAGACTGCTGAGGTCATCAGTACCCTAGAACTTAGAACTACTTAAACCTAACTAACCTAAGGACATCACGCACATCCATGCCTGAGGCAGCATTCGAACTTGCGACCGTAGAGGTCGCGCGGTTCCACACTGTAACGCCTAGAACCGCTCGGCCACTCCGGCCGGCTGACGATATATGTTTTCGATATATTGGAAGAGAGTGATGCTGTAAAAATCTTATTGAGTTCTTTGTCAAATGACATCAGCGGAGCTTTTATAGCTCGTAGTTTTTCTCTGTTGGATGATACAAAATAACGACGACAAAATGTTTGGGTGACTGACATGAATGCACCCTGAGGGATGCAGATTTCCTTCGGACGGTAGTACCTGTATGTAGTTCGAAAACACATCACAATGCATTTCCTGTAAGATGTGGAGTCTTCCTAATTTTCCGGATAAGAAAAATCACCATAACTGTTTGCACTGTCTTTTACACTACCTCGTGTTGCAGGAGAAAGCTTCGTTTTGGCTCTGCCCTTACACCTCGTTCATCATGGGTGGAGCTATGACAACATGTTCCCATTTAAATCGAGTGCTCAAAACACTGACCTGTCGCATTAACTCAGCACTCTGTTTGTACACGCATTGCAGAAGGTGATAGATATAGCGCTCTTTGACTTCAGCTCAGTTCAAACTTAAATTGGGACGATCACATGCTCAAAGCAGCAGGGGTGGCGGGGAGAGACTGAGGAGTAGTTACAAAATCCATAGGGACTGTCTGAAACCACGTTGGAGCTTTACTGTAGAGGATGGGTGCGAAAAAGGTGACTCGTTTCGAGATATGAGAGTGCCACGACTAAAGAGAATCGGCGTGTGTGTATTAAGAGAGAGAAGATTCAAAGTGATGGAGGTTGGCGCTGGAGGTATTGTTAACATCCGAATTCCTACCACTCCAATCATCCCTGGATGCTCTTCATGGCTGTGAGTGGTGCACTCTGGCATACCTGTGCGTCCACGACTGCGGTTGTGGCCGCAGCGCTAATTTTCTCCGACCTCTGTACATGGCACTGGCGGTGTATATGGGGGTAGGTACGTTGCGTGTGGACCGCGGGACAGGAGCGCTTGGACGTGCGAGTGTTTTCAGGTATCTGCGACATCTAGTCATGACAACTACTGGAAATTTGTGGTAAGGTCTTAAGGGACCAATCTACTTAGGTCATCGGTCCATAAGCCTACACACTACTTAATATAACTTAAACTAACTTACGCTATGGACAACACACACACCCATGCCCGAGGGAGGAACTGAACCTCCAACGGGGGGACCTGCAAGGACCATGACAAGGCGCGGCTACCCCGCGCAGCGTGACAACTACTGCTAAGCACTGGATCGTAGTTTAAGTGCGTCATGTTTAGTGCTTCTCAGTACATTGCAGTTGACTCTGTCCTGCAGTGGGTTTTGCTGTTGTGTCCATCTTGTCATGCAGTAGGCCTTCCTCCTTCCGAATGTAGCAAAGAAAACCCATTTAGGAATTCTATTGTGCTTGAAAAAAAAAAAAAAAAACAACCGCGACATCAGATTGCCGATTGATATCGATCTCTGATATCTAGCGTTTATAACTTATTGTCACAGACTGTCGTGTTTAGAGCTTCTCACTACATCACAGTGGGCTCTGTCTTGCAATGGTATTTGCTGTTTTCTCCATTGTATTATGAACCTTCCTCCCTCCTTCTGAATGTAGCGGAGTGGACCAATATGGACTTCTATAGTGCTTGAAAAACCCAATTGCGACGTCAAATTCCCGATTCATCAGTTTATTGTTTCCAGTAGTTGTATTGTGTGCACGCATGCATTCGCGTTTGGGTCTGTCTTCCGGCTGGTGCAGACGGGGTTACTCTGTAGATGGTGAGTGGCGCGCGACTTGCAGTCGCTAGTTTCTGTGACTGATAGGATGTTTTTCATCAGATGTGTTCAGTGGAGGAAGGTGATTGTGCTCTCAAACGCTGGTGCGCACAAGACCTCGGATATATTTAATGCTACGATCTATGTGTGGCAGAAATTTTAATACCTGATTTGCATAATGTTTGTGAGTGACACCCAAACGTTGAAAATACTTATTACGAAGAAGGTGGAGGCGAGTGTTTTAAGCGATCTATTTGACTCCTGGGAATTGTTAAATAATTAATTTCAAAGGCTAGTCCAAATGGCTTATTTCAGTCTATTTTTGACATAAAAATTGCATCAGCTCTCCCTTCGTCTCCAGCATCAGCCAGTAGGAATACTGTATTCTGAGGAGAGATGCAAACCTCTGTCTACATGTTTTGGGTCAATGGTTCACACAGACAATTAAGGAGTGGCCTCTTGAGAAAGACACAGACAGGAAACGAGTCCGGAATTTCCCGATCAGCAGAATACCGCCACTTGATACTTTATTTGGGGATCGCGAGATCAAAGGAGGCTGATTTGTAGTCTGTGGATGGTAGTATTTAGTAACGTGATCTGTAATTAGGACATTGGGCGGTTCTGACCTCCGTTGTGGTGCCCTGACTATATAGACATGCATGGGCGACCCCAAATGGTGGCTACTATACCACACTTCATTCCATTCATGATGTGTAGACCACTTTTACAGGGTTTAACTGTCTGTGCAATATGACTGCTGTATGTTTCTCGATCTGTACAAAATAGTTTGCTATTGAGATTCTAGTAATTTGTCCATCTGCAAAAAGTGACGGTTGGTTTCGAAATATCTCATGAACTTTTAGATATTTAATTGTTCTGATTTTCCCTTCTGTCTGTAGACACCAGTATTCTTCGAAAAGTGAGGAAAATAAATAATAAGAGCCTTAATTTTCCTGTCTCTGGCAGCAAGTATTAACTAGGCCTACTCAGCATTTCCAAGAGCGATCAGAATAAAAAAAGCGCCGCACTTGTTTAAATATTTCATGCTGCGATCGATTTCCTGACAACTTCTTTAACTAAGTTATTTAAACAATATTACCCACACTGCAATCTCTTTCCTTCCAAATGACCCATCAGCTGGGTATTTTTCCCGTCAATTTCCGGGAGGGGGAGTGTAGGGGGTTTCCCAGAGGGTGGATTTACTTAATTGATCGACTTAATTAATTAGTCAATCGATTTGGTATCAAAAGTGTGCTTGTATCAGCGAGGGGAATTCCCTGAGGGATTGGGGGGGGGGAGGTGGAGGAGGGTGGAGGAAGGGGAATGTTGAGGAACAATAGATTACAGACTTGTCAATCAAAAGGAAGGATTATCCCCAGCAGGTCATAATTCTGTTAGCTGAACAATAGGTCAAGGATCTGTCAATGAAAGGGGAGCAATATGTTTGCCCCTGCATGTATTCTTGCCCCTGATGTACTCACTCTGCAATGATGCCGCCCTTGTCCACCTACTACCCTAAACATCTGGAATGAATTCATACAATTTGTACATATTTGATAGAGTCTGGAAATAAATACTATTGTGGTAAGCCTCCTACTGTGGTGAGCGTTATACCTTGGAGAGAGATGTAGAAGGAGCAGATAGACAGACAAAAGGTGAAAGGAAGAGATAGGCTCAGATAAGCATGAGGAAGAGATGGGCAGAGTGAGGGGGATGGAGAAATGGACAGAGACAGGGGAGAGGAAGAGTTGGATAGAGGAAACATAGAGAAGGGGTGGACAGAGACATGAGAAGGATGAGATAGCCAGGGAGAGTGTAAGAGGAAATGGACAGAGAAAGGGAAGAACAGGAGATGGATAGATAGAGGAGAGATGAGGAGATGAACAGAGAAGGCGAAGATGAGGAGATGGACAGGGAGAGGGAGAGGAGGAGATGGACAGAGCGATGAGGAGAAGGAAATAGACTTAAGGAGGGCAGAGGAAGAGATGGGTAAAGAGAGGGGCAGGAGGAGATTAAATTAGGGGGAAGGAGGAGATGTATAGAGGGGAAAGAAGCAGATGGCAGAATGGAGCAATAGATTGGCAGATAGAAGAGGGAAGAGTAGATGTACAGAAAGAGGGACAGGAGGAGATGGACAGAGAACAGAGGAAGGAGGAGATGGATTATTAGAAGGAAGGAATAAATACAAACCCAGATCAAGTTTGATACTCAACTAGTTATTCGTAAAATATGTGACACCAAAAGCCATTTTACCCTAGGTTCCAAATAAGAGGGCTACTGGCAGAGAGAAACAAAGTTAGTAGTATCACCTTATGGAGATATGACTACATTTACATATGAATACGTGTGTTCTCTGGAATGGCTTTAGACCATGATACCATACTATCTCTGTTACACTAATCACTGTCATTTGTTTAAACAGCTGAGTACCCAGCATTGCCAAGGTCTCTATTGATTCCAATCTTCTATTAATCCATCTTCTTCTTCCCCTCCCCCTCTCTGTCTGTCTCCTTCACTCCTCCACCCTCTGTCTATCTCTTCCACCCCCACCCTCTGTCCATCTCCTCCTCCCCCTCTCTCTGTCAGTCTGCTCCTCCCTCGCTGTCGCTATCTCCCCCTCTGTCCACCGTCACCTCACCACCTAATTCAGTCTTCTCATTATATCTTTTTGTCAGTCTCTTCCTTCCCATATCTCTGTCCATCTCCTCCCCCTCCCTCTGTCTGTCAATCTGTTCATCCCTCCTCTGTCCAACTCCTCCTCCCAATCTAATCTCATCTCCTCCTCTCCCTATATTTATTATTCTCCTCCTCCCCTCTGTCTGTCCATGTTCTCCTTCTCCCCTCTGCCTGATTATCTCCTCCCCATTCTTACCACCTTCTCCTTTCCTCTCTCTATCCATCTCCTCATCTTCCCTTTAGCTCTCCATTTCCTCCTCCCCCTCTGTTTGTTCATCTGGTCCTCCCCCATCTCTCTGCATCTCTCTTCCTCCCCCAGCCTCTGTGCACCTCCTCCTCTTTCCTTTCTCTGCACATCTCCTCCTCTCATCTCTCTCTGTCCATTTCCCCCTCCTCTATCTCTGTCCATATCCATCTCATCCTATCTGTGTCTATCTCCTTCCTCCTTGCTATGTGTCCCTATCCTCATTCTCCCTTCTCTCTCCACGTTATCAGAATGACACCAATAAAGTCTGCCCCAATAGCTGGTGGTTCTTCCCACTGCTGTATTTCTTTCCACACTGTAATTAATATGTGTAGCAAATTTGACTGAATTCGTTCCAGGGCTTTAGGATGAGCTTTTTACCCATGGCTTTGCGCACATACCACATGTCACATGTGTTTCACATATACTTAACGTATTTCAACCGTATTTGTACACGAATTTCACCTATACGTCCAGTGAATTTAGCACTGCAGTTACATTTTCAAGCAGCTCATTGTTAACGAGATCATATCTCCTAAACTATGTTGTTTGAAATCATGTAATTGTTCAGGTCCTCACAGTGGTGTATGTGCCTACTGTCTGCGATGTGGATTGTGAAGAGAGTTAGTAATAAAGAAGTAATAAATTTAAACGTCGTGCATTAAGCCGCATTTCTTCACTCCTCTCAGTCTTTATGACGTCATACAGCATTGTACTACCGCACCGTGATATTTTTGCAATTGGCTTCCCTTTGCCGTCGTTGGAAACACGCGAAGACTCTGTAATAAACAAGTACAGTGGTGATTACGGGAAACGCATGGCACTGTGAATGGTAATAAGACAGTTTTGCATACGTTATCAAGTGTTTCAGCGTGTTCTCATGGAACATCATGATAAAAACTTGCGATAAACCGACTGAAGCGCCCGTATTTCCATGTGCAATAACATCGTGGTCGACAAATAATACACATGTGTTACACACCTCCCTGCGGCGCGCATCTCCTCGTCACCGTCTCTGAGGAGGAATCTACATCTAAATCTACATAGATACTCCGCAAGCTATAGTACCATGCGTGGCGGAGGGTACCCTGTACCACTACAAGTCATTTCATTTCCTGTTTCAGTCGCAAATGCTGTTCCGACGTGGGGCTCTTGTGCTACTGAAGGTTCTTGCTCATGTAACGCTGTGATCATAATTTCACACGCACGCTCTGTAGCACTCGTATTATCGTCTTCCACAGCGCTAGATGCACTCATCAGGACTTCTTTAATCACATTCACACTTTTACGGTGATGCTGTGCGGAATAGGAGGGATTTTGTTACTGCTGTACTCTCGCAAATTTGTCTTTCTTGTGCCAAGAAATGATGTTAACAACATTGTTTATTATTGTCCACCAGTCATAATTTCTCAAAAGTTGGTACAGTGGTTTGTTAGTCTCTTTTGTTTTCCTAATTTCATCACAAGCTTCACAGTTAGAGATAATGTGTTCGGAACCACATTAACGTATATTATTGTGTTTCCTGTTGAACCTATACAGGAAAACTGGATAAGGGCCGTGTCTCATTAAATAATGTACCATGCCCTGGCTGGGGATTACATGTCCAAGGGCTAGAAGTTCTCAATTTCAAGGGAAAGTTTTGCTGACCATTAAGCCCATTTCACTGTTATTTCATTAGTTCTGCCATGTACTCATTTTCCAGTTCAAGAGTTCGCCTTAGAGGTTACCTCTTGGTCTAAGTTTTGTCCGACTTCAGTCAGATCCCCTTTACATAACCGGTAGGAAGTTACACAGTATCTTGGCGTAATACCGACTGGATTAATTCTGAGAATCACCAGTAACTTTTGGAACAGTACGAGAATGGTGGAGATGAATTTCTTGGAAGAATTGTGACAGGTGATGAAACATGGCTCCATCAATTTTCACCAGAGACGAATAGGCAATCAATGGAGTGGCAGCATGCAAATCCACCCAAGAAAAAAAAATTCAAAACCACACCTTGTGCTGGAAAAGTTATGGCTACGGTGTTTTTCGACTCCGAAGGACTCTTGCTTGTGGACATCATGCCAAGTGGAACCACCATAAATTCTGATGCATACGTGACGACACTGAAGAAACTTCAAGCTCGACTGAGTCGTGTTCGACCACATCGGCAAAAGCAGGATGTTTTGCTGTTGCAGGACAATGCACGGCCACATGTCAGTCAAAAACAATGGAAGCGATCACAAAACTCGGATGGAGAACACTGAAACACCTGCCCTACAGTCCTGACCTGGCTCCATGTGACTATCATCACTTTGGGAAACTGAAAGACTCTCTTCGTGGAACAAAGTTTGAAAATGATGACTCCCTTGTGCACGCTGCGAAACAGTGGCTCCAACAGGTTGGTCCAGAATTGTACCGTGCGGGTATACAGGCGCTGGTTCCAAGATGGCGTAAGGCAGTTGAGAGGGATGGAAATTATGTGGAGAAATGAAAATAATTGTTCCTAAAGAATGTATCTACACACTGTAAAACTTTGAAACATGTAGAATAAAAGATGGATTTAAAAATAAAGTAGTGTGCATTTCTCTTGGAGTGACCCTCGTATTTTGTGCACACTACATCATTTGCCTGTTCTTTGTGCACTGAAGGATGTATGCCCGAGCACTTAGTGTGCCTATGATGGACGTGAAAATGGCATCGTGATGGGTCCTCACTGCATGCAACGGTAGCTTGTAGTATGCTGTTGCGGTGTGGGTAATTTTGTGCATAATGTTGTTTGTTTTATATGCTTTATCTGCATATGTAGTGTGAAATTACGTTTTTCGTCCAGTCGGATTCCAGGGTATTATGTGATTGTTTATCTGGTGATGGAGGTGTTTCCTAATTTAACTGTAGGGTTTCCACGCAATGAAAGAGGACCTTTAAGGAGTATATCAGGGGATTTCTGTGGTTCTATGTTTAATTTGTTATCAAAGCGCCATTGTTGCATACGGAAAAGAAACCCATTCACCACTTCCTCCAACTCAACTCTAGAGTTACGCAATACCACAGCAAAGAAATCACTGGCATAAGCGACAATCCCATTTCTTCTAGCCCTACAGTAACTGATGAAGCTACGGTATAGATACTGGGACACCGATATGTCATGCATCTGGGCAAACGACGTGGGTCACCATAAATTATCAAATGAACACATAATAATAATAATAACAATTTCGTCACCGCTTCCGCGGTGTGCGTGTCACTAACATACCCCAGTTATAGAACAAGGGGACGAGGACGTCAATTGTTACTGCAATTGCATATTTTTGTTACATGTGTTTACTGCTTCGATCACCTTCTTAAATGCATCTTCAACATATTTATCTTTCCTAAATCCAAACTGGCACTGATTAAATCCGCGAAGGTCCATGTGCAAGTCTAACTCATCTCCGAGTTGCCTTTCCTGAGCCTTTCTAACTGTGTTAAACAGATTTGTCTATAGCTTTTGCAATTAACCGCCGGCCACGGTGGTCTAGCGGTTCTAGGTGCTCAGTCCGGAACCGCGGGACTCCTACGGTCGCAGGTTCGAATCCTGCCTCGGGCATGGATGTGTGTAATGTCCTTAGGTTAGTTAGGTTTAATTAGTTCTAAGTTCTAGGCGACTGATGGCCTCAGAAGTTAAGTCGCATAGTGCTCAGAGCCATTTGAACCATTTTTTTGCAATTAACCAGATGTTTGTCCTCCGAGCTTTGTATTATTACAGCTTTTGCTAATTTACAGGTGGCACACACCTTACGCAGAATTAAGGAGTCTCTCAATAGTCTGGTTAGGAACGGAAAAATTTGAACTTTTATTTAGTGGAGAACTTCGGTTTAAATATTATCTTGTCCAGCAACTTTTCCTTTTTTCCAACTTCGTTAAGGCTAGGGCTACTTCTTCTCAGCGAATTGTGTCGTTATTAAAGTGCTGTAACATTTATTGTGTAGTGTACATCTAAGAAACCTGTGGAGTGGTTTATCATCTTCATAGCCGTCCGGTAGGAGTTTTCATTGTGAATAGAACGATTGGAATTTTGATTTTCTCCGTAAGTATATTGTATGATTTACCACACACATCAATTTTTAGCTGCTTCCTCAAGTTGCCTTCCCACTAGACCTGTTTGTGCCGATCAAGCAATTCTCAGTATTGGGACTAAAGATTTTTTTATTGGGCTAGTCGTGCTGCTTTGCTGGCTACAATACGGGACCTCCTCACCTAGTTCGCCATTTGATGTTCGTCAGCTAAGGAATGCACAGTATCTTCTTTAGTGATGTGATGGCGGTTCTGGGAACACATACGAGGTGCGTATTTTGTATTGTTTCTCGCAATTCTTGAGCCCTGACATCTACACTGCCTGATATTTTGTTGAGATTGAATACTGTTAGGCTTTCTTCAAGTATAGTCTTCATGCCGTAATTAGGTTTCGATCGCAACTGTTTCTATCGTTAGCCGTGCATGTGATTATGTTATGGTAACTGTTGTTCAGTCTAGAATGCACTGTCTACTCTACTTTCTTTAAAGCTCCACTGTTTGTTAGTGTAATGTCTGTGTTGGTGGCTGCGCCGAATGAGTTGTGGTGTGACTCGGGTGGTCCCGAACGATTCGCCACTAACACGTCAGTTTACTGAGCGATGTCTAGGACTTTCAGACCCCTATTATCTGTGTGTCTGCTAAACCAGTGTGCTGTTACCCACAAGTATTTTTTTTTTTTTATGTGAGCGCTGTTGTCGCTTCAAAATGGTTCAAATGGCTCTGAGCACTATGGGACTTAACTGCTGAGGTCATCAGTCCCTTAGAACTTAGAACTACCTAAACCTAACTAACCTAAGGACATCATACACATCCATGCCCGAGGCAGGATTCGAACCTGCGACCGTAGAGGTCGCGCGGTTCCAGACTGTAGCGCCTAGAACCGCTCGGCCACTCCAGCCGGCGTTAGGGGAAAAATTATATTTTACAGTGTCCATTTCATTTGTCGATAATTTTAACAGAGACTGTCGCCATGCCACAGCACATCGGCAATTCGTATGTACTGTAGATTATTTTCGCGTTGATCGTATGCGATGTGAAGTACGATTCGTCTTAAACTGAAGATATTTACCAAGTTGATAAAACTATATTTACTCTCCATGGCTTATCCTAGCAAACTGATGTTGCAGAAACATTAACTATGTCGCACATTCTTTACTGTCTTTGTTGTACTTTCTCTTACGATAATGGCACGGTATACATCCAACTGACTGATTTTCGCATTCATTGTACTGCTGACCATATTCAGTATAACTGCTACAGATCTGTTTGAGCCATGTCGGCTTTGCAGCTATATTCGTTCAGAGATGCTAACGTTTCGGCGCTTGTGGTTCGGTCGCGAGGGGGCGCTTTGGTTAGCGGATCGACGGGCGAGCGCGGGAGGTTTGTGGAGACGGTGCTGTTGCCCGAGGAGGGGAGGTAAGCAGGTGGGAGAAGAGGTGTTTTGAAAAGGATTGTACAGGCGACAGTTGTAACGGCTGTGTCTTGGGATGGTCTGCACAGCCAAGCAGTTGGTGGCCGTTAACCGATTACATTTTCTTGGGAGATTGTACAGGTGACCCACTTCTCTGATGCTGCTGTACGATTGTTTCGCTGACCTGATAAGGTGACATAATTCTATTTGTGTCTTTCACTGGCCATTTACTTTCTGCCTTCCGTATTGAAAGTGTACCTCACCTGAGACAAACTATTAGCGAGTGCTCAGTTACGAAAATCTGTTGTGGTCGGACGCTACACTATTTGTTGCATCATTCCGATAGAACTGTTGTTGCTTGGTTTATAGTAGCGTCGGCATTCTGCCTTACCATCCAAGCCGTGGCGCTTATTGTGTACGATGTTTTAAACGTGAGTGTTTAGTTTCTGCCAGACAATATTGTGGATCTTGAACTGTATGATGTTCCAAAGTACGCTAAGTCGGTGAGACACTCGTGCCGAGGTTTGAATGTAGGCATCCACAAGGGCTCGATTATCGTAAGGATAAAAATCATATCGTAAGGATAAAATATGATTTGGTGTTTAATTGTTACTTGTAAGTTAAATTTAGCAGTCCCAATTTGCTTTAACACTTGCTATACTGCTACTATACCTTTTTATTTAAAGTTGTTTTAAGTGACCGATTTTAGTTTTATTAACTTAGCACTGTTTGAGACATTTGGCTGTAGCGTGTTGTTGCTGCGTCAGCACACACGATTTGTTGGACTAGAATTGTTGACAATTTGTTCTACATCTGTGGTGGGTCTGCACTACACCTTCGGGTTCTAGCTTGTTCTTGCACCTGACGGAATTGAGCGTTCCGTTAAGGCCCAGGCGCACCCAGTGAGAGCCCTCTGAATTAACCGTTCGGGTGAGAGGCACCCGGGCAGTGAAGTCGGACGTACCTACTGTACTTCGAGCCCGCTGTCGGGCCTATAAATCGGGCCCGAGCGTCACAACCAGGTGTGGCCCGTGTTGGCTGCTGCACAGGACGTTCATGTCTGCACTTGGCCGATGCCGTGAGCTGGTAACTATGTAAGAGAAGTGTGTAATGTATATTATTGCCTGTCTAGTTGGGAGTCCGTATGTTTCTTTTACATGAATATATTTGGGCAAGGTTTTAAAACTGTCTGTAAGTGAACTTACGATAGTCCTTGGGGCGTGCAGTGTTTTCTATTTTCTATAAAAAAGGTATTACCTTTCTCGTTTGAAAAGTTGTTATACATTCATTGGTAATTAAAGTCAACTGACAGGCTGCACGTGTAAATGTTCTCTCACTGGGAGTTTATTGTTATAAATGTTATTTCTTCATGTGTAAGGTTAACATTTTTTTAAAATGGATTATTTGGACAAGGTTCGAAAACTGTCTGTAAGGGAACTTACGGTAGCCCTTTAGGCGTGCAGTGTATTCTATCTTTTATAAAAAGATATTATCTTTCTCATTTGAAAAGTTGTTCTACTTTCCTTGGTATTTAAAGCCAACTATTGGGCGTAATGTACAAATCCTCTCTCACTTGAAGTTTATGGTAATTGCTATTTCTGTCGATTGACTTTAATAAATATTATGAACAATAAAAGGTGAATGCTCCCCTGCCCTAAGGTTCAGCCCTTTTACTTAGTCCTTTGGGCGTTTTATGATACGCCGAGGTAATACCAGTACCACTGGTGTTGTGCATTACAATGTTTCGTTGTGTGGTTAACGCCACGACAGCTTAATGTGTTCGAAAAACAGTGACACGTTAAATTCAAGTATTTTTCCATATCACAGACATGCGTTTACTATATTGATACTTTATTAAAATAGTTTATAATGTAAAGAATACTTCAATCGCCGAATTTCATCTCAGACTCAGTCTTGAGATTTTAAACAAATATCACCAAGAAAAGAAATCATGAAGGTGTCTTCGGCCAGGGGAGGACTATCCATTGTGCCTTAGAGCAATGCACCGTCCCAGCGTTGTTGAATCTTTAGTAAAACAGAATTGGTGTGAAGGTGAATTGTGTGCAGCAACAATAAAATGCGAAAGGAATCACAATTTTGCTATAAACAATGTGATGGTGGACTGTGTGTCATTACTTACTTCGAAATTCAAAAACTTTCTGACATGTGATTCTTTGTAAATGTATCTGCTTGGAGAAATATCAGATATATAGAATATTTGAAGTATACTTTATTTTAAGAGTTTGCGGTCTGAATAAACAACGCGAGCCTGTAGTGATAACAAGTCAGCGCAGCAGTGCGCAGAGTCAGCACGGCGGGTACTGCCACCTTCGTCTATCGGAGGCACATCGATGACTCATCAGCGAATGATCGGAGTAAGTATTTAGACTAATAGTCACGTCGCTTCGAGTCACCTGAATGTCTGTGGAACTACAGGATCTATCAGCGTAAGTTGCAGTAACACTATTGTAGTCAAACACAACCTGCTTGTCTGATTGAATGTCCTGTATCGATGTGGATCAGTGCGTAACTTGGACTGCTGGCAATCTTTAAATAACGACGAGCGTTTCAGACAGATTCAGCTAAGTTTACAAGATTATATCTTCTACATGCATCGAGATAGACTTATGGTGAATTAAAGTTACGAGTAGAAACTAAAAGTTTACCTTGGCAACGACTGTAAGTTGCCAGCAGGAGTGTCACTGGTGCAGCTAGATTGCTCGCTCGTTCGTACATTATGCAATGTGCATCCAGTCGAGATGGCGATAACGCAGCAAAAAGCGGAGCTTTTGCTTTCTCCGTTTCAGCAGCTGAAATTCAATTACAGCCATGTCGCTTGATATCTGTCGAGTGTACAGCACTGCGTATCGTACTGGTTTTGTTGCTACAGACATGTATATGAAAGTATGAGACGAGTGTGTCTACAGTCTGCATGTTTGTGCCCGGTGGAGTGCATATCCAACACTTTTGAAAGCCAAAGGAAAACTTAAATTCTAAACATAATTGCAACAAGTAACCCACGGTTGTGTGTGCACGTATGCAAAAAAATACACGAATGTAAAATAAGAAGTTTCTCCTCAAAACTAAAATTTTGTCATCCCATGAAGTATCTGTCTTCATTCATCTAGAAGATGTGGTCTTCTCAAATCAGATTGTTTTGAAACACGCTGCAGTTAAATCTGTACTTAATTTAACGAAGCTAATAGGAAATTCATTGATTGGAAACAAGCAATATACATCAATATGTATACGGCCATTATTTATGCAGAAAGTAGAATGACGTATGTGAAAATTTCAAAATAAAGTGCTGGTAACTGAAATGCAATTAGTACTACCGAATAAATGTATCTCAATATATAAATGGATACTATCAGAAACGACCCGTGATCTCTGATTTTCAGACGTAAGAATGAAGTACCTACACGTGCTGCAATAAGACCTTACACAAGTTTCATAACAACCACCTCTCAGAAGGAAACCCATCAGGTTAAAGTATAGGTCAGGAAAGTATAGATATCTGTCGCTCTATTTAAGAGACTTGCAGATGCGTCACTTCATGTGACCATTATTCATCTTCTGAAACACGGTATGTGAACTTGCCCAAAGTAAGTACCGCACCTCGTGTTTTTGTACCTCCTTAACGCGCGAGGTCACGATGTATAAGGCGCAATCAAAAGGTTTCCAGTCGAAGGGGATCTAGGGACGTGCGTTATCATCAAGCAACAGCACCCCTTGTCGTAGTTTTCCCAGACGTTTTGCCTAACTTGCACGCCGTAATTTCTCCAGACTTGAGCAGTACCGTCCCTCAGTTATAGAGACACCAGGTTTCTTGAAGTCGATAAAAGAAAGGGGCCCCGGTAATCAAAGAACATAGTGAGCATCACCTTTCCAGCAGATGGCTGGCTGTTGAACTTCTTAGGACGAGGGTACGATGGATGCATCGCCGACGCTTCCCACTCGAGCTCCCAGTAGTGACATCAGTTTTCGTGATGAGGTCGGCCTCCCAGGCCTTGGCTTTAATCACGACCAGCATGGAGCTTGTCGCAGCGTTCCACAACGGTTGTTTTCGGCAGATATGCTACCCACACACATTCTTCATTTTCCGATGGATGACTATCGGTGTTTATTCTTCGGCAGCCAAGAAAAGGAAAACGGCACGTTGGTCCTGTTTGGGCCCATTTGGTAATAACGTCACCATAGTTTACTTTCGTGCAATTACTGCATGCACGTCGGAAAGGCACGAATGTCACACTAATTCCTTCCCTACATGTTGGTGATTGTATGCCTGCACTGGAGTCGTGCTACGTTGTATGTACGCTGCAGCGGCGCCCTCAAACTGAAACATATGTCGCCTATTATAGTAAAACACTGGACTAATATTCGCGAGGAAGGCGGTTAAAATATCCATCAGGCCATCCACATTTAGGAGCTCCGTGATTTCTCTAGATACGTTAAGGCGAATTTCAGGATGGTTTCTTTGATTTCCTTCATCATCTTTTTCCAATCCGAATTGTACGCTATTTGTAATGGTTACGTGGCGGACAGAACATTAACCACTATTCTTCCTTTCCTTCTTGCAGTTTTATAAAACAAAAAAAGGTATTTTGATATCGTGGCTGTGTACAGAACACAAATTGATTCCTTCAAAGAAGAAGACAGCAACCACCTGCGTTAATAAGGCCATTTATGTACAAAAAAAGAGGTTCCGGAACTGAGACCTTCTGGGGAGTTGGGAGGGGGGTGAGGGAATGTTTTTGAAATACAGACTTCCAAAAACGTTATTTTAACGCTTTTCTGCGCATTTTAAAAGTGCGTGTGCAACATTTCTACTGGAAAAAAGTAAAGTTCTATCGTAACATATCTTAAAAGTTGTAGTTCTGATTTCTTTTCGTCAGAGGTACCAGTACAGAGTAACGGTGCATGCCGTCACAAATCAAACACAACCTTTACATTAGAGTTGTTGCTGTTGATATTATTTGCCGTTTGTCGCGCCTTCTCACCCCTTGTGGTGAATGTGCTGTAAGGTGGTGGTGCCAAACAGCAAACAACGACAAGAGAAAAGGCCCATTTAAATTTAACTGTACCTAATGACGAATGAAGCTCTAAGGTACAACTGTTTAAGTTTTAGGTTACTTACGTCGAAGTTCCCAAATCGTTGCGTTGTATTATTGATTATTCGTGTTCACGAAATTAAGAAAAATACATAAAGCACTTTTTACCATATGAATATGCACATATTGTAGAGCACCACATACACACCGAATAGTTTAGCTGTCTCAGTTCGAGGACAAAATCGATCGCTACCTACCTACCACCATCTCCCCGCTCTTACCTCCACCTCCTCCTATGATGTCATCGATGGCACCGTGCGCTGTTTCCAGATCTATGACATAGACCAGTAGCCCTACGTATAAAACCGCGGTAAATTAAAAAACTGCCAGGAAATTTAAAGCAACCATGGCTTTCCCCAAACATATCACAGCAATTTGGAAGCAACACAGATATATTGAGTGTAAATTGATGCGAAATGCAGGATTGGACATCGTCCTTTAGACTGAAAATCCAAGATGGCCACTTGGGAGTAAGAGGATAATCTGTATGACATCATAATCCAAGATGGCTGACCTGGAGATACGAAGACAGTCTCTATGACGTCAAAAATCAACCTGGCGATCCAAGACGCCGACCTGGAAATATCAAGACAGTCTACACAGTTGCCATATTATTTAAATCCAAATGATGGACAAAGAAGACTAGGACAGTCTGCAAGGGTGTCACATTACTTACCCTAATTTTAAAATGGCACAAAGTTAAAACAAAATGGTGTTCCCTACTTCTATGCCATTACAGTTCACTTGCTCTAAGTTTAAGACCACTTGAACTGTGTTAAACAAACTTCCCCCACCCTTTGACGTAGCAATTTGACCAATTTTCGCCTTACGTTTTAAGCCAATGAGCTGACTTGTCCTAACTTTAAAACTGTGCAACACATATTATTGTGCAAGCAATTTGGCAATGTCTATACTTTACAGTGTCTTTATAGCACGATGCGACGTTCTTCAGACATGCATGCAGCCACTGCCGACCATCTACAGCTGCGTTATATAGACAAAATGTATACATAGTACTGTACAGGCAGTATAGAACACAGACGTCTCCGCTGGCCGGAGTGGCCGAGCGGTTCTAGGCGCTACAGTCTGGAACTGCGCGACCGCAGGCATGGATGTGTGTGATGTCCTTAGATTAGTTAGGTTTAAGTAGTTCTAAGTTCTAGGGGACTGATGACCACAGAAGTTAAGTGCCATAGTGCTCAGAGACATTTGAACCATTTGAACAGACGTCTCCAAATTTGTATTACATGTCAAGACAAGCTTAAACGACGATAATAGCAATGTCGCTCCCTGTTTGTGAATCATTGAAAATGTGCAAGCAGTAAGGGATGCAGACATTGTGACATATGAAGGTTTGGATCAGTCAGGGAGGCGTGCAAGAATAGGCAAAGTGGTTTAGATGACTGCTCGCATTAGGCGGGAGATCCATGTTTGAGTTCTGGTCGGGCACAAATTTTCATGTGTCACTAATAAATTGTGCAACTGATGTCTAATCATATTCGCTGTTTGCAAATACATATTATCTATTTAATGCGGCTGCAGGTTATCAGCAGTATCTGTTCCTTCAGACAATTATGCATGTTTGAAGGCCATTGTGTAGTACTATTGTATTGTATTGTATGTTAACCGGGGACCTAGAAACGACGGAGAGGCTCCGTCCCCGTTGCAGCCGGAGTGGTCCACAATCCCACGACGACTACCGCAGTCCACTTCACCCCTCCGCCGCCCCAAACTGAACCCAGGGTTATTGTGCGGTTCGACCCCCGGTGGACCCCCCCAGGGAACGTCTCACACCAGACGAGTGTAACCCCTATGTTTGCGTAGTAGAGTAATGGTGGTGTACGCGTACGTGGAGAACTTGTTTGCGAAGCAATCGCCGACATAGTGTAACTGAGGCGGAATAAGGGGAACCAGCCCGCATTCGCCGAGGCAGATGGAAAACCGCCTAAAAACCATCCACAGACTGGCTGGTTCACCGGACCTCGACACAAAGCCGCCGGTCGGATTCGTGCCGGGGACCAGGCGCTCCTTCCCGCCCGGAAAGCCGTGCGGTAGACTGCACGGCCAACCAGGCGGGCGTATAGTACTATACAGACACTGTAAAATACATTGCCACATTTGTATTACGTGGCGAGAGAAGTTCAAACGACAGTAATAACATTGTCTCTGCCTGAGTGAAAGTGTGCGAGCACAAACGGACGTAGGCTCTGACATATGAATGACTGGATCGGTCCAGGAGGCTTCTATAGATGGCGAAACTGATTGAGATGACAGCTCGCGTGAAGGGGGAAATCCAGTTTCTACTCCTGGTCTGTCACAAATAAAATAAATTCTACAGAAGATGTCTAATCGTATTCGAGACATGCGAATACATTTCATCTACATATGATTGCTGTACACTTGTTATTATCGTGTATATGGGGGCAATGACTGTTCCTGTCCGTGACATGGCATAAATCACATGTGACCTCTTGGTGATGCTAAAGAACAATCACTTCAAGACAAACATCTAAAGCCAAGAAGCAGAGGCAGCTAGATAACCTCAAAGATCTCTTGCCTAAAATAAATTTGCCACAAGACATGGACTCACACGGTTCTTCGTAGGACCTACCAGCTGTAAACTTTGGACCTGACATTAAGATCCGTCAAACCAATATTGAACGCACAAGTACATCAAAACAGCACATGTTACAGAAGATTTTATCAAAATATAACATCCATATTGTTGCTGTTCAGAAAAAAATATTGTAAATGAAGAGTAACTGAATCAGAGAGAAAAAATTCCTGGCTTTGAGTTACCAGGAGCAACGTATCATCGTCCTTATGGTAACATATGTAAGATCCTCAGTCAAGAATGCACATCTATGCTCTGTATCTGATCTCAATGACAACCACTAAGTTACGGTAAAAATTTGAGAACTAACAGTAATTAATACATACAAATCTTTAGCTATCACTTGGCCTCCACAGGTCATACCGGTGTCACAGCACCCCGCCGAGTACACCGGACATTTTAACAGGCACCATACTCAATGGAAGTATAAGGAAAGTGATGAAAATGGTGAAACCATTGTAAACTGAGCAGAAGACAATAGCTAATATTTGGTGCTTGATGCAAAGGATGAAGGAACATCTGTATCAGCAGCTTGGAGACAGGAGTATATCACGATCTATGTTTTGTAACAGTTAATGAAAATAAATTACCTCTCCAAAGTTCGTCGTTCGTATTACAAGACTTCCCACGCAGCCAATACCCTCCAACCATTCCTACTCGTATCATCCTTTCCATGATATCGATGGAACTTTAGAAAAGCAAATCGGGATGTATTTGCTAAGAAAACTGGACAAATGTCCTGGTTGGATTCCCCAAAAGCAAAAAAGTATAAGAGACTTGTTGGACGTATAAGATAAGAGAAGGTAACCCTTAGAGGCTACCGAAAGCAATATATTCCAGGTTGTAATGAAACTAATGAGAAGCAAAATGATAAATTTTTAAAACGCAGGGACCCGGAACTAGCAGGTTAGCTGCTTCATAACCTTGATACAGCCAGATTTTTTATGTAGATAGACTGTTGAGTCACTCAGTTTTCAAACATGAAATACAAAATTATAGTCATTAATAAGGAAGATGGATGGAAACAAAATGAAAGTAAGGAACAACACACATATATCAGGTAATAGGATTGTATCACATTTACTGTCCACATCAAGAGCAGCAGTGGATAAAACTCATACAAGGTACATTAGAAGCAAACTTGTTGTTGTTGTTGTTGTTGTTATGGTCTTCAGTTCCGAGACTGCTCTGATGCAGCTCTCCATGCTGGTCTATCCTGTGCAAGCTTCTTCATCTCAAAGTAATTCACGCAGCCTACATCCTTCTGCATATGCTTAGTGTATTCATCTCTGGGTCTCCCTCTATGCTTTTTACCCTCCATGCTGCCCTCCAGTACTAAATTGGAGATCCCTTGATGCCTCAGAACATGTCCTACCAACCGATCCCTTCTTCTATTCAAGTTGTGCCACAAATTCCACTTCTCCCCAATTCTGTCCAGTTCCTCCTCATTAGTTAACCCGCCAGGTTAGCCGAAGGCGCTAATGCGCTGCTCCCTAGACTCGGATAGGCGCGCCAGCCCTGGATCGAATCCATCCGGCGGATTGCCGTCGTGGACCAGTGTGCTTGTCAGCTTTGATGTGGTTTTTAGGTGGTTTACCACATCCCACTAGGTGAATACCAGGTTGATCCCCACATTCCGCCTCAGTCACACGACTCGTAGACATCTGAACAAGTTCGCACTCTTCCATGGATTACATTAGATGCAGACAGCTGGGCTACACTACTTCCATTCCGGAGGGTACGGGGTGGCGACGGGAAGGGCATCCGGCCGCCCCTTAAAATTAACCTTGCCAAATCCGATTCTAACCATGCCGAACCTGCGAAACTGCGGGACAAAGGCTCAAGCTATAGCAACCTCGTCATTAGTTACATGATCTAGCCATCTAATCTTCAGCATTATTCTGTACGACTATATTTCGAAAGCTTCTATTCTCTTCTTGTCTAAACTATTTATCTTCCACGTTTAACTTCCATACATGACTACACTCCATACAAATACTGTCAGAAAAGACTTCCTGACACTTAAATCTACAATCGATGTTAACAAATTTCTCTTCTTCAGAAATGCTTTCTTTGCCACTGCCAGCCTACATTTTATATCCTCTCTACTTCGACCAACATCAGTTAATTTGCTTCCCAAATAGCAAAAATCATTTACTACTTGAAGTGACTCATTTTCTAATCTAATTCAGTCAGCATCACCTGATTTAGTTTGAATACATTCCATTTTCCTCGTTTGGTTTTGTTTATGTTCATCTTATATTCTCCTTTCAAGACAGTCCATTCCGTTCAGCTGCTCTTCCAGGTCCTTTGCTGTCTCTGATAGAATTACAATATCATCAGAAAACCTCAAAATTTTTATTTCTTCTCCATGGATTGTAATTCCTACTCCAAATTTTTCTTTTGTTTCCTTTATTACTTGCTCATTATACAGATTGAACAACATCGGAGATACGCTACAACCCTGGCTCACTCCGGTCCCAACCACTGCTTGCCTTTCATGCCCCTCGACTTTTATAACTGCCATCTGGTTTCTGTACAAAATTAAACAGCTTTCTCTCCCTGTATTTTACCCCTGCCACCTTCAAAATTCGAAAGAGAGTATTCCAGTCAACATTGTCAAAAGCTTTCTCTAAGTATACAAATGCTAGAAAAGTAGGTTTGTAAAAGTAAACGTAAACTCCGTCCACGGGCCTTGGCACAGTCAACAGTTTCGGCCGGCCGCCGTGTCATCCTCAGCCCACAGGCGTCACCGGATGCGGATATGGAGGGACACGCTCTCTCGGCCGTATGTCAGTTTCCGAGACCGGAGCCGCCACTTCTGAATCAAGTAGCTCCTCAGTTTGCCTCACAAGGGCTGAGTGCACCCCTCTTGCCAACAGCGCTCGGCAGACCAGATGGCCACCCATCCAAGTGCTAGCCCAGCCTGACAGCGCTTAATTTCGGTCATCTGACGGGAACCGCTGTTACCACTGCGGCAAGGCCGTTGGTTTTCCTTTCCTTAATCTATCTTCTAAGATAATTCATAGGGTCACTATTGCCTCAAGTGTTCCAACATTTGTATGGAATCCTAACTGATCTTCCCCGAGGTCGGCTTCTCCCAGTTTCTCCATTCGTCTGTAATGAATTCGTGTTAGTATTTTGCAGCCGTTACTTATTAAACTAATAGTTCGGTAATTTTCACACCTGTCAACACCTACTTTCTTTGGGATTGGGAATGTTATTTTCTTCTTGAAGTCTGAGGGTATTTCACCTGTCTCATACATCTTGCTCACCAGATGACAGAGTTTTGTCTTCCAAGGCTATCGGTAGTTTTAATGGAATGTTGTCTACTCCCGGGGCCATATTTCGACTTACGTCTTTCAGTGCTCTGTCAAATTTTTCACGCAGTATCATATCTCCCACTTCATCTTCATGTACGTCCTCTTACATTTCCATAATATTGCCTTCAAGTATATCGCCCCTGTATACACCCTCTATATACTCCTTCCACCTTTCTGCTTTCCCTTCTTTACTTAAAACTGGTTTCCATCTGAGCACTTGATATTCATAGAGGTGGTTCTCTTTTCTCCAAAGGTCTCTTTAATTTTCCTGTAGGCAGTATCTATCTTATCCCTAGTGATATATGCCTCTACATCCTCACATTTGTCCTCTAGCCATGCCTGCGTACCCATTTTGCACTTCCTGTCGGTCTCATTTTATAGACGTTTGCAATCCTTTTTGCCTGCTTCGTTTACCGCATTTTTGTATTTTCTCTCTTGATCAATTAAATTTAATATCTCTTCAGTTACCCAAGGATTCCTACTAGCCCTCGTCTTTTTACGTACTTGATGCTCTGTTGCCTTCACTATTTCATCTCTCAAAGCAACCCATTCTTCTTCTACTGTATTTCTTTCTCCCGTTCTTATCAATCATTCCCTAATGATTTTTCTGAAACTCTCTACAACCTCCGGTTCTTTCAGTTTATCCAGGTCCCATCTCTGTAAATTCCCACCTTTTTATAGTGTCTTCAGTTTTAATCTTCTTAAGCAAACGTACGTAGCTCAAAAAGAAGAACGGTAATGAACTATGTGACTTCTCAAGAACTTTGTCTGTATCTGAACTTTCTGCTGCTCTTAAAACTCTAAAACTAGGAAAGGCGCCGAGAAATGGAGGAATCCACACAGAATTTCTTCTGTGTAGTGGAAAAAGTTCAAAAAGATGGCTGGCGGATTTCTCCTGCGACATTCAATCCCACAAAAAATGAAGCAATAAAAAATCATAGTAATACTCAAGCCCGGCAACGCATCAGACACGCCTAAGAATTATCGCCCAATTGCGCTACTGAGCATTGTTTATAAGTTCGTTGACAAAATTCTATACCATCGGATTAGTCCAGTAATCTTTCAAAACCTTTGTATCGACTAATCTGGATTCCGACCAGGACAGAGCTGCGCTGATCAAGTCTTATGTTTAACAACATTTATTGACGCCGGATACCAAATGAAGCAGAAAACATCAATTGATTTCGTTAATCCAAGTGCAGTGTAAGACACGGTTCACAGGCATGGACTACTTTATAAATTATGTAACCTGTCCCATACAAATAGGCAACGAAACTAATTCATACCATGTTAGCGGGAGGACATTTACAGTAACTAGAGAAAAAGGCACTAGTTTCCCAAAATCATTGGGCAATGGCTTATCACAGGGATCTGTACTTGCTCTTGTCTTGTTTAATATTCCCCTTCGAAGCGAAAAATACTAGGGTCACGACATACCACTTTCGTCACAGCCAGCACTCTCACGGAAACTGAATTCAATACCACCGATGAAGGGAAACGCTGCTGGCAACAAAACTAGCCTCCAAAGTGCCTGAAGCTACCTTGCATCCAGAAGAAACGAGCTGGACTCAACCAGCCTTAGGAAATTTGAACTACACTGAACCACATCTGAATGGGAGATGGACGATGTGCAGACACTCTCTAAAAGGGGGACAAATCTTCAACACCATCATGTACTGTGGTGCGGAACGACAGACAGTTGCTCATTTTGTACCGACATGTCCCGCATGTGCCTACAAGGGTCCTTTCGAAGATTGCTTGACAGCGACGAGACCATGATATCCATATACAGCTGTTGTCATTTGTGTTATTTTATGCTAGAGAGCTATGCTTAAATGTTTACATTTAGTAGTTTTGTAGCCTTTGTATAAGTATTGCCAAGCGATAAATAAATAAATAAAATACCGTGAGTAGTAGGATAGTAGCAGGAGATGTATGTACGTATGTACTTTTGTCTTTATTATTCAAAGAAACCCCATACCTAGGAGAGCCCTCTTCTGTGAAAGCAAATTCACCGCCAGGTACTGTCAGCTGCGTAAGGCCGCTCACGGTGCCGGAGTGCAACGCCGTCGCCACCCAAAAAATTCCGAGGGCCGCCGCTGAGATACCTGCGCCGCCGCCACCGCAAAGGCCATGCTAGGAAGGCCTCTCCAATCCACCATTGCTACCGTGAAACGGCCATCAAGATCTGGCGCCTGACCACTGTGGAGCAGGTAACTTACTGCGCTCCACTACAGGGAGACTGATTTTAACTGCACTGATTTGGTTATCCCTTCAGTTTGGAAAACAGGTAAACACCTATTGTTCGATACGGATAGTGTGCCCCTACTACAGCTGGCTACATGATTTCACAGTTAACACTACTCCAATTTTACAATAGGACAACAGCTTCGCCATACAGTTGCGGCCACCAATTCTTTGCGAAATCTATGTCGATCTTACTTGTGACACTGTGTTCAGTAATCAGGGATGTGATCAAATACAAATGCGCTGAAGCTACACCTCTGTGACGTTAGTGACAACTATTCCAGGCCTCTTAGTCGTCAGTAATGTGATGCTATTAACATTACGATGTAGGGAATGTGTTTCCATCACCTGGCATAATTTCACCTAACAATGTTCCTTTCCGCATAGAGTTCCACGCACGTGCCAAACTGCAGCTGAAGAGAAGCATCAGCGTTTAAATGAATCACGCGTCAGATATCGTAATGATATGTCAGCTAGGCGGTGTACATTACTGAAGTACACATGACAAGGCAACGATAGCACTTGTGATATCTCTAGGCATGTGCTGTTACATGTATTACTCGTCGATTCTGCGTTACACAAGCTACTGATAAGTTTTCAGAGATATGTAACATAAGATGTTTACGTAATTCAAGTTCGATACCGGGTCGGTAGTTATGAATTTTTGAATCATTCAGAAAGAATGCATAGTAACCTCAAAATGTTGGAAATAGACGCCAGAGAAATGTATTTCTCGGAGAGCAACACTGACAGTATGTAAGGTGTCAGGCAAATCCAACACCTTCCATGAAAACCCTGACATGATAAGCAAATCCAGTAGTATGTCACATAGCTCCGAATAAATCGTGACATTAAATTAACCAAAGCAATACGAGTAACGAGTGAGCAAATGGAATACCACAGACTAACACAAGAATGCCTAAATGCATGTCATACCTTCCCACCGTGAGACAGACGCAGTTCCGAGGGGAGAAACGAGAACAGAAGCCGAGAGCAGAACCGTGTTAAGCTGGAAGGCCCTACGATAAGGGACGGACACCCACGTCGCCAGATAACCGCTAGGACCACCACCCAGCCCATGTTAAAAGCTAGAGCCCTCCAGAAGAATAGTATAGATCTTACGATAACACTAAAAGGACCACACCAGCTGCAAGTTTTAGCGTGAGACTTTTCCGCGTCTCTGTTACGTTGCAAACTTTAAAAACATTGCCCCACCACGAAAAGTATAAAGTTTCTCATTGGATATACAGAATTTTTGTAGGCGGAGCTTAAGGTTGACATTGAGACCCTGATTGGTCAGATGAAAACACAGCCAGATAGTTTTTTTTTACCAACTTCGGTAAATTGTAGTAAGGAGAAGTTAGGAGAGAGTTGCCTCCGGGACGGCGAGGTGAGCGGAGCTGTGCTGACCGCCGCCCCCTGACGAACACCGACAAGGTAATGAACGCACGCGATGCCACATAACAGCGCATAAAGCTTCACTCAGAACTACAGAAGTCTCATCTGTTACACCCCCTTTTTGCGTAATACTAGTGTCGATCGTCAATTAAAGCTCATGGTGTTCACATTTGCCACTTGAAGTAAAAATCTGAAACGCGATGATTTTTCTGTTATATAGTTATTGAGAAGCCACATCAGCCACTGTAATTTACGACACGTTAGATAAGTAATTAAAGATAATTGAGGGTCACTGTAGACCATTTTGATAGTTTTCTCTTTTGTGAAACTTAATTTAAACCTAGATTATAGATGTGATATGGCACATGCTGTATGTCATGCTGTATGTCATCCTTCGATCCATTGTAGAACTTGGAAACCCATTCATGGAATATTCGTTCACATTTTTGTTGAACACATTTGGTTTTTACTATCCCGTATTAAAACATTTCCTTTTATCAATAGTGCAATTTTTAAACAATGTTTAGTGAGCAGAATAAAATTTCCAATGGTAAACTTAACTGCTATTTCGACGTTATTTTACCAGCTAACTAAAAATAGGAAGGCCTTGAACCCCTTCCACTAAATTTAGTTAGTATTAAGATTCTTTTACAGGGAGTGCAGTGGAGCTGACGCTGAAATCATTAAGTATTTGGTTATATCATCGCTAGTCTCACTGAACTCTTCTGAACTCTACATGTCATGTATGGTCTGACGTCTCCTTACCAGCAACAGGTCCCAGGTTCAAACTAGTCAATTCCCTAAAAAACACGCTCAGAGCGTCGTTGCGCGAAAGTGGTAGGGAGACACGATATAGAACAAACAGACACCACGCAGAATGTTAGAAGTAGAACAGGTGGAAACTAATAAGTGAAATTCTGGGATGTGGCAGTACTATGCAATGAATTCTCTCGCAAAGTATGAGGCCATTTGTGCCACGGACTGCAAACTTGTCACAACAAGGAAGCTGAAAGTCCCACAGCAGGCTCTCGCTATCGTGAACATTCTCAACCTTGGTCAGCAAAAGACTTCCTGCTCAAACGCTTTCTTGATGGAAGCACACCTATGTTCTTTCGAAATGATTTAGAAATTTTGTGGAAACATCAGATGTCTATATCGCGCTTCTGGATGTGTATCTTTTGGACCAATGCGACTACCCATTTCAGTCAGTGCAATCTTTTGTAGCATCAGATTTTGACCTGAAATTCGCTGATTCAAATGAAAAATTTACCGATTTGCTGTATGTATGCGCTATTGTCTATACCCAAGACATATTTTACTGTTTTCGATAGTTGCCTTTCGCCTTCTTCTGTGAAAAAGCTGTGCCACTTATCACTGTTCATCTAAAATACAGAACTGCAAGATTTTAATCAAACTGAAAGGTTACTATGCCATGTGTAGAAATATTTGCAAGACTTGTAACTACGAGGGGTGTTTTTTGAGTATACCATTTTGAAATGAAAACAAAGCAAGTTGACTCTTCTTAGCAATTTTGTTTTATCTACCTTTCAACATAATTCCTGCCACTACTTAGGCACTTATGGTATCGTCAACCAATTTTGAATGTCATCCCTGTAGAAATTTGTCCCCTGAGCATAATATTTTTCGATAATTTAAAAGTTCTGTAAGAATTGTATGAAGCACCCTTCTTGACACTTGAGGAAGCTCACCACGTAACATCGAAATCGTAAAGCGTCTTTTCGCTTGCACTTTTTCAATAATTTTCTGCACCAAATCATCAATAACGACTGAAAGTCGCCCACTTCGTTCCCCATTGTGCACATTCCTGTGGCCATATTTGAGGCTCTCACCCATATCCGTAAAATCTCATGGCTCGTAAGTGTCACAAATTGTGCTTTGTTCAATTGTTACAGAGCGTTCAAAATGTCGAAAATTATGATCAGGTGGAATATTTCGACGAGGATGGTATCCGAAACTAGTTGTAGACATGCGAGAAGTGCCTTAATATTGGTGATAATTATGTAGGAAAGTAGATTAAAGTACATGCTTTCATGTAAAACTAAAATTACTAAGAAAAGTCTGCTTGCTTTTTTATGGATTTACAGATTGCTTTGTTAAAACGGTACTTATTTAAAATCGCGCCTCGTACAATACCTTTACGCTACTTCCGATAAGGTACAAACTGTAACTTTAGATAAGCGACGATAGATACAAACCGTTCGAAAACTTATTTCAATGTGAAGTTCCCTGATTGCGAAGCAAAATTTTAAAATCTATTGATTCCGTCTTGTTGTCAGAATTCACCAAACGGGGATGCATGGCGGATGATATGAAGTACACTCTTTGCTTGTCACATCTTGCATAATTGTAAGCATATTTTATGTAAATCGAGTAGTTCAGTTTCATAGGTGCACCTATTCTGTGTTTGTAACAAGAATTGGTGAGATTCTTCCATTGCTATGTGAATGTTTCTCTAGCCACTTTCTTGACACGCATTCACCTACTTCCGCTAAGGACCTCACTTTCATCGGGCTGGGCTTTGACGTGTGCATTAATTACAGTCGCTTTGAAAGACCGTAAGCACTGGTTACAACCAAAATCAGGTTTCAAACTCGTGAACAGTGCGTGAATTGCTACACTAGAGCCTTCCAGAGATTCTAAGCGTGCATCACTAACGAAATACATAAACATAGCGTCCTGGAGAGATGAGGAACCGCTAAACATCTGAAATTATTGTAGTATTCCAAGGTACAAACTTTCTCATATCTCATCACTCTAAGCATAGTTGTCGTCTGTCTTAATGTATAATGAGACTTTGCTTAAGACATATTATGACATACACTCAGGTGTATGCACGTATACAGATGTCAGTAGTATCGCGTACACAAGGTATAAAAGGGCAGTGCATTGACAGAACTGTCATTTGTACTCGGGTGATTCATGTGAAAAGGTTTACAACGTGATAAAAAGACGCATGACGAGAATTGACAGACTTCGAAGGTGGAATGGTAGTTGCAGCTAGACGGATGGGACATTCAGTTTTTGAAATCATTAGGGAATTCAATATTCCGACATCCACAGTGTCAAGAGTGTGCCAAGAATATCAGATTTTAAGCATTACCTCTTACCACGGGTATGCAGAGGCCAACGGCCTTCATTTAAGAACCGTAAGCAGCGCCGTTAGCGTGTAGCTGCCGGTGCTAAAAGACAAGCCACTCTGCGTGAAATAACCGCAGAAATCATTTTGGGGCGTACGACGAACGTATGCGTTAGGACAGTACGGGGAAATTTGGCGTTCATGTGCTATGGCAGGAGACGACCGACGTGAGTGCCTTTTTTAGCAACACGACATCGACTGCAGTACCTCTGCTGGGATCATGACCGTGTCGGTTGGACCCTAGACGACTGGGAAACCGTGGCCTGGTCAGACAAGTCCCGATTTCAGTAGGTAAGATCTAATGGTAAGATTCGAGTGTGACACAGATCCCACGAAGCCATGGATCCAAGGTATCAACAGATCACTGTGCAAGCTGGTGGTGGCCCCATAAAGGTGTGGGCTGTGTTATGTTTGGCTTCTTGGAGACCATATGCTGCCATTCATAGACTTCATGTATCCTAACAACAATGGAATTTTTATGGGTGACAATGTGCCATTTCACCAGGCGACAGTTATTCATGATTGACAAACTGCCTATTGGCTTCTGTCTCGGGTTCTTCGGCCGACGTTCATCTAATGATTTTTATGACGTTTCGGCAGCACGAGTGGCTGGCATTGTCGAAGCTTCAACCTCCATTTCCGGTGGTGAACTGGCAATGGAGGCTGAAGCTTTGACAATGCCAGCCACTCGTGCTGGCGAAACGTCAGAAAAATCATTAGGTGAACGTCGGCCGAAGAACCCGAGACAGAAGCCAATAGGCAGTTTGTCAACAAGTGGCCACGAAAGCCTTAACAATTTTGTATTCATGATTGGTTTGAAAAATACTTTGGACAATAAGGGCGAATGATTTGGCCACCCATATCGTCTGACATGAATCCCATCGAACATTTATGGGACATAATCGAGAGGTCAGTTTCTTGTAGAAAATCCTGTGCTGGCAACACTTTCGCATTTGCAGACAGCTAGTCAGCATGGCTCAATATCTCTGCAGGGAAACCCAACGACTTGTTGATTCCATACCACGTCGAGCTTCCGCAATATAGCGGCAGAAGGAGGTCCAACACGACATTAGCAGATATCCCATAACTTTCGTCACCACAGTGTACCCGGACGTTGTGGCCGAGCGGTTCTAGGCGCTTCAGTCTGGAACCGCGCTGCTGCTACGGTCGAAGGTTCGAATCGTGTCTCGGGCATGGATGTGTGTGATGTCCTTAGGTTAGTTAGGTTTAAGTAGTTCTAAGTTCTAGGGGACTGATGACCTCAGATGCTAAGTCCCATAGTGATTAGAGCTATTTGAACAGTTTGAACCACAGTGTATAAATCTGGAAACCTGGAAGAATCCATTACAGTTCTGGTTTGCCACCAGTCTCAGTCTGGTGATGATTCAAATCCATCTTATGGATCGTAGTGTAAGTCGTAGCAACAGACCTCTCTATCATGGTTATCCGCTACCTTGGTACTAAAGGATTCTTCACACAAGTGCCTTGTTGAAGAAGCTGCACCTACATTCATCAGAAATGATTCAAAAATCTTGTGTAAACATGAATTGTTCATACTGCACTTACAGGTGCATATTCAGGACACCAAAACAGCTAAGACAAATGTCTGTCCTAAATCTATGGGGAGCTTTGAGTTTCCAAGCTGTGATCCTTTTGAGTCTGTGACAGAAATAGGGACGCCCTTAAGGAAGTAATTCAATGGATAGTATTGCCACATATCAGAACTACACATTCTGAATTACACCTGTTCTGATATCTGTGATGCTCTCCAAGAAATGTGTTTACTGACGCCCATTTTCTAACTTTTCGAGTTTGCTACGCATTATACCTGAATATTTGAAAAAATCAAAACTTCCAACACGGAATTGGGTGTGAATTATGTTAACATTTGACGGTACTTATTTTCGGAAAAGTAGCAAGAGCTAGTGTCACACAAAATCCATGAGTAATAACAACACAGCACACCCTTGAGTGCTGTCGCCACCTTGCGATAGGTATTTGGATTGGTGATGTGAATCAGCTAGCTGACATATCATTATGGAACTTTGATGCAGGATTCAGCTAAACACTGATAGTTCTCTTCAGCTGCAGTGTGTCCCCAAACTGTATGGATTTCTATACAGAAAAAGAAAGCATATCCGGTAATGGAAATAGATTTCGTACATTGGAATGCTAATAGCGTCTCATTACCGATCACCAACAGGCCTGCCGGCCAGAGTGGCCGAGCGGTTCTAGACACTACAGTCTGGAACCGTACGACCGCTACGGTCGCAGGTTCGAATCCTGCCTCGGGTATGGATGTGTGTGATGTCCTTAGGTTAGTTAGGTTTAAGTAGTTCTAAGTTCTAGGGGACTGATGATCTCAGACGTTAAGTCCCATAGTGCTCAGAGCCATTTGAACCATTTTTGAACTAACAGGTCTGAAATAGCTCCCATAGACGTTACAAAAGTGTAGCTTTAGTGTTTTTCTATGTTACCACATTCAGAATGACTAAAAATAGCTTGATATCAGGAAGCTTGATATGGGACAGTCTTCACTGCAGGGGTCGGCATATATTTTCGAGAAGAGTTGGTAGGCGTGAAGCGTATGACATAGCTGTTGTGCTGTTCTAAATTAGAGCACAGTTAAGGCTGAAACCATGTACTTAACTGCCCATAGTGTCCGCATGCCTACCTGGGTGGTAAGGTGCTTGCCTCCCATGCACTGGGTCCAGGTTCGATTCCTGGCCGGGTTGGAGATTTTCTCCGCTCAGGGATTGGGTGTTGTGTTGTCCTCATTATCATTTCATCTTCATGATAGGACGCAAGTAGCTCAATATGGCATCGACTGAAATGAGACTAGCACTTGGTGGCCGAACCCGACTTGGACATCCCAACCAACTTTGCCATATGATCATTTCATTTCATTGCCCATAGTGAACAACAGGCGCTTATCTGCATTCCAAACTGCAGGTGTAGCTAAGCCAGTGAAGTTAAGTCTGTAACGCATGTTGCAGGCAAAAGCAGTCTCCCCCAGCAGTGCACTGCACATTGTTTACCCCATGGCACTCAGATGCCAGGGCTTGTCGGCAGTTTGCTGTTAGCCATGGCGGATAAGAAAGGTCCTCCGTGCATAGCCTATGGCAGTGGCATCAACAGGGGTGTGTTACTGGTAATCCTATCCAATCGTTAGCAGTGCCCGCATCTCGTGGTCGTGCGGTAGCGTTCTCGCTTCCCACGCCCGGGTTCCCGGGTTCGATTCCCGGCGGGGTCAGGGATTTTCTCTGCCTCGTGATGGCTGGGTGTTGTGTGCTGTCCTTAGGTTAGTTAGGTTTAAGTAGTTCTAAGTTCTAGGGGACTTATGACCACAGCAGTTGAGTCCCATAGTGCTCAGAGCCGTTAGCAGTGACTACAATGCAACAATCTGGCATGGTCCACAGGCTTACGTGGCTGACATTACCTGGTGGTGAACTATGTAGTAGCAGAAGGGAGCTCTCCCCGGTGTCGTGTATGATTCAGTACCAAAGATATCATGTCTCTCTCAGTCCTCTCCAATTATATATTATAGTGACAAGTATTTGAAAAGCATAGGTGCTCCATTGTCTTAAAGTTAAGACAAGTCAACCCTTGCGTTTCAAACAGAGGGTTTTAATAGTTTAAACTGCTGCATCGGAGAGGTAGGGGAAAATTGTTGAAACATAGTACTAAATAACTTAAACGTATCGAAATCGAAGTGTATCTTTCTAGAAATGTGGAACAACAATGTTTCTGGGATATCGTACCATTCTCAAGACTTGTAATCTCACAACCATCCTAGCTGTCTTCGTTTCCCTATGTCCATCATCTTGGATTATGATGTCATAGAGACTGTCCTCATCTCTTCATGTCAACAGCTTGGGTTCTGACATCATGGAGAGTTTCTGCATATTCCTAGGTCACAATCGTGGACTTTCAACCAACAAGACAATTCGATGTCTTGCATTTCCTGTCTGTTTAGAAATTAGGACAACTGCTTTACTCCCACAATGTCATAGCGAATAGAAAGTTTAAATGTATTTAGCTGTTGTATTAATATATGACTACTCAGACTGGTCTATTTCAAGGTAGTATTTCATGTTGGGTTAGTGTCTTCGTGATTATATTTTCAAATGGAGTAGACTTCATGTATATTCTAAACTGGAAAGTAGATGAATAAAATTCTTGGAAATGCTGTGTTAGGTAACTCAGTGTGTTCATTGAGGAGAGGAAGTGGCAAACTTTACATTTATGTACGTGTATTTCTGTCCCTTTAAGTAGGTTCTTGAGGTTACGTCCCTCAGCATGGAGTAGTTTCTGTATGGAGTCTTAGATGATTTTTATTCTATACCTGTTTAGGGTTGTGACAATTGCAAATGTGGATTTTGATATGTTGTTTAAACGTGTGACATCCACATGTTCCTTCAACTACGTCGTATGTACACACATCAAAAAAGTTTTGCATCACCTCGGTTCCGAGAGTTCCGGAATCTGTACGGAAAATTGGAATAGAGATAAACATAAACATCATTTACGCCCTTTTTATTGCTCCTGGAAACCAGA
Source organism: Schistocerca cancellata (assembly GCF_023864275.1). Taxonomy (NCBI): domain Eukaryota; kingdom Metazoa; phylum Arthropoda; class Insecta; order Orthoptera; family Acrididae; genus Schistocerca; species Schistocerca cancellata. The sequence continues at coordinate 347,691,223 of NC_064629.1, read as the reverse complement.
CATTGCATGTTGTATAACCACACAGCGAGATCTTCAAAGGTGGTGGTCCAGACTGCTGTACACAACGGTACATCTAATACCCAGTAACACGTCCTCTGTCAGGGTTCCTCCGAGCCATAATCTGTAGGTAGCGGTCATCCACTGCAGTAGTAGCTCCTGGGTGGCCTGAGCGAGGCATGTCATCGACAGTTCCTGTCTCTCTGTATCTCCTCCATGTGCGAACAACATCGCTTTGGTTCAACCAAGACGTCTGGACACTTCCCTTGTTGAGAGCCCTTCCTGGCACAAAGTAACAGTGGAGACGCGATCAAACCGCGGTATTGACCGTATAGGCATAGTTGAATTGCAGATAACACGAGCAGTGTACCTCCTTACTGGTGGAATGACTGGAACTGATCGGCTGTCGGACCCCCTCCGTCTAATAGGCGCTGCTCATGTATGGTTGTTTACATTTTTGTGCGGGTTTAGTGACGTCTCTGAACAGCCAAAGGGACGGTGTCTGTGATACAATATCCACAGTCAACGTCTGCCTTCATGAGTTCTGGGAACCGGGGTGATGCAAAACTTTTTTGATGTCTGTAGTAGAGGGCGCAACATACACTACTGGCCATTAAAATTACTACACCACGAAGATGAAGTGCTACAGACGCGAAATTTAACCGACAGGAAGAAGATGCTGTGATATGCAAATTATTAGCTTTTCAGAGCATTCACACAAGGTTGGCGCCGGTAGCGACACCTACAACGTGCTGACATGAGGAAAGTTTCCAACCGATTTCTCATACACAAACAGCAGTTGACCGGCGTTGCCTGGGGAAACGTTGTTGTGATGCCTCGTGTAAGGAGGAGAAATGAGTACCATCACGTTTCCGACTTTGATAAATGTCGGATTGTAGCTTATCGCGCTTGCAGTTTATCGTATCGCGACATTGCTGCTCGCGTTGGTCGAGATCCAATGACCGTTAGCAGAATATGGAATCGGTGGGTTCAGGAGAGTAATACGGAACGCCGTGCTGGATCCCAACGGCCTCGTATCACTAGCAGTGGACGTTACATTTCTGATGTGTTGAGACCCGTGGATCTACCCTTCATTCGATCCCTGCGAAACCCTACATTTCAGCAGGATAATGCACGACCGCATATTGCAGGTCCTGCACGGGCCTTTCTGGATACAGAAAATGTTCGACTGCTGCCCTGACCAGCACATTCTCCAGATCTCTCAGCAATTGAAAACGTCTGGTCAATGGTGGCCGAGTTACGGGCTCGTCACAATACGCCAGTCACTACTGCTGATGAACTGTGGTATCGTGTTGAAGCTGCATGGGCAGCTGTAGCTGTACACGCCATCCAAGCTCTGTTTGACTCAATGCCCAGGCGTATCGAGGCCGTTATTACGGCCAAAGGTGGTTGTTCTGGGTACTGATTTCTCAGGATTTATGCACCCAAATCGCGTAAAAATGTAATCATATGTCAGTTCTAGTATAATATATTTGTCCAATGAATACCCGTTTATCATCTGCATTTCTTCTTGGTGTAGCAATTTTAATGGCCAGTAGTGTAAGTTGTGTATGCCTAATGGTTTGTATGGGTGTTTGTTATTCATTAAAATGAAGATGAGATGGGAAAAGTCATACTGTGAGAAACTTTTACGGAGCATTGAATGACCTAAGCCTAAACAAGACCCTTGAAGTAGGCGACATTCCTTTAAAACTGGTGAAATCCTTGGGAGAGCCAGCTATGACAGAACTATGATACGTGGTAAATACCCCTAGACTTCAAGAAGAATATAACAACTCCAATTCCACAAAATGCCTGCTCTGTCATGTGTGAATATTACAGAATTATCAGCTTAATAAGGCATGGTTGCATAACGCTGTGACGAATTATTTACAGAAGAGTGGAAAAATCAGTAGAAGCCGACCTCGGGGAACATCAGTTCATCATCCAGAGAAATGCTGCAACACACGAGGCAATGTTGACTCTTCGACTTATCTTAGAAGATAGGTTAAGTAAAGGTAAACCTTTGTGCATAGCATTTATAGGCATAGAGAAATTTTGGTGACAATGCTGACTGGAATACACTCTTTGAAATTGTGAAAATATCAGGAATTAAATACAGGAAGCGAAAGGCTATATAGAATTTGCACGGAAACCAGATAGCAATTATAAGGTTCGAGCGGCATAACAGGGAAGCAGAGGTTGAGAAGGGAGTGAGACAGGGTTGTAGCCTCTCCAAGATATTATTCTGTCTGTACGATTGAACAAGCAGTAAAGCAAGCAATAGAAAAATCTGGAGAAGGAATTAAAGTTCAGGGAGCATAAATAGAAACTTTGAGGTTAGCTGATGACGTTTTAATTTTGTCAGAGACAACAAAGGACTTGGAAGTGCCACTAAACTGAATCGACAGTCTCTTAAAAGGATGATATAAGATGGACGTTATCTAAAGTATAACTAGGTTCATGGAATGTATTCGAAATAAATCAGTCGATGCTGAGGGGATTAGATAAGGAAATGACACACTAAAGGTACTAGATGAGTTTTGCTACTTGGAAGGTAAACAAGTAGAGAGGATGTAAAATGTAGGCTGGCAATGCCAAGAAAAGCTTTTCTAGGTGAAACCAAGTTAATTGTTGGGTGTTTTTACAGGCCGCCCGATTCCAATGTGACAGTTGTAGAGTGCTTCACAGAAACTTTACTGTCGATAATGCGTATACACCCAGATCATGTAGAACTAGTTGTTGTCGACTTTAACCTACCGAGTATAGACTGGGATGTTTGTGGGCTCATTTCGGGGGGTACAGATAGATCATTGTGCCAAGTACTTTTGAACACATCTTCTGATAACTGTCTTGAGAAGCCAGCTCAGCAGCCCACATGCAATGGAAACATCTTAGGCCTTGTACAGGGTGTTTCAAAAATGACCGGTATATTTGAAACGGCAATAAAAACTAAACGAGCAGCGATAGAAATACACCGTTTGTTGCAATATGCTTGGGACAACAGTACATTTTCAGGCAGACAAACTTTCGAAATTACAGTAGTTACAATTGTCAACAACAGATGGCGCTGCGGTCTGGGAAACTCTATAGTACGATATTTTCCACATATCCACCATGCGTAGCAATAATATGGCGTAGTCTCTGAATGAAATTACCCGAAACCTTTGACAACGTGTCTGGCGGAATGGCTTCACATGCAGATGAGATGTACTGCTTCAGCTGTTCAATTGTTTCTGGATTCTGGCGGTACACCTGGTCTTTCAAGTGTCCCCACAGAAAGAAGTCACAGGGGTTCATGTCTGGCGAATAGGGAGGCCAATCCACGCCGCCTCCTGTATGTTTCGGATAGCCCAAAGCAATCACACGATCATCGAAATATTCATTCAGGAAATTAAAGACGTCGGCCGTGCGATGTGGCCGGGCACCATCTTGCATAAACCACGAGGTGTTCGCAGTGTCGTCTAAGGCAGTTTGTACCGCCACAAATTCACGAAGAATGTCCAGATAGCGTGATGCAGTAATCGTTTCGGATCTGAAAAATGGGCCAATGATTCCTTTGGAAGAACTGGCGGCCCAGACCAGTACTTTTTGAGGATGCAGGGACGATGGGACTGCAACATTGGGCTTTTCGGTTCCCCATATGCGCTAGTTCTGTTTATTGACGAAGCTGTCCAGGTAAAAATAAGCTTCGTCAGTAAACCAAATGCTGCCCACATGCATATCGCCGTCATCAATCCTGTGCACTATATCGTTAGCGAATGTCTCTCGTGCAGCAATGGTAGCGGCGCTGAGGGGTTGCCGCGTTTGAATTTTGTATGGATAGAGGTGTAAACTCTGGCGCATGAGACGATACGTGGACGTTGGCGTCATTTGGACCGCAGCTGCAACACGGCGAACGGAAACCCGAGGCCGCTGTTGGATCACCTGCTGCACTAGCTGCGCGTTGCCCTCTGTGGTTGCCGTACGCGGTCGCCCTACCTTTCCAGCACGTTCATCCGTCACGTTCCCAGTCCGTTGAAATTTTTCAAACAGATCCTTTATTGTATCGCTTTTCGGTCCTTTGGTTACATTAAACCTCCGTTGAAAACTTCGTCTTGTTGCAACAACACTGTGTTCTAGGCGGTGGAATTCAACACCAGAAAAATCCTCTGTTCTAAGGAATAAACCATGTTGTCTACAGCACACTTGCACGTTGTGAACAGTACACGCTTACAGCAGCAAGACGACGTACAGAATGGCGCACCCACAGACTGCGTTGTCTTCTATATCTTTCACATCACTTGCAGCGCCATCTGTTGTTGAAAATTGTAACTACTGTAATTTCGAAAGTTTGTCCGCCTGAAAATTTACTGTTGTCCCAAGCATATTGCAACAAACGGTGTATTTCTATCGCTGCTCGTTTAGTTTTTATTGCCGTTTCAAATATACCAGTCATTTTTGAAACACCCTGTAGCTACAAATAGGCCAGACCTTACCAACAATGTCAGTATACGAGGGCTGTCCACAAACTAATGCACCACAATTCTTTTCTTCGAAAATTAATTATTGAACATAATAAGAATTACAAACACAAAAGAATGGTGTTTCATCTACATACCCTATTTTTCCACGTACTCTCCGTCCTTCTATGGGATTCCTCCAGCGCGAAACAAGGGCGTGTATGCCCTGTCGGTACCAATTCTTATCCTGGTGGCGGAGCCAGTGCTTCGTTGCGTGAATCATCTCCTCATCTTCCTCAAAATGTTTTCCACGAACGGCATTCTTTATTGTCCTTGCGAATGACAACATCAGCTCGCTTCAACGTGTCAGGTGTGACAGCCGTGGATGGCCTCCCCGGCTGCTGCAAATCATAGAGCTGCGCCAAACCGCCTTCTGATGACCTCACCCTCCGTGCCCAGCGACTAACTGCACTTTTGTCGACAGCAAACACTCCATAGACTTTGCACAAGCGTATGTGAATATTTCCCACACTTTCTTTCTCTGCAATGAGAAATTCACTGACGGCACGTTGCTTGTAACGTACTTCACCTGCAGAAGTCATTTTGAAACTGTCCTGCAGCAACGCTATTTGTCGGAAGTGACGGAAACTTGGCACGCTCAACATTCGTTGCATAGTTTTCGGCTGAGAATAAGAATGCGTTGCATTACTTTCTGGTTAACCCTCGTAGAAACGGGGATTAGTGATCGTGATGTCATTATAGCAACTCCGGTTACGAAAGTTGACAAATCAGTCAAGAAGCCTAAGGGAATGTTTCTGCTAGAAAGAGGAGATAAGCAGTTGTTAGCATCTGACGTAGACAGTGAACTGACGTCACTTATGTCCAGTAAGATGGAAGTAGAAGAATAATGGGCAAAGTTCAAGCAGATTGTAAATCGTGATCTGAAGGGTTATGTGAATTTAGGATGGAAAAGACCCATCATGGCTTAACAACGATATTAGGAAAATGGTGAAAAAGCAGACGCTGTTGCATTCTCGTTTCAAAAGAGAACGAACAAATGACGACAAGCAAAGATTAATAGAGTTTCCTGCGTCTGTGAAAAGATCTACGCGTGAAGCATGTAACAACTACTAACGTCAAACCTTAGCAAAAGATCTGACAGAGAATCCGAGAAAATTCTGATTCTATGTAAAATCGTTAAGTGGGCCTAAGGCATATGTTCAGTCCCTTGTTGACCAATATGGTCTGGCAGCTGAAGACAGTAAAACGAAAGCAGGAGTTTTAAATTTCCCGTTCAAGAAATCTTTCGCGCAGGTGTATCGTACAAACATACCGTCATTTGACCATCGGACGGACTCCCGTATGGGTGACAAGGTAATAAGCATCCATGGCATACGGAAACAACTGAAAGATTTGGAAGAAAATAAGTCACCAGGTCCGGATTGAATAACAAATTCGGTTTTAAAAGAGTAGTCTACGGAATTGCTCCCTTACCTAGATTGCATTCATTGCGAATCTCTCGCCTAGCGAAAAATTCCAAGTGACCTGAAATAAGCGCGAGTGACTCCTCTATATAAGAAGGGTAAAAGAACGGACCCGCAGAATTACAGGCAAATAACCTTCAAATCGGTTTGCTATAGAATTCTTGAACGCATTCGATTTCGAATACAATAAATTTCCTAGAGATGGAAAAGCTTATGTCTACGGTTTTAGGAAACATCGCTCGTGCGAAATTCAGCATACCCTTTTCTGACTTGATATACTGCGAATATGGATAAGGGCAACAGGCAGCTTCCACATTTCTACATATGCGTGAAGCATTTGACGCGGTGCCCCACTGCAGGCTGTTAACGGAGGCACGTACATACAGAATAGGTTGCTAGATATGTGAGTGTTTCGAAGACTTATTAAGTAATACAACCCAGTATGTTGTCCTCGACGGCGAGTGTTCATCGGAGACAGGTATATCGCCAGGAGTGTGATAGGGTTGCTATTATTTTGTGTGCATATAAGTGATCTGGCGGCCGGCCGCGGTGGTCTAGTGGTTCTAGGCGCGCAGTCCGGAACCGCGGGTCTGCTACGGTCGCAGGTTCGAATCCTGCCTCGGGCATGGATGTGTGTGATGTTCTTAGGTTAGTTAGGTTTAAGTAGTTCTAAGTTCTAGGGGACTGATGACCACAGCAGTTAAGTCCCATAGTGCTCAGAGCCTTTTGAACCATGTGATCTGGCGAACAGGGTGGGTAGTGCTCTGCCATTTTTTACTGCTGACACTGTGATATACGGGAAGGTGTCGAAATTGGGTGACTGTAGGGAAATACAAGACGACTTACAAAAAATATCTAACTGGTATAATGAATGGCAGCTAGCTATAAATGTAGAAAAATGTAAGTTACTGAAGATGACTAGGAAAAACAAATCTGAAATGTCCGAATACATTTTTAGTAGTGTCCTGCTTGAGACAGTCACGTCGTTTCAATATATGGACGTAACGTTGCATAGCAATATGAAATGGAACGAACATGTGAGGACTGCGGTAGGGAAGACGAATGGTCTACTTCGGATTATAAGGAGAATTTTAGCAAAGTGTGGGTCATCTGTAAAGGAGACCCCATATAGGACTTCGATGCGACCTACTCTTGAGTACTGCTCGACTGTATGCAAATGGGAATCCCTGGAGGGAAGACGACGCTCTTTTCGAGGGACACTACTGAGAAAATTTAGAGAATCGGCATTTGAAGCTGATGCAGAACGATTCTACTGACGCCAACATGCATTGTGTGTGAGGGCTCATAGGAGGCATATAGACAGTCGTTTCTTCCTCGCTCTGTTTAAGAGTCGAACAGGAAAGGAAATGACTAGTAGTGGTACGGATTCCCTCGGTGACGCGCCGTGCGGTGGTTTGAGGAGTATCTATGTAGATACAGATGTAGATCGTAACATCTCTGAGTGAGAAATGTTTTACGCACTGTTATATGTGTGATTACACTGTCTTTATGTACCGTCATCTATGTAGCAAAAACTATTCGCTGTGTGTGGTGTTCTACACTACATTTATATTTCAATTTATGTACCACGTATTATATATAGCATTTATATACAGACGTTCTTTATATATATTTACTGTCTACTGAACACAGGCAGTCAACAGTGCAATAAAATGAAGCGGTAGATTATGTGTGAGTAACCTAAAACTGAAACATTTTTGCCTTACAGATTCTTTCGTTGTCAGGTACAGGGACAGTAAAATAGGCCGATTCTCACAACTTTTTTAGCTACAGGGCACCACCACTCCACGTTACTTTCACTGTAAGAGGGAGAAACAGCTGACAAATAATGTAAACAACAGTGCATGTACTCTAAACATGAATAGCCATCTGAGGACTTACCTGGATGGAAACCGGTAACGGCGATACTTGTGCAAATAAATAGCATTCTTAACAGTCTGTAAGAATGAACTTGTACTTTATTTTCTTTCCTTGCATTTCTTTGATGTAGTGGATAGCAGTTTTAGTTCAGATTAACTTTAAAATGTGGGAGTCGAGACCCACTTGTATCCAATAGCGCTCCACACGACTACACTTTCATATGTCTATTATGTCTCTCAAGAACACAAGCTGTTAAACTGTGGTCGCCACAGCTGCAAATAATTCGTGTATGTTTATCACTGTAGGATTGTTGTTAAGTACTTTTTCTTCCCAGCGTTTTAAGTTATCTTGAATAAAACTTGTACTTGAGACACTAGTCACAGCGCCCATTAAAGAAGTATATTATCAGACGACTTCGTGGCTCTCTCTTTACCTAGTAGATTCTACATTAGGTTAACCAGTTTCATTTAAGATTAAAATTTAAAGATAATCATGTCCATAAGACTGGTCACGGGTAAACATATCCAAATACATACAGTAACCTGAACTGTAGGGTAAATTAAACAATGAACAGAAGCAAAGCTGTAAAATAACATTGAAATAAATAGCTATCAAATCTAACTTGTGTTAAATTAGAAAAATAAAGTTAACCAAGATTTCATCATGCTTATGATGCCACCTAGCCCTACTTATATGTGAGATCCTGGGGACACTTTCATAACTCCAGCCAACTGCTGGAAATACTCATTCCACTTCTCGTCTTTAGTTCCCTTGGAAATACCAGAGCCAATAACTACTTTACATTCCATGCAATAAAATTAATTATATTATTGGCCCTATTTTGAAATTTCAGATTGACATAATTCTCTAAAATCACAAGAACAACAAAAGCTCTTTCTACAAACGCCATGGGTAGAGTAGGTAAAAGTGTATTAATTGACTCTTGCTATGTATATTGCATGATAAACTAACATACTTTATTCCCTCCTGTGCATGGGCGATAATCAACCAGATTTGTCAGAATTCCAAAATCTCTTGGAAATATCCTTCAGCCTAGTAAAGTATTCTGCTTAGGCTATTCAGATACTTAAAAGGTATCACTACTCTCCGACCTTCTATTCCACCAGAAACACATCTACATTACTTAATGTTACACTATGTAACCCCTAAAAAAACGAAGTCAACAAATGAAACGTTGAGTGTGTCCTCAATTGAACCAATAAACAGGATTTCTAATAAATACAAAGCAGGTTTGTTCACCGATACTTGCTATCTCTACTGAAATTAATGTCTAATGATCTTATCACACTTACCACTACACAAGAAATCCCCCCAAACGAAAACAACAATTATGGTATGAAATCTGGTCTCTACACTAAACAAAATTAATAAACAGATACAATAACATGCGACTACGGCTTTGTTTCTTTAAAATTAGTTCCTTCCGTAGTTTAAATTGTAAGGCCTGTGTTATGCTCTAGAGTAGGCAAGAAAACACCTCCAAGATAAACCCAAACTGAAATAATTGGTTATTCTTCATCTGAATAAAATGAGGCACGAATACAGATCCAAATTTTAATGTTTATTAGGAGTAACATTTTGCGTTTTGTGCGATATCGGGACCATTAAGGAAAAGTTATCACCTTTGATCTTTCGTCCCCCCACTCTGCTCTTACAAGTAAGAACCTCGTTAGCAGGCTCCTTCAATCCTTCATTGATCCCTAAGTGCGACACTTTTACTATGCTTTTCTTAACACTTTATTATCCTTTAATAGATCATTCTCGTTGTTCGTTGTTGGCCTCTCTTTATCCCTTCCACCCTCCTCCACCTCCCCCCCCCCCCCCCCCCCAATCGCCCTCGGTTCGGAAATTACGCCGGTACAATTTCAAATTAAATCAGCTGCAGGTCTGTTGAGGTATGGAAATGGAAATGTCTGATGTTCTCTCCACGAAGAGTTTAGTGGCGATCTATTTGATCCGGACATGGCACTGACCATTATATTTACAGTTATGTCACCTTCTCTGTTCCAGGTGGATTGACAGTTTGGCCGCTTGTCGTGATATCGTTCTCCTATTGTGCAGCTCCGCTTATGTTCTCTAGGTTGCCTTACCTTCACTCGCCTTGCACATACTTGCTTAGATACTTGGCACTTGTTAAGAGTATACGTTGTCCCCCTATTGCACAGAATACATTGAAGAGCCAAAGAAACAGGTACACCTGCGTAATATCGTGTAGAGCCACAGCGAGCACGCAGAAGTGCCTCAGCACGACGTGGGATGCACATAACTAATGTCTGAAGTTGTGCTGGAGGAAACTGACACCATGAATCCTGCAGCGCTGTCCATAAATCCAAGAGTACGAGGGGGTGCAGATCTCTTCTGAACAGCACGTTGCAAGACATCCAAGATATACTAAATATTTTTCATGTCTGGGGAGTTTGGTGGCCAGTGGAAGTGTTTAATCTCAGAAGAGTGTTCCCGGAGCCACTCTGTAGCAATTCAGAACATGTGAGGTGTCGCATTGTCCTCCTGGAATTGCCAAAGTCCGTCGGAATGAGCATTGGACATGAATGGATGCAGGTGATCAGACAGGATGCTTACGTACGTGTCACCTGTCAGATTCGTACCTAGACGTATCAGGGGTCCTATATCATTCCAACTGCACACGCCCCACACCATTACAGAGCCTCTACCAGCTTGAACAGTCCCTTGCTGAGATGCAAGATCCATGGATTCATGAGGTTGTCCCCATACCCGTACACGTCGATCCTCTAGAAACAATTTGAAACGAGACTCGTCCGACCAGGTAACATGATTCCAGTCCTCATCAGTGCAGTGTCGGTGTTGACGGGCCCAGGCGAGGCGTAAAGCATTGTGTCGTGCAGTCATCAAGGGTACACAAGTGGGCCTTCGGCTCCGAAAGCCCATTTCGATGATGTTTCGTTGAATGGTTCGCACGATGACACTTGTTGATGGCCCAGAATTTAAATCTGTAGAAATTTGGCAGAAGTGTTGCATTTCCGTCTCGTTGATAGATTCTCTTCAGTTCTAGTTGGTCCCGTTCTTTCTGGATCTTTTTCCGGCCGCAGCGATGTCGGAGATTTGATGTTTTACCGGATTCGTGATATTCACGGTACACTCGTGGAATGGTTGTAAAGGAAAATCCGCACTTCATTGCTGCCTGGGAGATGCTGTGCCCCATAGCTCGTTCGCCGGCCATAACACCACGTTCAAACTCGCGTAAATATAAAAATAACCTGGCATTGTAGCAGCAGTGAGCGACGTAACAATTCCACCAAACCCTCATTGTCTCATATAGACGTTGCCGACCGCAGCGCTGTATTCTGCCTGTTTCCATATTCCGTATTTACGCATGTCTATACCAGTTTCTTTGGGGCTTCGGTGTAATTCACTTGCCTCCTCCCTCTATTCTGGTCTTCTCCGATGTTTTTCTGTAGCTGAAACCTTTTAGATTAGTAGCTTGGAATTTTCTCTCGGCCTCAAATCCTTTCTCCTCTCTTAAAAATCGGAAAAAGAGATCTCAGTGTTTCCCCTCTCAAAATCTAAACTTGCTTTCTCTCTCAAATATCTCTAAGCACTATGGGACTTAACAACTGAACTCATCAGTCCCCTAGACTTAGAACTACTTAAACCTAACTAACCTAAGGACATCACACACATCCATGCCCGAGGCAGGATTCGAACATACGACCGCAGCAGCAGCGCGGTTCCGGACTGAAGAGTCTAGAACCGCTCAGCCACAGCGGCCGGCGATTTCTCTCTCATTAACCAAACAGTTGTCACACAATCATACTCGTGTTCCGTGTTCGCGCTGCACAGTATTACTTCGAATTTTCCGCACTTCGGACTCGAGCCAAAGGAAAAGTTTCTCATTTCTACCTATGTGTTCACGATCTCCTTTATTTTCCATAGATCATTTCTTTTCCATTCTATTCGTTTCTTAACCTTTCTTTTTCTACTTTTCCTACCGTAATTTGATCTCCTCGGATAGTTCGTCACCTCATTTTACCCATTTGCTTCTGAATATCCTACCCTTCTATATTTTTCTCAGCGTAGCTCTCTATCCTCACCACGTCCATCTCTTCTCACCCACTTTCTTCCTTTACTCTCTCTCACTATCGGCATGTATCTGACCAACAACTTCACCATCTGCACGGTTTTAACTGTATTCGTTTTCCATGTTGTTGATTCTGTCTGTTTCTCTCTAATTATCTGCCTCTCTTCCCTCTAACATGACAACTTGTGCATCCTCCCTATGCACATTTCTTCTTCCTACAAATCTCCCTATATTTCCGATCGTTAACTAACGTTGAAAAATCTCCTCCCCGAACAACTTTCCACTAGAGACAACAGTCACAGCGTAAACGTTCAAACTACCAGACTGCAGTTTGATTCTCTCCATACCTCATAGAGTCTATGTGGACCAAAATTCGATAACATGGACTTTTGAAAGCCAGTTGGTTCTTCTACTTGTAAATTAAGATCAACAAATTACAGAGCTCACAGGCACGAAGACAAAATTGTGTAATTGGAGGAGGAGTTAAATAAGATTAAGAATGATGTGTCAGTATTGTTAGAAGTGCAATTAAGAAACGGAGACCATATGTAATTAAAACCAGGGCATATGTTTTATTACAAAAGAACAAAGCAGCGATGGGATTCAGTTGGAGACGTCTCAGACGAAATACGTGAAACTTAAAAAAAGCAAAAAAGCCAAAGTTATTCTTTTATTCTATAGAAATCACTCTGTCCGCCACAGAACTTAACCCTGATGAAGAGGTAGAGGGTTTCAACGAAGAGTTACAAAAATTGAGACGTGGTAGAAAATCTCATTATGGCAATTTTTAAGGCTAATGGTCAGAAAACAAAGGACGATGCTTCAGTGGGTGTGACACCAGAAATGACTTACGTCACAGACCAGTAGATTAGACGAGAGCAATAACTTGTATGCTTAATCCACATTATTGCAAGAGAAGACGAATAATAAATGGACATGGCAAAGAACAAGTTGCACTAAAATTTTAACTGACGATTTTTTATCCGTCAATAAGGGAGTTGTACAAAATGGGTTGTCATAAACCACTTTTAAATTTCAAATGATCTTAAACTCCTAAGATCCAGAGTCAATATTGATTCAAAGCTAGATTAAGTAAGAAGTTCAGCACAAGGCCAGTATGTTGTAGAATAGAGGGCTGACTTAGGTGAAAGGGCATTTATTTAACGAAACTATTTGGGTGAATCTTAAACGTGACGATGCAGGTATTAAAGAGAAGGATGTAATATAAAACAAAAGATAGTAGGTACAGGATGGAATATGTTTAATTAAGTAAAACAATTCAGAAATATTTTCAAGGTGATAAAGAAAGTATGACGTATAACTTTATCAAAGAAACAACAAAAACAGTAAGAGCATGAAGAAGAAAGAGCAGAATCTTATATTGGGTAAACATCACATTTCACCTGTTAAGTAAGTAACAGCAGAAACTAAACAGTGGAGGCATTCGTTCAATGTATGCCTATTCCAAAAGATGAAATAGGAATACTATTGGAAAAGTAATGAAAATAATGAGATCCCCGAAGCAATGACATTTTACGAGTGTAAATCAATACAATATACGCCGAAGAAAGTAAGAGGCTACTGGAAGATATTATTGGTAAAAAAATTATTAAATCTGAAGGAAAAGAAAAAGTAAGACGAAAATAACTTGCAAAATTATTTGCAAAATGTCAGCAATTGAAACAAATCCTTAAACTTCGATCAATTTTGGAATCGCTCTATATCAGAAGAAAGGAGGCAGGATGGGCATAAAAAAAGTTATTACTAGGTCAATCTTCTTTCGTAACGTACGAGTCAGCTATCAAATTTATTATCAACTTCATAGAAAACAACGTTGGGTCTTAATGGGGCTAAAGAACATGCTGGCTGTGAAAGTATGTAGATGTGAAGCGACGTCCGGAACATATCAAAGAACACTATCTACCACTTTGCCTAGGATTCATAGACGTTAACTAAATGTTAACGAAATTTGTACTAAACATTCCTTGAGAAACAAGGCACTGGGTCACATAGGCTAATATAGAGAAGAACAGATGCATCAACTCTACGGCTTCCAATAGGCTTCATCAGAATACTGGAAATGCAAACAAGAGCTCGGCAACCAAATTCTGTACGCAACTATTCTCAGTATGCCCAGAGAAATATTTCAGATTTCTAAACTGAGGAACAGAAGAAGAATTACACATATCTGCACCACTTTCGTTTTGGTGATGATTATGTACAGTTTTCTTTAGTTGCAGACAAAATTTAAATCTGTTGAAGTATAAAATACAGCGAGTTTGTTTCGGTCAGACATGTCATATAGAGGAATGAAACATTTACTGCGACAACTGAGGTATCCGAGCACATTTGACAGACCACCTCAAAGTTTCCAGTTATTACGTTTCTTCCCTCTACAGCTTACAAGCCAGCAGTAGAAACATGTATCATCTCAGAAGCACCGTTGAGTCGTTGGTTGAGTCGAACTTCCCTCTGTATCATGTTTAGAAGATCCGTTAGTTCAGCTGAAGAGCCTCAGTGGGGATGGAAATGTATGGAGGGAGGCAAGGCACAACTGGAAACTATGTGGCTGGCCGCTGGCGTGCACGCATAGCGGGATTGTGGCACAGCATATACTAAATTGAGGAATCGTGGACTTAGACCTGAAACAGCACATAATTTTATCACATATCTACATCTACATCTACATTGATACTCTGCACATCACACTTAAGTGCCTGGCAGAGGGTTCATCGAACCACCTTCACAACAATTCTCTATTATTCCATTCTCTAAGAGCGTGCGGCAAAAACGAACACTTACATCTTTTCGTGTGAGCTTTGTTTTCCCTTATTTTATTATGATGATCATTTCTCCCTATGTAGGTCGGTGTCAACAAAATATTTGCGTATTCTGAGGAGAAGGTGATGAATGAAATATCGTGAGATGATTCCGCCGCATCGAAAAACGCTCTTGTTTTAGTGGTGTCTACCCCAAAATCCTGTATCACGTCAGTGACACTCTCTCGCAATAATATGAAACGTGCTGCTCTTCTTTGCACTTTCTCGATGTACTCCGTTAATCCTATCTGGCAAGGATCCCAGACGAGGACGGACAAGGTAAGCGTAGGCAGTCTCTTTAGTAGATATGTTACATTTTCTAAGCGTTCTGCCATTAAAAAGCTATCTTTGGTTTGGCTTCCCCACAAAATTTTCTGTGTGTTCTTTCCAATTTAAATTGTTCTTAATTGCAAGTTCCTCGGTATTTAGTTGAATTTACGGCCTTTAGATTTGACTGATTCATTGTGTAACTGAAGTTTAACGGATTCCTTTTAGCACTCATGCAGATGACCTCACATTTATGGTCAACCTCCAATTTACGAACCATTCAGATACCTTTTCCAAATCGTTTGGCAATTTGTTTTGATTTTCTGATGAGTTTACTAGACGATAAACGACAGTATCATCTGCAGACAACCTAAGACAGCTGCTCATCTTGCTTCATAAATTGTTTATATAGATAAAGAACAACAGAGGGCCTGAAACACTACCTTGGGGAACGACAAAAATCACTTCTGTTTTAATCGAAGACTTTCCTTCAGCTACAACGAACTGTGACCTCTATGACAGGAAATCACGAATTCAGTCACATAACTGAGACGATATTCCGTAAGCACGCAATTTCACTACGAGCCGCTTGTGTGGCACAGCGTCCAAAGCCTTTTGGATATCTAGAAATACGGAATCAATTTGACATCGCTTGTCAATAACACTCAACACTTCGTGTATGTAAGCAGCTAGTTGTGTTTCACAAGAACTATATTTTCTAAATCCAAGTTGACTGTATCTCAATACATCGTTCTCTTCGAAGTAATTCATAAAGTTCGAACATAATGTACACTCCTGGAAATGGAAAAAAGAACACATTGACACCGGTGTGTCAGACCCACCATACTTGCTCCGGACACTGCGAGAGGGCTGTACAAGCAATGATCACACGCACGGCACAGCGGACACACCAGGAACCGCGGTGTTGGCCGTCGAATGGCGCTAGCTGCGCAGCATTTGTGCACCGCCGCCGTCAGTGTCAGCCAGTTTGCCGTGGCATACGGAGTTCCATCGCGGTCTTTAACACTGGTAGCATGCCGCGACAGCGTGGACGTGAACCGTATGTGCAGTTGACGGACTTTGAGCGAGGGCGTATAGTGGGCATGCGGGAGGCCGGGTGGACGTACCGCCGAATTGCTCAACACGTGGGGCGTGAGGTCTCCACAGTACATCGATGTTGTCGCCAGTGGTCGGCGGAAGGTGCACGTGCCCGTCGACCTGGGACCGGACCGCAGCGACGCACGGATGCACGCCAAGACCGTAGGATCCTACGCAGTGCCGTAGGGGACCGCACCGCCACTTCCCAGCAAATTAGGGACACGGTTGCTCCTGGGGTATCGGCGAGGACCATTCGCAACCGTCTCCATGAAGCTGGGCTACGGTCCCGCACACCGTTAGGCCGTCTTCCGCTCACGCCCCAACATCGTGCAGCCCGCCTCCAGTGGTGTCGCGACAGGCGTGAATGGAGGGACGAATGGAGACGTGTCGTCTTCAGCGATGAGAGTCGCTTCTGCCTTGGTGCCAATGATGGTCGTATGCGTGTTTGGCGCCGTGCAGGTGAGCGCCACAATCAGGACTGCATACGACCGAGGCACACAGGGCCAACACCCGGCATCATGGTGTGGGGAGCGATCTCCTACACTGGCCGTACACCACTGGTGATCGTCGAGGGGACACTGAATAGTGCACGGTACATCCAAACCGTCATCGAACCCATCGTTCTACCATTCCTAGACCGGCAAGGGAACTTGCTGTTCCAACAGGACAATGCACGTCCGCATGTATCCCGTGCCACCCAACGTGCTCTAGAAGGTGTAAGTCAACTACCCTGGCCAGCAAGATCTCCGGATCTGTCCCCCATTGAGCATGTTTGGGGACTGGATGAAGCGTCGTCTCACGCGGTCTGCACGTCCAGCACGAACGCTGGTCCAACTGAGGCGCCAGGTGGAAATGGCATGGCAAGCCGTTCCACAGGACTACATCCAGCATCTCTACGATCGTCTCCATGGGAGAATAGCAGCCTGCATTGCTGCGAAAGGTGGATATACACTGTACTAGTGCCGACATTGTGCATGCTCTGTTGCCTGTGTCTATGTGCCTGTGGTTCTGTCAGTGTGATCATGTGATGTATCTGACCCCAGGAATGTGTCAATAAAGTTTCCCCTTCCTGGGTCAATGAATTCACGGTGTTCTTATTTCAATTTCCAGGAGTGTATGTTACAAAATCCTGCTGCATATCGATATTAATGATATGGGCCTGTAATTTAGTGGATTACTTGTACTATCTTTCTTGAATATTGGTGTGGCCTATGCAACTTTCCGGTATTCCGGGAACGAATCTTTCGTCGAGCGAGCGGTTGTATATGATTGTTAAGTAAAGAGCTATTGAATCCAAGTACTCTGAAAGGAACTTAACTGGTATACAGTCTGGACCAGAGAACTTGCTTGTATTAAGTGATGCAAGTTGCTTCACTACTCCGAGGATATCTACTTCTAAGCTACTCATGTTGGCAGCTGTTCTTGATTCGAATTCCAGACTATTTACCTCGTCTTCTTTAGTGCAAGAATATCGAAAGACTGTGTTTAGAAACTCTGCTCTGTGACCACTGTCGTCGATAATACTTGCATTGTTGTGTCGCAGGGAAGGCATTGATTGTCTCCTGCCGCTAGCATACTTCACATACGACCAGAATCTCTTTAGATTATCTCCCAGGTTTCGAGACAAAGTTTGGTTGTGGAGACTATTACAAGAATCTCGCATTGATGTCCCCACTAAATTTCGAGCTTCTGTAAAAGATCACCACTCTTGGAGGTTTTGCGTTCGTTTAAATTTGGCACGCTTTTTTCGTTGTTTCTGCAACAGTGTTCTGGCCCGTTTTGTGCCAAGGAGCATCAGTTCCGTCGTTTATTAATTTATTTTGTATAAATCTCTAAATTGCTATCGATGCTAATTCTTTGATTTCAGGCCACATTGTTACTTAGGGAGGAGTGAGAGATTGTTTCTCAGGAAGGCGTCAAGTGAATTTTTATCTGCTTTTTAGAATAGATATATTTTTCGTTTATTTTTGGAGGATTTTGGGGTTACAATATTCAGTATCGCAACGACAACCCTCTGTTCACGAATTCCTGTACCCGTTCTGATGCTCTTTAAGAGGTCAGAATTATTTTTTTCCAAGAGGTGAAGTGTGTTTTCACAATCGTTAACTATTCGAGTGAACTCATGAACTAATTGCTCGAAAAAGTTTCAAAGAATGTGTTTAGCACAATTTCGGATGATGTTTTGTGCGTACTTCCGGATTTAAACGTGTATTTTCGCCAACATATCGACGGTGAATTGATGTCACCATCAACTATAGTTGTATGACTCGGGTACGTGTTTGAAATGGAACTCAAGTTTTCTTGGAACCATTTAGCAACTGTATCATCGGAATTGGTAGCTCGGTAAAAGGACCCAATCATTATTTTACTACGGTTGTCAAGAATGACCTCTGCCCATACCAACTCACAGGAACTATCTGCTTCAGTTTCGCTACAAGATAAACTACTTCTGACAGCAACAAACACAGCACCGCCAACGGTGTTTAGCCTATCGTTTCGGAACACAGGTTCTGAGCAAAAGTTTCGTCTGAAAGTATCCCCGGCTTTAGCCAGCTTTTAGTGCCTTAACGATTTGAGCAGCAGTGCTGTCTATTAGCGCTCGGAGCTCTGGTACTTTCCCAAAACAGCTACGACAATTTAAAACTATTGTACTAATGGTTTCCGTATCTACGTCGTTCCTACGTTCAACCTTCACGCCCTTTGAGACTGAAGCCATTTTTGTACTTTCCCGAGACCCTCTAACCTAAAAAAACCGCCTAGTCCATGCCACACAGCCCCTGCTAATCGTGTAGCCGCCTCCTGCGTGTAGTAGACTCCTGCCGTATTCAGCAGAACCTGAAACCCAACCGCCAAATGGCGTAAGTCGAGGAATCTGTGGCCTACAGTCTTAGAACAGTGTGAGTCTCTAATTCAGACCCTCCACTGGGCTCTGCGCCAAAGTTTCGCAATCGGTCCTGTCGACTATGCTGCAAATGATGGGCTCTGCTGTCATCTCTCAAGCAAGACTGGCAGCCATTACCACTTCTGTCAGCCGCTCGAAACCAGAGAGAATCTCTTCTGATACAAGGCGACACACATCATTGGTACCGACATGAGCCACCACCTGCAGCTGACTGCACAGTGTGCTCTTCATGGCATCTGGAAGGATCCTTTCCACGTCTGGAATGACTCCACACGGTATGCACATGGAGTACACATTGGCTTCCTTCCCCTCCTTGGCAGCAATCGCCCTGAGGGGCCCCATAATGCACCCAACATAGGAGCTCCCAACTACTAATAATCCAACCCTCTGTGGCTGCACAGATCTTGCAGGCTGAGAGGTTCACTCTGAAAACAAGTGACTGCTTCTGGCTGAGGGACAGTGTCAGCCAGAGACAGCACCTGGAACCTGTTTGTCAGACTAACCGGTAAGTCCGTACGTTCGGCCCCCTGGGGTCTTTCGCCGCCTGCCACACCCCGAGGCGACCCCCCACTCGACCACGGGTGAGTGGTCAACCTCATTGCCAGCAGTAAGTGAGCTGGTCGCCTACACGGACCGATAGGCAGACTCAGACGTGCTGGACGTCCGTTGGATCCGCAAAGCCGGACCGCGACAGTGATGCCAATCCACTGTGAAGCTGTGTAACTGAAGCCATCGCAGCCTAGAGCTGAGAGCAAAGTGCCACCAACTCGGCTCACATCCGTACACAGCGCACACAGTCCCTATTCATATTAAAGACCGTGGAACAGTACACTTCACAGACAAAGGGGGACAATCGATACGCACTTCGGAACTCTACTGTAGACACGAAAGAAAATGAAAGAACTGTGTCCAATGAATTAGATTAATACGTAGAGATTCAAAAACTGAACTACCAAAGCACTCAGGTAAATGAAATGAAATGATCATATGGAATTTGCTGGCCGGGAGGCCCCATCTGGGAAAGTTCGGCCGCCGAGTGCAAGTCTTATTTCAGTGGACGCCACATTGGGCGACTTGCTTGCCGGTGATGCGGATGAAAGGATGATGACAACACAACACCCAGTCCACAAGCGGAGAAAATCATCAACCCGGCCGGGAATCGAACCCAGACCATGGGAGGCAAGCACGTTACTTTTTTTTTTTTTTGCATTTTGTTCGTTGTTGATCGTTGTGTTTTGTTTGGTCGTTGCGGACGTCACATGACATCCGGTCACGCTCGTTTGTTAATCCTTTCACTCAGTTTTTTATTACAGAGGCCAACCAGCTCTCTGACCGAACACGCTGAGCTACCGCACTCAGCTAAGCAGGCGGCCAGCACTCAGGTGAGACTAAATAATTCGCTCCTCATTAGGGACTGGTAGTATGTCACAAAATCAATTTACTTTCCGACATAAACGAAAACACGAGAACTGTGTCTATTAAACATTAAATTACCACTCACAAACTCAAGTAACTAAACTAGGAAAGCACAGAGATAAAAACTATACAATTCGCTCCATATATTTCGTCACTGCGTATTATTATCTACGGCAAAAAAAATTACACTTATAGAGAATGGAATTTGTTAAATTCTCTGAAAATGGAAATAAATACTAAAACGAGAATCAGCGCAACATGATTTTATGATTCTAGGAGCACAGAGAGCAGGCCTAATCTCTTCGTCTCGGCCATTAACCTATTGCAGAAAGCAGTACGTGACGTGTACTCCAGGTGCGAGAGGAAGCGTTGCGTCATTGGAGGCCAAGTACTTCCGCGTAAGCCATCCATAACGACGCTTACTGGGAAGCCTGTTCCAGGTAGCGGAGAGAGCTTTGAAAATTTTACCGCTAGTTAATCGATTCGTGCCTCTCCGTCTTGCAAATGCCTAGTGTCTCTCTGGGTATTAAAACTTTATAGTTTCCAGGGAGTGTCACCTCCGTCTCCTGCAGAGTCACTGCATACTAGAAAGCGTATACTCTGCACGTATCCTGCGGGGTCTAAGACGCCAGTATTTCACTTCACCTTGTCTAAAGCTTGAATCTGACACATTGAGTTTAGCAAGATACTACTTTCAATGACTAATATCGGAGTAAGTGGGGAAAAATTATTTAGGCAACTGAGCCTCTAACGGTATATCAAAATCAAAGTGTTTAATTTTAGCATTTTATCTAAACGTTTCGATGTATTCATCAGAACAAAATAAAAAAACCATCATAGTTATTTTAGAGACATGAGAATTCTGAAACACCTGTACGTCGAGAAGACCAAGGTTTTTAACGCTTGCGTGAGACGTTTACTGAGCTGGTGTTTTCTAGATATTGCAGTGGAAAATTTTAATTAAAGTGGCCTAACAAATGTAGTTCGACACGTCATATGTTCTTCGAAAACATACTGTAAACTAAAACGCTCATATTCAACTGATTCAGCAGCACTAATTAAAGTTTCTTTCTTGAATATCAATAATAAATGAACATTTTTATGGAAGTTCATAACGCCCTATGCCTTTCTAACCTATTCAAAGTTTTGAAAACATCTGTTGTTTCAAATTCTCTTTCATAGAGTAATAAGTGTGTGGTCCATCTAATAATTGAGCAAACAGTAAGGAAATTTATGTGTTGCAATGTGTTTGGTTATCATTCCTTTCCAAGCAATACAAAGGAGAAAATTAGTTTTTGGCCACAATCTCATTTAAATACCTATGCATGCTTCCGTGTGAGTGCCTCTACTCGTGTGTGTGTGTGTGTGTGTGTGTGTGTGTGTGTGTGTGTGTGTGTGTGTTTTGTGGCACTGGTTTTTTGAGGAGGCTGTAAGGCACAGAAAATAGTATTAAGACACTATATTTCTGAGTAATTAATAAACATAAACATCACCAACATTTGAAAACTAAGTTAGTTTCCTTTTATTATGCCATTACTCATATATAAAATTAAAGCTGAATTTTGACCCTGGGTACAAAAAGAGTTTGTATGCTGGAACAAAGAGGTTTGTTTCGTCAACGACATATTGAGTAAAAGAAAATGCAAAATGAAGGAACAAGAAAGTTCAGACGTAATAGATTCTCAAATGATATACGCTTGCTAGAACGTTCTAAGCAGTTCTGATGTAGGATTTTACACTTATCAATCGAACTGAACATCAGCTTTCCTAGACAACGTTTGTTAAACCAGTTGTTTACTACAAACCTTTACCAGAAATGGGTACGATACTGCAACACAGAACTAGAGACGATTAAACTTAAAAGTCATGAAAAACTTAAACTCGAAGCTCTTCACTTACTAAAAGCCACTACCAGTTGGCAGCAGATCTCTTTATAAAAAATCACATACTTGGCAGCTGGATAAACCCAGAATTGGGGCCGGCCGGTGTGGCCGTGTGGTTCTAGGCGCGTCAGTTTGGAACCGCGTGACCGCTACGGTCGCTGGTTCGAATCCTGCCTCGGGCATGGATGTGTGTGATGTCCTTAGGTTAGTTAGGTTTAAGTAGTTCTAAGTTCTAGGGGACTGATGACCACAGATGTTGAGTCCCATAGTTCTCAGAGCCATTTGAACCACTTTGAACCAGAATTGGGGAAATAAAACAACTAGCTTCAAACGAATTAAAACTTTACAAGATCACAACCAGTGTTACTACGTTCTTTGCAGAGGCTGATACGATGAATTGCTCACTGTATTACAAACACACACCCTCGAAATTGAGACTTTCGTGGCAGCAGCAGCGGCGGGAGCGGCAGGAGCCACCCGTTGTTGTGAAACTGCAAGTAAGAACACCAGACATTCCGGGCTCGAACCCATATACTTTAGACTTCAGAGCTTAGAGTCAGTACCTTTGTTGCTATTGCGATACAACACGTGTTGTAGATGTGAAACTGCAATTACATGACATGAAAATTAAGGAGATCACACATGTTGCGACTCGAAGCCGGAACCTTCGGATTCCTTAGCTTAAGTGTTGTTGTGAAATAGTGTGGCGTCATATGGGCTTGCACAGTCTCAGTCCACTTTGGCTGTTATATTGCATAAGACCTGTTATGACTATGGGTAATTAGGCTGTTCATGACGTGGAGCACTACCAGAGTGCCCAAAACACCACTACTACAGGAAACTTTAAAATGCATGTCTTAACATTGCCCCTTTAAGGGCACTGGGGCATAGTCATCACAAAAAATCGGCTCACATACACATTTTTTGGAAGGCTTTGACAAGGATATCGAACGTCTGCTTGTGAGTTACCAGCTATGCTATTACAAGTAAGCTGCCCCAGCACACAAATAGTTCCTTTGACCTCTGGCAACTTCACCTTGGTCCTGAACTCATCTTGATTTTTGCAGCCCCTTCAAGGTTCATCTCTGCCAATATTCATCCATGATGGGAGCAAATTTCCTTATGTTTCATGGATGAAATCGACTACGACTGATACGACTATAGAAATATTCTCACATGTTTTTTCTATTGTAGGCTTCCCTGAAACCATTGTGAGCGAAAACGGATCTCAGTTCACATCTGCACAATTTCGTCAGTTTTGTGAGGGGAACGGTATCCAAGTGGTTCATACAGCACTATTTCATCCAGCATCATATGGACAGGCGGAATGTCTCGCCAGAACATTCAACGCCTGAACTGCAAAATTACAAAAGCATTACAGTATTGATGAACTCTCACATTCTTTCTTGCTTCATATAGTTCTACGCCACAGGATGGGCGAGCGTAGTGGAGGAGCTGTTTCGCTGAACACAGTGCTTCCATATCCATTGAAAAACCCTTAACTCATTATCTCCCTTCTTCGAGGCCTCACCACCATCACTATAAGGTGATTATGTCCTCCCACAGTAGACATCATTGGGTTCTGGCACATGCCACCTGTCTCCTTGGAGGAGCCACGATCGAGGTCCAGTTGCTGGACTAGTCCCAGTGTCGCAAACAATAAATCAAATACACCCTTGCAGGACTCAGGGTGCCTCAGCAGGAGACTTCTCCCGAGAGTGACCTCCAGCAACTACTGCGGCAACCTCAGGAACTGGCACCTGCTGGACACCTCTACACCATCTTACCTGATGGTATGTCTTCTGCTGCCAATGCCTCCGTGCCCATGGACGTCGATGGCAGCAGCCCAGAGTCACTACTCCCAGCGACCTCAATCTCCGGTATGTTGAGATAGTTCACCATCTCTCCTCTTTGGGGTGTTAGACAGATGCTGTGTCGGTGCATATAGCCCACCAACACAGTAGGACAGTGCCATGGATAGCCAATACCTGAGCGCTTAGGGGCCACAACAAGGAGATCCAAAACAACGCGAGTTCCGAACAACAACAATCATGACGTGTTGTCAAGTACAACTCAGGACATCATTACTGTGACCAAGGGTGCTCGCCTCACCGACAGCAGGCAGCCACATCATCCCTAGGAAGTGCAGCTAGCGTGGATCTATTTGTTTCCACCCTATCATGTGGCTGCAAATAGTTTGCGACAGATTCATCCATCAGCACTGTACTTAAGATGTCACGCAGCCTGTGTCCAGCAGCCTAAGCGTGCACAGGAGTCTGTAGAGAGCCGTCTATAGAGCTTACCTGGAGTCACCAGACGTCCATATATATGGCACACTGCGATTTGGCCTAACGAAGCTCTGGCACCATTACTTGGTATTCAATGACTTCATACTATGTTGCGTTCTTCGACAAACTTCCTTAACTGTGGTCCTTCCAGACATAGACTTTGCCTGTTTATAGGCAGTGAACTGGTCTGTTATGAGAAACAGTTACAATCATTTAACCGACTGCTTATGTGCTCGAAGAGAGCCTGTTGTGTTCACAAAAGGAATATTTTGTGACGTTATTCTATTTAACTCCAATATCAGATTAATACTCAACTTTGAAGTATGAGTTTATGTTGTTATTAATTAATTTTTTTTGTGGACTACCTGGGAATGCGTTCTTGCTTACCGAGCCCTGGATGGGCCATTTCACCCGTAACAGTCAAATACGGTCCACATGGCCGCTGGTACTCCCAGTGGGTAACTATAGTTTAACTAGGACGGTCGACTACATTGCGATAACGTGAAATGGGAGTGTCAATTTTGACACGAAATTCTGTGTTTTGTCTTCAAGGTTATAAACGTTATTTAGTATCATTCATTCTCCGACACAGCATTCCCGAAGCTCGCTTTTCTTTCCTGCTGCCTCCTAATGGCTTTGTAGATCATTCTTGTTGGGTCTTTCACCTGTCTCATGGTGGCTTTCGGTCTCCTAGCAAAGGCATGCACTGTAAAAAAGTGAGTGTTTTCTCCTGTTGTTGATCACTTCATATGGTCAGAGTCCTGTGCTCTCATGCACTTTGAAATTACGTTCCATTACTGTGCAAGGCTGGAAACTAATTTAATCGCTGAGCGTCTTGCGTATACACTGAAGCACCAAAGAAGCTGGTATAGGCATGCGTATTCAAATACAGAGATATGTAAACAGGCAGAATAAGGGGCTGTGGTCGGCAACCCCTATATACGCCAACAAGCGTCTGGCGTAATTGTTAGATCGGTTGCTGCTGCTACGATGCCAAGTTATCAAGATTTAATTGAGTTTGAAGGTGGTGTTGTAGTCGGCGCACGAGCGATGGGACACAGAATCTCCGAGGTAGCGATGAAGTGGGGATTTTCCCGTACGACCATTTCACGAGTGCACCATGAATATCAGGAACCAATCAACGAAACATCATCGATATGGCCTTTCGGAGCCGAAGACCCACTTGTGTACCCTTGATGACTGCACGACACAACGCTTTGCGCCTCGCCTGGGCCCGTCAACACTGACACTGGACTGATGAGGACTGGAATCATATTGCTTGGTCGGACGAGTCTGGTTTCAAATTGTATCTAGCGGGTGGACGTGTACGGGTATGGAGACAACCTCATGAATCCATGGATTTTGCATGTCAGCAAAGGACTGTTCAAGCTGGTAGAGGCTCTGCATTGGTGTGGGGCGTGTGCAGTTGGAGTGATATGGGACCCCTGATATGTCTAGATACGACTCTGACAGGTGACACGTACGTAAGCACTCTGTCTGATCACCTGGATACATTTAAGTTAATTGTGCATTCCGACGGACTTGGGCAATGCCAGCAGGACAGTGCCATACCCCAAACGTCCAGAAGTCCTACATAGAGGCTCAAGGAGCACTCTTCTCAGATGAAACGCTTCCGCCAGCCACCAAACTCCTCGACATGAACATTATTGAGCAAATCTTGGATGCCTTGCAACGTGCTGTGCAGAAGAGATTTCCACTCCCTCGTACTCTTATGGATTTATAGGCAGTACTATTTCAGATACTATTCGAGTCCTTGCCACACGTGTTGCGACACTTCTGCGTGCTCGCGGTGGCCCTACACGATATTAGGTAGGTACACAAATTTCTTTGACTCTTCAGTGTAGTTCCTGTACTCGCTCAATGTGACTATTGTATTCGAGTCGATATTGATTAATCCATGCTTACATGTCCAGAGAAACACTGCACCGAATTATGCAGAGGCTCTCAAATACAGACACAGCGCTAATGTATTTCAGGAAACAGATCAGGTAACTTGACGAGAAAAATAAATAAGTCTCTCCGTGTGTGGGAATAACACAGCTGCGCAAGGACTGTGAGAAGAAGTAGACTCTGGGACATAAGGAGATTTTCGTCGGTCCTGGAAGCGTTCTCGGATAGCTGAATGGTCAAGCTGACAGCTCACGACAAACGGAAAATCCAGGTTCGAGTCCCGGTCCAGCACAAATTTTCATATGGTTCCAGTAAATTGTATAGCTGTTTGGTATGGTATTCGCAGTTTGAGAATACATGTCGTAATTTAATACAGCTATCGACTGTCAGCAATGTCTGTTCCTTTATATATCCATGAATGTCCCAAGTAACTTCAAATAGAATTGTACAGACACTGTCAAATACAGACACTGCACTAATATATCACAGGCCAAAGCTGAGGCAACCTGACTAGACTTTAGGTGACTGCTCACAACAAGCGGCACAGATTTCCATATGTTCCTAGTGAACTGTATAGTTGTACCATATTCGCAATTTGAGTATACACTGATCAGGCAGAATATTATGATCACCGACCCAATAGCCGGTATGCGCACCTTCAGCATAGATAACAGCGGCGACACATCGTGGCATAAAAGAAAAAAGACCTTGGTAGGTCGCTGGAGGGAGTTGGCACCACATTTGCACACGCGCCTCATCTAATTCCCATAAATTCCGTGGAGAGGGGCCACGAGCTCTGACGTCACCTTCAATCACATCCTAAATGTGTTCGATAGGGTTCATATCTGGCATGTTGGGGGCCAGCACATCAATTGGAACTCGGCACTGTGTTCTTCGAATCACTCCATCACACCCCTGGCCTTATGACATGGTGCTTTATCTTGTTGAAAAATGCCAATGCCATCGGGAAACATGTACGTCACGAAGGGGTGTGTAAGTAGGCTGTTTATGTTTTCTTATCGGCAACGTTACGTAGCGCTCGGTGTGAAAATCACTGGCTGTGCTGTGTGCAGTCTGTAGCTAGTTTGCATTGTTGTCTGCCATTGTAGTGTTGGGCAGCGGCAGCTGGATGTGAACAGCGCGTAGCGTTGCGCAGTTGGAGGTGAGCTGCCAGCAGTGGTGGATGTGGGAAATGAGATGGCGGATTTTTGAATACAGAGTGGATGTCATGAACTGCTATATATATTATGACTATTAAGGTAAATACATTGTTTGTTCTCTATTAAAATCTTTCATTTGCTAACTATGCCTATCAGTAGTTAGTGCCTTCAGTAGTTTGAATCTTTTATTTAGCTGGCAGTAGTGGCGCTCGCTGTATTGCAGTAGTTCGAGTAACGAAGATTTTTGGTGAGGTAAGTGATGTGTGAAAGTTGTAGGTTAATGTTAGTCAGGGCCATTCTTTTGTAGGGATTTCTGAAAGTCAGATTGCGTTGCGCTAAAAATATTGTGTGTCAGTTTAAGCACAGTCATGTACAATTTTTCTAAGGGGACAATTCATATGGCGACCCTGTGTGTATTATGCTGCTAAGGTATGGTTATGATTGATAGGCTGATGCTATATGAGTTATTTGATTATGCTACGTATCTGTTATGATGAAATATTGAAGAAGTGTCGACGAATAAGGTAAGGAATAATGAGTAGTGGTTACGGACTCTGGTTTGTGAAAAAGGTTGTTGGAAACCAAGAATCGTAATTTAAGAGTTATGAAATGTATGTAAATGCGTGAATGTATTACAATGCCGACGAAAATTTTTTGGACACTGCTATATCAATAGCATTTTGTTTCTACACATTGGCAACGCAAATTCTTGACCTGTGAAATATTTTTATATGAGACTGTCACTGTAGTGGAAACTGCTGTCGTAAATATTTCGGTAAGAAAGTTAAGTGACCACCTTCACGTAATGCGTCGTGGGCACCCAGCTGTGCGACAGACACCCGAAAAAGAAGCCATTAATGTGTGCCTTCCAGGGGCCCAGGTAGAAAAAAAGGAGGCCATTATCCTCGCTGTTGACATTCTTTTGTAGAAAGCATCGCAAATACGACACACTCAAACTTAAAAACATATGATTACACTGTGGAGCTCTTAATTTATGATATTTACTGAAATGCCTAATGAAATGATGAGAAACATTTTACATTTATTCTCTTTCTAGTTAAGAGATTTCTCATTATGTTTGATATTTAGTTTCTAGCTGCACTGCAGCATTGGTTGAAATAAAATTTTATAGATGTACTAATATAGATATTTTATGCCTACAGATCCAGTAAATACTAACTTTAAGATGTACTTCAAAAAAACGAAGGAGCACAAAAAGACATTTCCCTTCACAGGAATTGCATACAGAATTTTCTTTTCAAGTACTTGGTAATTTCTTTTGTAGAATAAATTGTGATGCATCACTCTAGTGTTAAGATGTGACATAGGTATTAAACATGGCCATTTTTACTGTAATATTTTTTCTGCTTGAGCTTTGTCATGTTTAGATATAAGTTACTTCATTTGCTGCTGCTGTTTGGCAGGCATAGTGTTACTGAATCTGACTTTGTGTTACTATTCTAAGCCAGTTTACTACTGATTTATTTTTCTTGATTGCTGCACAGTGCCTTGTATTAGTTGTAATATTGCAATTGCTTTGCCTATTTAAATTTTTTGTCATTGATGTTTGTGTTAATTGTTTTGTGCTGCTGCATTGCCTTGTCCCTTAGTTTAGCATTTGAGCTCAGTAGATTTAAGTTAGCTTAAGAGGGGGTAGCCTATAAGAGAATGAGTTGCGATGAATTTGAAGAAATGCACTGAGAGGTAATACGAGAAAAATACAGAAAGCATGCTTGGATAGGATTTTTTTGGTGGAAACAAAGGTTGAAATAAGACGAAAGATCTATGGAATGAAGTTTTAGGTTGGACTGCAGTACCAAATGTTACACTGAAAACAAACCCTGTCCTTTCCTTTTGTGTCATCCCTCTATATGTTTGTGTACCTGTGTGTATTTGTGTTTTTCCTGTCTTTATGTGTTTAGCTGATGAGAGCTATGTTGTAGAATTTTTCTAATAATATGTTATTTACCTTGTAAATATGCTTAGACATTATTTATTCTGTTTTGTTTTAATGCTCATGTGTGAAGTTGATGTTTCAAAAGTTATTCTGATCTTTTATGTATGTACTCATGTTATAATTCCTCTAACACTGATGTATATGTTATTTCTATTCTTTTGTAAAGCCTGTATTACTACAAATGTTATGTGTATTGTTATGTTTTAATGATGTATTTTGTACCTTTGTAATTGTATTCTCATGTTATAATATTGTAATTGACACCAGTTCATCAAATTAAGTAACTTGTAAGCATTCATTTCACTGCACACATTTCTGTTGGTCATAGTAATGCACAATATGTGAGAAGTTGGGACTGTTAGTGTTTGCACGTGTGTTACTAATTCAGTGAGGGACTGGATAACAGCATTGCTGGTTCTAAGGACTATTCCAAAAACTTCATGAGTGTACAAGTGGTGGTTTATGGACTTGCTATCTTCTCTGCAAGACTCTTCGATGGTGATTGTGCACCTGCACAGTCGCAGCAGATGGCTGCTGGCCATCTCTACAAGGACTACAGTGGGTCTACACCTTTGATGACCCACCAATACCATTATTTCTACAAGGACTACAGTGGGTCTACACCTTTGCTGACTCACCAGTACCATTATTTCTACAAGGACTGCAGTGGGTCTGCACCTTTGATGACCCACCAATACCGTAATCTCTACCAGGACTACAGTGGGTCTACTCTGTGATGACCTACCTACCAATATTCTTCAAATTTCGACTGACTCTGCTGTGGGTTTGCTCTGTTGTGGCCCATTACCTGTCTGCATGTCAAGAGTCAGCACTGTCTTTCCGTTGGAAGGACAACACTACTTCTTCAAGACTGCATGGAAATCCACTACTTCTGTGTGCAATTTCTTTTACTAATGAGACTTTGTGAAAAAAACTGTAATTACTATTATGATGAATGATCAGGACTATCTTTATGGACTGTGAGAAAATTTTAGCTTTTGACACAACATTGTATCAATAAGTGTGTGCATTTGATTTCTTTGTTATTGTAATTACGATTATGAAAATTTTTAACGAATATGTATTGCCCAGTGCCCAAAACAATTTGTAAAATTTTTTGTGGGGAGCATGGGGGCTATGTAAGTAGGCTGTTTATGTTTTCTTATCGGCAACGTTACGTAGCGCTCGGTATGAAAATCACTGGCTGTGCTGTGTGCAGTCTGTAGCTAGTTTGCATTGTTGTCTGCCATTGTAGTGCTGGGCAGCGGCAGCTGGATGTGAACAGCGTGTAGCGTTGCGCAGTTGGAGGTGAGCCGCCAGCAGTGGTGGATGTGGGAAATGAGATGGCGGATTTTTGAGTACAGAGTAGATGTCATGAACTGCTATATATATATTATGACTTTTAAGGTAAATACATTGTTGGTTCTCTATTAAGGGGCTCCGGAACGCCCTGTACTTGCAATGTTAAAATAACGCTTATAAATTACATCTTTCCTCACAAAGTATTTGAGGTAGGAAGTTGAACTTTTTACAGATTATTTATAGGAATATGGGCTACAACTTAACACAGGGATTTTACAAAATTTTAGTTCAGTTATTAAACATGATTTTTTCAATTGTAATGAAACTTCACAACATTTTTTTGCACTTTTTTATTTATATATTCAAAAATATACAGTTTTTTTTGGATAAAGGCTTTGTTAAATTATGCAGAAGGTACTGTGTAACATTTACTGAAAGTTTGAAACAAATATGTTTGGAAGATCCTTAGAAAACATGTAATTAGTATGAGAAAATAAAAGTTTTGGGAATCGAGCGACAAAGATTGGATTAACTTTTTAGTGCATTCCAGGTCCATAGGATGGATTATCTTCATCCTCTGCAAACTCCTCCTCCAGCTTCCTCTTGTTCCTCCTCCTGTTTACTCTTGCTTGTATTTCTAGACTCTTTACAGCCCTGTCTGCAGCCCGAAGGCGTTCCTTGTCTAAAGCAAGCATCGCTCGTACCATGTTAGAATGTTATTACTTACAGTAATAACACATACCTTTGGCTTTCCAACATTTCTCCTTTTCTTAAAAGCCTTCAGAGGATTTCTAATAACTTTACTTTTACTCATTATTATACTTCAACAAAACAGAGACTCAAGAAACAGAATTAATTACGAATATTTTTGAGATAACGACAGAGTAAATAAACATGAAACAATCGACAATCACACCAGCAATATACACTCCTGGAAATGGAAAAAAGAACACATTGACACCGGTGTGTCAGACCCACCATACTTGCTCCGGACACTGCGAGAGGGCTGTACAAGCAATGATCACACGCACGGCACAGCGGACACACCAGGAACCGCGGTGTTGGCCGTCGAATGGCGCTAGCTGCGCAGCATTTGTGCACCGCCGCCGTCAGTGTCAGCCAGTTTGCCGTGGCATACGGAGCTCCATCGCAGTCTTTAACACTGGTAGCATGCCGCGACAGCGTGGACGTGAACCGTATGTGCAGTTGACGGACTTTGAGCGAGGGCGTATAGTGGGCATGCGGGAGGCCGGGTGGACGTACCGCCGAATTGCTCAACACGTGGGGCGTGAGGTCTCCACAGTACATCGATGTTGTCGCCAGTGGTCGGCGGAAGGTGCACGTGCCCGTCGACCTGGGACCGGACCGCAGCGACGCACGGATGCACGCCAAGACCGTAGGATCCTACGCAATGCCGTAGGGGACCGCACCGCCACTTCCCAGCAAATTAGGGACACTGTTGATCCTGGGGTATCGGCGAGGACCATTCGCAACCGTCTCCATGAAGCTGGGCTACGGTCCCGCACACCGTTAGGCCGTCTTCCGCTCACGCCCCAACATCGTGCAGCCCGCCTCCAGTGGTATCGCGACAGGCGTGAATGGAGGGACGAATGGAGACGTGTCGTCTTCAGCGATGAGAGTCGCTTCTGCCTTGGTGCCAATGATGGTCGTATGCGTGTTTGGCGCCGTGCAGGTGAGCGCCACAATCAGGACTGCATACGACCGAGGCACACAGGGCCAACACCCGGCATCATGGTGTGGGGAGCGATCTCCTACACTGGCCGTACACCACTGGTGATCGTCGAGGGGACACTGAATAGTGCACGGTACATCCAAACCGTCATCGAACCCATCGTTCTACCATTACTAGACCGGCAAGGGAACTTGCTGTTCCAACAGGACAATGCACGTCCGCATGTATCCCGTGCCACCCAACGTGCTCTAGAAGGTGTAAGTCAACTACCCTGGCCAGCAAGATCTCCGGATCTGTCCCCCATTGAGCATGTTTGGGACTGGATGAAGCGTCGTCTCACGCGGTCTGCACGTCCAGCGCGAACGCTGGTCCAACTGAGGCGCCAGGTGGAAATGGCATGGCAAGCCGTTCCACAGGACTACATCCAGCATCTCTACGATCGTCTCCATGGGAGAATAGCAGCCTGCATTGCTGCGAAAGGTGGATATACACTGTACTAGTGCCGACATTGTGCATGCTCTGTTGCCTGTGTCTATGTGCCTGTGGTTCTGTCAGTGTGATCATGTGATGTATCTGACCCCAGGAATGTGTCAATAAAGTTTCCCCTTCCTGGGACAATGAATTCACGGTGTTCTTATTTCAATTTCCAGGAGTGTATATTGAACCATCACAGGTTAGCCACAACACATACTTTATCTCACATCACTAAAATGTACCTGATGAACACGGACTTTAATAATAACACCATTTGACAGCAGTTTAACAGCGCCACAGTGGGTCACGCCCATGTAGAACACATTTCAAAAAACAATTTAAAAATAGTTGTAGTCTTCGGAATTCAATAAATTATATATCTATTGAAAGGTAATAGTCTGCAGATTCAGAAAACGCAAAAAAGTAAAAATTGTACTTTTCATGATTTGAGCCTTTCCGGAGCCCCTTAAAATCTTTCATTTGCTAACTATGCCTATCAGTAGTTAGTGCCTTCAGTAGTTTGAATCTTTTATTTAGCTGGCAGTAGTGGCGCTCGCTGTATTGCAGTAGTTCGAGTAACGAAGATTTTTGGTGAGGTAAGTGATTTGTGAAAGGTATAGGTTAATGTTAGTCAGGGCCATTCTTTTGTAGGGATTTCTGAAAGTCAGATTGCGTTGCGCTAAAAATATTGTGTGTCAGTTTAAGCACAGTCATGTACAATATTTCTAAGGGGACGTTTCAGGTGTACATTGTGTGCAACCAGTGTACGGTACTCCTTGGCCGTCATGGTGCTTTGCACGAGCTCTGCTGGCCCCATGGATGCCCATGAATGTTCCCCAGAGCATAATAAAACCACCTGTAGCACTTCCCTGTCCCGCAGTACAGGTGTCAAGGAGCTGTTCCCTGGAAGCCGGCGGATTCGCGCCTTCCCATCGGCATAATGAAGAAGGTATAGGGCTTCATCAGACCATGCAACGCTCTGCCACTGCGCCAAGGTTCAACGACGGACATGTGCCCATTTCAATAATACTAGTTGCCGATGTCACGGTGTTAACATCAGCACATGCGCGGCTGCGGAAGTCCATCGTTAAGAGCGGTCGGTGCATTGTGTCTCCAGACATACTTGTACTCTGTCCAGCTGATGTTAGTTGCGTCACAGTTCGTCGCTGTCCTGTTTCACCAGTCCGCCCAGACTACGTCGTCCGTCATCCGTAATGAGGTGTGGCCGCCCAGCACCACGACATATGGACGTGGTTTCACCTTGGTTTATCCAACAGGTGAAGACACTCACCGCAGCACTCCTCGAACACCCGAAAAATCGTGCAGTTTCCAAAATGTTCGTGCCAAGCGTCCGGGCCATCACAATCTACCCTCGGTCTAACTCAGGTAGATCGCGCGCTTTCCTCGTTCTACAAGCGGACCGCACGATCACTGACACTACATGCTCCATGCGTGCGTCTGACTAACAGCCATTCGTCGCCAGATGACGCTGCTATCGCCTGGACGGGGTTTACATCGATAGTAGTGTGCTCTCATAGTGTTCCGGCTGATCAGTGTACATATCATATAGAAAATGGTTCAAATGGCTCTGAGCACTATGGGACTTAATATCTGAGGTCATCAGTACCCTAGAACTTAGAACTACTTAAACCTAACAAACCTAAGGACATCACACACATCCATGCCCGACGCAGGATTCGAACCTGCGACCGTAGCGGTCGCGCGGTTCCAGACTGACGCGCCTAGAACCGCTCGGCCACACCAGCCGGCTCGTATAGAAACCTTGGTGTTGTGTACACACCAGGAGCATAGTACAGGATTTCATTTATCAGTAAACGCACGCTAATCGTTCCTGTTTACCGATAAATCGCCACAGAAGTACCCGTAATGGGTCACGTGAATCAAACTGGGAGTGTGGTTAGTGCGTGCCATAACTACGCTGCGTATCCAGCTGCATTCCAGAGCCCTGTAGTAATGCAAATGACTTTCGATAGTCTGCTATGTGCTCAAATTGCACCAATGCTTGTGATATGTTTCCCTGAGTGATAATCGCTACTATCACGAAAATTATTGTATAATCTCCAGCTTGTTTGGCTTCCTTAGTTCTGAGAGTGTTTGTGCCAGTTAGAAAGGTAGTGTTGGGACTCGGACCAGTGACATCATCGGCGTTGAAAGCACGTAAGCTCAGATGTTGGTACAATCTATTCCAACATTTTTTTTTCTTAACTCCCTTCGGTTTGTTCTTTCAGTATAACAAAAACAGGCAACCTAGATTGCAACTAATATTTATGTGTTCTGAGTATAGGTTTTAGCCAAACATGACCATTTTCAGGCCACTAACTCCTTGGTGACGGTATCGAGCAGGTACCCGGAGCTGCTGGACTTAATGGAAGATACCACTGAGCTGTTGTTTTGGTGCGTCCTGCAGCCCCGGGTAGCGATTCCACTCGTCACCAAGAAGTTACTGGTCTGAAAATGGTACTGTTCGCCAGATACCGGTTACTAGGAACGTAAATATTAGCTGTCTGGATTGACCTTTTCTCTTGTACTGACTGCTTAAGAAGATCGCTGTCGTTAAAATGTGAGTTCAAAAATTATTTACTCTTTCAGGCAAGAAACTGAAAAACAAATATATAAATGACTTAATTTGTGTAATTATAACAGGCATATAAAGTATCTCATGTCTTTAGAGTTTTGCGATTCAGATTGCTACTTCCTGGAGGTATCCTTACACCCGTGCATGTTCAGGTCCCACCAAAACCTTGTAACGAAAATATACAACTAAGACGTGCGAAAAGTTTCTTGGCGATCGCTCAGATTAGATTAGACATTTTATTCTAATTTGATCTTGGCTGTAATGTCTCGAAGTGTGTGACTGCTAATAAAGATGTAGACGAAAAGTGTGTTTGTGTATGTGTGTGTGTGTGTGTGTGTGTGTGTGTGTGTGTGTGAGTGAGTGAGTGAGTGAAAATTGTGAAATAGTGCCAACAGGTCTTGATCAGGCGACGATTAGGGAAGCAGCCACATGTAATAATTGGAATCTCAAACTGGCAAGCGGGTTTGATGAGAACTGTCAGACTACTGTGACTACTGCTAACTTTGAGAACGTAGCATCTGGGATTGAAGTTGTGGACCTTGAGGTCTAAATACATGTTGGACTGAAAGAAATTCCACCTCTGGGCTCATAGCGAAGTGCTGATGAGCGATACGTGCAATGACTGTCACTGAATGCCAAATTATTGGAAAAAATAAGTACTGATAATTTCATATGTGTGTGGAAGTAAAATATTCGTAAATTACGAAAAAATTTTGTCATTGGAAGTCCAAAAACTCTGACTTTTCGAAAAGAAACACGTGCTTTAGGGGGTTTAGGGAAGGGTAAGGACACTTGAGATCGTTTCTTATTGATCAAAAGTGATGAATGCCAGCACTCAGAAATATGTATTGAAGTAAGTCTGAGCAATTGGTCTTCAGCTGGAGGAGGGATTGGCCTGATTTAGGTTTTCTGCGATTTCTCTAAATTAATTCAGGCATACGGCAAGATGGTTGCTACTACGAATATGAGGCCACGGCCGACTACCTATCCGATCCTTGTCGTTATAGAACTGTAAGTCTGTAAACATCTGTATATATGAATTAGTTTATTTTTGCTGTCCATAAATTGTAATATCGAGATATGCCCAGTATCCTTGCAAAAGAGATCTATAGATAAACAAAATTTCTTCTTCTACTACTACTACAAGAAAGCTGGGCGATTGCACATCACGTAACTGTATATCAAGAACTTTCACATGAACAACGTTACAGAACTGTAACTGTTTTATTACTTTAGGTACCTAACATGATGCACCACGTGGTATTTAGAGGAAGATAACGATTTATGTACTTTTCTATATAGCTGCTTTCCATTTCACGGATTAAGTTAATTTCAGTTCAGTGGAATGGGCCAGGAAATTAAAATTGAACCCAGAGTGTTGACAACTTGCCGGCCGCTGTGGCCGAGCGGTTCTAGGCGCTTCAGTCTGGAATCGCGTGACCGCTACGGTCGCAGGTTCGAATCCTGCCTCGGGCATGGATGTGTATGATGTCCTTAAGTTAGTTAGGTTTAAGTAGTTCTAAGTTCTAGGGGACTGATGACCTCAGATGTTAAGTCCCATAGTGCTCAGAGCCGTTTGAACCATTTTTTTGTTAGTTAACAACTAAGAAGAAGACCGTGAGGCTACTACAGAGACGATAACATAATTTATTGACCTGTTTACATAAACAATAATAAATAATAACAGAAAATCGAGTATGACATTTACTCATGTTTCTTACTGGAAGACAATTCAGAAAGATCGCCAGCAGCGTACGCTAGACGCAGATACAGCCGTTATGGAATGACGACAATGACATTTCTGCCGGACCAGAACTAGAACACGAATTTCTCGCTTATCGCAAGTGGTCGCCCTTCATTAGGCTATCCCAGTACACATCATGGCCAGACCCAAACTCCCGTATGTCGTCAACCATGTGTCTACAACCCGCACTCGTACATCACTATGTACATTCCTGCACAGGGGAGAAATTCTAAGTTGCTTGCCCGTTGTTTGTGATAAATACGATATTGCAGTGCCTGTGTTCTTCAGAAGAACTATGCATTTTTGCTTCCCGCAGGCATACGTGTTCGAAGGAACGGGCACTGTGGCGACTACAGTCATTATGAAGAAAATGAAATGTATTCACAGTTGCAAACATAGACAAGAAGTGAATAATGGAATAACAATGTTGAAAATTTGTGCCAGACCGGGATACGACGCGGATTTCCCACTTATCGCGAACGGTTGCCTTATGATCAGTCTATCCGAAGATACTTCACAGCCGGATCCAAACTTCCATACGTTGTCAGCTATGTGTCTATACCCTGGACCTGTTTATCCATTGTATATACTCTTGTTCAGGGGAGACATTTTAATTGTCAGTCACTTGCTCAGTGTCGGTGGATAAACACGATGTCGCAGTGCCTGTGTCGTTAAGAAGTACTATACGATAATGTTCCTTCGGAAACATTTACATATTTGAAGAAACATTGCATCGTACTTCTGAACAATACAGGCAAGCTAGTGCGTAAATATCCGCCGGCAACGGGCATGCGACATTCAATTAAAATGTCTCCTCTGTAATGGAATATACGTAATGGATGTTCGATTATATGTTGTAGATACATGGTTGACGACATTGGAAGATTGGGTCTGGCCACGAAGTATTTTCGGGTAGTCTGTTGACCGACTGCTCGTAATGAAGGGGAAATCTGGATTCGAGTTCGGGTTTGGAACAAATTTTCACTGTCGCCTTTCCATTATACAGCTGATGGCTGTTCATGTTCGCAACAGAAAATACATTTCATGTATTACTTTTAGCTTGCATCCCAGGCAGCCGTAACTAGGATGGAAAGCGTACACAACGGTAAACTAAAGGTCGTGGAGTTGAGTCCCTATGCAGAAACCTTTTATTTTCTGTTTTTGCGTAGTTTCGTAGCGTCGTTAGCACCTGCCAAGAGCTACACAGGTCACTTGTTCTGTTTGTAACTCGCTCTCTAATACCGATACCTGTAGATTATTAAAAGTTTCGTGGCTTTTGCTATGCAGAATAATGCAATTCATATTAAGGCTTATTGAAATCATAATTTTACAATGACTATTAATCTTCATTCTTCTGAAAAGCATCTTCTTCGGTTGCCAAATAGCTTAGGTGTTAGGTTTAGAGTACAGAATCTTTGGTAACAAATAATTTGTATTAATCTTTGATAGAAACTATATCAGGACTTCACAATTATAGCTCCTTCCTCTCAATTATAAATCTCTGTTTTAAAGACATGCATCAAATTGTTTGAAGTGTTTTGATAAAAACACCCGTCGCTCCACATTCACCGATTGGTCCTGGCAACAAATGAATCACCACTTTGACATTTCAAACAATCAATAATCACATTGCAACAACACAGCATCGCAGCATATACTCTCTTCCTACCTTCTGGTAAACATACAGTGTTCTCTATCTGTCTCCTTGTTATATATTGAGATCAAAATAGCTGTGTGATTGCCGATTCAGTGACTCGAGTGATAGCAAACCACAGTTCGTTCTCGAGTGGCTCATTGCATTCGTCTTCGACTCTGTGAACAGCTCCAAGTTGAGAAATAGGCACTCAAAATTTAATGAGGTTCCAGATATGTGTTTCCACTTAACACAACGAGGCAGTGATAGTCAGCCTACCACTGAACAAGATGCTTATGGCCAGACGCTCCGCAGATGACCCAGTCATGTGGGAACTCCACTGTTTGACCCTCTGATCGAAGACGCTTCAAAAACCCGGAAATCCTTTCATACTGGCACAGGAGACACGAGCTTTCACGCTCCACAGGATGCTACTCGTACAGGACGAGAACCACTGCACCAGGGTGGTTACTCCGTCGTCAGTTCAGCAACGGGTGCTGGCCCTACTCCATGATGGGCACGGAGTGGGGGTTCCTTACCAGAAGGCTGATTCACCAGCACATATACTGGCGGGGTCTCGATGTCTCCTTCACTCAGATTTTAGTGGTTTGCTTCATCTGTCAGAGTAAGTAATCCACATCACCGACTCTCCTCATGGCCAGACACTTCTGCACCTGGATGTTGCCGGACCATTTGTGGGTTATATCTGGTTCATATCCACTGTTGCAGTTACAGGTTTACCTGATGTGTGCTGTATGCGGAACATCTCATCCAGTCAAACCATCGAGACTCTAACAATTTTTTGAAATAAAAAGGCTTCCAGAAAACTTCGTAACTGATAATGGGCCACAATTTACTTCACACAGTTTACTTCCTTTTACTAAAAGAACGACATAAAATTACTACCTCCAGTGTCCCCCTGCTTAGCTGCGTGGTAACGTGCTTGCCACCCATGTACCGGGCCCGGGCTCGATTCCCGGCCGGGTCGGGGATTTTCTCCGCTCATGGACTTGGTTTTGTGTTGTCCTCATAATTGTTTCATCCTCATCATCGGCCGCAAGTCGCCCACTGTGGCGCCGAATGACATAAGACTTGCACTTGGCGGCCGAACTCGTCTGGGACATCCTGGCCAACAATGCTATATGATCCTTTCCTTTTTTTTCAATACGTACAGCACCTTCCCATCCGGTCACCAATGGCCTAGCAGAAAGATCTGACATCACTTTCAAAAATCAAATATCAATACAGCACCATCACTTTCTGAACCAATCCCCGACTTTGTTCCTAGCTTTATATCACACTGCTAACGAGGAGGGGCCTCGTCAGCAGAAAAATTACATGATGAGTCACATAGATCACATCTTCCAACCATACACCTGTTATTCAATCAGCATCCATCACGGAAAATCTATCATCATAGTTATACCCTTCAAGATCGGGTTTTAGTTCTTATTTTATCTAGGGGGAAGCGAATAGTGCCTCCCAGCAACAGTAACAAAACTTCTCCGCAGGTCCGTGACTGAAGTCACCCTGACAAATGGTATGGCCTGCCAGAAACACATAAACCAAAAGTGATCCGACAAAGGCAAGAATCTAAACACAGGAAGATTAGCACCCATTCCTTTTCAGTAGACGGATACCAAGGAGAGACCGCAAAGTAACCAGCAACCAAATGCACAGACCAGCCAGCAACCACAGAACTGACGCTGATACAAATGGATATCATCACATCCCCACCCACTGTCAAGGGCCCACAGCAGCAAGGAAACACGGGGATGAGCTTCCCCATCTCCACTCCTTCCAGGGTTGGGATGCAGAATATGTCGCAACGTAATGTCATCACTCATCCCAGCGTCAAGGGTTGCCCACTGCCCTGGCACTAATTCTCGCCAAACAGCAGATTTCCTGGTGTTCCACTAGGCGGCTTTAGTAGCACCACAAGGGGCAGTTGATTAAACGATCCACACGACC
Source organism: Schistocerca cancellata (assembly GCF_023864275.1). Classification (NCBI taxonomy): domain Eukaryota; kingdom Metazoa; phylum Arthropoda; class Insecta; order Orthoptera; family Acrididae; genus Schistocerca; species Schistocerca cancellata. The sequence goes on along the minus strand of NC_064629.1, from coordinate 347,650,227 downwards.
GAAAATAGATCCCGAAATATCCTGCTGCTGGACAGTATTTAACGCTAGCCCACGCCGACTCCGCCGTCTCTACCGTCGGGCAGCCGCCGCTGCTATGGTCAAGGTCACTGCGACACCGCTGAAGGAAATGTCTTCGTAAATGTGAATGTCCTAAGACTTTGATTAAAATATTATTGTAGTGCAATGAGTGTAGACTGTTCCAAGGGAATTTTAACTCTTAGGCATAGACGAAGGATTTTAAATTGTTTGTTGGATTTTAACGTCGTGCCAAGACTGAAAAACTTAAACTCTTAATTGAACTTTGCTTCACGACGGTCTCAGGGCGATTTAGCATTTTAATTTGAGGGACAAACTTGTCTTGTAAACTATGGCTTTCAGCCAGTGACTTTTAACTTGTAAACCTTGTATTAGCCGTATTATCCATCGGAGTAGACGAATAGTGTTTCTTATTTTTGTGTAAATAAACTTTCTGAAGAATTGGTGACTTGTTTTGTGTCACCTATGGCGGATTCTTCAGTTATGGCACTGTTGCTAGGAAACAACATCTTGGAGAAAACGAGGTTGGTCGTCTGTTCGCGTGATACTGTCATGAGCATCTAAAGGGAGTGGTTGAATGACGGTGAAATCAGGAGCAGGTGATAAGGTGTTGGATGTCCATACATCATCACAGAACCTGGAGGCCTTACGAGATCTGTAAAGCATGATATGTGACAATCTCTAACAGATATGATGGCACAGCGCAATCCGTGCTTGTGTAAACACGAGCGTCTCGGAGCACATTGTTCAGTGCATACTGATAAACACATGGCTCTGCAGAACACCACCAGTGTTCCCATGTAGATGAAACAGCAGCGCAGGTTATGACTGCAGCGCACATCAGATCATCGAGACTGCAGAGTGGATTCATTAAAACGTGTAGCCTCATTGGATGAATCATGTTTCTATTTACTTAAGATCGATGACAGTGGATGCGAAGTCATTCAGGCAGACTGCCACTGGAAACATGCACTTCTCAACTGTTAGATGACCCTTTGATCGACACCCGTGGAGAGTGATATAACATGCCAGGACGACAGTGGACTTATTCAGTCAGCTTCTCCATTCTGGCCCTAGGCCACAGTACATCTGGAACAGCTTGATGGAGGTGTCATGCTAAACAATAGAGTCCGGCATTGCTGACTGCGCAAAGAGTAGTGCAGAGCATGGCATCACTCCATTGCTGCTGTCAGCTGTCTCTGATTGCGACAGTAATGACTGCATGCCCGCACCGCTGACAATGGCCGTGTTCTCCCTCCAGGGAGGCGGGTGGCCCCCTGCTCTGGCGGTGACTCCTTCGTGACTCATGGCAAGTTGCCCTGTCCTGTGGTCGAACAGTGGATCCCGCACAGCATCCCAGGATGTCAATCCAGGTGTCACAGGCTTAGTGTGTAGACTGTGATACTGAGATATGAGTAATTTAGTACATGAATGGATGAGTACTTATAGGCTCCATACTATATTTGTTTAGGGCTTAACACTTCCATGGTGGCAAGTGAGGAAAGGCTTCCATCTTTACGCTAGCATATTGCAGCATCGGCTGTTGCTATACCACACCAAGCTGGCTGTGCTGCGCAATGTCTGTATTTTGTTTCACAACACACAACGCTCTTGCCTGTCTACAGCTAACTCTGTTGCAACTCACTTCCGCTCTGGCGTATTTTTTGACCAAATGTGGTCGATATGCTACATTGCATCCTTTTTATGAAGACTCGGTCCCCCAGGTCGACCAAAGTTGATTATCCATTACACTATAGTTCCTGGTGACTGGCCTTTCTGGCAGCATTTTGCCTCTTAAGAATTATTCTAGTACTTGGTTTTCTTACCCTATCACGTAGTCTTACACTTTTCTACAGGATTCTTTGCCCTGTTCCTTAACTCAGACACCATGGAACTTACTTCATTACTTGGCTTCTTGCACAACAACTTCTAACCAGCTATTCCCCTCTTACGAGCAAAAATGAATCAATTATTCTTAAGACTGCCCCCTTGCGCAGTCATCTTCCTTCTGCTGCTTTTATGCTGGGTCCGAACTCAGTCTTGTACTTCGTCTTCTACGTATCAAAACAAGGGCTACAGTCAGCAGAACAAGTGCCATTTTGGTATGACAATAGTCAATGTTGTCACTTTCCTGTACTGATTTTCCCGATACAAATTTCCATGCTGCAATAAGGGTTCCAAGGAGACTAGTGCCTCCTGCTAGTTCAGAAACGTGTTTATAGACTTAATTAATTCTGGCCCTATGTTTTGGTTTAAGCTGGTTAGATCTGCGGGAGGTAGCACTTCCTTGGGCTCCTCTGGCCAGTTAAAAGGAGGCTCCGAAATATTAAGGTGAGCTATCCCTGAAATCTCAGCGGCAGATCGAAAATATTCCCTATTATCTCGCACTGTTCCATTTAATAACAAACCCTACCCATTTAACTGTAGCCTCTTTGCTGACGTAAGCTTCGCCTACTTGAGACAACTAGCCACTACTACCATCTTGTCAAAGGTAGAATACAATCAATGCGCCTAGACTTGCTGAAAGTACAATTCCGGATCGATCCCTTCTTTACTGCATCCTCATAGCATCTTTTGCTCCATTAGCAATTTCACTGAGCAGGAATCCTGCCCCTCTCTTATTTAAATATTCGGAAAGACTGTGATTTCCTCTTGGTAGCATTTTTGTAACTTAGCTTCCTCCATTTCTACATATCTTCCTTTATTTTTTGCAATCAATAGTAGTCTCTACGTTTTTACTCTTAAAAATTTCTTTAGTATCCCCCACTTGACAGGATACGTGTGAACTATGTAGCACTCGTAACGTGCTTATTTCCCTGCCATTGGTATGGAAACGGAAATGTAAACTTTCGCTCTATGAGCTCTCACTGATACTGCGGCTACCTTAAAATAATAAAGTAAGTTTTTGTGCTCAGGTTCTAAAACCAAACTCAACTCCGGTGATAGTCCCTTCTGTACTTTCGTAAGACCCTCTAAATACTGCTCTGGCGACAACAAGTTTACACCTAGGTGACCTCTTACAGCCTGCTGCATAGCCCCCTGTAGTTATGGCACTTTCCCTCATGCTTCCCTAACACTATCTTCTACGGACTGCAACCATTTTTTCATTACTACTTCCCTATCTAAGACTTATAATACGGTTTTCAGTTCCCTGATATTCTGATTAACTGCCTCTTCTGCTGCTCTGGGATACCACACTACTTCTAAAGCCGGTTGACGTAGTATTCGTGTGTTATTCAATACTCGCTTACCGAACGAGGTGGCGCAGTGGTTAGACACTGGACTCGCATTTGGGAGGACGACGGTTCAATCCCGTGTCCGGCCATCCTGATTTAGGTTTTCCGTGATTTCCCTAAATCACTCGAGGCAAATGCCGGGATGGTTCCTCTGAAAGGGCACGGCCGACTTCCTTCCCTAATCCGATGAGACCGATGACCTCGCTGTCTGGTCTCCTTCCCCAAAAACAACAACAACCCAACAACAACAACAATACGTTCTTCTCTAAACTTGCCCACTGCTTAACGTCTTCTACAGCGTCGTTCACCCTTCGAATATCTTCCTCATCAACTATGCTAAATTTTGTTTTCATAAGCCGACCTGGAGCGTCGATCCAACTCCTGTAACTTCGCGGATGTGGATATTTGAGTCAACTCACTCCTTAATTTCTCGTACGCCCCATGTACTCTCTCTCATAGCTCAGCGCTTCCTTTGAGTATCTGGTGCCTTTCCGCTCCCTTACGGGATTTTTCGAATGCTCCTTCCAATCTTCTCACCTCGTTACATGTCTCCCAAGCGTTGAATACCATCTGTATCACCCACTGATGACTGGTGATCACTACGTCTTCCTGCTTTGCGAACAGCACTCCCCCTTTCACGTGCTGGTTCCGTAAATCCTCCACCCCGACGAAGATCAATAGCCCCGCTATTATCTGCATAACTCACCTCCCATGCACCTTACCTACAGGCAGGAATACCTGTTACTTTCCTCCTCCTTAAATTCATTGCTGCTTTGCAGCTTCTTATACTAACTGCGCTAAATCTACACCTAAACTAAAAAATATTAAATTAATATCTCCTATTCTTTAATCTATATGGGGTCATCGCTACCGTTTCATTCAAAACCTCTTGTTTATCTTTCCCCTTTCTCCTCACTCTCCCTTTGCGGTTTCCATCTTCTACACCTGGAATAACTTCCATACTCCCTTGAAAAAGGTTTCAGTCGGCCTACATGCCCTGTTTCCGTTCTCGTTGGCAACTGAATCTTGGCACTTGGTATGGGCCCTGATAATCTGCAAAAAACTTATTTGTCTTTCCCTTCGGGTTATACGAAGTTGATAGCATCACGCACTGACAAACCTTATCCTAGAACATTCTTGCTGTAAGGTCCACTGCTTCTTCCTGTTTCTACAGTGCTTTTGTATTTGCCCTCCATATTCTACTGTAAGTTTCTCTAATTACTCTGGCAACTTCCTTAAAAGACTATCATGTCTTCTCTTTCTTCGTTTTCAAAATGTCGAACGGTGATGGCATTTTACCACCATATACTACTACATATGGTGATAATCCTGTATTCGAATGCGGCTGCCAGTTGTAGGTGGAGACGATGTACTTGAAATAGACATCGCAGCTGGTGTAATGTGTAGTACCCAAGCATCTTCCCGGTTGTCTCATGCACTCTTCCAGTTCTTCCATTGGCTTATTGACGCAAGTGAATCGTCCTTAACTGCTTCACATTCATTAACTTACATAAGTCCTTCATAAAGCTGACATGAACTTCGTTCCCCGCTCTGTTACTACTTTTAGGCACTCCAAACTTCAATAAAAAAATGGCTCCGAGCACTATGGGACTTAACTGCTCTGGTCATCAGTCCCCTATAACTTAGAACTACTTAAACCTAGCTAACCTAAGGACACACATCCATGCCCAAGGCAGGATTCGAACCTGCGACCGTGGCGGTCGTGCGGTCCCAGATTGTAGCGCCTAGAACCACTCGGTCACGCCGGTCGGCAAATTTCAGTATCTAATTATTCACAAGTGCATTTACTATCCGCTAGTTTGGTATCGTGATTATCTCTACATATATTGAAAAATGATATATGTTCTTATTCCCTGCAGGTGTTCTATTGAATGGACCTAAAACACAAATCTCCAGAAATTCGAATGGTGCTAATGCTCCAGGTAACCTCTGCAATGGTACCCTTGGTCGACCATGCTCACTATGTGCAATTCCGCACATACTGATTATACGTCTGTCTGCCTATTCCTCCACCAATACCTTTCTACTACTCTTCTGTTGGTAGATTTGCAACTACCATGACCCACCAGTATGTGATAATGAGCCTCTTGTGACTGTATTTTCCTTAGCTTCGGTCCCAATTTGGTTTCTGTGCATAGCAACCCATATTGTAGACAAAACTGACACTGCTTAAAATACTGCTTACATTCGTCATCCGCTCTATGTGCATTTTACCATTCGTTATGCTCGTTAGCCCCAATATGTAATATAGCTACTCTTCTTCTCAAAGCATCCGCATTTCCGTGCTCCTTCACAGGTTTATGCGGGACTTTGAAACCAAATTCACTTAGTTTTACTGCCAATCGTGTCAACCTACTCGAAGGATCCTTTAACCCAAACAACTATTTTAATGCCGCATGATCTCTTATTACGCTAAACTTTCTACCGTACACATAACATATGAAATATGTGATTCCGTAAATTAGGCTTAACATCTCTTTCTCCGTTGTGGAATAATTTCTTTCTACAGAATCTAATTGTTTTGAGGCGTAAGCTACCGGATGTTCTACGCCTTCTACCTCATGTTCATTACACAGCCAAGTGCCTGGTTTGACGCATCACATCATAAAATCAAACTCTCTATTAAAATCTGGAAATCCCAATATCGGGCTCGATTTAAAAACCCTGCTGGCACTCTTCTGCCCCCACAAATTTAGTGCCTTTCTATAACAACTGGGTCAACGGTCTGGCAGTATTCGCAAATCCTTTATGAACCGACGGTAATAGTTCGTGACTCCTAAGAGCTGTTGCAACTCCTTTGCAGATTCTGGTACAGGAAATTCACGTACAGCTCTAATTAATGTTATGATATGACCTAGATGTGCTCCCTCATCCATCAAAAAGTACACTTTTCTGCACTGAATGTTAACTTTGGTTTTTTTAACCTTAGAAATACTTCTCTTAATCGCAGCATATGCTGTACCATATCACCCCACAGACGATTATATAATCGAGATACACTAAGCATTGTTGCGATTTTAAACTTCTGGGTACTCCGCACAACACTCCCTGAAAAGTTGCAATTGCATATTTTAATCAGAAAGGCATTCTTCTGAATTGATAGGGTCACTAGGGAGCCGAAAACGCCGCTTTGTGTTGATCTTGTGGTGAAATCTCTGTCTGATGACAACCATTCTTCAAATACATTGGCCGGCCGTGGTGGCCGAGCGGTTCTAGGCGCTTCAGTCCGGAACCGCGCGACTGCTACGGTCGCAGGTTCGAATCCTGCCTCGGGCATGGATGTGTGTGATGTCCTTCGGTTAGTTAGGTTTCAGTAGTTCTAAGTTCTAGGGGACTGATGACCTCAGATGTTGAGTCCCATAGTGCTCAGAGCCATTTGAACCAAATACATTGTTGAAAAATACTAGCATTGCCCTGAATGATCCAAGGTTTCTGTGATGTTATGCAAAGAGTAGGCATCCATTACGGTTTTCGGATTTATATGTCTGTGATCACAACAAAATCTATATTTTTGTGTTCCATCAGTTGATTTGTTCGGCATAACGACTATTCCTGCTCCCTTGGACTATTACTTTTTTCAGTTACTCCTACTTTCAGCTATTAATAGATAAATTTCTCCAAAATTGACTGTAACTAATTACGTATTCTGTATGGTTTGTGGTAGACTCGTGATTTAGTTTCCGTTGGTATATGGTACAGTTTAATATGCGGAGTTCGTAATGGCTCTTTTGAAAAAAACTAAACCTCTAAATTCCCAAAGTAATTTTTCCATCCGTTCCTTATTGCTTCCATGTACGTGATTCACTTTTCCTCATGATGCAGTTTCAATAGCGTCCAAGAAATGTCTGTGGCTGACACCCCTAGTGGCCTAGTCTTCTTCCTCCAGAATATCCTTATTAGCGATTAACATCCATTTGTTAATCCTACTTCCTCTGCGTTTTAATTATATACAAGAACATGTACCTTCTTTCACCCTATGTTTCTTGTACGTGTGCAATACCTCTTTCAACTAAGCAATCCACCATATCTGGTACATCGTTTTTTTCTAACGGTTCCACCACACACAAAATTCCTATCAGCAAGATTGACTCAACACTGACTCAAAGTGATTTCCCAGTACCCTTAGGTACACGAATCAACTCTTAGTGTGATCGTTCGTGGTTTAATCGGTTCATCTTTCACGACAGACTCCCTTCTCGACTTCGCTATACTGGCAGTGGCTTCACTTAACTGACACATTTTTCGGTCAGGTTCAAAGCTATTTGGCCGACGATCGATTATGGCACAATGCTGATATAAGAACTCTATTCCTAGAATCATGTCATAGCCCGCACTCACTTTGGCACAATCTCTACACATTGTTTAAATTGAACGGTGTTCAGACAAAAGTGTAAGTCCAGTGATCCTAATGGTGTAACATCTTTATTTCCCACTCAACACAGTCTGTACCGCGGTGGGTCTCATTGCTTATGTTTCACCAGATCACTACTGGCGCCAGACAAATGCACCCCTGTGTCAAACAATATCTTGCAACCGTGTTTTCCTATTATAATCCACCTCTGCATACAACTTGGTAGCATACACTCTTATTTGGAGTGATTGTAGGTGGACCTGGGGTTCCCATTGGCGTTTAATACCTCATTCTTCCATGGTCATCTGCTTCTAAGACTATTACTTTCTCTTATTTATTCACATCACCAAGAGGCTGGCGATACTACCTCCTTACGTGCCCCTATAGTGTGTGGCACTATTTCTTTTCGTATATCTCTGAATCAACCCTTTAAATTCTCAGTATGTTGTGGCTCCCATTAGAGCTTCTGTATACCCTTCATAAGTTTTAACTTCCACTGTTAGTCTTAGTTTATCGCCGGTCGGTGTGGCCGAGCGGTTCTAGGCGCTTCAGTCTGGAACCGCGCTACCGCTACGGTCGACGGTTCGAATCCTGCCTCGGGCATGAATGTGTGTGATGTCCTTAGGTTAGTTAGGTTTAAGTATTTCTAAGTTCTAGGGGACTGATGACCTCATATGTTAAATCCCATAGTGCTCAGAGCCATTTGAACCATTTGTTAGTCTCAGTTTTGCAACACTCAATAATTCCTTATCAGACCAACCTTCCATCTGACCCAGATTTCCAGGGTCTACCACAAAGGCCTGCAAATTCTCATTTGCCTTACCAGAAAAAGGATCAGCTAAACTATCGACTGACATGTCTACACCCTGTTGTGGCGATCACGAGTCTGTCAATCCATGCAGTTCTGTATTATCCACTCTTACCTTTCTAACAATGTGCATACTGATTCTGGCCCTGACACACCTTGAATCTCTGGTTCTGTCAAAGCTTTGCCTTTGACAACACTCATTTTGAGAACAGACACTAACAGGACATTGCCTGGTCACGTGCCCACGACGATTACATGTATAACATTTTGCCGGAACTGAGTGACCCTTTCGTATCTAACAGGCGCTAACCAATCGTGACTTCCATTACCTCTAAAACTAGAAAAATCGACTTGTTCTCTGCTTGCAGTAAAATCTACTTTACAAAACGCATGACGATCAAACCTTTTATTCAGGACCAAAATACAATCAAATTTTTTTGACTCACAATACCGTATGTTGCAGGTTCCAACATTGCTCTGAGAAGGCGATGTCAATGATCTGACACCAGTGTTAGATGATCCTTTGATTCCACCCATGGAGAGCGAAATAGCACGACAGGATGACAGCGGATTTGTTTCTCTAATATCTTTAGTCTGTAGTTTATTAGGAACAGTTTTGTGAAGGCATCTAGTTGCCTCTCATGTAAGACATTAGATGCTCGCTTTGATGACTGTGGAAAGCACAGGGATGAGCATGGCGTCACTTGAATTCCGTTGTTAACGACACCTCCAGCTGTGCCTGTGATGGCAGCACAGTGGCGCAGCTGACAAAGGCCATGACCTCCCTCCAGCGAGCAGGAGGCCCTCTACTCTCTTGTAACTGCCCTGCCCCATGGTCGATCAGTGGGCCCCACAGTGCACTCCAGTATTTCACTCTGGGTGTCACAGGGTCGTGTTGTAGGCTGTGATACTGAGATGACAATAACTTAGTACCCGAACGGCTGAGTACTTATATGCTCCAGACTATATTTGTTTAGGACTTAAGGCATGAACTCTTAACGCTTCCATGGCGGCAAGTGAGGAAGGGCTTTTGACATTCCACTAGCACATTACAACGTTGGCTGTTGCTATACCCCATCCAGCTGGCTCTACTGCACAACGCCTGTCAGCCATATTTTGTTTCACAACACATAACGCTCTTGTCTGCTCACAGCTGACTCTGTTGCAACTCACTACCGCTCTGGCTAAGTTTTTGATCCAATATTGTCGATACGCTACGCAACGGATGCAGACTGGTGGGGGCACTATTGTGCTATGCTGTTTGATGCAAAAAGTTTGTGTGGATGCACTACCAACGAATAAACACCTACGGGAATAATAAATCTGCGAGAGGGATCTTAATGGTCGGAGACTGTTGTGGTGTGACGAGCAGGGGCTGCCAGAAAGCGTGTCTGGATGATCGTGGTCAATCTGCCTTTGGCGATGCTGCAGTTCGGACGTCTGTTTACGTCCCTACCGCGGGAGTTTGTGCAAGAGCGCGCGGTTGGTTACCTATCTACATTTACATCTACATCCATACTCCGCAAGCCATCTGACGGTGTGTAGCGGAGGGTACCTTGAGTACCTCTATCGGTTCTCCCTTCTATTCCAGTCTCGTTTTGTCGCGGAAAGAAAGATTGTCGGCATGCCTCTGTGTGGGCTCTAATCTCTCTGATTTTACCCTCATGGTCTCTTCGCGAGATGTACGTAGGAGGGAGCAATATACTGCTTGACTCCTCGGTGAAGGTATGTTCTCGAAACTTCAACAAAAGCCCGTACCGAGCTACTGAGCGTCTCTCCTGCAGAGTCTTCCACTGGAGTTTCTGTCATCTCCGTAACGCTTTCGCGATTACTAAATGATCCTGTAACGAAGCGCGCTGCTCTCCGTTGAATCTTCTCTATTTATATCCTTCGTACTCGCAGTTTTCGAAGTCAGTGATATAGAATGGACATGCATACCGAAAGTCGACTCTCAAGATTTGTTTTTCGAATGAATATGCGGGACCGAAAACCTATGGTACTGAACGGTTCCTACGAGACGAAGTTAAACTAGTTTACAACGGACGTATTGGAATACATCCCTCCATAGTGAGCAATGTGGTCAACGTCATTCGAGATGGACTCAAATTTCGTCATTCCTATGAACATGTTGGAGAGGTGATTACTCATGATGCAGGACTGGGATTACAAAGCATACGCATCTTCGAACTTCCCTTCGAGGTTCCGTCTGAATTGGTAATTGATACCCTACGCCCATACAGCCACGTGGAGGAGAAATGGTCCGACTTCAAGACCTACCCCGTTCTCAATGGGGTGTGATCAGAACAGAACTGACACAACATGTACACTAGTACTTGTTCATCGGCGGATGCAGAGCAACAGTCATCTACGATGGACAACCCAAAACATGCTCTGGGTGCGGGAGAAAAGGCCAAGTCCGTTCATAACGTGTGCAGTGGAGGATTGTGCAAGTTCCAGCTGGCAAGCCAGCGGCTACGTCCACTTCGACGCTACTGTCACTAACATATGTGGGCGTGCTTCGTTCAGATTCCATCCCGAAGAAGATCAGCTCCACCATTCTGACAGTTTACAACCGCCTGCAGCAGAGACCACCACCTGTGAAGAAACGACGTATACTTCTCTCGTTAACCGACGAGAAAGTATCGGTAGGAGGGATGGAAATTGATCCTACGGTTGTGTCGACAGCTGCTTTCGTCCCTGACAGGCGGACATCTGTTATGTAATCGGACACGGAGGCGCAGACGCGCAAAGAACGATCGCCGAAGTGCCACAAAAAATAACGGGTAGCACCATCGGACACCTGTTTAATGCACTCCATGGCTGACGGAGTTGCGCGTAACGACGACGCAGTGAATCCCGATGAGCAACGAGAGGTTCTTCCTCCCACACAGCAGTACGACACGTATCACACGAGACAGGGGTTGAAGACAGAACCACCAGACGGAGGTCTGTCGGTAGGAGTCCCTCCATCCACCGCAACAACACCTTTGCCTTTGATCATCCCGGCGGGAGAAACACGACGAGGGATGGACCTTCACCTCAGGAACTGAGCAGATAAATCCGATTCTGATCCACAGACCAACGACACAGCCGCAGTGAGGGGTGCGACGTCAACCGGATGTTAACCACGCAGAAGATGCAGACTGTCGGAGACACCATGTCGCCGAGTAGCAGCGCACAAGTTAACATAAGCGTTCATGTGCGCTTTACGCACTGAGGAACAGCGACAGGCGTATCGAACAGCCTCAATTAACATTTATATAATTTGAACGCCGGTCAAATTTTAATTATTACGAGACATGCTGCGTGCGTTAGACGTCGACATAGTCATTCTGCAGGAAGCATGTGTCGAGAGGTTCCCCAATCTCTATGGGTACGATACATACATTACACCCACTACAGAAAGCGGGAGCGAAAGAGCGATACTTCTACGTGAAGGCATAGTATCCGAGGATGTGGAGTACCTGTCGTCAGGGCGAGGACTGGCGCTTACAGTGCAAGGAGTGCGGATCGTTAACAACTACGCACCGTCGGGAACCGACAGAAGGCGCGATCGATCCCGATTTTACGCAGACAGATTGCGCCACTGTTCTTAGGCCGGTATGAACATGTCTTATGTGGAGGCGACTTCAACTGCGTGCTCGCACAAAAGGACCGGCACCCACGCAATAATTCGTACCGGGAGCTGCGGCAACTGACACAGGACGTGAATCTAATCGATACTTGGGAGACTATACATGGCAGCCGACGCGGCTGTACATATATCACAAGTCACTCTGCAAGCCGCCTCGATCAAATTTACGTAACGCGTCGTCTCGAATCTGCGATCATCGATGCAGAATTATGGCCCGCCGCCTTTTCAGATCACATAGCATACATATGCACGGTCTCCCTATGTCGGTTGGTACATCATGAATGGTGGTACCCACATGTGGTGGTATATGTAGGATATTCTTCACCTTAAATACACTAGCAAGCAAGTATCCTAGAACTGCATTCCTCATCGTACTACCACCACAGATGAACTCAAATACTGCCTCACACTCATCTGTCAATAGAAACAAACTGTAGTCTTCAGAAACGGCATGATCTCTTTGGAAGCTTAGAGCTTTTTAGTGCTGTATTTACAGTATTACACCCATTGTTTTTATCACAAGGACGGACGATAGTTACGAGATCACTTCTCCTCCCTAGAATTTTATTCACCGCTTCCTTAGTTCTTATTGACAGATTTTCAGTACTGTCCATGACAAGATCTGCACCTGGTTTGCATCAATCACCTTAACACATAGATCGTACAACGCATTTACTGTAACTAATATTGAGTCAAATCTCCTCTCAATGATCGGTCTACCTGAACCGTGATGTCTGCAGGTTGAACCACACGTCCTTCCTAAATCTCCACCTCTGCTCCTGTAATTCTGCCTCATCTCAACTGTCCGTCCATTTACATATTTCTCCCAATTCATTGTTGCATTTTTACTTATTCATGTTGCATCATTTAAATTTAATATCTCCTGTGATATCCAAGAATTCCTTCCAGATCTTATGTTTGTACCCTTTTTGACTCTCTGCTACCTTCACTATCTCTCAAAGCTAACCATTCTTCTGTATTCCTACCCTGTTTCAGTCAATCTTTGCCCAATGCCCTCTTTGAAACTCTCAATAACCTCCAATTATTTCAACTTACCCAGGTCTCATTTTCTTACTTACTACCTTTCTGAAAATTCTTGAATATTAATCTACAGTTCATAGCCAGTAAATAATGGTCAGTATCCACATCCGCAACAACAAAGGTTCAAATGGCTCTGAGCACTATGGAACTTAACGTCTGAGGTCATCAGTCCCCTAGAACTTAGAACTACTTAAACCTAACTAACTTAAGAGCATCACACACATCCATGTCCGAGGCAGGTTTCGAACCTGCGACCGAAGCGGTAGCGCGGTTCCAGACTGAAGAGCCTAGAACCGCTCGGCCACATCCGCCGGCCAACAATAAAGGTCTTACAGTTTAAAATCTGGTTCCGAGATCTTTGTCTTACCATTATACAATCAATCTGAAACCTTCTATTGATTCCAGGTTACTTCCAAGTATATGTCCTTCTTTTACGAATGTGGGGGAGTTGCGGTGTTTGGAAACTGAGTACAGAGCATCTCAGCGAACCTGAGTGCAGACGCTTGCCGGCCGGAGTATCCGAGCGGTTCTAGGCGCTACAGCTGGAACCGTGCGATCGCTACGGTCGCAGGTTCGAATCCTGTCTCTGGCATTGATGTGTGTGATGTCTTTAGGTTAGTTAGGTTTAAGTAGTTCTAAGTTCTAGGGGACTGATGACCTCAAGTCCCATAATGCTCAGAGCCATCTGAACCATTTTTTTTGCAGACGCTTAATCGAAAACACCTGGCACGTGTGTGAACTACGCCTCCCAACATATCTGACGACGTTGTAATGGTGGCTGAAGTGCGTTAAGCCTGCATTGGGCCTAGCGTTGATTGCGTACTAGAAGAGGGCGGATGATGTGGAGGCACAACGCGACGGATTTTTATTTCAAGACGCTCCACAAAATTTCTCTACAAGCACCTTCACAGGGTGGGAGTGGTGCTATAAATCGAGCACAGGCTCAAATCATTTCTATAACGCGACGCCGTCAGGAGGGGGTCGCAGTCAACGTAAGAGCCTTTGACCGAGTCTGTGCAGAATTACCGAGCATGTATCACGTTATCAGAGGAAAACAATGTAGCCGCAGAACCTTAATACAGACGGTCGTACTGCCGGATGGTCACTGTACGACAACGGAAATAAGGCAGTGCCAATGCCTTTGTGGAACAGTGCGTGCACCTCTATGGATAAGCGGAACACGAGAGGCAGCCTTCCATGATGTCCCTCGAACGCTATCCGTGTGCCACGACGCTACGGCCGATCGAGAGTGAACGGGGGAAATTGCGGATGACGACGTCAAAGAAGCGCTCGATAAGGGAGCGTCGAACAAGTCGCCGGAGCCCGACGTGTTACCGATAGAGTTTTGTCGGGCATTTAAAGATCTCATGATTCCGCGATGGACTGCCATGCACCGCGAATGATTTCTCCCGCCTTTGTGGAAGGAATGACCATTCCTATCCACAAACCATCCGGCGGCACAGGGATACAGGTCTACTGGCCACTCTTAAATGCAACTACAAGATCTATACAAGGATACTTGCAGCACGTTTTAAACGCGTACTGTGCCAAGTGACATCAGATCCAGCTACGAGGGGATAGCAATATACAAATGGCACTCAGCGACTACTGCGATGTGATCGCACCGGCAACAACATGTCGTCTCCAGGGTACACTGTTATCGATAGATTTCGAAAGTGCCTTTGACAGGCTGAGCCACGCCTATGTTGTGGAAGTGATGACTCAAACGAAATTTCCACAGAGTTTTGTAACCGTCGTGATGCCACTACTCCAGGGCGCCTCACGCAGAGTGCTCATCAATGGACGCATGGTGGGTCCCATCACCATCTCACGATTGGTCAGACAAGGGTGCGCGCTGTCGACGATACTTTATGCCATCGTTCTCGAGCCGCTGTTCTGCATGCTCCGGAACCGACTTCAAGGAATGAAAATAAGACACTACAAGTCTACAGGGTGTTACAAAAAGGTACGGCCAAACTTTCAGGAAACATTCCTTACACACAAATAAAGAAAAGATGTTATGTGGACATGTGTCCGGAAACGCTTAATTTCCATGTTAGAGCTCATTTTAGTTTCGTCAGTATGTACTGTACTTCCTCGATTCACCGCCAGTTGGCCCAATTGAAGGAAGGTAATGTTGACTTCGGTGCTTGTGTTGACATGCGACTCATTGCTCTACAGTACTAGCGTCAGGCACATCAGTACGTAGCATCAACAGGTTAGTGTTCATCACGAACGTGGTTTTGCAGTCAGTGCAATGTTTACAAATGCGGAGTTGGCAGATGCCCATTTGATGTATGGATTAGCGCGGGGCAATAGCCGTGGCGCGATACGTTTGTAACGAGACAAATTTCCAGAACGAAGGTGTCCCAACAAGAGGACGTTCGAAGCAATTGATCGGCGTCTTAGGGAGCACGGAATATTCCAGCCTATGACTCGCGACTGGGGAAGACCTAGAACGACGAGGACAGCTGCAATGGACGAGGCAATTCTTCGTGCAGTTGACGATAACCCTAATATCAGCGTCATAGAAGTTGCTGCTGTCCAAGGTAACGTTGACCACGCCACTGTATGGAGAGTGCTACGGGAGAACCAGTTGTTTCCGTACCATGTACAGCGTGTGCAGGCACTATCAGCAGCTGATTGGCCACCACGGGTACACTTCTGCGAATGGTTCATCCAACAATGTGTCAATCCTCATTTCAGTGCAAATGTTCTCTTTACGGATGAGGCTTCATTCCAACGTGATCAAATTGTAAATTTTCACAATCAACATGTGTGGGCTGACGAGAATCCGCACGCAATTGTGTAATCACGTAATCAACACAGACTTTCTGTGAACGTTTGGGCAGGCATTGGTGGTGATGTCTTGATTGGCCCCCATGTTCTTCCACCTACGCTCAATGGAGCACGTTATCGTGATTTCATACGGGATACTCTACCTGTGTTGCTAGAACATGTGCCTTTACAAGTACGACACAACATGTGGTTCATGCACGATGGAGCTCCTGCACATTTCAGTCGAAGTGTTCGTACGCTTCTCAACAACAGATTCGGTGACCGATGGGTTGGTAGAGGCGGACCAATTCCATGGCCTCCACGCACTCCTGACCTCAACCATCTTGACTTCCATTTATGGGGGCATTTGTAAGCTCTTGTCTACGCAACCCCGGTACCAAATATAGAGACTCTTCGTGCTCGTATTGTGGACGGCTGTGATACAATACGCCATTCTCCAGGGCTGCATCAGCGCATCAGGGATTCCATGCGACGGAGGGTGGATGCATGTATCCTCGCTAACGGAGGACATTTTGAACATTTCCTGAAACAAAGTGTTTGGCGTCACGCTGGTAGGTTCTGTTTCTGTGTGTTTCCATTCCATGATTAATGTGATTTGAAGAGAAGTAATAAAATGAGCTCTAACATGGAAACTAAGCGTTTCCGGATACATGTCCACATAACATATTTTCTTTCTTTGTGTGTGAGGAATGTTTCCTGAAAGTTTGGCCGTACCTTTTTGTAACACCCTGTATATGCAGAACGTACGCGAACCACCTAGAGTCTTTAGTCCGGTGGGGCGTCGAGGAAAGAGAGGCTTTGCATTGGATTAATTTGCATGGTATAGCTACAGGAAGTCGTATGAACGTGGCAAAGTGGGGAGCGATGAACATCGGTAGAGGACTCCCGACGAGAAGTGTATCTCCATTGCAGCCGATAGGCAAGATGAAATGCTTGGGAATTATCTTCACTACGTACGTTCGACGCACGGCGGCACACAGCTACAGACATCCTCTACAAACAATTCGTCCGAGTGTTCGAAGTCACGGGTTAAGGGCTCTAGACATGACACAACGGGTCACCTTTGCCAACACTTATCTAGCTGCTCGCAATCCACACCTGGCTCAAGTTCTTCGTATGCCAGTGCCGTTGGTGCGCCGAACCCTGGCGGCATTAGGATATTTTGTGAGGACAGGGTTGCTTTTTAAGTTCGGATATGAAACCCTCGCCCTCCCTAGTAGTCGTGGAGGCCTTGGGGTAGTCCACGTCCGCGACCTAGCAGTGGCACTTTAAGTAAGCACGATTATCAGGATGTGGACATGACACCAGGAAAGTCTGACGGGCACCTTCATAGACAAACAGGCACCATCTTCTCGCTTGGCACCACCTTCTCGTCTGGCACCAGTGGCAGTGGCCCACATCTAACCATCGCTTGCACACATACGAATCTTTTTTGTGGAACACAATTATGTACATACGGAATTATCGACTACCAGTACTGCAACGGCACGTGATATATACTTCAACTTGAGGAGGCAGAGGAATGCCGTAGAGAGTCGACAACCAACAGTGACATGATCAGTGGTATGGCGTGCAGTGCACCACGTACATCTTGATATGGGGAAGCCCGTTGTCGCATCACACAGTAAATGGGAAATACATGACCCGTTCCAGGTTACATACAGTTCACATGACGGATACGCCACTATGTCCACAGTGCAATGTTACAGACACAGACGAACATCGCCTGATATGCGTGATCGCTGTCCAGCTCCACCGTCATTTCCTGAACTTGCCACTATTTTGGAGGAAGAATGGAAATAAGATACGCTTCAACTCTGTACAAGACCATTATTTATCCTCTCCTAGACTGCTGGAAGCTGTTTTAAATAGCAACGGTTTCCCTACATCGCATTATGCATGGTTAAGTTTTCTTTAATTTTTGTTGTTGTTTACATTTACTTGTCCACCCTCTGTAGTTTGCACCTGCAGATAGACAACTTAATGAACAAATTTCCAAAGCGTCATCTATCATTGCACACGCAAACGTGGCGCACGCACTTACTGAGTTTTGCTGCGTCACATATGATGTGCAAATTGAACACCTGTAATGAGCAGTCAGCCGCCAGCCCCTCTTGATCATGTATTGAGAGAGGCGCTAGTCACACATTTAGCTATTCTGTTTATTCTCGTAGTATAATTTTTAATGCCTTTCATGTTTTTGTGTACTTTCGTAATTTATTTCTTCAGATTCTTGCGTGTTTTTGTGTGCTTGGCTAGCATAAATCTTAAATTAGTAGCACTTTGTATTTAAGAGGGTAGTCTCACGTTTTAGTATCTACATCGTGTAATTTTGTACGCTCTGTAAGCATTTGTTATTTGTTTTGAAAGGAAAGTGACCGTTGATCGCAGCAGTCAGCCTCCTGCCTCCGTTGGTGATGCAGCAGGAGGTTAGCAAGTCACGTAATTAGCTTTTTCTGTTTGTTTTCGTGGTTTAATTCTCAGTTTAGTAGTAATAGGATTGATAGTGTGCATGCGTGTTGTCTGCAGACTCAAGAAGAGCTGGCTGCAATACACGAGCACTTACGGCCACTGTCAGTCATCTCCACACTGCTGCCTCGGGATATAGCGATGGAAGAGCAAGTGGAGTATAGAATGGGACACCTCAGGTGTCGTTTGTTTCACCCACGCGCTCTGCTGTCGAGGTACGTTGGAGAGTACTCGTCACGGGCGGTGAGCACTCACCGGACGGTGAATCTCGGATTGTAATGTTCCCGCATCGCTCGAAGTGGAGACGGGACGACAAGGCTGCTCGTGTGGTCTCACCACTCACCCTTTGAGTAGATAGGTTGCCGCTCCTTCAGCAGCGTCCGAGCAAGCCCCCGGAGGATGGGCTAACGGTGACCAGGAGCTCCAATGTTAGGTGCATTGTGGAGACCTTAAGGGCTCCAGTGTTGAAAATAATTCCAAAGTGCACTCAGTATGTCTGTCGGGTGCCTTATCTTAGATGTGGAGGGACTATCAAGCATATTGATTGGAGTCATTTGCTTTGGAGCAGAATAGATGATCTCAACCAAAGGCTTCGTCATTATGTGATGGTCTTGGCGGATGATTTCTGCAACTCCCTTATGTGGTGAAGAATGTTTAGTGCTCCCCTTGGTAGATTAGTGGTGCACTACACGAAGGAAAAAGCTACTCGTATAGCAGAGTACCGGGTGATCAAAAAGTCAGCATAAATTTGAAAACTTAGTAAACCACGGAATAATCTAGATAGAGAGGTAAAAATTGACACACATGCTTGGAATGATATGGGGTTTTATTAGAAAAAAAAACAAAGTTCACAAAATGTCTGACAGATGGCGCTGGACAGCAAAACGTCAGTGACTGCGCATGACAATCGTGTATAAAAGGAGCTGTAATGAGAGAGAGAATCAGATGCGCCAGCAGTCGCAGCATGTTGATGTTACCTGAAAAGGCGCTTTTAGTGAAGCTGTATTATCAGAATAGGGAATGTGCTAGTTCAGCGTTACGATCCTATCGCCACAGGAAGCGGATTCGAACGGGTGAAGGTCCGTTGACAAATGTAGCTGTGGCGAGAATGATTTCGAAGTTCTAAGCCACGGGTTATTTAGACGATAGACCCCGTAGTGGCAGACCGAGCACAAGGCGTAATGCTGCTGAGACAGTTCAGGAAGAAATGGAGACTGTAGCGGGTTCGTCTATGCACGGGGAAGTCAGCGCTCGT
Organism: Schistocerca cancellata; assembly: GCF_023864275.1. Taxonomy (NCBI): domain Eukaryota; kingdom Metazoa; phylum Arthropoda; class Insecta; order Orthoptera; family Acrididae; genus Schistocerca; species Schistocerca cancellata. The sequence goes on along the minus strand of NC_064629.1, from coordinate 347,630,577 downwards.
GCAGTCGCACGTCGCACCGGCATTCCATACACTACTGTTTGGTTGGCACTTAGGCGTACCCTCCGATGCTATCCGTACAAAATCCATCGGCATCATGAACTGTTACCTGGCGATTTAGTGAAGCGGAGGGCATTTGCGGTGTGGGCGTTTCAAAAGATGGCGGAAGATGACGATTGGTTGAGTAACGTGTTGTGGACCGACAACCTCATTTCACGCTCTGAGGGTCTGTCAGCGCCCACAACTGCAGAATTTGGGCCACTGAAAATCCTAGAACTGTCGTGGAAACTCCATTGCACGGCGAGAAAGTCACGGTATGGGTTGGATTTACCACATCTACCGTTATCGGGCCTTTTTTCTTCGAGGAAATGCGTGATTCTGGTTTTGTAACTGCTACCGTGACGGGTTAGAGGTACGCCGATATGTTACAGAATCGCATCATCCCCAGCCTGGCTGATAAACACCTGCTGGAACGTACGATGTTTATGCAGGATGGCGCTCCACCCCATATTGCTAGACGCGTGAAAGATCTCTTGCGCGCGTCGTTTGGTGATGATCGTGTGGTCAGCCGCCACTTTCGTCATGCTTGGCCTCCCAGATTCCCAGACCTCAGTCCGTGCGATTATTGGCTTTGGGGTTACCTCAAGTCGCAAGTGTATCGTGATCGACAGACATCTCTAGGGATGCTGAAAGAAAACATCCGACCCCAATGCCTCACTATAACTCCGGACATGCTTTACAGTGCTGTTCACAACATTATTCATCGACTACAGCTATTGTTGAGGAATGATGGTGGACATATTGAGCATTTCCTGTAAAGAACATCGTCTTTGCTTTGTCTTACTTTGTTATGCTAATTATTGCTATTCTGATCAGATGAAGCGCCATCTGTCGAACATTTTTGGAAATTTTGTATTTTTTTTTTTTTGTTATAATAAAACCCCATGTCATTCTAAGCATGTGTGTCAATTTGTACCTCTCTATCTACATTATTCCATGATTTATTCAGTTTTCAAATTTATACCGACTTTTTGATCACCCGGTACTTTCGGGGTGCACATGTTTTTTTTGTTTCTGACTAGGCATTAGTTTGAGGTCCTCTGATGAACACTCACCTGTTGATACGCAGAAAGCGCTGTTACTTAGAAGTTAAAGACTCTTCGACTGTCAAAATTTTAACAGTAAATTTTCGAAGTATTCATAACAAAGCTCCTGAATTAACTGTCCTCCAGTAAAGTTATGGTGCTCAAATTATTCTCCAGACGTAGAGCTGGGTAGCCGGCCGCTGTGGCCGAGCGGTTCTAGGCGCTTTAGTATGGAACCACACGACCGCTACGGTCGCAGGTTCGAATCCTGCCTCGGCCATGGATGTGTGTGATGTCATTAGGTTAGTTAGGTTTAAGTAGTTCTAAGTCTAGGAGACTGGTGACGTCAAACGTTAAGTCCCATAGTGCTTAGAGCCATTTGAACGTAGAGCTGGCTGAAACCTGAAGTAGGAAGCTGTGAAATATTTAGCAAGCCATTGAATGTTTATCGAAAGTACAGACTGGACGCCATAAGAGGGCGAGTGGTCATTGCTGTCGAGAAAAGTATTGTGTCTATCGAGGTCGGAACTGAGTCTCACTGTAAAGTTACGTGGACGCGAGTAGCAAGCCTAGGTGAACTAAAGTTAATCACCGAATGTTTTTAGTAGCCACCGGATTTCGCCGTAGTGGTTGTAGAATGATTCAGAGGAAGCGTACGCTCACTAGTGCGGAAATACCAAGATCATACAGTATTAGTTGGCAGGTGTTACGGACAGACTGTTTTGTGAAGTACTTTTGAACTGATTTCCGAAAACTGTGTTGAACAGCTAAATAGACATCTCACATGCTATGGAAATATTTTACTGGCTACAAACAGGCCTGACCTTATAGACAATGTCAAAATAATGGCAGGGATTAGTGATCATGATGTCAACATAGCGACGATGATTACTAAAGTTAACAAACCTACCAAGAATAGGAGAGTATGTGTGCTAGAAAGAGCAGATAAACATTTGTTAATGTCCTGCTTAGACAATGAATAGACGTCATTTTGGTGCAATACGATGGACGTAGAGAAATTATGAGCAAAGTTTAAGCTGATTATAAATCGCGGTATGGATAAATTAGTGCCTGGTAAATGGATTAATGACGAAAAAGACACACGAGGTTTAATAATACACTTTGGTAAACACTGAAGAAGGAGAGACTGTTTCACTCTTTGCTCAAAAAGGAAAGCGCAGATATCGGCAGGTAAAAAGGTAGTAGAAATTCGTTTGTCTGCAAGATGTTAGCTGCACGAAGCGTACAAGAAGTTCCACTGTTGTACCTTAGCGAAAGCTCTTGTCGAGAACCCGAGAAAATTCAGGTCCTACCCAACTAAGCGAGTCGAAGGCTTCTATTCAGTCACTCGTCTGGTGCGGCAATAAGAGGCAGCAAAAGGGCTGCTGAAGTTTTAAATTTCGAGTTTAAAAAATCATTCGCGGAGGAGAGCCTTACAACCATACCGTCGTTTGACCGTCATAGAGACTCCCGTATAAAGGATTTAGTAGTAAGCAACATATCAACTGAAAGAGTTGAAAACAAGTAAGTGGGAACGTACGGATGGAATACCATTTCGGCTTTACAGGCAGCACTGCTCGGCATTGGTCCCTTACGTACCTTGCATTTATCGCGAATCTCTCGACCAGCGCAAAGTCCTACGGACTGTAAAAAAGCACAAGTGACTCCTCTATAAGAAGAGTAAAAGAACGAAGCAACAGAATTACAGGCCAATATCTGTAACACCGGTTTGCGGCATAGTTCTTGAACATATTCTGGTTTCGAATATAAGAAAATTCCTCGAGACAGAAAAGCTTCTGTCCACAAATCAGTACGGATTTAAAAAGCATGGCTCATGCGAAACTCAGCCTGCCCTTTCCTCGAATGTCATCCCTCGAACCACGGATGAACGGCGACAGGCAAATTCCATATTCCTGGACTTCCGGGAAGCGCTTGACACGGTGCCCTACTGCAAAATGTTAAGGAAGGTACGAGCGGACAGAATAGAGTTCTGATACGTGAATGGCACGAGGATTTCTTAAGTAACAGGATGCAGTACGTTGCCCTCGACGGCGGATGTCCGTCAGAGACAAGGATACCGTCAGGAGTACCTCGAGAAATGCGGAGGGCCGGTCTTATTCTCTAAATACACAAAAGATGTGATGGTCAGTGTGAGCTCCAATCTGTAGCTGTTTGCTGGTGATGCTGTGGTATACAGAAAGGTATCGTCGCTGAATGATTGTAGGAGGATACAAGATGACTTAAACAAAATTTGTACTTGGTGTGATGAGTGCCTGCTTCCTCTAAATGCAGAAATATGTAAGTTAATGCAACTGAGCAGGAAAAACAGTCCCTGAATGATCGAATACAGCATTAGTAATGGACAGTCGATTAAATATATAGGCGTAATGTTTCAGAGCAGTATGAAACGAACACTAAAGTACGGTAGCAGGGAAGGCGAATGGTTCACTTCGGTTTGTTGGAAGAATTATAGGAAATTATAGCTCACCTATAAAGGAGACCGCGTATAGAACACTAGAGCGACCCATTCTTGAATGCTGCTCGAGACTATGTTGGATGCTGACCAGGTCGGTGAAGGAAGGCGTCAAACCAATTCAGAGGCGTACTGTTAGATTTGTTACCGGTAGTACGATCAGCACACAAGTGTTATAAACTTACTTCGTGAACTCAAATTGAGATTCCTGGAGGGGAAACAACGCTCTTTTCACGAGACACCATTGGTAAAATTTAGAGAAAAGGCATTCGAGGCTGACTGCGGAACAATTCTACTCCCGCCAACGTAGATTTAGCGTAAGGACCACGAAGATAAGAGAAGTTAGCGCTTCTAAGGTGGCACATAGAGTAAACAGTCGTTTTTCTTTCGCTCCATTTGCGAGTGGAACAGGAAAGGAAATGGCTGGTAGTAGTAGTAAAATGTACCCTTGACCATGCAGCGTACGGTGGCTTGCAGATTTCCTTCATGTCATGTAGTTTTCACGCAGTCATCTTCTCAGATCCCAGATGTACTTACGAATAACACTGTTACGAATAACCGTGTACCTTCCCTGGCGCGTCTCGTCTTCGTGTCTGCCACTCCACCAGGTGGGATTCACTCTTGCGGTGGGCAGTGGTCTTAATGTTTTCGTTCATCAACCTGTTTCAGGTGTCAGATTGATCATCCGAATAATTTTGTTGATATTGATTTTAAAATGCTTATGTTTTGTGCATGCCTGCATGTGTGTGTGTGTGTGTGTGTGTGTGTGTGTGTGTGTGTGTTTGTGTTTGTACATCGTTCAAATGGATAAACTCTGACAAGATGCCGTCATAAGCTTTCTTTTGTTTACCAAGAACATAAATTTATCAAAAGTAGGTAAAGTTTTACAAGGCGTCCTTTTTTTTATTCTCAACAGTTAAAAAATGAAAAACTAAACTGAATTCTTCTGGAAATTACCCACGTGAAGAATATCTCAGAATTGTTACCATAGCTGAAAGCATCGTGAACGTGTTCGGTACAGACCAACGGAGATTAAAAATGTATGACTTAGCTATTGCGACAGGATTATAAGAAGAACAGATACGGTATATTTTAGGTGACGTATATATTGTGAGAACACTTTGTGCTAAATGTGTGCCGCATTTTTGAAATGCCGACTAAAAGAGAGAACGAATTTCGTAGCAGTGTCAGTCTCATTATGAGGAATTAAGTAGGAAAAAAAGTAACTCAGTCCGGTATGCCTGGCGATCCTACAGGTCTCAGTCATATGGATACAGTATGGAGGGGCACCAGGCCAAAGCAACGTTCTCCCACTGCTTGTCAACTTTCCAGACCTAGAAGCCGCTGCTTCTCATTCGAGTAGCTCTTCACTCGGTCTCACGATGCTGAGCGCACCCCATTATAGGCTTCCCACTAAGAAAACGTCTGTAACGTACCAGGAATTGAATCCGGGTCCTCCTAATTTCTGTGGGTGAGAGAGAAACAAAAATGAAATAATTTTTCAAACGAATGAATGGAAGCTGACGAGGCTGAACAAGGGAAATTTTTTTTATTGCAATTTAATTGTTCGGGATTATTGATGCATAAGTAGTTTTTTTCTCGTTGCCTTAAAGTGAGTAGAATAAGAACTGTCAAATGCTATGCTCATTTTCTGAGCCAGATAATTGGAAAAATACGTGAGAATAAGATTGACTATTTAAACAAACAACTCTCATCTGGACAATGCAGAGGTTCTTCAGCTACGAGAAAAATGAAGAATGAAAAATTTTACTTTAATCTTTACATAATCTCGCTTACTTGTGTGAAGGAGTATAAGAATGAGGTAGTTCAATAATTTCTCTAGTGCAGCAACTTTCATGTACAAATGAATAACTACAAAAAACTAATATTAATCGTATGTCTCCCCATATAAATGACGTCACTGGCAGAAATGTAACTAAAAGTACAGGTAACTGAAGATCTGATTAAAGCTAAAATCCTTTTATGACAATGAAACAAGGGTCGCAGTTTGATTGGGAAGTAGTAGCTACGAATATTCACTGAAGCGTTCATGTTTCCTCTTCGCAGGAAATTGAGAAAAATGTGACTACTATTTTGACAGAATTCGCTAGTCCAAGAAATGATCTGCTTCATGTTCGTATTTACCAGTCCAGTCAGCGGAACGGCAGCCAGCACATAAAATAGCTTGAAGCGGTGATGTTTTAGAGGCCGGCCCAATTACAAGCCGAGATTTATTGTAAAATATGAGGGTCAGGGGTGAGAACGGAGTGATTATCGGTATCAGGAGGAGGGGCAAGTACTAATTAGTGTACTCCGTTGCAAATTCAGGGACGAATAGACGTAGGCGGCTGTTTAAGATAACGAGAAACTGAGCTGTTTCATTCTCAGAGCGATATTTGAATTGCATTCATTTGGTATTGAGAGACTAATAAACAAGTCAGCAACTTAACATGTTTATTTTGAAAGGTCAAGACCTTAGCTTGGGTCACAATTTAATAGCTTTATCCCTCTATGGATAGAGATTATCAGTTTCAGTAGTGGGTTAACATTTGGTCTGCTTTACCAACGAACTTACAGGCACAGGCAAGCAGGAGAGCAAAGCCGAAATGCTAAAAAAATAAAGTCTAACAGCGAATCGTGTCAGTGTTGTTAGAGTCGCTTGGAATGAAATGTGTTGGTGCTATTTAACTATCAATAAGGCTGTTGTTAAACATTACCGTTGTGGAGTCGGGGTGGTTGCTGTTACGCGTCGATAATTGTCTCTCAGTCTGGAATTAAGCTATTTATTGAGTCGTTTGTAACACCTCCTTGCTCGTATTTGTGATAACGGTACAGATCTCTTACAAACGACGCAACATATCATTTTATATAACGTCAGGCGTTGTGGTCTAGTAGTAAAGCGCGTGACTGAAAAAAAACGCAGTGGAATCAAATCCCCTTTGGAGAACGGAATATTTAGTTCTATCTGTAACCTTGCCTTCACATCTCAAATATGTGAAGATTGATCTTGAACGACTCATGGTTCGAATTCCATGTTAAATAGTTGGTCCCGTTTCACCTGTATCATTACTGAGGTAGATGAAGGGCATGCAAGCAACCGAAGTGGCAACCAACTCAAAGACTTGCATCAGGCCTTTAAGTCAGACGGAACTATTGTTTTTATGTAATGCGCTAAATCATTAATGAAGTTTACTTTATTTGGCGATACATAGTGTTTGTTTTAACGCGAGACAAATAAATATCTCAAAAACGACGCAGAGTAAGAAAAAAATATTGTAGGTGAAAAGTTAACATTACTAAAGGGGACATCTGTCTGTGTTACAATTGCCCACCTCCTAACCAACATTCTTTCGTCGGGGGGAGGGGGGGGCAACTTTGTATTTTCAAATTGGAATTCATTTTTATTGCATATTCCGATTATACGCCAAAATACACGTACGGTTTACTCATTCCTTTCAATTGGTGGCAGAAGTCGCTGTAGTCGATAAACTTCAAGTGTTCCTGTTTTTGTAATTAATAACAGATACATTTGAATCTACATTTCATTTATGATAGAGTTATAAGCCTTTGTGTTCTAACGGTTGATATTGATGTGCAAACTTTACTTAAGTGTGGCAAATTGGATTGTGCATTACAAATAATACGACTAGACATACTGCTCGGTACAGTGCGACATTTCATTCAGTACTGCGGTGTGGCATTTTTCGGTCGGCGCAGCTGTCTGCAGTTCGGCGCTGTTTACCTTTCGCTATTTCTTGGTGGTATGGATGACAGTCACAGGTCCAGTGGCTGTTTGCACTAAAACACGCAGTCTGTCGTCACAAGCCTTAAAAATGAGTGAAAATGATAGAAGATAGGGATGGGATTCCTCAATATATATTATGTAACACCCCACCCATCACTTATGTGGTTTTGGCGTGTGTTCACCCCAGATAATTGACTAACAGATCAACAGAGAGTGCAAAACTTCCGCAATATCGGATAACGCAAAAAGAATAATAAGGCCCTGTGACTCCTGACTGAACTGCGGTGGCAGTGTTGACATTAATTGATTCAGAATTGATCACTTTTAATTAAAAAGGGGTGGACATTGATGTTATATTCAGCTATTGAACACCAGATGCAAATGTTGAACATAAAATTAATTAAGAAAGTGACTTGGGATTACAACTACTAGATTGAAAACAGATGCAGTCGATTAGCACAAATTTATTTTAACTCCCGACCCTCAATCATCACATTACAAGACTCTCCTATCAGGCAGTGATAATAAATTGCGTTTATGTGGAGTAAAGCGCGATAAATCAAAATTAATTCCTATCGACAGACCCAGGCGTAATGCGAAGTGCGAGAAGAATTCCCCAATACACGGCCCATGAAACCCTCGTGGAAACTTTGCCGACGTGATCCAACAAATTAATCAACCAGAGCGGGTGCAATATCACCAAATTCAGCGTGGTGGGGTGGCGTCGTAATGAGGACGTCGGCCGGCCTCGTGGTGGTGCAAGGCTGCGCTCGTCTATTCACTCCTAGCTATCTTGCTCAGTGCATAGCTGAACCAAAACTTTCTATCTCAAAGCTCAATCGTTCCATTTGCTGAGTCCTAAACTGCAGAGCTGCTTACTCTTTCTCAGGCAAACTGAGTAAAGATCGCCACATCCGCAGTCTAGGCAAGTTGGGAATGAAGGACCTTTACAGAGACTTCTGCCAGTCTGCTCTTTGCCTCGGTTTCCCCTCCAGCAAAATCACTTACGCCAAGTGCAGCGCAAGTCGCGTTAATTATGCGTCGCTTCCCAGCGCCGACCAATGCCTGCTCTGGGAAGTGAACAAATTCCCACAAAATTTCCCTTCCTCTCAACTTCTGCTATTTAGCTCCTCCCAGGCCACCCATCAAGGTTAGCGTCTGCACAAAACACCGATTTTTCCCGAATTCTGACTCCCAGGAGAGTACTTCAAATTCCTTCGTCCTATGTTCCCATTAGAGGCCGGCATGTTTCATTCTGTCGCTCTTCACCTGATTTACTTCAGACTCTGCGGACCGTGAATTCAGCGTGAAGTTGTTATAGTCACAAACACGCATATTTTGGCCTCTGTTGACTGCTCCACCATAGCTCTGCGCGGCTTTCTCGCATGTTTCACTGAAAATGCGTGTGTGTGTTCAAATGTGTGTGAAATCTGATGGGACTTAACTGCTAAGGTCATCAGTCCCTAAGCTTACACACTACTTAAACTAAATTATCGTAAGGACATACACACATCCATGCCCGAGGGAGGACTCGAACCTACGACCGGACCAGCCGCACAGTCCATAACTGCAGCGCCTTAGACCGCTCGGCGAATCCCTCGTGGCCACTGAAAATGGGACCACGGATATTTATCAACAGGTGTACAAGTTCTCCGTCTGCTTCCCGGTACACCAGCATGGGGTCACCCACCCACTCACTGTCACTCATCTTAAGGCAGCTGGAGGCTGCGCCCCATTACTGCTTCCTCAGAGCTTAAGCCGCCCTACTCGACTTAAATTACTAAAAACATACATGAACAATAATCATGTAACATTTTGTGAAGTTGATAGTGGTTGCTCGCATTCAGTTATATGTGAATGCCCGTTTGACATTTTATAAATAAAGGTTTTTTTTTGTGTGTCTCACTGTCTATGGACGTTTATATTGTGCTTGGTGTAAGTGTCCTCTTTACACAATTCAACAAGGTCTGGCCCAGTCCAGTGTCTGGATTGAGTACACACATGTACCTTATATATACAACCAAAATTACAAGAATCATTGCGCATTGAGCAACCACTGTTGCCACTGTTGTGTATTTGTAACAAGGTATAAGTATGAAATATGAAATCTTATTCTAACACAAAGAGACGTGGCATGGCAAATATATGACGTTTTAACAAATGGCACATTTATAAAATCATAACCTTCTTATAACATAATTCATAAACAGAACAAATGAGTACTTCACGTTCGTTGAGGCGCATGTTATTCATTTGAATCCACACTGACACACTCACACACACGGCACAAGTTTGTTGCAGGAACGGAAGTGACATTAGTTCTGACTAGCAAGTTGAGGGATTGCTAGCGACTGAGAAGAGAGCAACGTCGATTGCCGAGATGGCGCCACAGGCACCCGCATCTTCTTGAGGCAGGATGGCTCTCACCTAAGAGCTCGTTGTTGACATCTTGTCCGACAGGCACAAAACCCCCATCGGTGCATCTATGATCGGTGACCTCTCCCGGCTCAGCCACAGGTCATTGCTCCTTTTATAGACGTTTTAGGGCAAGGGAGGGACTGTGATCAGACAAGAGCCTATTTTTTGCTCAGGCCCTCAAAGTTGGTGTCATTACGCACAAAAGCTCAGCTGGGCTGTCGCTCCACCTGACGTGGCGAGCAACAAATATAGAAACCTTGGACCTCTTCATTGCTGCCCCCTATCCGCACCGTGTACAGAGACCAGGACCGACCTCTTTGTCGTACGCAGGGGTGCTAGATGTCACCTCTCCTTGGCTGCTGAGTTGACCACCGTCCCCGTCGATTCGGGGCGTGGTCTGCATGCCATCACCATCGTCGGCTGTGTGCTCCCCTCACTGCTGTCGTCCTCGTTCCTTGTCAGCTCGTGTGTGGTGTGCCAGATGTCGTAGCTTCAACTCCCTCTTGCTCAGTTACACCTCCTTAACACACTAAGACAATTAATTTTAGTACATGGAAAGTGCTCATGTTTACCCATAAGTACCATACCTTTTTTTTTTTACATTTGATTGAAGACAATGAACTTGTTTCATTACAAAAGGAATAATTTTACTTGTTTGTAAATCAACTTCAGGATCAATTAAAATAGAAATGTAACAGAACTTTCTTTATACATAAACATAAAATGTACAAGACAGTCCGCAGCTCGTGGTCGTGCGGTAGCGTTCTCGCTTCCCACGCCCGGGTTCCCAGGTTCGATTCCCGGCGGGGTCAGGGATTTTCTCTGCCTCGTGATGACTGGGTGTTGTGTGATGTCCTTAGGTTAGATAGGTTTAAGTAGTTCTAAGTTCTAGGGGACTGATGACCATAGATGTTAAGTCCCATAGTGCTCAGAGCCATTTTTGTACAAGACAACTTGCTTCACAGTCGTTCACACACACACACACACACACACACAATCAAGGGATAGGGAATCAAGATTATCTGGACAGGATCCCATCACCATTACTAACTACCAATTCCTACGACTAACATGGTGTTGGCCAACCCGACTACGTATCTACTATTTACTACTTTTTATCTCTAATCTTGTTTTTCTTCTGAATTCCCTATGTGGCAGACGTCCCTCTTATTGTGCCTGCGAAAATGTATAAAACACAACAAACTTAGACATGCGTCAGTCTCACCAAGATTTTTGTTAGAAGTTTGGATAGCGTCGTTTATCGTGTTCTATTGCGACATTTCTCTCCTCTATTTTCTTCCTGTTTTCTCCTTTTGTCACGAATGGTTTTATAAGGCCTGTGAACATGTTTCTGATTAGCAATTTCACAATGGCACAACAGAAATATAGCTCACTGCTCACACTCGCAGTTGTTACACTATCTTGGTATCAACAAGTATTTCTGGCGTATAAATGCTGCTGTTCGCTCTGTAGATGATTACAACCGGTTCATTTTAACATCCACTGGGTGCGCTTATTCATGCAACTGCGCATAGCTGTCCACCTCTTACGTATTCAGGGGCATACGAGATGCGTCGGTGCGTCCTCGTAACGACCTACGGGACTGGCACCTTAAATATGTTCTCCAATGACGGAGATACAATTACGGTGAACCTTCCTGTAACTTACAGAGTCCCTAATCTATCTTTTTCTAGGGGTACGTCCAGAAATACTTGTTTTCCATTCTTTAACCATGTGTTTTTACAAAATAATCTAGTGCACTTCACTTTCTCAACATCTAGAGGCGAGATATCATTATTGATAATAAAAACACAAAATATAGGCACATATAAACGAGACATTCTACCACTAAGATCAGTGCATACACAAACACACAAGACACTTTAACAAAATCCTTATTCTAAGCGTATATTTACTACAATTCCACGTACAAAGTCTGCAGCTCATCCTTCCACAAATGCCTTTACATGTGCGATCGGATTCACTCACAGTGATTTTCCTGTTTTTTGTGTATTCTACTTCCAATGCGTTGGCATGCGCTATTCTCCGCACGCGCACGGGCCCACTATACGCGGCGAAGAATTTGTGGCACAACTTCCTTTGCTTGTTTGACAGCCGGTGTGTCTTAATGAGTACCTTTTCCCCAACCACAAATTGTCGTACTCGTGCCCCTTTATCCGCTCGTGCTTTGCGCTTCTCGCCTGCTCGTCGGATATTTTGTAGGGCTTCCTCCACGACGGTCCCATGTCGTTGACGTGTTCTTGGAGGAAACTCCACTAACTGACGGAGCCTGTCCGGCGGGTCCCGGTCCTTTAGTACTGTAATTGGAGCTAACAGTGTGGTGCTGTGGGGTATCTCATTAATTGCTTCCTGGAAATCTTTGATGAAGATGTCCCACGTGGCGTGCTTCTTACTGCAGTACAATCTGCAAAGGTTTCGTAAATCCTTCATTGTTCTTTTAGAGGGATTAGAACTGGGGTGGGAGCGGGATATGAGAACTGGGTTAATTCCATGACTTTCAAGTGATCTCTTCCATACCTCCGACCTGCACTGTGGCCCATTGTCTGACAAAATATACTCTACTGGCCCTACCTGTGCCAGGAAATCTTTACATAGCGCCCTGCTCACCGTTGTCCCGGTTGCTCTTTTCAATGGTGTCAGGGTGACGTACTTAGACGTTAATTCTAAGACCGCCATGATGTATCTATAACCCCTTTGTGTGGTTGGTAACGGACCCATCAAGTCCGTCGCCGCTGTTTGTCTTAATTTCTCCGGAATAATGGGGTACAGAGGCGGCTGCATGGCTACAGTACTTGTTTTCGCCTTCTGACGCTTCTTACATAACACGAGAACCTTGCGTATTCGTCCCTCCATGCTTTAGAAGTGACAGACGCTTATTAGTTTCAAGAATCACTTCCTGGGTCCGAAGTGAGCATAACTGAGATGTGTATACCAGATGAGCTTGTTTATTACTTCCTCTGGCACACACACGACCCACAACGTCTCACCCGGATTTCTTCTGTAAAACAGGACCCCCTTTCTTAACAGATAATGCTGCCTAAGCCTGGCTTGCATTCTATCTTTCCACTTTTCTTTTATTCCTCTCAGCACAGGATCTTTGTCTTGTTCTCGCCCAATATCACGCATTGTCACTGTGATGTAATTTTCAAATGCCACTTTTCGTAGATAGAACAAGGAGAAGTGTTCTTATTCCAGTTCTTCAACCTGATAATCGCTTATCCCCAGAGGGGAATGGGATAGTGCATCCGCTATTACATTTGTGGGTCCCGGTACGTAAGACTACTGTGAAATTGAATTCCTGGAGGACAGCAACCCATCTCGCAAGCCTCCCATGCGTTAATTTGGCCGTAAGTAAGAACTCCAGAGCTCTATGATCGGTATAGACATGTGTCTTACGTCCGAATAAAAAGTACTTGAACTTCTGGAACCCCCACACTATCGCGAGGGCCTCCAGTTCGGTTACTGAGTAGTTCCTTTCGCTTTTACTCAGCACCCGACTCCCGAACGCGATCGTTTTGTGTACCTTTATTCCATCTTCTTCATATTCTTGGAAGACCATTACGCCTAGCCCGGTTTTCGCGCTATCCGTGGCCATACAGAAGTCATGCGCCAGATCAGGATGTGATAGAATCGGAGCCTTTACCAGAGCTGATTTTAGCGTACTGAATTCGCTTTCTGGATCATTGTCCCATACCCACGCCGCATCCTTTCCGGTTAATTGACATAGTCGTGGTGTCGCCAATGCCTCTATATATATGAATTTTTTGTAAAAATTCACGACACCGAGAAACCCTCTCAGCTGTTTCCTTGTGGCAGGCGTTGCAAATTCTGCGATTGCCCTCGTCTGCTCTGGGTCTGGTATAATTCCTACCCCTGAGATGACATGACCCAAAAAATGTACTTGTCTTCCTCCAAAACAGGGCTTTTTTTATATTTACCGTCACCCCATGTTTTCTTAATTTGGAGATCACTTCTCCTAGAAGATTGTTGCGAGATTCCCATGTCTTTTCCGCAATGAGGATATCATCAACGTAACATGTTATTCTCTCCCTTAACCCCTCAATAAAAATTGTTCCTAATCCTCTAATAAATGCTGCAGACGAAATATTCAGGCCAAAGGGGAGTCTCTTAAATTGATAGCATCTACCAAATGCGATGAACCACGTGTATCTCCTACATTCTAGATCCAACTCGATCTGCCAGAAGCTGGATTTCAAATCCAGAGAGGAAAACACCGGAACTCCATGGAATTTCTGCAGCAACTCATCGAGCCTCTCGGTTCTGTCGGTTTCCGGAACTATGATCATATTGATCTGCCGGGAATCTAACACAAGTCGAATTTCCCCGTTCCTTTTGTCTACGATCCTGAGGGGGCTGTTATATTGTGACTTTGCTGGCTCTATCACATCCTCCCTCTGCATCCGCTGGAGTTCGATAAAAACATGATCTCGGTACGACCACGGAATCGGGTACGGCGGTACTTGAAACGGTTTGTGCCTCTTTACGTCAAATTTATATTGATAGCCCTTTATGAAGACCGTCTTGGGGAGAAAAACTTCAATATTCCTTCTTAGCACATTGTCTAACCCTTCTTTGTCTGCGTCTCTTATGACCTTTATACCCTGCAATTTCTCGCTTATTTCCTTATGTATTTCTACTAACTGTGCTTCTTTCGAAGTACTATCTCGATTGTCCTGTCCGCCGTCGGCTTCACCTGTTGACTCCTCCTGGTTTGGAAACTGTAGTCCGAGACATCTCTTTTGTACCTGCCTGTTCATCAAAACGAAGATGAATTTTGTCACCCTCTCCTAATGTGACTTCTCCTCGACCCAAATCGATTATGGCTTTGTTCGGTCATAGGAAATCCATACCAATGATAAAATCGGAGGGCAGTTTCGGAATGACAAAAAGATTAGCAGTCAACTGATGTCCCAGGCATTCGAATTCTAAACGTGTCTGTTGAGATATTTCTATACTCTTTCGAAGTAATGCACCCCTGACCTTCGTCTTTTGTGTGGCAAGAGTCGGTGGGTTCAGCACATTCTTACATGTCTTAAATACCTCTTCTGAGAACGCTGAAAGCTGGCTTCCACTATCAATTATAGCGACCACCGTTAAGTCACCTATTTTGATTTTGACTACTGGGTATATTTCTTTATTTTGTTGCCCCTCCTTTTCTTCGAGGAGTAACTCGGTGACATCCTCGTATTCGATAATGTTTATGTTACTGACTATTTCCGAGTTTACGGACGTTTTGCAATTCCTGTCCGCGCTCTGGTCATTTGTAATCCTGCCCGTTAAGGTGGGATGGATCAGGCTTCGGAGGGCGGACTTCGACCTCTTCCTGGTTGTTATTTTGGTAACCATAATTCCTGTTCCTTCTTGATTGCTGATTACCGCCCAGGTCCTTTTTGATTTACTATGTTGCACCGGAGAGTGTCGCTCTTCTTCCGTGTACCTCCTCTTCGATTTGCCATTACTCTTATTTTGATTGTGACCGTTGTAGTTCGGTGTTGGCCTACTATCCCACTGGGGTCCATTATTGCGACGGTTGTTATTTTGTTCACGCTGTCGGTGTTTCTCCCGCGTCTGTTCCTCTTGAAATGCGAATTCCAGTTCACGCAAAATGCCCTTAAATACCTCAGTATCGCTACCACAACGACCGGCAAGTGATTGTTGATACGAGGTGGGAAGTTTCATGTAGCATAATCTGATGATTTCCGCACCGCTACATGAGTTGTCTAGGTACTAGTTCCTTTTTGTCATATTTTCAAACAATTTGACCGGACTCCGGTACCCTGCCCCTTCCATATCTCTGGACATCATAATTTCTTGTTTGATCCTTTCTTGGGTTTCTTTAGACCAATACTTGCCCAAGAAGGCATTTTGGAATTCGTCGAACGAGACGCGTGTCTTCGCTACATTTCTCATGTACTCAGCGGTCGCGCCCTCCATATGGGAGCACACAAAATCCAGCTGGTACATCAATAGTCTGTGTGGGGGCAAAGATAACTCGAATTGTCCCATAAAAGTTTTTGGATGCAAGCTATTACCTTCGTTCTTGTAGTGATGGAACTTTCGGACTGATACAAAATGCTTGTAGTCAAACCGGTCATCATTCCAGTTGTCATTTCGACCGTTCTTACGATTCGTATGAACTTCGGGACGTGGACTAATTCGTTCCGACACGCTATCGTCATCTCTCCCCCTCTGTATGTTCGACAGTTGTTCGGTACATCTAATCAGCCGGCAGCAATTGTGCTCACTGGACTGCTGCGCCTGTCCATGTTTACCTCGGTCGTTGCCTCAGAGCTGTGAATGAAGTCGTGGCTCCCGTTGCTTATAGTGTCAACTTAGTCACACCGTGAAGCGGTTATCTGTGTTCCGGCAAGTGACGGTTCAGTCTACGCAGTAATTACACCCTTCTCCTTTCCTGATGTCTCTGTAATGAGACGTTCTACCTCGTCCTCTAAATTTCTTTTTAATGTCGCCACCTCCTCTTTCAACATCTCGTTAGGCCCTATATCCGGTTGCTCTTGTTGCTTTTCTTCGACACGTTTTATCCGGCTTTGTAGCTTTGACAACATGACCCTGCCTACTTTTGCCGTGGTTTGCGTGGAGTCCCGAGTTTCTCTCGCTATTTTCCTTACACCTTTCGCAATTAATTTGGCTTCAGTTGCCGTTCGTTTGATGATGGCAATCTCTTTCTCTATTTTGACGCCGAGATTCTTTGCCGCCTCTTTTATTTGCTCTTTCAACTCTGAATTTGCCTTTTTCATTTCGGCATTAAGGTTGGCGCTCTGCTCTTTCAGCTCCGAATTCGCCTTTTTAATTTCGGCATTAAGGTTGGCGCTCTGCTGTAAGTTCACCGTTTGCATCTGTTGCAACAGGTCCGTAATATTTTTGAGAGTAGCCGCATTTTGATCCTCGTTCTTTTGTGGTTGAGAATGCGACTCTTCTCCTCTGTTCTGAGGAACCCTTCGATATCTAGACAAGTACCGTCTCCGCGCCCCCGTCGGATCACTTGTGAATGAATCGTGTGATAATGGTCGGACACCGTTTTGTTCCAACACACTCTGGCTTCTTAGGCTGGATCTTCCATACTTATGAATTAATCCTGTACTCCCTGCGTCACCCGAGCCCTCAGTGTCACTGCCTGAATCAACATCCTTCCTATTCAGCAGACTAAACCAGTCGTGAAACTCAGCTTCGGGAAGTTGCAACTCGCGTTCGTCACGCTCATCGGTAGAGCTTTCCCTACTATCACCCATGTTCTCCCGAGTAACAATCTGATTATATTCTGCCGTTGTCTTGGCTTTTCCCCTCGTTATCATTTGCACTTTTATGTTACACGAAAACTCAAAATCCACGTACTCCTTACACTCAATAATTCGATAACGCAAAACATATATTAGGACACAAATTGATACACTGGGTGTGAGCAGTAACCCGACAGACAGTTCATGAAGAATTCCTCCAAAAAGGCTAGTACCAATGATTGTGTTCTGTGTGCTCAGCATCGTCTGATTACGGCACTGCACATCATAAGTACTCCAACAAATCACAAATACAATGCATAGGCACCTATAAATGTCAATTTGAAAGGACAGCACATGAAGAAGACCATGTAATTTATTGGAACTAATGCTACCTGTTTTTTTTTTTTTTCAATTAAAAATGGCTAAGCAATGGATCACGTGGAAAAATTTCCTTTTTCAAGACTGCTTCCTAGCAAATCCCAAAGTATTGTATGCTGACATGGGTCAGCCATATGTAACATACCACCCGTCACTTATCTGGTGCCGGCCGCGGTGGTCTAGCGGTTCTAGGCGCTCAGTCCGGAACCGCGCGACCGCTACGGTCGCAGGTTCGAATCCTGCCTTGGGCATGGATGTGTGTGATGTCCTTAGGTTAGTTAGGTTTAAGTAGTTCTAAGTTCTAGGGGACTAATGACCAGAGATATTGAGTCCCATAGTGCTCAGAGCCATTTTTGACTTATCTGGTTTTGGCGTGTGTTCACCCCAGCTAATTGACTAACAGATCAACAGAGAGTGCAAAACTGCCGCAATATCGGATAACACAAAAAAGTAATAAGGCCCTGTGACACCTGATAGAACTGTGGTGGCAGTGTTGACATTAATTGAGTCAGAATTGATCACTTTTAATTAAAAAGGGGTGCACATTGATGTTGTATTCAGCTATTGAACACCAGATTCAAATGTTGAACATAAAATTAATTAAGAAAGTGACTTGAGATTTCAACTACTAGATTGAAAACAGATGCAGTCGATTAGCACAAATTTATTTTAACTCCCGACCCTCAATCATCACATTACAAGACTCTCCTATCAGGCAGTGGTAATAAATTGCGTTTACGCGGAGTAAAGCGCGATAAATCAAAATTAATTCCTATCGACTGACCCAGGCGTAATGCGAAGTGCGAGAAGAATTCCCCAATACACGGCCCATGAAACCCTCATAGAAAATTTGCCGACATGATCCAACAAATTAATCAGCCAGAGGGGGTGCAATATCACCGAATTCAGTGTAGCGGGGTGGTGTCGTTGTGAGGACATCGGCTGGCCTCGTGGTGGTGCAAGGCTACACTCATCTATTCACTCCTAGCTATCTTGCTCAGTACATAGCTGAACCAAAACTTTCTATCTCCAAGCTCAATCGTTCCATTTGCTAAGTCCTAAACTGCAGAGATGCTCACTCTTTCTCAGGCAAACTGAGTAAAGATCGTCACGTCCACACTCTAGGCAAGTTGGGAACGGAAGACCTCTACAGAGACTTCTGCCAGTCCGTTCTTCGTCTCGGTTTCCCCTCCAGCAAAATCACTTGCGCCAACTGCAGCATAAGTCGCGTTAATTATGTGTCGCTTCCAAGCGCCGACCAATGCCTGCTCTGGGAAGTGAACAAATTCCCACAAAATTTCCCTTCCTCTCAACTTCTGATATTTAGCTCCTCTCAGGCCACCCATCAAGGTTAGTGTCTGCACAAAACACCAATTTTTCCGGAATTCTGACTCCCAGGAGAGTACTTCAAATTCCTTGGGCCTATGTTCTCATCGGAGGCCGGCATATTTCATTCTGTCGCTCTTCACCTGAATTACTTCACGCTCTGCAGAATGTGAATTCAGCGTGAAGTTGCTATAGTCACGAACACACATATTTTGGCCTCTGTTGACCGCTCCAACATAGCTTTGCGCGGCTTTTTTGCATGTTTTACTGAAAACGGGACAACGGACATTTATCAACAAGCATACAAGTTCTCCATCTGCTTACCGGTACACCAGCATGGGGTCAAACAGTAACTCACTGTCACTCATCTTAAGGCAGCTGGAGGCCATGTCCTATTACCGCTTTCTCAGAGCTTAAGCCACCCTAAGCTGCCTTTTGTCCTACCCAGCCGGTCACGTTCAGCTCTGAATACTTCCCTGGGATAAACTAGCCTCCAGTAAATCGACGTCTTTCCACAAAGTTTCCATGTCGTGTGAATTACTTTACATACCTGACATTAATTATTCCAATACATCCATACTATACCCTCTACAAGATGCATTGTGCCTTGTCAGTCATTTTTGTTCAGCCCTACTGTTCGCTCAACGTGAGTTAGATGATCTATAATGACTTCATGTAAGGGGCATAGTTCTTGCTATCTTACAATTGTGCAGTAACGGGTACTGCAAATTTGCTGTGAAAAGGTATTATAATACTACGCAGAAGGAATTTAAAGATTTAGTTGACAATGAAAGAGCAAAACACTGCAATGGTCTACAGACAGGATTAATTGTTTTCCATATCAAGGAGCCCTTGTTGCTAAATTTTCAGGTATGCAGCAAATCAAGAACTTGATGGTAGTGGAAATTTCTGGAGTTGCACTCATTATTCCCCTGGCAGTTGCAACAGTTTTCGATGGAATTGAACGAAGAATATAGGGACTTTATATATATTTGCAGCACAGTACACTGGTTAAAACAAGGGCATTCCCATTTAAGACTCGAAATTGTTGAAGTTACGAAGTAAAAATGAGACCAGGAACGAAAGTGGGAACATACAGAATGAATTGCAAACCTCGCATTCAGAATGGACTTGAGTGTACACTTCCCTCAGTAAGATCTTTCAGGTCAGAAATAAATTGTTTTTCATTTGATGGGAATGCAATTAAAAAGAAAATAGAGGTATAGAAGGGACATATTCTGACAAACACAGTCCAGTTCCCTAAGATCACTGCCGTTAAAAAAAAACGCGAGGTTTGATGAATTCACTGTGGCCTCGAAAGAATTACCAGGATGGCGTCCTTTCTTCTTGCAAGCCAGTCAGGCCCTCAGCTGTCGCCTGTTAATATCTCCACAACGGCGAGTTACGTATTTAGCTTTTCCTATGTTTTCCTAGTAGTACATTTCTGCAGTTTCATGCGTGACTTTCTATTTAAGCGATTTAATCTCTCGTTTCTACCTGTAAGTGTAAATTCAAGCAATGTGTAACGCAGTTTTCATTTCTTCTGAGCAGCCACTTACACAGCTCATTAAGGCACCTAGATTGGTGACATCTCAGGAGGGTACCAAGTCGCACACGTAGGTTCATGTCTGCTATTATAGTTTTTTGCTTCAGTCACTCGTGCTAGGATGGGTAGAAAGTATGCATGCTTTGTGTGGAAGTAGTAGGAACTGGCTTGTCGTGAGTGGTTGACTACGCTTTACGCTACGACCAGCCGCCTTCAGGCTGCATCCTCGGGATACAGCAGTGACGGAAAAACTGACGCCTTACAAAAAAATGGTTCAAATGGCTCTGAGCACTATGGGACTGAACATCGGAGGTCATCAGTCCCCTAGAACTCAGAACTACTCAAACCTAACTAACCTAAGGACATCACACACCCCATGCCCGAGGCAGGATTCGAACCTGCGACCGTAGCGATCGCGCGGTTCCAGACTGACTCGCCTAGAACCGCTATGCCACTCCGGCCGGCGACACGTTACATGACACACCTGATGTGATGCTTCTTCCGTCCGTGGGCTCTGCTGCAAGGCACCTCCTATTGTACAGGACACAGTGAATCTGCCTTCAAAGCAGGATGAGTCCCTATTGGTATCGAGTTGGCGTCGCTCAAGGCGGAAGGCCAATGTAGAGGCTGGCCATCTGGCCTTGCCTATTCACCCAGTGAGTGGACAGGTGGTCGTTCCATCAACACAGTCCGAGCAAGACATGCGTGGTCAGGGGTTGGCGTCTGCTGGTGAGCTTCATCCTAAATGAGGCGGCAGTCTTGCCTGCTGCTATCAGATGTGCAGGGTGTAGTCGCCTGTAAGTAGTGGCTCTTGTCGGCACCAACGACGCCTGTCGAATAGGTTCTGAAGCCATCCTTAGTTCATACAGGTGGCTGCCGGTGGTGATGAACGCTGCTGGCTCAGTGAACAGGGTGCGAGCAGAGTTCCAGGTTGCTACCTTGTTCTCACAGTCGATCGTTTCTAGAACTGATCTGGGTCTTTTAGTTTGGAACTGAGTGGAGGGTCTCAACCAAAGGTTCCGTCAATTTTATGACGGTCTTGGCTCCAGATGTCTATTATCATCTAGGCAATTGTGAGACTCCGCTTGACAGGTCTGGGATACACTACACAAAAGAAGAAGAAGAGTACTTGTGGAGTGCAGATGGCTTTTTTAGGCCAGGTGCTAGTTTGAGGAACTCTGAAGAACACTCACCAGTCGATATATAGATAGCAAAATCAGGCCAAATTCAGAAGAAAGGTATTCAACTGTCAAAACTTTATCACTAAACTAAAAGCAACAAAGATCCTGAATTTACTAACCTCCAGGAAAGTTCTCCAGCTCAAATTATTGTTGGTACAGAGAGCTGGCTGAGACCAAAAATAGAAAACTTTGTGATACTTAGTGGGGCATGGAACATGTAAGTAGTAGGGAAAACTATGTAATGTTTTATTCTTCATTGTTCACAAATTTATTTTGTCGCAAAACCAAGATAGCAGCATTAGAAGTGGCAATGTTGCAATGACATCATGGTGGGAAATTCAAATTTTGGGTGAAAAATGGATCAATTGGGCTACCTCCACTAACCTAACACCTTCCCCTCCCTCATCACCTCCCAAACACAGAAAATTGGGGGAAGTTCAAATTTTGTTGGGAAAAAATAACAATTGGACCACCTTCACTAACCTAAGAAAATAGTGGCAAAATTTTGGCAGCAAAAAAGGTTACTTGGGCTATCCCCACTAAAGTAAGTCATCTGACCACCACCTCTTCCCTGGAATTGGCGAGAAAAGGACTCAGCCTGTGCTTGGCTGCTGGATAGAGGAAGGAGTGTATTTATTTTCAGTGAGAAGATGGAAAAATTTATTTAAGTTGGATTTCACATAGTTTATTTATTTATTACACTAATAATAAACAGTCGCTCTGACTTGCTTGGAATCACAATAAATACCCTGCAGACCTGCAAACTACTCGTAAATCAGCGAAATGATGCAATATGCTCATGTAAAGACACGCAAACAACTCGTATATTGTCAAAATAATGTATGTAAAACGCTCTGCAAAAATTCTCACTAATTGTAAACTGTCAAAATAATGCACTGCGTAGCCCACAGACCTGCAAACTACTCGCAGATTACTGAAATAATGCAGTACACTGATGTACAGACGTGCAAACAACTCGTAAATTGTCAAAATAATGCATGTAAAACGCCATGCACACACGCTCACTAATTAGAAACTGTTGAAGTAATGCATTGCACAGCATACAGACCTGCAAAATACTTGTAAAGCACCGAAATATTGCAGTAAAGTGATGTAAAGGCACGCAAACAACTTGTAAGTTATCAAAAAATAATGCATGTGTAATGCTATGCAAACACGCTCTTAACGCTTAAACAGCCGAAAATAATGCAGTGCACATACATTCATTGCACGTAAAAATGCTTTAGAACTCTCCGTAACAAAATTGACTGTGACGTATCAGCGAACTGTTCCCTACAGAGCTCCAAGGTGCGAGCACGGCACTCCCACATGCGAGACACCTACAGCCGAGCGCACGTTTTTACCGTTGCTAACGCATAGCTTTTGTACCTGCCGATCCAGCGCAGACATATTTGCTGAGTGAAAGATGTTTGCCTCATAACTCAACCTCGTAGGCGCAAGTAAAAGGTTGTCAGTGTGGTATTGATGTCACATGTCTATGTAAATAAGAACCAGGTATCCCTCTGGACATGTCATAGAAATCTTTCACAATGCTTCCCAGAATAACACAGGAAGAATTCTTCCTAGCGCTCCTAACGGAATAGCCCATCCATTATATATCAGTCTCTTCTCGGAATTCGTAAACTGCCGCAGGAATAGTTAACAGCCGCTTTTGTAGGAGCATTCGTGGTGTCTCAGCTTGTCTGCATCGAAACTCTTTCTTGGCACATGTTAGAACACACACACACACATACTTTATAAGCCTGATTTTCAAGGCGAGCCTACACTATATGATCAAAAGTATCCGGACACCCCCAAAAACATGTGTGCTTCATATTAGGTCAGGGCTTAACAACTGGCCGGTTTTGAGCGCGAGTAATCGCGTCTGCTCAGGCACGTGCTCGCGAGCAGGTGCAAGGTCGCCGGGTAGGGAGGGAGGGGAGGGAGGGGAAGTGCGCGCGCACGTTTGAATAGGGCCGCAGCGTGCCTATTGAATTCGCGCCGACTGTGTAACGCTTAAAGTACTACGATCAGCTCTAACAGTCACTTCGCTGGTTAAGAATCATGTCAAGTCGCCGTTATGTAACCCCAACCATGCTTTCGCAGTTCAACCTCCATTGGGAGGAATTGTATCTGTTTACAGAAAAAGATTGTGTTGCAAAATGTTTAATATGTCACAAAACGCTGAATTCTTTTAGGAAATTTAATTTTGCATCGACATTATATCTCGTACCACGCGAAAGACTACGGAAGTGGAAAATGTGATGGACCAGATCGTGCACAGGAAGTTATTAAACTTAAAAGGAAGCTATCCGAAGAAGATATGGACGACAAAGAAAAATCAACTGAGGCAGCTCTCAAAGTGAGTTACAAAATTGCTTTGCTTTTAGCAAAATCCCTGCGCCCCTTCACTGATGGCGATTTAATAAAAGAATGTTTGGTATTTGTGCCCATCTCAAGTTGAACAGTTTCGGATTGTGCCATTATCAAACATGACCATTATGCGTCGCGTACAGGACATGGCAGACGACGTCCAGAGCCAGCTTGCAAATATCTGTAAAGATTTTATGGCGTATTCTCTAGCTCTGGACGAAAGTGTTGATATTACTGGAACAGCGCAGCTTGCCATATTTATTAGAAGTGTTAATAGAGATCTTCAGGTGAGGGAGGAGCTCCTCGATGTAGTAGCCATGAAGAACACTACAACCGGAGGTGATATTTTAAGTAGTGTTGAAGAAAGTGTTGAAAATACATGATTGTTGTGGAATTCTTTAGTTTCAGTGTCTACAGACGTTGCACCAGCGATGACAGGGAAAAAATTAGGTTTCGTAGCGCTGTTGAAGGAGAAAATGCAAAAACTGACCATGCCGAATGAAATAAGGGGCGTTCACTGTGTGATCCACCAGGAAAACGTATGTGCAAAGAGTATCACTCTAAAAAATGTGATGAGTGTTGTTGTTCGTACAACCAATTATATAGGGAAACATGGGCTACAACACAGAAAATCTATAAGCTTTCTTGAGGATGTAGAAAGCCAGTATGCTAGCCTGCCTTATTACAGCGAGGTCTGCTGGCTTAGTCGTGGCGAATTAGTAAATCCATTTTTTTTGCCTATTAGATAAGATAAATATGTTCATGGAAATAAATAACATGTGTGATCCTGAATTGAAAGAGCCTTCATGGAAATGTGATCCAGGGTCAGGGATTTTCTCTGCTTCGTGATGACTGGGTGTTATGTGATGTCCGTAGGTTAGTTAGGTTTAAGTAGTTCTACGTTCTAGGGGACTGATGACCATAGATGTTAAGTCCCATAGTGCTCAGAGCCATTTGAACCATTTTTGAAATGTGATCTAGCGTTCTTAGCAGATTTAACTAGCCATCTGAATGCTTTGAACATTTCACTACAAGATAAAGATCTGCTAATTACTCATTTCATAGATCGAATACGAGCTTTTAAAATGAAATTGACACTTTGGGTGAGTCAGCTGGAAACAGGGAATCTAGCTCATTTTCCTAAATTATCATCCATGCAAGATGTTCAGAAAGACTGTGAACGTTATTCACATAGTTTAGTTGCCCTTAAGGAATAATTTGATCAACGCTTTCAAGATCTGACAGCACTAGACAGTGATTTTGATCTGTTCTCCTCTCCATATTCGGCGAATATTGAAGAGAGTCGTCCTGACCTGCAACTAGAAATTATTGACCTACAGTGTGACAGAGAATACAGAGACAAATTTCAGAACAAGAAAAACATTTTGGAATTCTACAGACACATCCCTCAGGATAGATTTCCTCGTTTGCACAAAGTATCGGCTACAATAATATCAACGTTCGGTTCCACGTATGTTGGTGAACAACTGTTCTGTGCAATGAAATGTAACAAGACGCGCCTGAGAAACGCATTGTCTGATCGAAATTTAAACTGCATGCTGCGCCTACAATGCACAATAACAGTTACTCCGAACATAGACGCAACTGTAAAGGGCAAAAAGTACAAGATAACAGAGAATCCCACACTTCAGTGACACCTTTTATTGTGTAACAGTTCACAAATTAATACGAATGTAGAGGCATACACTAAGCTAATAAAATTATGTGGTACGTGTACGTTCTCCTTTATTTGTTTCATTTGTCGCAGTAATAATTCTTGAGTGATGTCCCTGCAGGTGGCCGCGGATTTACATTGACTGGCGGCAACTGTTGTGTGCTCCACGTGACTCTCCCCACTCTCCGCTCTGGTCCGGTAGTGGGGGTAGCGTGCTCGCGCTGCTCCGTAGCTTGCTCCGCGAGCACGTATGTTGTGAAGCCCTGTATTAGGTGCATTGTGCTGCTACCTACACTGACAGGTACTCCATATCAGCGACCTCAGTAGTCTTCAGACATTGTGAGAGAGCAGAATGGGGCACTACCCAGAACTCACAGACTGGGTGTCACTTATGTCATATGCCTGTACGCGAGGTTTCAAAAATGGTTCAAATGGCTCTGAGCACTATGGGACTTAACATCTGAGGTCATGAGTCCCCTAGAACTTAGAACTACTTAAATCTAACTAACCTAAGGACATCACACACATCCATGCCCGAGGCAGGATTCGAACCTGCGACCGTAGCGGTCGCGCGGTTCCAGACTGAAGCGCCTTTAACCGCGTGGCCACACTGGCCGGCCGCGAGGTTTCGTCACTCCAAAACATCCCTAGGTCCACTGTTTCCGATGTGATAGTGAGGTGGAAACGTGAATGGACACGTACAGCACAAAAGCGTACAGGTCGATATTGTCTGTTGATTAACAGAGACCATCAACAGATGAAGAGGGTCATAATGTGTAATAGGCAGACATCTATCCAGACCATCACACAGGAATTCCAGACTGAATCAGGATCCACTGCAAGTACTATGATAGTTAGACGGGAGGTGAGAAAACTAGATTTTCATGATCCAACGGCTGCTCATAAGCCAAACATCATGCCGGTAAATGCCAAACGATGGCTCGCTTGGTGTAAGGAGCGTAAACATTGGACAGTTGAACAATGGAGAAACGTTGTGTGGAGTGACTAACCATGGTACACAATATGGTGATCCGATGGCAGCATGTGAGTATGGCGAATGCCCAGTTAATGTCATCTGCCAGCGTGTGTAGCGCCAACAGTAAAATTCGGAGGCGGTTGTGTTATGGTGGTCGCGTTTTTCATGGAGGAGGTTTGCACACCTTGTTGTTTTGCGTGGCACTATCACAGCATGGCGACTGCATCTTTCAACATTTTGGAGCACCTGTTCATAATGCAAGGCCTGTGGCGGTGTGGTTACACGACAATAACATCCCTGTAATGGACTGGCCTGCACAGAGTCCTGATCTGGGATGTTTTGGATTGCCGACTTCGTGCCAGGCCTCACTGACCGACATCGGTACCTCTTCACATTGCAGTACTCCATGAAGAATGGGCTACCATTCTCCAAGAAACCTTCCAGCACCTGATTGAACGTATGCCTACGAGAGTGGAAGCTGTCATCACAGCTAAGGGTGAGCCAACACCATATCGAATTCCAGCATTACCGATGGAGGGCCCCACGAACTTGTGAGTCATTTTCAGCCATGTGTCCGGACACTTTTGATCACATAGTGTATCACGCATCCCCAGCTAATAAGTATAATACTTCGCCAATAACAGATTGCTGGCGATACGAAATAATACTGAGCGAAAATCTGCGATGGGGGACATGTCTCATAAGTTCTTCTTGTGAGTGGTACCACAGTATCTTAGAAAGAGAAACGTAATGGTCTTACAAGCCACCAGGTGCTAAAAACAGGATCGCAACGATTATGTTACTGTAACAAGCGGTACTGTTTCTACAGGTGCTCACAAGTATCGCTAACGATGCTCGAATTTAGAAAGTGATTCGGCTAAGGAACGTGGTATGAAGCCGATATTTGTAGCTCTCTCATGCTGCCGCTAGATATTTCTCCAGTATTTGTAACGAATTTTGTCTTGATGCCACGTCAGAGGCTCTTCATATATCCACTGGGTTATAGGCGATGGTTGATTGAGAATGATCACAAACAGCAGATGGTGTGCTGATTGAGATCGTAAGAAATATACACAGGCTTTTCAGATCGCTAGTATTACACTTTACGGTAGAAATGCTGTCTGCGATTTGGAATCAAGTCATTCCATTCAACGAATACCTGCATTGGATCCTATGGCGGACTCTTTTATGATTACAGCCACTAGTGAATCATATTTCTGGCACTCTCATATGTCAAAACGAGTAATCTTTTGCGAACCTATGCGCTACAGTAAAATTTTAATGTGGTTTAGGTAGTCCCTATGCATCTTGCAACTGCCCCTCAGGCTCTGCACTATCATCTCAGCAACTTTGCGCATGTGATCTTTCCAATTTAAGTTGGAGCTGAACAGAAGTCGGACACAGCTATATCTACCACATTCTGCAGTCCATGTAGGAACAGGCTCAGCTGAGTCAGTGTGACAAGACCGTGTTTTGACCATTCGATGGAAATAGGAACATGTTATTGTATCTCCGCCAACCATGTGCAGTGTGTAAGAAATGGCTCTGAGCACTATGGGACTTAACATTTGAGGTCATCAGTCCCCTAGAACTTAGAACTAGTTAAACCTAATTAACCTAAGGACATCACACACACATCCATGCCCGAGGCAGGATTCGAACCTGCGACCGTAGCAGTCCCGGGGTTCCGGACTGAAGCGCCTAAAACAGCTCGGCCACCGCGGGCCGCTGTTACCGATTTAATCTGCAACCCACCAGAAGTAGACTGCTGCAATCCGCGTCTCGGGAATGAATGGAGCTTGCCGAGTCCTCGCCCATCCAAGTGCCCGAGATTTCGCCAGATATGCCAGTGTCGAGGAGGTTAGCATCCCTTATCAGTGTATAGTAACAGATTTGAAAGTGTTGTGATGTAATAGCAGACGGTTAAGAAGAACAAGAAGCGGGTAGTTTTTGTGCATTATGGAGCTTCAGACAGATGGAGTTCGAAGCATTTTTAGGTAATTCAACTACGCTATCAATTCTAAAGTATTATTCTAGTGTTGGGATCAGTACAGGGAAGGTATTGGTAAGAGAGAACGTAAACACATACACACCTAAGGCTGCACTGTTCTGCACTTAAAACAGGCTATAATGTTTGATCGCTTTAGTTCCTACCTATCAGTCGTATGGAATGTAGCGCTGTTAATATTCCAATGTAATAAATATATTTCCAGTACATGACATACATCCTTCTTGCTCGTTTTACAAACTGCAAAATGAAAAAACTACTTTTTTAAATATCGATTTTGTGTGATACATGCACAATACAGCTTTCTAGAGATGTGTAGTGTCCACTGTTCACATCTGATCACGGTTTAGAAATTATATTATGATCGCGTCAGTCCTTTATCAAATGATCGTTTGTAACAGAGAATACCTCTTTCAAGGAAACAGATAAATGCATAGCAGAGGCATTTGACATGTGAAATTAGACGTCATGCTGCCACTAACTCCGTAAACAGGACATCTGTCAAGCAGTGCCTTACAAACACCCATTGCTAACTTAGAATCACCTTAATTATGAAACTGAAGTCTCGATTGTAAACCCAAGGTGCAACAGTGGAATGGAGTACGTCACGTAGATTGTCGTTCGTATAGAGGAATGTGTCGAAACAGGATGGTCACGTTTCATCACACATGAGATGGAAGTCCTCTGATGACCGAGAGATTTGTTGTTAATGATCACAAGTAGACAGTGCTCTAAGTTACCCACAGAACATGTCGCTGTATACGAGTCGAATTTAGGCTATCACACCACTGATGCATCCTGACAAAACAAGGGAAAAAATGGTCAAATGATCTGCAGCAACATCTCCCTCCCTCTCTAGAATGCATCATCAGTCTCCATTAAATCATACCTTGTTACAGCTCCATCTCAACCAATCATTCCATCCATCCTCTCTCATCCTTTAACGTAGATGTATGTAAGTTTAGTGGCAGATGGCTCTCTGTTTCCCTGCAAACTGTCAAATACAGTAGTCAACTCGCATTTATCACTGTTACCTCAATATACATACAGTAGAATGCTACCTCAATGGAAAAAAGTGACTGTTTCCCTGGTTCCCGGCGCTTCCATGCGTGGACAATGTGGCCTGTTCCACACCATATTTTAAATCTATGTGATGATGCTATGCTGATTATATTTATATGTTTTGGCGATGTCATTATGGCTCTATCACTTTAGGACATGGTGTAAAAAAGATCTGAGGATGGTCATTACAGACTGAAACCGGTCATCGTCTAAAGAACTCATTTGTGATCAGAGACTGGAATAAAAAAGCATTTGTCTCTTTAATTTGTGAGTAGTTTGCAGGTCTGTAGACTGTGCTGTGCATTATTTTGACAGTTCATAATTATTGAGCATGTTGTCAGTACCTTATACACTCCTGGAAATGGAAAAAAAGAACACATTGACACCGGTGTGTCAAACCCACCATACTTGCTCCGGACACTGCGAGAGGGCTGTACAAGCAATGATCACACGCACGGCACAGCGGACACACCAGGAACCGCGGTGTTGGCCGTCGAATGGCGCTAGCTGCGCAGCATTTGTGCACCGCCGCCGTCAGTGTCAGCCAGTTTGCCGTGGCATACGGAGCCCCATCGCAGTCTTTAACACTGGTAGCATGCCGCGACAGCGTGGACGTGAACCGTATGTGCAGTTGACGGACTTTGAGCGAGGGCGTATAGTGGGCATGCGGGAGGCGGGGTGGACGTACCGCCGAATTGCTCAACACGTGGGGCGTGAGGTCTCCACAGTACATCGATGTTGTCGCCAGTGGTCGGCGGAAGGTGCACGTGCCCGTCGACCTGGGACCGGACCGCAGCGACGCACGGATGCACGCCAAGACCGTAGGATCCTACGCAGTGCCGTAGGGGACCGCACCGCCACTTCCCAGCAAATTAGGGACACTGTTGCTCCTGGGGTATCGGCGAGGACCATTCGCAACCGTCTCCATGAAGCTGGGCTACGGTCCCGCACACCGTTAGGCCGTCTTCCGCTCACGCCCCAACATCGTGCAGCCCGCCTCCAGTGGTGTCGCGACAGGCGTGAATGGAGGGACGAATGGAGACGTGTCGTCTTCAGCGATGAGAGTCGCTTCTGCCTTGGTGCCAATGATGGTCGTATGCGTGTTTGGCGCCGTGCAGGTGAGCGCCACAATCAGGACTGCATACGACCGAGGCACACAGGGCCAACACCCGGCATCATGGTGTGGGGAGCGATCTCCTACACTGGCCGTACACCACTGGTGATCGTCGAGGGGACACTGAATAGTGCACGGTACATCCAAACCGTCATCGAACCCATCGTTCTACCATTCCTAGACCGGCAAGGGAACTTGCTGTTCCAACAGGACAATGCACGTCCGCATGTATCCCGTGCCACCCAACGTGCTCTAGAAGGTGTAAGTCAACTACCCTGGCCAGCAAGATCTCCGGATCTGTCCCCCATTGAGCATGTTTGGGACTGGATGAAGCGTCGTCTCACACGGTCTGCACGTCCAGCACGAACGCTGGTCCAACTGAGGCGCCAGGTGGAAATGGCATGGCAAGCCGTTCCACAGGACTACATCCAGCATCTCTACGATCGTCTCCATGGGAGAATAGCAGCCTGCATTGCTGCGAAAGGTGGATATACACTGTACTAGTGCCGACATTGTGCATGCTCTGTTGCCTGTGTCTATGTGCCTGTGGTTCTGTCAGTGTGATCATGTGATGTATCTGACCCCAGGAATGTGTCAATAAAGTTCCCCTTCCTGGGACAATGAATTCACGGTGTTCTTATTTCAATTTCCAGGAATGTATGTGCATTATTTCTCCAATTTACGCATAGTGAACGTGTCTACTGCATTGTTTCGGTAATTTACGAATAGTTTGCAGGTCTGTATGCTGTGAAATGCATTATTCAAACAGTTTATAATTAGTGAGCGTGTTTGCAGGGTATTTTGCATGCATTATTTTGACAATTTACGAGATGTTTGCGTGTCTGTACACCAGTATACTGCATTGTTTCACTGATTTACGAGTAGCTTGCAGGTCTACGGGCTATTCATTGTAACCCCAAGCATTTCTGGGCGAGTGTTTTGTAGCAGTATAATAAATAAATAAACTACGTGAAATCCATCCCTAAATAAATTGTCCAAGTTTCCCCACTGAAAATAAATAAAGTACACTCCTTCCTCTCCCCAGCAGCTGGACACATACTGAGTCCTTTTTCCGCCATTTTCCCCAGACCCCCATGGGGCGAGAGGGCCCTCTGATGGCAGTACTTTCTACTAGGTTAGTAGGACCTTGGACCTCATGGTGAATGCATTGGATGGAGCTACTGCCTATGACCACTCAAACTGTTTAAATAAACACTGCATACAAAATAAAGACTTATATCCATCCTGTGCAGCAGCCCAGCACAGGCTGAGTCCTTTTCCCGCCAATTCCAAGGAAGAGGTGGTGGTCAGATGATTTAGGTTAGTGGGGATAGCCCAGGTGACCTTTTCTCCCGCCAAAATTTTGCCGCCGTTTTATTAGGTTAATGGAGGTGGCCAAATTGACCTTTTTTCCCGCCAAAATTTGAATTTCCCCCAATTTTCTGTGTTGGGGAGGTGATGAGGGAGGGAAGGAAGTTAGCTTAATGGAGGTAGCCCAATTCATATATTTTCCCAGTAAAATTTGAACTTACCGCCATGATGTCGTTGCAACGTTGCCACTTCTATCGCCGCCATCATGGATCCGCCATCTTGAAAAAATTTGGTAACAATGTAAAGTGGGGCCACACATAGTTTACCCTACCAATCATATATAGGAAAGGCAGATTAGACGCCATTGGCGGTCGTGTGTTCAGTGGAGTGGGAAAAAATTTTGCCTTTATTGGGTCGAATTTGAGTGTGACATTGAAGTTGTCTTATTGCATATAACAGGTCTAGGTGCAACGAAGCTAATAGCTGGATCTCTTTAATGGCCACCCGAATTCTGCTATGACAGTTCTAGAGCAATTTGTAAGAAAGTCTACTGCCAGTAGGGCTAAATACAGTACTTTCATCATGCAGTCTTAGTTGGAGACGACTTTAACCTACCGAGTATGGTCTGGGGTATCCATGGGTACATTGCATGGCATAAGGTACAGACAGACAGTCTTGCAAAGACTTTAAAACGCGTTTTTCGAAAATTGCCTTGAGCAGCTAGTTGGGCAGATCACACACAATGGAAGTGTCTTACACTTTGTAGCTGCAAGGATGCCTGAATTTATTGATGGTGTCAGTGTACAGATGGGGATTGGTGATAATTATGTCGAAGCGACTATGGTTACGAAAATAAACAAATCAGTCAAAATGCTAGGAGAGAGTTTGCGCTAGAAACAACATGTAAGCAGTTGTTAGAATCTCACTTAGACAATGGACTGAGATCATTTAGTTCCAGTATGATAGCCATAAATACATTATGGTCGAAGTTCACTTAGTTCCATTATGATAGCCGTGGAGGTATTATGTGCAAAGTTTAACTGGCTGTAAATCGTGTCCTGAACAATTATGTGGATAGTAAGTGGCTTAAGGACAGGAGAGACCCATCGTGCTCAATCAACAAAATTCGAAAGATGCTGAGGCAACAAAGGCACTTGCAGGTTCAAGTGAGAACACACGAATGACGACACGCAGATGTTAGTAGAGATTGCATCATCTGCGAAAATATCTATGCGCAAAGTATACAACTACTACGTTCATAACTTAGGAAAAGATCTGACCAAGAACGCGAGAAAATTATGATCCTATGTAAAATCGTTAAGTGGGTCTAACGCTTCCACACAGTTACTCGTTGACGAGTCTGGTATGTCAACAGAAGGCAACAAAACGGAAGAGGAAGTTTTAAATTTCACGTTTAAGAAATCATTCACGCAAGAGAATCGTACAAACATACCGTCATTTGACCATCGGATGATGTCCCGTATGGGCGACATAGTAATAAGCATCCCTGGGACAAGGCCGGCCTGTATGGCCGTGCGGTTCTAGGCGCTTCAGTCTGGAACCACGTGACCGCTACGGTCGCAGGTTCGCATCGTGCCTCGGGCATGGATGTGTGTGTTGTCCTTAGGTTAGTTAGGTTTAATTAGTTCTAAGTTCTAGGAGACTGGTGACCTCAGAAGTTAAGTC
Source organism: Schistocerca cancellata (assembly GCF_023864275.1). Taxonomy (NCBI): domain Eukaryota; kingdom Metazoa; phylum Arthropoda; class Insecta; order Orthoptera; family Acrididae; genus Schistocerca; species Schistocerca cancellata. Next base: position 347,596,943 of record NC_064629.1, on the reverse strand, counting down.
GCATAGTGCTCAGAGCCATTTGAACTATTTTGGGATAAGGAAACAAGTGAAAGGTTTGGAAGAAAATAAGTCAGCTGGTCCGGATGGAATCACAATTCGGTTTTACAAAGAGTACTGTACGGCATTGGTCCCTTACACAGGTTACATTTATCGCAAATCTCTTGCCTAGCGCAAAGTTCCAAGTGACCGTAAATAAGCCAGAGTGACTTCTGTACAGGGTGTTTCAAAAACTACTTTTAACTTTGAAAATTCATATAAATTAATTCATAGTACCAACAGAGGTGATTGTAGTGTCAATTTGTAGAAAAACACAGTAAGTTTTGTCTCGTATAGTTCGATAGTGCCGAATCGCACCGTATGGAGCGCTAACGGCAGTTACGTTAAAGATGGCTCCCTTCACTGGGCCCGAGCGTTCTAGCTGTGTGTTCTAGTTTGAAGAATCGAAATCAGCGACAACAGTTCAGCGTAATTTCCGTACCAAGTACGCTAAAGATCATCCTAGTTTGCCTACAACTTATGAGAGCCATTAATGTTTTGTAGAAACAGGGTGCTCGGTAAGACATGCGAAATCATCAGGTCGTCCAAGCGCATTTTGCGACGTCGCTGAGCAAGTGTGACAACATTTTGTCAACAGTCCCACGAAATCGAGCTGGCGCGCACCTTGTGAAGTGCAAATCCCACGTACGACTGTTTGACGGGTGTTGAGAAACCGTTTGCATTTGAAAAGGTACATATTGACGATCGTACGAGCAATGAAAGATACTGATAAAATTGCTTGCAAGAACTTCTGTGCGGGTATGTTAAATCGATTACATGAGAATGAACATTTCTTGGACAAAATCATCTTTTCTGACGTGTCGATTTTTCATTTAACTGGAGAGGTTAACACGCATAATTGTACGATTTGGGGCAGTGAAAATACACATCAGACATTGCAACATGTTCGTGATAGCTCTAAAACGAATGTTTTTGGTGCACTGAGCAGGAATAATGTGTACAGCCCCTTTTTTTCTGTGAGAGAACCGTCAATGGGATAGTGTACCTGAATATGTTACAACAATTTTTGATACCATAAATCGATGAAGACGACCAAGAATGAAATGTGGCTGATGTCTGGGAGTTCCTCAGTGACCGCTTTCCGTGTCAAGGGATTGGTCATGTCACGCCAATTGCATGGCCCCCACCTTTCCCAGACCTGACACCACTCGATTTTTTTAAGGACGTATCCTGGCATGGGACAGCCATATGTAACACCCCACCCATCACTGTCTGGTTCTGGTGTGTGTTCACCCCAGGTAATTGACTAACAGGTCAACAGAGAGTGCAAAACTGCCTCAATGTCGGATAATGCAAAGAAAGTAATAAGGCCTTGTGACTCCTAATTGAACTGCAGTGGCAGTGTTGACATTAATTGATTCAGAATTGATCACTTTTAATTAAAAAGGCGTGCACATTGATGTTACATTCAGCTATTGAACACCAGATGCAAATGTTGAACATAAAATTAATTAAGAAAGTGACTTGGGATTTCAACTACTTGATTGGAAACAGATGCAGTCGATTAGCACAGATTTATTTTAACTCACGACCTTCAATCATCACATTACATGGCTCTCCTAACAGGTAGTGGTAATAAATTTCGTTTGCGTGGAGTAAAGCACAATAAATCAAAAGTAATTCCTATCGACTGACCCAGGCATAATGCGAAGTGCGAGAAGAATTCTACAATACACAGCCCATGATACCCTCATGGAAACTTTGCCAACATGATCCAACAAATTAATCAGCCAGAGCGGGTGCAATATCACCGAATTCAGAGTGGCAGGGCATCGTCGTAGTGAGGATGTCGGCCAGCCTCATACTGCTGCAAGGCTACACTCGTCTATTCACTCCTAGCTATCTTGCTCAGTACATAGCTGAACCAAAACTTTCTATCTCCAAGCTCAATCGTTCCATTTGCTAAGTCCTAAACTGCAGAGATGCTCACTCTTTCTCAGGCAAGCTGAGTAAAGAACGCCACGTCCGCACTCTAGGCAAGCTGGGAATGGAAGACCTCTACAGAGACTTCTGCCAGTCCACTCTTCACCTCGGTTTCCCTCCAGCAAAATCACTAATGCCAATTGCAGCGCAAGTCGCATTAATTATGCTTCGCTTCCCAGCGCCGACCAATGCCTGCTCTGGGAAGTGAACAAATTCCCACAAAATTTCCCTACCTCTCAACTTCTGATATTTAGCTCCTCCCAGGCCACCCATCAAGGTTAGCGTCTGCACAAAACACCAATTTTTCTGGAATTCTGACTCTGAGGAGAATACTTCAAATTCCTTGGGTCTATGTTCCCATCGGAGGCCGGCATATTTCATTCTGTCGCTCTTCACCTGGTTTACTTCAGACTCTGCAGACCGTGAATTCAGTGTGAAGTTGCTATAGTCACGAACACACATATTTTGGCCTCTGTTGACCGCTCCAACATAGCTTTGCGTGGCTTTCTCGCATGTTTCACTGAAAATGGGATGACGGACATTTATCAACAAGTGTACAAGTTTTCCATCTGCTTCCCATTACACCAGCATGGGGTCAGCCACCCACTCACTGTCACTCGTCTTAAGGCAGTTGGAGGCTGCGCCCCATTACCACTTTCTCAGAGCTTGAGCCGCCCTACGCTGCCTGTTGTCGCTTCCCTTCGCCGCTCCCCAGCCGGCCACGGTCAATTCTGAATACTTCCCTGGGATAAACTAGCCTCCAGTAAATTGATGCATTTTCACAAAGTTTTCATGTCGTGTGAGTTACTTTACATCACCCGACATTAATTATTCCAATACATCCATACTATACCCTCTACAAGATGCATTGTGCCTTGTCAGTCATTTTTGTTCAGCCCTACTGTTCGCTCAACGTGAGTTAGGTTATCTTTGATGACTTCATGTAAAGGGCATAGTTCTTGCCATCTTACATCCTCTGCCACGGCATCATAGGTCTCAAGTTTATTGAATTCCATCATATTCGGGACTGCTGTTTGCCACAGAGCCGAAGAACTCAGCATATACGACTGTTTAGTCTCTCATGGTGGTTGGGCTCTGTTCTTCAGTTTTTCTTTATTTATGTGGATCTGTTGCTGGTTGTCGTCGAACGTTTTCTAAATTATTGCCTGAAATTTGAGCATTAACTTGTTCTTAATCCACTGCTGTACCATCAAAGCATCAGTAGACATTGTCAAGCATACAATCCACGGTCTAATCCCTTTAGCCACTTGTTCAGATCCTGGCCATTATCTCATGAAAACACTGCTCGATACCTGATGTGCATGTGACTCACTGATGCCTTTGTATCCACTGGTAGATTGATAATGGTTTCTACCCATGAAGGTGACAACTTTTGGGTTGTCTTAGTGGAAACATGGCGATATCGATCTCCAACATACCCAGTGTCCCCACCAAACTATGTCTTGAAGAATATGGGATCAGTTATCAGTTATGGGACCAGCGTCATCTATAAGAACTAACTCTTCATGATGGAAGCACAAGGGACAGTATGCATGGAGACGAACGCCCTGCCTCACCACAGCGTATTCTTTCATATACATACATAGAATTTTCTAAAAATTAAAATATTTCATGACCAAGTGAGATACGAAAGTGTAAATGATAAATAATTCCACGAAGTGGTATTCAAACAGATTTAGCACACTCTCATTTTTTTCTCGTCATACATTTTTGGTGATAATACTTCCCACAAGTCCAAAACCTGGTTGGTGTTTCCGTAGTGTTTTATCTTCCACAACAATATTACTGATAGTATCTTAGCTATAATGTTTAGTGCTGAAATACCTCTGTAGGTACCACAGAACATTGTATTACTTTACAAAGGTGTAGACATTATTACTGGTAATTACCATTTTGTAGATATATGTATTGTTCTGCATGTCTTTGTGAGTGGTTACTATATTTTCTTATGCAAAACTGTATTAACAATTTCTATTGTTAATTTGTCATATCTTGCTACTTGATTGTTACCAGTTGTATGACTGCCCTCTCCACTTCTACTTGGGTTACTTCTACCTTAAATTGTTCCCTAGGCTTATTATAGTGCGGAACCCATCTTCATGGTTCCTCAAGATACTCTTTCCACCGTTCTACGATAAATTTTTTGTTAGTTATCAGATTTTCTTTGTTATCATATACAATTATTGTTGACATGCTACAACTACTTGTTCATATTAGCCGTATTATTGGTAGAGAGCTCCTTACTTTGAACTATAGCGTTTATTTCAGTCACATGCTCAAACAAACTGTTTAATGACTATACTAGTTTCGACTAACTATTTATAGTACATAATAACGTACTGGCCTGCGGCTGCATTATATTTTGCTACATGTTACCATTTACCCTTCACAGAAAAGAATACAATTTGAATACACAAAATATACTGTTGAAATCAGACAGCTCTACACAAATGTATCATCTCCCGGTATTCCATTTACATGCGTGAAAACTGCCAGTTTCATTGCTTTGTGCTATGTATCTTAGTTTTAATGACGCGAGACTGTTTTTTAATTTCACTTTTTGACGAATGATAGAGATGGCAAAATTATTTTATATGCTTGACATAGTTTTATAAGAGTTTCGTGAACATGCTTACGGCATATCGTCGCATTCATATATAGTCGAATGTATCTCCCGTGTTCCGTTCGTTGTTATACAGGTTACGAGATAACGATCAGCTGATCCAAGCCAGTAGTGAATAATAATTACTTTAGCGTCTGCTCTTGATGATTCTTAAATATGACTTAATTCAAAACTCTCTCTCTCTCTCTCTCTCTCTCTCTCTCTCTCTATCTCTCTCTCCCCCTCCCTCTCCCTCCCTCCCTCCCATTCATTTCTTATGTCTTGCACTCATGCTAGCGTTAGTACACAAATTTTATTGCTGTCACAGTTTCCTTGCATACCTTCTTCAAACATTAACGTTTGTATGTTATCTTACAATTATTTAATACTGTTATGCTGCTATGTTTTCTGCATCGTTGATTTGTTTCCATAGTTCATCTGTTGTCGCCAGCCTTTTGGTTTCTATAGCCACATTTATTAACGATTCAACAACGATTATGTAATTCCCCCTCCTCCTCATATAGACCTGAATTCAGTTTTCCGCCACATATTCTTGGAGAAGTCTGTCTTATGAGAAGAGATTTAGTGTTAAATTGCGTTAAATGACTATTCTGTTGATTCTTGGTAGAATAATTTTCACATTATAAATGAAAGACACACATCACTTGTGTTATATGTTGCAACAACTACTATAGAACTAACAGGTTTCCGGCTGCTAGGCTGTCATGAGGTACAATTATGAATGTTTGTGGCTGTGAATTTGGTGAGAACAAATATTTTAAACTAGGCGCATCCAATGAGTCTCTTAACTGGCTGTCAAACACGATAGTTATTAACGTTAGATATAAGCTAGAGCAAAAAGAATTATTTCCATAAAAATTTGAGTTAAAGCTATTTAGCTTGGATAAAGTACTTGACACATTGAGTTAATGAACTACATCTCCAATTACAACAGTCCTTCCGAGAAGAAAAATAAATGGAGCAAAATACCATAAACCTTGGTGATATGTTTCAAGGGTATGTCTAAACAAGATGATATTGTATTAAACAAGAATATTATTACTAGTGGGACACATGATGAGATTGAATTGGTAAGTGAAACAACTGTAATTTTATAAAGTAAAGTTATAGGGGACGTGAAAACATAGTAATTGGGGTATACCTATGTAGCCCGTAAGTTACATCTGTGGGAATTACAGTGAAGGTTCCGTAAATTTTATTTCGTATGTGTCTGCTCTAGTATACTCCAGTATACATGGCCAATTATCGTGGATTTTTCTCACTGGTTCACCTTGAAATCGTCAGTGTACTCTTAGCTATGTATCTGTGTACTTTATATACATCCCCGTCAACCAAAAAAGTCTCCAGACTCAATTGATAAAAAATAGGGAAAAGTTAATATGGCCATTTTAACGCTGCGTGTGTTCTTACATAGTCTCCCTCCACTGGATTTGCACGTACGGAACGTTCAAAGAACCACGAGAAACTATCACAAAGGGGCTTTATTTATGTTGTTCAACTCGTGCGTCACATTCGCACCCTTTTCGGTCTTGGTTAACCATTTAACCATCAGAGATCCATTCTGCACTTTAAGTTTTGTGGTAGGTGCCTATTGATAACACCAAGTCTCGTCACCCTTGATGACTTAATCCATAAAAGAACTGTCCACATTTTCTATTTCAGTCATGTCGCAGCAGGTGTCCAAACGCTGTTGCTTTTGTTCGGTAGTCAAGGAGTGCCAGACAATGTTTACACCACTTTTCTCTCCTTCAGAACATCTTGAAGAATGTATTGAACACTTCATTTAGAGATGTTCAGTTCGTTGCATCACTTCGATTTGTGAGTCAAAAACGTTGACACACTACGTCTGCACGGCCACTAATTAACATTGCTTCTCACAACCTACTGGTCGAATGCACGTCTGTTGATTACAGATGGTAGTTCATACTGCCACGGTAGTTACTGCAGTTACGGCGTTTGTACTATAGGAATAAAACCAGTCTAGGGATTTTTGATCGAAAAGTGCATTTCTTGTATCTAACAGGGACTAACTGTAGCGATGTAATTTGTATACTGACTATATTTCGTTACAGGACTGTTATTACTACGTGGGCTCATGTCTTTTTTTATGTGTAGAATGATAGCTTTACATTAGCAGCCATACATTCATATATAAACCGACACTTTCCTGACACTTTGCCGAAATGTGGCATGCTTGTTTGGTTGTGATATCTTTTCTATAGCGTTAGTTGTTTTCTGAGCTGAGCTATTTCCAGAGAGTTACTGGAGAAGCTCCGGCAGCGACCGTTTGGCTTGCGGGGGAGTGGAAGCCGCGCCGTGATTTAGCAGGTGGGCCCGACCCAGCCTGGGGATAATGAGCGGTGATGGATAGCGGCCCGCCGTCATTCCGCTTACCTGGGAGATGACTCAGGCTCCACCCTGCGCCGGAGCCGCTGCCGGAACCGCCAGACGCCGCCCACGCAGTCTGCACCGTCGCCAGTCGTCGCTCCACGCTGCTTAGGCGGAGAACCGTTTCACACGTTCTGCTTGCAAGGAGTCGGCGTATACTAAGTGCTCGTGGATCCAACTACTCAGAAACAGAGAAACAAGTGGGGAAATCACGACCCATATTACATCGAGCATTCATCTGAAGAGACAAACGGGTTGTAAAATGCAGGAGATACTGAAGCCGTCTGTACGCAGAAGTGTAAGTTTACTGGAACAGTGAAAACGTCGGAGAATATTGTTGCAGTGACATAGAAAAAATATAACTTTCGGTGAAGTAAGAGACTTCCTCCAACTTTGTCGCTGGTTTCTTTTTCCGTTATGAGTTTGCTCTTGCAGGTTGCGCCCAGCTAACGGAGATACTGCTGTAGGGTTTCATTCCTAGAAAAATCACATAATAAAGTTTGCGTTTCCTGTTTTCGTCTACTGCCGGTTTGAAAAGTTTTTGTGATTCGTCGTCTAGCGATTGTCAATTCGCAGCTTTCAGTATTCTGTCTACTGCTATGTCCGTCGCTGCAAGAGGTTCGTGGTTCGTGATTCACTTATAATCGTTATGCCAAGACAAGGTTCTACGGCATGGATGTAGGTATGATTCACATTCCTTGGAAACTTTTACATTGGCATTACATCACTTCTGGCATTTCACTGTTTCAATCAGAGCTTGAAAAATTAGAATATAAGTTGGAACAAAATTCTATGGATTCTGCTGATATAATCTCTCTTTTGGTGGTTTCTGTAGTGCTTTTCTTTAAATAAATGGAAGCCATTGAGTACATATCACACAGAATATATTTTTATTACTTTGTCAGTGAAGGTAATTTCCAGCATAGTTCTATACAGGGTATCACAGGAAGATGGGTCAATATTCAGATATGTCACAGGAACGATCATCTGAAGCAAAACATTGTAGTAAACATGGGCCCTAAACTGCATGCCTTAAGAGTTATGATACTATGAAATTAATGTGTTCGAGTGGAAGGTCTTTGCCTTCCATGTTTTAGGAGGAAGTATTATGGACCAAAACGAGAAAAAAATTGTTTGCTATACATGGACTCTAAAATGTATACCTTAAGAGCCATTAGCACATGTCCAGTAGAAGAGATGTGTTTCACGGCAGTGAAGATGGACGTTTGCTCACAGCTCTTAATGTAATCACTTTTGAGCCCATGTATACTGGAAGTATCTTTCGTGTTTTAGTCCATTCTACCACCTCTCAAAATATGGCAAGCAAAGAGCTTGCAGTAGAAGGTACTTGTTTCACAATATCGAAGATAAAGACCTGCTCACATCTCTTAAAGTATGCATTCTAGAGCCCATGTTTACTGTACTTAATTGCTTCGAATGATTGTTCCTGTTAAATCACTGAATATGGACCATTCATCTTGGAACACTTTGTACTTTCCAATGTTTTTATCATTCGCTTTACATCCGATGTCCATATTGCATACCTGTATGTCTAATCTTTCAGTCAAAAGCTATGAGTAGCGTCAATTTCCAACTCACCTGGAATTGAGCGATGTGAACAGCGTTATTTTTACGTTGACAGATTAGCCTGTGTAAATCCTTACCACATCTATTACCTGACCTTTCTGGAGGAACTCTAACACTACACTTCTAATTGCTTTTGTAACATATCGCCAGGAGTTGCAGTAGTTACTATCAGAACCTTACATAAACTGTTTCTTCATTACGCTGTATTACCTTTGCAGTGGATGCCAATTACGTATACTCAGAGGTCTGTAGAAACATGGCTGCGTACGTAAATGCAATAACGCACTCTACACAGAGATCATAGGACTAATTGTCAGTATTCAGGTATATGACACGAATAATCGTATGAAGAAAAGATTTCATATGAACAAAATATTTAATATGAACAAGTACCCTATTCTGAATGGTTTCCGAGATAGATCAGATTAAATGTAGACGCATTGTTATTTACTTTCTGCATTATTGAATGCATTGTCAGGTTTACGGTTGCAGACATGGGCAACAGTTGGTAAACATTACTACATGAGTTTCACAAAGTATCAATTGGAAAATATGTACTTTTAACACATGCATCTCTAAGGATTATCGCGCACGTAGTTTTACAGCTGGTGTACACATCACAATAAATGTTCGAATTTCCTACCGACAACTTCAGGACGTTTGTGCAGTCACGGGAGAATATGCTGTGTTGCTTGTCTGAATGCCTCTGCACATTCCCCAGTGAGGGCACCTGTGTGTGTGATCCTCCGTATTCGCGCTTCATTTGTATACCTGAGACTTGATTCAGCCCCGTAAGCAAAAAACTAATGACGTAAGGTCTGGCGGTCTTGGTGGTTAGTTAACCGTACTACCACAACCAATCCAGCGATGCGGTAAGTGCGATTGAGATGTTCCCTCACACGTTGCATAAAATATGAACGGGTTCAGGCGAGCTAGAAGTACGGTGCAGTCTTCGTGGCCGAAGGAACTTGCTCAAGGTGTTCAACAAATGAATCTTCTTAAAAAAAAAAAGTTGCTCCTCTAAAATGAATGTACTTATCAAAATGTTACCGATCATCTGATCATGACGCACCTGTCTGTGATCGGAAAATGGACTTGGAAATTGGTTTCCGCTATAGCGTATCGATTTTCCTGCCACTATCGATGATGATGATTACGTGTGTTGTTGATTTCATTCCATGTAATCGTGACTTCATCATTGGATAGTAGGACGGCAATCAAATGAAAACGAGACAAATGAAAAAGTAAGTATGCTGTTTATTATTTAAAAAGTAATGGTCATAAATGGTAATACATTTATCTCACTGTGAGACAAAACAGCCAGTCTCTTCAAGGAATCATGATTAGGCCCATTCGTTCACCTCATCGTCAGAAGCCAATTGACGGCCACGAATTTTTTTCTCCAGGTCTCCAAAAATAAGAAATCTGCGTGGGGAGAAAAAAATGGTTCAAATGGCTCTGAGCGCTATGGGACTTAACATCTGTGGTCATCAGTCCCTTAGAACTTAGAACTACTTAAACCTAACTAACCTAAGGACATGATACACATCCATGCCCGAGGCAGAATTCGAACCTGCGACCGTAGCGGTCACGCGGTTCCAGACTGTAGCACCTAGAACCGCACGGCCACACCGGCCAGCCCGCGTGGGGAGAGATCGGGACTGTATGGAGGATATTTAAGGACTTCCTAGTAAAACTTCTCCCGTGTAATCAAAACAAGAGGCACGTCAGTTCCGGGAAAGTCAAAAACAAATTTTTCTTTGACTGCAAGGGTCCACTGCTCCTTGACTTTCTCGAGAACGGCTCCATAACTAACATGCAGCTCAACGTGGTCACTTTGGAAGAATTAAGGGACGGCACCATGTTCAACCAACCAGGAATGTTGACGGGCTGCATTACCCTGTTACAGGATAATGCTGGCCCACATGTTTCCAAGGTTGTTTCGACGACGCTGCATAAGTTCCGCAGAGAAGCACTTACATGTCCTTCATACAGTACCGAGTTCTTCCCATGCGATTTACATATTTTTGGAACCCGGAAGACAGAGATTCGTGGTCATTGATTTGCTTCAGTCAAAGAAGTGCGCACCTGGATACAATCACGATTCCGCAGGCAATCGCAAACATCTTTCCATGAGGGCATTGGCTATCTTGTCTCACAAAGAATAAATGTATTAACAGTTATGTGTAGAGGTATCGAGTTGAAAGTTATTTCACACACAGAGGTCTGTGGCCTCTTGGTGGTATGAAAAATTTAAGCTTCTACGTCAATGCAAACAAAAGATACGGGCATTTAAGTCCACATTTCGATACCCCCAAAGTCACCCTTTAAAAAACGTAGAGTCCTTCTCGTTGCCCTAGAATCATCAAAGTTAACAAGAAACGAGGTGTTACATCTCAAGTAAAGGTAAAAATCCGAAAACCATTAATCTGTAGCTATGTCGCATATAAAAAATACGTTTTTGCCACTTCCTGCTCGTCTGCCTGTCTGTCCATCTGTTTACAACTTGTTTCCTCAGGAATGGGGACAGGTATCATGTTGAAATTTACATTATGTGATCAAAAGTACCCGGACACATGGCTGGAAATGACTTACAAGTTCGTGGCGCCCTCCATTGGTAATGCTGAAATTCAATATGGTATTGGCCCACCCTTAGCTTTGATGACAGCTTCCACTCTCGCAGGCATACATTCAATCAGCCGCTGGAAGGTTTCTTGGGGAATGATAACCCATTCTTTACGGAGTGCTGCGCTGAGGAGAGGTATCTATGTCGGTCGGTGAGGCCTGGCACGAACTCGGTGTTCCAAAACATCTCAAAAGTGTCCTATAGGATTAACGCCAGGACTCTGTGCAGGACAGTCCATTAAAGGGATGTTATTATTGTGTAACCACTCCACCACAGGCCGTGCATTATGAACAGGTGCTCGTTGGTGTTGAAAGATCCAATCGCCATCCTCGAATTGTTCTTCTACAGTGGGAAGCAAGAAGGTGCTTAAAACATCAATGTAGGCCTGTGCTGTGCTAGTGCCACGCAAAACAACAAGAGGTGCAATCCCCCTCCATGAAAAACACGACCACACCATAATACCACCGCCTCCGCATTTTACTGTTAGCACTACACACGTTGGCAGATGACGTTCACCGGGCTTTCGCCATACCCAAACTCTGCCGTCGGATCGCCACACTGTGTACCGTGATTCGTCACTCCACACATCGTTTTTCCACTGTTCAATCGTCCAATGTTTACGCTCCTTACACCAAGCGAGCTGTCGTTTGGCATTTACCGCGTGATGTGTGGTTTATGAGCAGCCGTTGGACCATGAAATCCAAGTTTTCTCACCTCCCGCCTAACTGTCATAGTACTCTCGGTAGACCCTGAAGCAGTTTGGAATTCCTGTATGATGGTCCGGATAAATGTCTGCCTATTACACATTACGACTCTCTTCAACAGTCGGCGGTCTCTGTCAGTCAATAGACGATGTCGGCCTGTACGATTTTATTCTGTGCGTATCCAGTCACGTTTCCACTTCACTATCACATCGGAAACAGTGGACCTAGGGATGTTTAGGAGTGTGGAAATCTGGCGTACAGACGTATGACAAAAGTGACACCCAATCGTCTGACCATGTTCGAAGCCCGTTAGTTCCACGGACATCTCTCACGATGTTTAATGACTACTGAGGTCCCTGATATGGAGTACCTGGCAGTAGGTGGCAGCACAAATCACCTAATATGAATAACGTATGTTTTTGGAGGTTTCCGGATACTTTTGATCACATAGTGTATATCAGGTACTAATGTTTTGGCTGTGTAAAAATTTAAGTTTCTAACTCAATGCAGCAAAAGATGTGGCAATATATGTCACATATTGTGATACTCGGATACTGACGCTACATTCAGTCCAATTGGTGTGTGAAATGTCAAAATATCAAACTGGTTGAAGGGCTCTGCTCATAATGCTCCAAACGTTCTCAATTGGAGAGAGATTCAGAGACCATACGGCACAATGTAGGTTTGACAAGAACGAATACAAGCAACAGAAACTTTCGTCTTGTGCGGGCATTACATTGCTGAAATGTAAGCCCAGGGTGGATTACCATCAAGGGCAACAAAACAGGTCGTAGAAAATCGTCGGCGTACCGCTGTGCAATAAGGATGCGGCGGATGGTAACCAACGGAATCCTGCTACGAAAGATTATGATACCGCAGACTATGACTCCCAGATACCGAGCCGTATGGCGGGTAACAGTTACGACGTTATCCCACGTCTGTCCGGGCCATTTCCAGACACGTGTTCGCTGGTCACTGGGGCTCATTTCGAAGCAGGAATCTTCAGTTTACCTTCGAGAGATCATTTGCAAACCGAGATTCTTTGAATCTGAAGACTGCTTAGAAGCTGTTGTGAAAGTTCCAGTGGATCATTTTATAAAAATTTACTTTTCGTTTGTCAGTACGGTTGTGTTCCTGAAACTGAATGATCCAGACTGATGCGAGATACGAAGTGTAGAACACCAGTGTGACACATTCTTGAGTATTGCTCGAGTGTGGATCACCAGGTCGGATTAAAAGAAGACATCGAGGCAAGTCAGAGTCGAACTGGTGTGTCGAAACCAATTACGGAGATGCTTTGTGAACTTATTTGGAAAGATACTGACGGGCTCTAAGTTCTTCTCGCGAAAGACTATGGAGAAAATTTAGAGAACAGGCATTTGAAGCAAACTGCAGAACGATTGTACTGCCGCTATCGTATAAGGGGTAGTCAAAAGAAAACGATGCATATGAAAAAAAAAAAAAATCGGATCAGGGCGAGTATGACTCGTGCTTTGAGGGTTCCGTACAAACTTTATTATGGATATATAATAATAATTTTATGTGGCTCAATGGCCGGGAGCAAATCTATTTATTGGACAACACTTCGGGGACGTGCGCGTCCTTAACCTACCCCACGTATCCAACCAGGGAAAAGGAATCTACAGTTTAACGCGGAATTCAAGCACGCGCTATTTCTGGCAGTTCCTCACATCGCTGAGAGCCAATGTTAAAACAAAGACTGAAAAATCTGTTGACCGACCGAGATTCTGTCCAGCGACTTCTCGGTATCCAGGAACGTACTTGGCCGCTATTTTATTTATTTCTTCTTCGTTATAGAATTTCTTCTATCAATTCGCAGCTCAATTAAATAAAAGGAAAATAAGATCTGCACTGCACTGCACTGCACTGGTCCGCAGCGAGATTAGAAATGACAACTCATGCCTCCCTTGCAGCGAAAGACAAATGCGGAATCACTTTTTTTGATGGATCTCCATGCACTCCTGCATTCCATTTGCTAGCCAGATTATGCCTTCATTGGCTAGCTTGTTTCAGCTGTATTCGTATTGCGGTAACTAACCGAATTCCTCTTCTTGAAAATTAATAAAAAATTCCCATTTCCTTCATTCACGAACGTAAATATTTTATTCTGTAGTGGAAAGTAACATAACATAATCTGCCTCATCAAGTCTCATTATACCACGGACTTAATTGCGGCCTCTTATATTTTCTTCCATGCCTTCTTCGTTGGCAGCAAATATGCTATGAATTGCGTTAAATGAAACTGTCTTCTCGATCGGGGGAATTATTTGAAAAATCAAAATGATGGGCAAACATCTATTAGGCGCACTACGAGTGTAGTGGTGTGGACATGTTGGGAATGTGGATCTCACGGGGAGCGTGCAAGGGATAAGTCCCTGCAGACGCACTATCCTCTGTGCCCGCGGTGGCTCAGATGGATAGAGCGTCTGCCATGTAAGCAGGAGATCCCGGGTTTGAGTCCCGGTCGGGGCACACATTTTCAACATGTCCCCAATGAAGTTCATCAACGCCTGTTTGCAGCTAGGGTGTCCATTTAATTATCATTTCAAATTGGAAGACTGAAGTGTTAAACCGTAACCTAAATGTAATTGAAACTAAAATTAAATCTTCTATTCTGTTACCATTTTTGCCGTTTCGTTATCTCTGTACCTTTCACAGTATAAAGAAATTCCTGTCTGAAAAATTCGCAAAGTTCTCTTATTACTACTTTTTCAGCCTGAGGAAATGAAGCAGAGCTGTTAAATATTGTAAAATATCGTGCTCATTTTTTTCGTCTTTTGTCAAAAAGTAGAACATAGTGGTACCTATTAACCAAATTGTCACATTTCTTTTGATCGCAGGATACTGTTTGTCATGAGAAGTCAGTATATCAGCAGGTGTTATGTATGCTGTTGCAGTCTTATTTATAATCACAACTTTTTGATTCACGATATCCTGTGTCTCATTCGAGTTTGTACACAGGAACCTACGTTCGTCGGTGTCTATTAGACCACATGTGGTGCGCATGGGTGAAGCTGCTACCTGAATTTCACAGAACTTCTAATTTCCAGAATGAGATTTTCACTATGCAGCGGAGTGTGCTCTCATATGAAACTTCCTGGCAGATGAAAACTGTATGCCGGGCCGAGACTCGAACTAGGGACCTTTGCTTTTCCGGCACACAGTTTTAACCTTCCAGGAAGTTTCATATCAGCGCATACTCAGCTGCAGAATGAAAATCTCATTCTGGAAACATCCCCCAAGGCTGTGGCTAAGCCATGTCTCCACAATATCCTTTCTTCCAGGAGTGCTAGTTCTGCATGGTTCGCAGGAGAGCTTCTGTGAAGTTTCGAAAGTAGGAGACGAGGTACTGGCGGAAGTAAAGCTGTGACGGCGGGGTGTGAGTCGTGCTTGGGGAGCTCAGTTGGTAGAGCACTTGCCTGAGAAAGGCAAAGGTCCCGAGTTCGAGTCTCGGTCCGGTACACAGTTTTAATCTGCCAGGAAGTTTCAAATTACAATTCGTTAGAATTTTTCTGTTCACTGCGAGGTACCATTGTGCCGTCACGTAACATGGCAGTTGGTGCTATGTATGTTTTCCCACGCGGTTGTCCAATCTTTGCGTTCGTATTTCCGTTCTACAACGTTCCAGGTCTTAAGATCGAAAATGTCCTTATAGATTTCTTTGACCTTCATGATCCGTTTCTCAGGTATTCTCTTACAGATATATCTGTACTCCTATAATAAGCACTTCTAATGATATATTTCATGTTCAATATGTCCCACATTTATCGATGGAATGATGTTAGCAGGAGCGATTTCTTTCAGTAAGTGTGTGAGGTAGGGCCACTGTCTACACGTGGTGTGAATATAAAGAGCTTGTGCCTTGCTGAACATATCTGTTAAATTCATTACGCCAAGTCTCGTTGGAAATATCAGGATGCCATACCTCACTCTGAAGGTGGGACCACGACTGACGAAATGTCCAATGACCGGTAGGATACTCATTGCTATGTTTCCAGGCATAGGTAGAATTTGAGCTACGTAGTTTACCATCGATAGTACGTAAATCTTTGCCAGCTGGACATTTTGCAATTCATCTAATTGTACCATATTGTACAATTGGTCCCAATCGTAACAAGCACTAGTTTGATGAGGCCCTATGACGGCATTTGCCACTTTTTTTCATTCTTCGTTTTAGGAAGCGCACTAAGATTTTATTGTCACTACTGAGTAAGGTGATCAGTTGCCTGGACTTTTCGGAATAAACACGACTAACCACTCTCTGAATTGTTGGGGAACTGTTGCGTTCGGATTCATTAATTCGTTGTAAATCAATATTAGTTTGTCCTTTATTTAATGCCTGAAAGTTTGGTATATTTCAACCGGGATTCAGTCATGTCCGGAAGATTTGGTTTTCGGAGTTAGGAATACGATACTTCTCAATTCATATTCGTTAGTTTCTTCTGTGAGATGTTCTGCGTCCTCTCTATTGAGTATTCTTGTCAGGTAGGTTGCCATTTCCACCAATGTATTCTCATCAATTCCTTCGTTAGTCATCGTGTCAGTGTATTGTTTGTGGACCACATTTCTGACGTGTTTCTGATTGCTGCTCTATCAGGTAACTTGCTGTCTTCTCCCTTTCACACATGAGGTGAAAGATAGACAATTCTTCATCATGTGCTGAGTACATAACACTTTCTCTCATTTTGATACCTTCGAGTTGTATGTTTCTTAACATTCGAATTTTGTCTTGGATTTTCGTAATTTCAGTGCAAAATTCAGTAACACTAGCATCAAGTTTATAGAGGTCCTTTAGACATTGGGAAAAGATTGCTTGTACCACGAATTTTTATCTACCTCATAGTTACTTAAGCACCTGTGGATTTTTGATTGTGTACATTTCAACTATCAGGTTAACACTGAGTAATAAGAGTTACATGTAGTTTCGCAGCCCGCCCCAGTCAATAAAAATTTCTCAACACCCTACATCCTGTAAATGCAAAACGTTGAACTTCCATAGACCTATGTCTCTATAGGTTTCCTGTCTCTTCACACTTATGGCGTAAATGTATGTAGCGTGGTCAGAGAACCATGTCAGCCAAATTTTGGTTTGTAAAATACGTTGTTTAAGATTATTGAACACATAGAAGTAGTAAGGGCAATGGCGGCATGAGCGCATTTTGCTTGTGTGGGTTAAATACTTTCAGTGGCAATCAGACATTTAGGGACAAACCTATTGCTTTGCTAATTGATTTATGACCTGCTTGGGGTTTATTTATGAAACCCTGGGGATAATACATGTTTCTAAGAAACCGCCAGCCCTCCCCCTCTCTGTCCATCTCCCCCTCCCTATAGAAAATCCACAATCCCTCTGTCCTCTCCCTTGCTGATACAGGTACATGTTTGATATAAATTTAAATGAGTAATTAATTAAATTGGTCAATTAATTACCCCTCCCCATCTTGGGAAATCCCTCAGCTCACCCCCTCCCTTGCTCACTAACTCCCCCCCCCCCCCCCCCCGCATCACCCATCTGGAAATTGGCGGTTGAAAGACTCAATCCATGCAGGAGAGGAAGGATCCCATGGCGGAAATTCAACTGTATTGCAGAAGGTATAATAATATATTGTGTGTTTATAAAACTCGATTTGCTGGGGAAAACGCAATTTGGCATGAAAAACTCACCATTCTCTGCTGGATAATGCAGGTCTTGTAAAATACGTCAAAAAGAAATAATCAAATACGTAAAGAGATTGTTTTTTTTCCAATTGTGCAGGGAACACTGTCATAAAATTGATGTCAATATAACTCACTGCACGTGCTTACACTGTTAAAAATATTCTGATTGTGACTTTGCATCAACTGTTGTGCAGTCATCCTGGGGGCTGCGCTGACCTGCACATTGTGTCTTCATGTGCCCACATACCACACGCTTTGCTGTAACTGCACCATGCACCACAACTGCCAGCCATCTACAGTTAAGCATGTATCTCCCAGTATTAGCACATTGACCATGCAGACACTGTCGATCGATATTGAAATTACACAGTACATACTCAGTGCCCAGAGCACTCTGCTGTCCACGATAGTGGACGCGAGGTACATTTATTGTGACCATCTGGCAGCCAGGTCACCCTACATCTATGATCCTCTTTGTTCACTGTGGTGCCTATTGCTGGGGAATTACCACATCAAGTGGCAACTTCTGTTTGGTGTCCTGCACAATCTGCTGCCTGACACACATCTTTCCCTCCAGACCAGTGGAAGCAGCTGCTCTATGTTCTCGCCATGCTGTGATGATACCGAGTTAGTTCACAATATCACTGACAGAGGACACTGTGAGAAATATCGTCCCCAACCTTCCTCATACCAAACCGATCCTCCTCTTCCTCTTGCCCATCTTGCATCTTCCTGTCAGACAAAGCATCAGGTGGTCACAACTCTTTAATACAAGTGGCAGCAACCCTATGACACTGATACCTGCAAAATTCCTGTCCAAGCACATGCCGTCTCTCTCTCTCTCTCTCACACTCTCTCTCTCTCTTTCTCTCTCTCTCTCTCTCCCTCTCTCTCGAGTGGCTGCTTCCTGTGCTGAGTGAATGTCTGTTGTGTACCGCACCAACCTTCTTTCGTCCTGAACAAACTAGCGGAAACATAGTATTTCCCCATATGTGAATGTCTTAGAAATAGTCCAGTAATGCTCCCCCCACTCTATAAATTTCATTAAATAATTAATTAAATCGATACACTCTGAGTGGAATAGTTTTTCCTTGTTTCCTATTGGTGAATACTCTGACTGGCATATTTGGTGGGAAATTCTGGGGCTATCTGGGATTCGATCCTGCCGCCACTCAGTTTCCAAATGCTACTCTTACCTACTTCTGGATTTACCTTGCATCCTGTTAGGGGATACTGGCAGAGGTAGTTCATCTGGCAGGAAGTCCATTTCATTGGAGATAGCTGAGAATTTAAAATTTCTTCTCAGTTTAGTTATATTCTGAAACAATTTACAGGAAATAGAGCAGGGGTTTGACTGGAGTGTGTATCAGTACCACTATCGGAAACAATAAATTGATCAGTCTGGAATTTGATGCTTCTTTTCGTTTTTATATCACTATATAACTTTAAGTTGGTTCTCTCAGCTACAACAGGACAACAAATGAGGAGGAGGAGGAAGAAGAGGAGGAGGAGGAGGACGATGAGGAAGGGTGTGCCTTGTGATAGGACAGTAACAACAACGAATACCACGCCCACTATTCCACTGCAAGACATAGTCCGCTGGAAGTATTGAGAAGCAGTAGGTACTACACAATTAAGGCATGTTCCATTCCATAGTAGTAGCTGTCATAGTTAGATGCTGGAGATCATTGGAACACTCATACATCCCACAGACTCAAGTCCTGATATGCACACACAGCGTCCCTGGCCAGAGGTCATGTAGCACTAGTTTTCGCCATGGACGCACATCTTAGTGATCGCGCCAGGTCTGCAGACAAACTCAGCCCACTGGAAAGGACCACCTGGCAGTAGAGCGTGTCCAGGATAACTGAACTGGTAGGAATTCGCATGTTATCAATATGTCTAGTGTCAACACTTGTCAGTGATGGATACTGAATCTTATCTAATACCCACATAAAAATCTGAGAATGCTCGCAACACGTGATCACGAAGGTTGCCCAAGACATACTGAGTATTACTTTGCTATTGACCCACCCAGGGGGAGACATGGTGAGGTCAACTGCATCCCCGCACCTGCCTGACCACTTTGGGATGCTCAGTGGTGACTCGCACCTCAAGCCGGAAATGTCCATTTGTCCCACTCATTGGCTACTTCTGACGTGCACCCAGACTCCAGGCATAGTCGTCACAGGAAACCAGACATACACTCCTGGAAATTGAAATAAGAACACCGTGAATTCATTGTCCCAGGAAGGGGAAACTTTATTGACACATTCCTGGGGTCAGATACATCACATGATCACACTGACAGAACCACAGGCACATAGACACAGGCAACAGAGCATGCACAATGTCGGCACTAGTACAGTGTATATCCACCTTTCGCAGCAATGCAGGCTGCTATTCTCCCATGGAGACGATCGTAGAGATGCTGGATGTAGTCCTGTGGAACGGCTTGCCATGCCATTTCCACCTGGCGCCTCAGTTGGACCAGCGTTCGTGCTGGACGTGCAGACCGCGTGAGACGACGCTTCATCCAGTCCCAAACATGCTCAATGGGGGACAGATCCGGAGATCTTGCTGGCCAGGGTAGTTGACTTACACCTTCTAGAGCACGTTGGGTGGCACGGGATACATGCGGACGTGCATTGTCCTGTTGGAACAGCAAGTTCCCTTGCCGGTCTAGGAATGGTAGAACGATTGGTTCGATGACGGTTTGGATGTACCGTGCACTATTCAGTGTCCCCTCGACGATCACCAGTGGTGTACGGCCAGTGTAGGAGATCGCTCCCCACACCATGATGCCGGGTGTTGGCCCTGTGTGCCTCGGTCGTATGCAGTCCTGATTGTGGCGCTCACCTGCACGGCGCCAAACACGCATACGACCATCATTGGCACCAAGGCAGAAGCGACTCTCATCGCTGAAGACGACACGTCTCCATTCGTCCCTCCATTCACGCCTGTCGCGACACCACTGGAGGCGGACTGCACGATGTTGGGGCGTGAGCGGAAGACGGCCTAACGGTGTGCGGGACCGTAGCCCAGCTTCATGGAGACGGTTGCGAATGGTCCTCGCCGATACCCCAGGAGCAACAGTGTCCCTAATTTGCTGGGAAGTGGCGGTGCGGTCCCCTACGGCACTGCGTAGGATCCTACGGTCTTGGCGTGCATCCGTGCGTCGCTGCGGTCCGATCCCAGGTCGACGGGCACGTGCACCTTCCGCCGACCACTGGCGACAACTTCGATGTACTGTGGAGACCTCACGCCCCACGTGTTGAGCAATTCGGCGGTACGTCCACCCGGCCTCCCGCATGCCCACTATACGCCCTCGCTCAAAGTCCGTCAACTGCACATACGGTTCACGTCCACGCTGTCGCGGCATGCTACCAGTGTTAAAGACCGCGATGGAGCTCTGTATGCCACGGCAAACTGGCTGACACTGACGGCGGCGGTGCACAAATGCTGCGCAGCTAGCGCCATTCGACGGCCAACACCGCGGTTCCTGGTGTGTCCGCTGTGCCGTGCGTGTGATCATTGCTTGTACAGCCCTCTCGCAGTGTCCGGAGCAAGTATGGTGGGTCTGACACACCGGTGTCAATGTGTTCTTTTTTCCATTTCCAGGAGTGTATATTTATCTTTGTAATTACGATTATATGTTACAGTCGTAGGGCCAATGAGCAAAGTGTCAGAAATGCCTGCTTGTGACGACTCTGGCTGTGGAAACATCAACATCCCATCTAAATCTGTATCCTTCTTATGCTGGACGTAATTTTCCACATTAAATCCGTCATCCCTCTTACAGCTACCAATGGGCTGAAATTGTAGTTTTCCACATCTAATCTATACCCCCCCCTTACGATTGGACATAGTTATTTTCTTTGTACATACAGGAACACAGACCACAGTAACTTCACGCTCCAACACATATACATTTCCGATTATCGTTTATATGTGTATAACATCTGAAAAAAATTATGTTATATCCACACACACACACTGGCTAGGTATCTTGATCCTCCTCAGACCCAGGAAATTATTTGACATTTAAAGTTTTCAGCCAATGAGATTCGAGAGTAGACTGCAGGTGTTTTCTGTCAGCACTTCCAGAAGGTGCTGCATTCTGCCAAGACTTTCTCAAACAAACGTTGTAAAGCACGTCATCTGGCACTATTCAAAAATGAACAGCGCCCCTGCAGGCGAAAGGCTTGGAAAGACATCAGCAGTGTGGGTTGCTGTATTCTAATAGACATCACAGTCGATAATGTGACAAAGAATATCTAAGGATCTGCTTAGGGGATCTGATGAAAGGATGTTCAGTGTATCCTTTTAGTTACAGTCATATTTCTCACCCTGTTTGTATACTATAGCATTGCAGGTCTTCATGAAATGAATCTATCAACCCTTACAGTCAGAGATACACCTCAGTGCACTGAAATCAGAATTCCCCATATCAAATATATCCTCGCTTTACGAATAGACAAATGTAATATTTTACAGGAATAGTAGTCTGGCCACCTAACACATATGCTTAGCAATATGTCTAAACAGTTTCCATAGTAACTTTACATTCCAGCAGAATAACATTCCTGTCAAGTAGCGTGATTATTATTTATTTGTGTACAGTGCCAAAAAAATTATGGTATGTCCACATTCACACCAGCTGGATGTCGTTTTGCATGGCCTACCATAGTTTCCCAGTAGCGAAACCCGCCCACCACACCATTATTATCACATATTTGTTGAGGAGTAAAGGGATAATTACAATTAAAAAGTTCTCGCATCTTTTATTTATGTAATGTACGTCATTACATGATAGCCGCCATTTGCCATGCAGGAAGATCTGATACCCCAGCCAAGAAAAAAATGTTCAAAAATGTGTGTGAAATCCTATGGGGCTTAACTGCTAAGGTCATCAGTCCCTAAGCGTACACACTACTTAACCTAAATTATCCTAAGGACAAACACACACACCCATGCCCGAGGGAGGACTCGAACCCCCCCCCAGCCAAGTCACAGATACCTTTTAATTCTGTCCAAATCCCATCATGTTCCGATAGAACTGTTCCATTATTTTCAAGGTTAAAAGGCAGAGAGCTATAACAATGAGGATAATAGCACACTAACTTACAGGAGGAAATTAGCAACCATGCACAGCGTACATGGACTGCACAAGGAATCAGAAACATAACACTTACAATTCATCATTACGGAATGACAACCTATAACGGTCCCCCCTGTACATGTCCTAATCTGCTTTGTTGTATTCCTATTATTACCACATTTGAAATACGACACTGTAATCGCGTCAGAGTCTTCATTGACAGCACAGTCTCTCTCTCTCTCTCTCTCTCTCTCTCTCTCTCTCCCTCTCTCTCTCTCTCTCTCTCTCTCTCTATATATATATATATATATATATATATATATATCCTTCACCTTCTTCTCCTCATCATTTTTGTAACATCCAACAGAGTAAAACTACGAACTATGAAATATTTGCTAACGTCACCTGATAGAGAACTCAATAAGATCTTACCGTATATCTCTCTTCTGATATACCAGAAACACACACCGTCTGCATGTTGATATCGACCATAAGTTATCCCATTAAATATACGTAGGTTGGAACTTAAATCGTGGCAACACTGCTGTGGAGACATTATGCAATGGAATCTACTATTGTTGCTGATAGCACACTTTGTTGACGTACCTACCTTACCTCCGAGCGATGGAGTCGCCCGTCCCACGTCACCGGCATGCGCACAATAGAGGGAAACAGTCACTTGTGAGAGAGCAGTCTAACGTAACGGTGTCACTATGTTTTTTAAACAGGAACAATGGAACTGGATCAAGATTGAATGTGCCAGAGGTCGTACAGCACGACAGTGTAATCAGGTCTTCAAGAGGCGTGTGGGGAATTGGCTTTGTCATACAGAGCAGTGGCACGTTGGGTAAAAGCCTTCAACGAAGGTCGGCAAACTGTGGCAGACATGCATCGTGCAGGTCGCCCAAAGAATCTGAAGAAGGAGTGCCTGCTGTTGCCGCGTTAGTGGACAGCGATAGACGCCATACGATTCGTGAGCTCGCCCACGAAACCGGATTAGCACATACGACTGTGCTTCGTATCCTGAATGAATGCCTGGGCATGCGAAAAATTGCATCACGATGGCTTCCACATGACTTGATGGAAATGCAGAAATGGATGGGTTAAGATGCTGCTCAGGCGCACTTGGAGCGCTATAATCGCGAAGGAGAGGCTTTCTTACACCGTACCGTAACACTGGATGAGACATGGGCCACATCGTACGAGCAAACAGTGAAACGCCAATCCAACGAATGGCGTCATTATGGGTCGCCGCGAAAGTCGAAAATGCGTCAGAGCCCCAGTATGGTGAAAGTTATGGTGATTCTCGTGTATGACTGTAATGGTGTTACCCTAACGCAATACGTTCCTCCACGGCAGACCGTCAATGCACAGTATTACTGTTTGCTTTTGGAGCATCACCTGCGACTAGCTTAGGGAAAAAAGCGGTGACACTTGCTGCGCAACCCACCCATCATTTCGCACGTTAATGCGCGGGCGCATACAGCGCAAGCTGTGACTGCTCTGTTCGGTCGATGGGAGTGGGAAGTGCAGTACCATCCAACATACTCCCCGGACTTAAGTTCTTCCGACTTTGATTTGATTCTGAAGATGAAGGAACCACTTCGTGGCATTCGCTTCAGAACTGTTCCAGAGATTCGACAGGCAGCAGACAGCTTCATTCGCACCATCAACAGAACAGGCTCTGATAACGTTATACTACGCTTTCCACATCGCTGGCAGTGGGTTCTACACAACGCTGGTGCCTACTTTGAAGGTCAGTAATAGGTGCAAACATGTAACTCTTTTATGTCGGTTGTAAATAAATAGTTGCCACTATTTATGTTCCAACCCTCGCACATGTATTGATCCATTGCAGTAGGTGGACAATGATCAAAGTCGCTTCCAAATACCTGTGTAAAATTTTTTCGCCTGTACTGGTGGAAGACCGTATCCCACAGATCATCAGTCATAATAGTGTGTTCTTGTATCGTTGTTTCATTAAATGTTTGATACATTGTTTTTTGCTGTAACACATCAATGCAGTGTATGACTATATCTGTGTGCACATAAACACATTTCGTTTTTCTACCATGACTACGAGTCCTGTGTCAGGTAATAAACTGTCATTAACACATTTCGATCTATTGACTTTCACAGAAAGCTGAACATCGCATGGTGTAAACTAAACTGCCCCCGCAACACACAGAATGGTTGAAATAAGACAAAGGCGGTGCTTCTTATTGACAAAAATGTGGAAGACATCTCAGTATATGGAAAATGGAAGAGTTTGCGGCACTGCGGAGCGTTTTCAACCAGCTATCGAAAGGTGATGACCTATACAGTTAATTTCATCTTCCACAGTGGCATGGTAGGAGCTGTCTCAGTGTTCTATTTTCAAACAGACCCAGAGCATTGATTCCTCATGTTGGCGGTGCATGTTGCACCCAGGTATGTGATCGCTGTTTAGTTGTCCTGCCTGGTAGTCATCCTAGCCCAAATCTTTGGACACTGCATCTTCCATTTTAATGACTTACAGTGCATAATAACATGTGGAACAAGGGAGTATTCTGCAAGACTGAAACCCATAGAGCATGGGTAGTATGCACCATGCCCGCATCTCGTGGTCGTGCGGTAGCGTTCTCGCTTCCCACGCCCGGGTTCCCGGGTTCGATTCCCGGCGGGGTCAGGGATTTTCTCTGCCTCGTGATGGCTGGGTGTTGTGTGCTGTCCTTAGGTTAGTTAGGTTTAAGTAGTTCTAAGTTCTAGGGGACTGATGGCCATAGATGTTAAGTCCCATAGTGCTCAGAGCCATTTGAACCATTAGTATGCACCATGAGTTGTCAATCCCACTGGTGGGGCGATGGAATGATTTCCATACATCCAGGTGAGCATGTAAGTTCCCTCATCCCGTCACATTTTTAGCCATATTTTCATCAATATTACCTATTGCCAATCAATATTCGTAATTTTATCAGATTTTCTGTAATTTCAGCGGATTTCACTCAATTACTCAAGGTCCAAACCACCACTCTTGATGAGTTGTCATGTAAACAAAACGTCTCATCATGTCGATCTCATGACATTATCAGCCAATGAAATTGCAGCACAGTTCTTAATTTCTGTATCAGTGCTAAACCACAACGTCCACTACTCTGTGAAGGTCATATACACTACTGGCCATTGAAATCACGGAGATGACGTGCTACAAACGCGAAATTTAACCGACAGGAAGAAGATGCTGTGATATGCAAATGATTAGTTTTTCAGAGCATTCACACAAGGTTGGCGCCGGTGACGACACCTACAACGTGCTGACATGAGGAAAGTTTCCAACCGATTTCTCATACACAAACAGCAGTTGACCGTCGTTGCTTGGTGAAACGAAATTGTGATGCCTAGTGTAAGGAGGAGAAATGCGTACCATCACGTTTCCGATTTTGATAATGGTCGGATTGTAGCCTATCGCGATTGCGGTTTATGGTATCGCGAAATTGCTGCTCGCGTTTGTCGAGAGCCAATGACTGTTAGCAGAATATGGAATCGGTGGGTTCAGGAGAGTAATACGGAACGCCGTGCTGGATCCCAAAGGCCTCGTATCACTATCAGTCGAGATGACAGGCATCTTATCCGCATGGCTGTATCGGATCGTGCAGCCACGTCTCGATCCCTGAGTCAACAGATGGGGACGTTTGCAAGACAACAACCATCTGCACTAACAGTTCGACGACTTTTGCAGCAGCGTGGACTATCAGCTCGGAGAACATGGCTGCAGTTACGCTAGACGCTGCATCAGAGACAGGAGCGCCTCCGATGGTGTACTCAACGACGAACCTGGGTGCACAAATGGCAAAACGTCATTTTTTCGGATGAATCCAGGTTCTGTTTACAGCATCATGATGGTCGCATCCGTGTTTGGCGACATCGCGGTGAACGCACATTGGAAGCGTGTATTCGTCATCGGCATACTGGCGTATCACCCGGCGTGATGGTATGGGGTGCCATTGGTTACACGTCCCGGTCACCTCTTGTTCGCATTGACGGCCCTTTGAACAGTGGACGTTACATTTCAGATGTGTTACGACCCATGGCTCTACCCTTCACTCGATCCCTGCGAAACCCTACATTTCAGCAGGATATTGCACGACCGCATGTTGCAGGTCCTGTATGGGCCTTTCTGGATACAGAAAATGTTCGACTGCTGCCCTGGCCAGCACATTCTCCAGATCTCTCACCAATTGAAAGCGTCTGGTCAATGGTGGCCGAGCTACGGGCTCGTCACAATACGCCAGTCACTACTCTTAATGAACTGTGGTATCGTGTTGAAGCTGCATGGGCAGCTCTACCTGTACACGCCATCCAAGCTCTGTTTGACTCAATGCCCAAGCGTATCAAGGCCGTTCTTACGGCCAGAGGTGGTTGTTCTTGGTACTGATTTCTCAGGATCTATGCACACAAACTGCGTGAAAATGTAATCACATGTCAGTTATAGTATAATATATTTGTCCAATGAATACCCGTTTATCATCTGCATTTCTTCTTGGTGTAGCAATTTTAATGGCCAGTAGTGTACATGTGGACATATTCTGATCCCTGTTACACTGACTACACCACATGACACAAATACTGTTTCTTAGTGTAGAAATCAGCCATCAGCAGAGAGGAGGTTCAAAAACTACCTTCCTTAGATGAAACATTTTTGGGTTAGATTTTATGACGATTTGCTGCCTCCCCATATGTGAATGGGAGTCAAAAGTATTCTCATATTCGTGGTATAAAGTCGGAGATTGAAAGATCTAGCACCTTGCCCTCTATTTCTACCCCTTCGTTGAACCTACTGGCTAAGGACCATGAAGAAAAATGTAGATGGCCTCTCTCTATGCAACTCATAACTCTTCCTCTGTCTTTAACCAACCATTCCTGCAACATTGTCTCCGATTTTAATTGGAGCTGGGTCAGAAGTAGGAGGGTACTGTACCCACTACATTTGACTTTACATGAAGCAACAGAAGAGCTTAGTTCCAAGTAATCAATACATTTCCATATTTTGCTTTCACAAGGAGTATAACTTGTTTTACAAACTTTTACTGACCGACGCTAGTGATATAGACTGGTATTCTCATTCCACTAAAGTAACTTCCATTCTGTGAAGACTGTTCCACATCAGTCTCACTCATGTCACCCATCCAATGACACATGATTTCTGTAGATGCTTACATGCTGACGAGTTTAGCACACCTTCTTGGTGTATAGTATATACAAGCCTGATACAATTGAGAGTATTGTGTTGATATAACAGACGATTAAGAAGAAGAAGACACGTATGATTTGTGCATAATGGAGCTCCAGATAGAAGGAGGTTCAAACATTTTACGTAAATCACTTGGCTATCAGTTCTGTAGTATTGTTGTAGTGTTTGGATACCATACCAGCAAGGTAGTGGGAAGAGAGAAATGATCATAGACCATAAACACAATTGAGCATTTTATAATATCAAAGAGTTGTGGTTTCTGATATATTAGTCACGTAGAATGAAACGCTGTTAATACTCCAGTGCAAGAAATATCTTTTCCAACACATGACATCATTCACCCTGCATGTGTCGCGAGTATTTTCCGATTTTTGCATGGATATTTGAGAAGATTCAGTATCAGTTACAGAAAAGTTACATCTGAAACCCTACCACTTTGGTCATCCTTAACACCCTCCACAGCCAGAAGGTCCTCTAGAGTGGGCTGAGTTTGGCTGCTGCGCTGCTGGGCTGGCGCGATCACTGAGATACGCGTTCATGGAGGCAACTAGCCCTATGCGACCTCTGGCTGTGTGTAGACATCCGGAGATGAGTCTGTGGGAAGTATGAGTGTTCCAACGATCTCTGACATCTAACCGTAACAACTACAACTGTGAAATTGAATATGCTCTTATTGTGTGATGTCTACTGCTTCTCAATACAGTCCAACAGACTCTGTCTTGCAGTGGAATGCTGGGAGCACTATTCGTTGTTGTTACTGTCCTATCACATGGTACACCCTTCCATCTCCTCTTCCTCATTTGTTGTGCTGGTGTAGCTGAGAGAACTGACTTTGGGATTATACAGTGATTTAAAAACCAACATCAATATCAAATTACCTATTGATCAATTTATCGTTTCTGATAGTGGTACTGCAAGCATACTTCAGTCAAACCCCTGTACCATCTATTGCAATTGTTTAAGGGCATAGTGCAATTAAGCTGAAATTTTAAATTCTCAGCTACCTCCTATGTAATGGACACCCTGTTAAACGACCTACCTCCACCAGTTTCCACCAACAGGATGCAAGGAAAATCCAGAAGAGCTGAAGAATAGGGTCTGGAAGCTGGGCAGTTTGGGGATCGAATCCTAGATAGCCCCAGAATATCCCAACCAATACTCCAGTTCTAGTACCCACCAATAGGAAGCAACGAAACACTACTGCAGGCAAGGGGTATCGATTTAACAAATTAGTCAATCAATTTGGTAGTGCGTGCTTAGCACGAGTGGACTACATCCACAGCTGGGGATATACAAGGTAGAAGCAGCCAGCAGGGAGAGAGAATGACAGAGAGAGCATGTGTTTTGACAGGAATTTCTCAAGTATCAATACCAAAGAATTGCCGCCACTTGTATTAAAGAGTTGCTGTCACCTAATGCTTTGTCTGACAGAAAGTAACCAGCATCGCAAAGGAGAGGGGAACAGGGGATTAGGGAAGGAAAGCGTGTGGAAGGTTGCTTCTCTCAGTGTCCTCCTCTTGTGGTATTGTGAACTAAGTAAATAAGTATCTGCACAGCAGTTATTTGCACATGGAGCATCTGCTTCTGCTGATCTGATGTGGAATGTGTGTGTGTCTGGAAGACGATTTTCCAGGTGCTGCAACAGGAAGTAGCCATTTGAAGTGGGAATCCCCCAGAAAAAGCCACCACCCATCAACAAAGGGGACCACAGCTGTGGGTTGATTTGGCTGCCAGACAGTCACAAAAAATTTAGCTTGCATCCACTGTCGTGGACAATGGAGTACTCTGGGCACAGAGTATGCATTGTGTAATTTCAGTATTGATCGACAGTCTCTGTACGGTCAACATGTTAATACTGGGTGATGCCAGCTAAACCCTGTATGGCTGGCACTGGTGATGTATGGTGTGTTTTACAAGACCTGCATATTACAAAAAAAAAAAAAAAACAGCAGATAGTGATGAGCTTTTCCTGCCAAATAAAAAGATCCAACCCATGCCAATTGAACGTTATAAGTAAACAACAACTACTGCACCCTCTGCAGTGTAGGTGAATTTCCTGTCATGGGATCCTTCCTCTCCAGAACTTATTGAGTCTTTCTCACGCCAATTTCCTGATAGGGAAGGGGACAGGGGAAAGAGGGAGGGGAGGACAGTGTTGTGAGATTTTCCAGAAGGGGTAGGGCATAGTCATTTCATTAACTTAACTAATTAGTCAAGTAATTTGATATCAAAATGTGCTTGTACTGGCTGGGGGGAGGGGGAGGAGTTGGGAACTGGGCAAGGGGTTTTGGAAATGGAGGTGGAGAGGTGGCGTGGGGGTGGATTCTTTAGAAGGGTGATTATCCTCAGGAGGTTATAAAGCAACTGCCAGGGGGTCATAAGTCTACTAGCATAACAATAGGTTTGCTTATGAATGAATGTTAGTCCCTGGACGTACATAACCCACACAAACAAAATGCACTTATGCCAGCTTTGCCCTGCTACTCGTATATTCTATCCAGCCTACTTGCTGAAAGGTTTGTGATATGCGTGAAACACGTCAGTCCTGAATTCGTGTACTCCCAAGAATCAATTACATTTCAACGATGTGTTCAAGTTCTATGGACTTACTAAAATTTGGTGTTTGATCTTTGGGCTTAATCAAACAATCAAAACCTGCATTCAGGATTACATCGTCGCACTAGTTTTTAAAAATAGGAACAATCTCTTGACTAAGAAATTCGACTCGACATTGTCTATTGGTTGTGCCAGATGGTGCGTGTATGTTGACCAACTTTCTGTTGTTAAAGGGGACGGAAATTACCCTGTTGTTTTCAACTCTATGTCTTTCATAATAATGACTTCTTTAGTAGGGATCGCGTTCTCCAGTTCTGTGCCATTGCCTGTATCTGGAATAACGTTCTATCCGGGTATTCGTTTCATGTACATTTATATCGGTGACCTCCTGGAGCAGCATAATGTCAGTGTTCACGGTATATGAAAGATCTTGAGCATTATTTGTTTTTAATGCACTGCTGACCTTATTTATGCTTAACGTGGCGATTTACTTTGTATTCATCTTTTAATAGAATTCGCCGGCAGCAGTGGCCGAGCGGTTCTAGGCGCTTCAGTCTGGAACCGCACGACCGCTACGGTCGCAGGTTCGAATCCTGCCTCGGGCATGGATCTGTGTGATGTCTACCTCAGATCTTAAGTCCCATAGTGCTCAGAGCCATTTGAACCATTTTTTAAATAGAATTCATCATTTGAAAAGCAGTTCGAAACAGCATATTTATGTATATTCTGTACATCGAAGGTCGTATCTTCAGCTTCAACAACATTGATTTTAGGAAGCAGTCCCGTGGTCTGTTGGGATTTCTGATATTCTTGCACTGTGATTTTCTTCTTCTACTCCTCCTCAACCGGTTAATACCGGCATTTAATTAAGTCCTTAGGATCCTTTGCGTGTGTCTTTTCTTTCTTTTGATCTCTTTTGTCTTCCTTTGAGACCTTATCGGATACTCTTTTGGAATTTGTTATGAAGGTCGACACTCTCTCTTGAATTTGTGTTTTGTCTCATTGCTCTTATTGGATTTGGCACTGATGATTTTGCGTTTCTCTCATATGGATGTTACTGCCTCCTCCACTCCTTGAAGTGCAAGCCTTCGCTTCTAATTTCTTTTGTTCGGTGTTGAAAATGGGAAGCTGCCTTCACTGTCTGCAACTACTTGTCGGTGACGTTCTACATTTTGTTCCCCATCGATAGTTCCTCATCGAGAGCGTGGCCACTGGTCGCCGCTGCTTACGAACTGGCAATGGTGTCATCTCTGGCGCTTCTTAGGTTTCACCTCTAGATAAATGTGCTGCGTGGCCTCTGAACGCACTCCGCACGTACGTGACCAGTACAACTAAAATTAGCTCAGGTCCTAGATTGGCCGTCACAGATTACTATCGCGCGGTATTGGTATGCAGTAATTTATGATAGTATTGCTTGGGACGGTCGATTTTATTTATCTAATTCCGTTAATCACGGGATACTCCCGAAAACCCAACCAGTTCTCTGCGAAGTGACTAATGACATTTTCATATGGTGACACCGATGCATTTATTCAGTCTACAGGGAATTCAAATGGCAGTTCGAAGATTCGAACAATTCTAACCCCAAGACCAGTATGAATGGTGGAGACTTCACCAGCTTTGCCACCACTGTGGTGAAACGTAAGTGTTCCTCCAGTTCTATACGTGGTTTCCTTGGTAGATGAGCAACACTTTCCTAAAATTCTCCCAATAAACCGAAGTCGACGATTCGCCTTCCCTACTAAAGCTTTTACGTGCTCGTTCCGTTTCATATCGCTTTGCTACGTTACGGTCAGATATTTAATGGATGTGACTGTGTCAAGCAGCGCTCCGTCAATGCTGTATTCGTTAATTACGGGATTGGTTTTTTCCAATTTAGCTGCATTAACTTACATTTTTTTTTACTTACAGCAAAATTGTACTCATCACAGCGACCAGAAATTTTGTTGGAGAGGAATTCCGCCTTATGCTGGCCACCTTTGTAGTTTTATTTTCACCCAGACAGGTTCAATACTTTTTGTGCTATCTTCTGTGGGTTTATTTGTTTATTTTCATTGTGAAAAATTGTTACGTATTAGCCTTTAAAGAAACTTTAGGTAAAAAATATATTCATTTTTAAAATGATCGACTATTGTCAAATATTTCTTTTTATATTGCTATGCACACAGCACAGTAAAAAAAGTTGAGAATAATCGCTTAATTTACAGATGTCAATATTTTGTACCAAAAGTTTCTTTAAAGATTAACATGTAATAATTCTGCAGAAGGAACATAAACAAATAAAGCCACTGGAGATAGCACGAAGAGTGCTGAAATATGTTTGAGTGAAAGCAAAACTACAGAAGTGTCTTGCATAAGGCGGAAATCCTCTCCAAGTGCCTTAGCAGTCACGGAAATAACAAAAACTGCAACATTCACAACATGATTAAAAAATTTGCTTACGTCATATTGTATCCTCGTGCAGCCACTCAACGGTGACGACTTTCCGTACACCACACCGAGTCAAACGCAAAAGGAAATCTAAGAACATGGAATCTACTTGTTCCCCTTCATCCATGGTACGCAGGATACCATGTGAGAAAAGGACAAGCTGCATTTCGCATGAGCGATGCTTTCCAAATTCCTGCCAATCTGTGAGCATAAGCTTTCCCGCCTCAAATAAATTTGTTATATTCGAACTGAGAACATGTTCAAAAATTATGCAGCAGATCGATGTTAAGGATAGAGATGTGTAGTTCTGCGGGGCAATTCTTTTAACCGTCCCATATACAAAGAGTCACCAGTCATTTTTTTCCAATCGCATGGGACATTGCAATGTGCGAAAAATTCGCAGTTTAGTCACTATTCTAATTAAACCTATATAATTCACTGAGGTGACAAATGTCATGGGATGCCAATACACACATATACAGACAGCGGTAGTATCGCGTAAGCAAGCTATAATAGGGCAGTGCATTGGAGGAGTTGTCATTTGTATTCGGGTGATTCATGTGAAAAGTGGTCCAGCCTGATTATGGCCGCACGACGGGAATAAACAGGCTTTGAAGGCAGAACGATAGTTGGAGCTAGAAGCATGGGACATTCCACTTCGTAAATTGTGAAGGAATTCAATATTCAGAAATCCACCTTGCCTATCGTGTGCCATGAATGTCAAATTTCAGGCATTACTCTCACCTGGACAACGCAGTGGCCAACGGTCTTTACTTAACGACGGAGAGGAGCGGCATGTGCATAAAATTGTCAGTGCTAACAGACAAGCAACAGTGCGTGAAATAATCGCAGAAATCGATGTGAGACATACGACTGACTTATCCGTTAGGACAGTGTGGCATTAATGGGCAATGACAGCAGACTACCGACGGGTGTGCCTTTGCTAACAGCGCGACATCGCCTGCAGCGCCTCTCCTGGGCTCGGATCGAATAGTTTGGATCCTAGATGAGTGGAAAACCGTGGTCTGGTCTGATGAGTCCCGGTTTAGATTGGTAAGAGCTGGTGGTTGGTTTCTAGTGTGGCCCAGACCCCACGAAAGTCATGGACCCAAGTTGTCATCAAGACACTGTGTAAGCTACTGGTGGCTTCATAAATGTGTGGTCTGTATTTAGATAGAATGGGCTGGGTATTCCGGTCCAAACGAAATGATCATGGATTGGAAATCATTATGTTCAGCTACTCGGAGACCATTTGCAGCCGTTCATGGATTTCATGATCCCAGTCAACCATGGAATTTTTATGGATGACAATGCGGCATGTCACTGGACCACAGTTGTTCGCGATTGGTTTAGACAATTCGAGCAAATGATCTGACCATCCAGATTGCTCTGCATGCGACGAAACGAAAGGTAAGATCATGCACAAAATTCTGCACTGGCAACACTTTCCCAATTCTGGACGGCTATAGAGGAAGCATGGCTCAATATTTCTGCAGGGGACTTCGAACGAATTGTGGAGTGTTTTGCCACCTCAGTGTGTACAGGGTGTACGGAAATTCCCGTTACGAACTTTAACGACTTGTCAAGGGGAATGAGTACATAATATTTTGAACAGGACCCCATGCACGCAAACATACAGTATCCGTTCTACGAGGGTTTCATTTCACATGTGTAACGCATCCACATGTGCGGAGGAAAAATGAAAGGTCTCAGAGTCTCTTGACCTGGTATGCAATAGGGAGACAGGATATCGTGTACTTCTGTGGACTACTTGTTGTCGGGTCGTATGCAAAGTTTAATTTACGTGACTCCTATAGTGACAGAAGAAGATCTACTGGTACGAGTTCCGGACGCTGCTGAAGGGACACCAGGTGAGATGGAGAGTGTATACCACAACATTCTTTGTAGGTACAACGCCTGTAACAACGTTGGTGTTCGCAACGTCGAGCTTCTGTTGTAATGCATCTCTACTGTTCTGTACGTAAGTATACTGGGTCCCTTTTTATTTTGGAATAATGTAAACAAATAATGTTTAAGTGTTAATACAAACAAAAAATGGTTCAAATGGCTCTGAGCACTATGGGACTTAACATCTGTGGTCATCAGTCCCCTAGAACTTAGAACTACTTAAACCTAACTAACCTAAGGACATCACACACATCCATGCCCGAGGCAGGATTCGAACCTGCGACCGTAGAGGTCACGCGGTTCCAGAATGAAGCGCCTAGAACCGCAAGGCCACACCGGCCGGCTAATACAAACAAATTATCTTAAATGACAAATGGAAGTTTCGTTATGTTTCCTTTCGAACTATTACCCAATAATTGTACTGCGTCACGCCTAACTCAGTTCCTCAAGCAGAAGTGAAACCGTGATATAAATCCGGACATGGGTTCCTATTCAAAATATTATGTACTCACTCTGCTTTCCAAGTCCTAGAAGTTTGTAACGGAAATTTCCGATATCCCTGTATTCACCTTTCCTGAGAGAACTCTGCGTTGATGGTAGTTTCGATGATCTTAATTACTTCGATAACGCACTGCACTAGATGTATCTCGTCAAAGAGGTGCTAAAAACTCCAAGCGATTTATGCTAGTGCCATTGAGTTATTATCAATTGATGGCTGTAAGTTTAATAAATGGTGGAATTATGGATCATAGGAAACGATTCTTTTAACCGGCTGCCATCTTACTGATTCCCCTGGGGGTATGAGAAATCACCTTTTGAAAATATGCAGTGCAAAATATTACAAAATCTAATGTGACATATGTAGTATTAGTCGACACTGACACATTATATAGCCGGCTTAATAACAACAACAAAAAGAAGGGTATCTGAAATTTTATATCAGACGTCTTTTTGATTCTGTTATGCTGGCTACGTAATTTGGGAGAGACGACTACGTTAAATACGTCGTAATTACTGTTATGATATTTTGCCCTGTATATTTTCTTTTAAAAAAGGTGGTTTCTGATACGCTCAGGTGGGACCTATGTGATCGCACCCGGTAAAAATGTTGATACTGTAAGAACTTAACATTCCACTATTCTTAAACTTACTGCTCCAGAGAAATAATGGCTGAATGTCATTCGTATTTTTTTTATTAATTCTTTGACGCGATACGCCTAGTGCAAGGAAAATAATCAAGACTATTACTAACCCTGAATTCTCTTCGACAAGAGGAAAAGATTATGGTTGTAACTTGAGCAATATCTGATCTGATTTTCGATAGATAACAATTTGTAAAGTGCCCCAGCATAGTCTTTCTTCAAGGATATCGCACTGCAATTGTTAGCACAAAAAGGGATAACTTTTGTGTTCCACTGCCTAAAATATACAAGGTTTTTGATCTATATTTTAAAAGTGATTCGCATCTGACTGAATTACGGATATCGCTTGGCCATTCATTAAGTTAAATCTTTGCCAGATTCAGAGAAATACTTTGGAATTGTAATTGCCCTGGAGGTAAGGCATTGTAATTGCCCTGGAGGTAAAAAATAAAGCTTTCTCATATGAGCCGAGCAGTTTAGTGCCAGGGAAGTTAGATGGTTTAGTTTTAGATTAGCATGGTTCCTATTATTTAGTTACTGATTAATATTTTTTTATTAATTCATCCTTTTTAAATTCACATATAAAATTAACGCACTAGGCTCTGGACCACTTCTCTATTTATTCTCAAAAATTATTGCTCAAGTTGGCTGGGTGTTGAGACGTAGAAAAATACTAAAATCCCATTACACCTCTAGCCACCTCCAATCTACACCTCCACCTCAAAAGCTATTTAGACCTCCTGCTTCGACTGAGATAGTTTAGTTGCTTAAAAACGTGTTTTTAGAAGGCATCCAAAACTAAATAGTGCAATGCTCTTGTAGCAGTGATTCGCATCTGACTGAATTACGGATATCGCTTGGCCATTCATTAAGTTAAATCTTTGCCAGATTCAGAGAAATACTTTGGAATTATAATTGCCCTGGAGGTACGGCATTGTAATTGCCCTGGAGGTAAAAAATAAAGCCTTCTCATATGAGCCGAGCAGTTTAGTGCCAGGGAAGTTAGATGGTTTAGTTTTAGATTAGCATGGTTCCTATTATTTAGTTACTGATTAATATTTTTTTATTAATTCATCCTTTTTAAATTCACATATAAAATTAACGCACTAGGCTCTGGACCACTTCTCTATTTATTCTCAAAAATTATTGCTCAAGTTGGCTGGGTGTTGAGACGTAGAAAAATACTAAAATCCCATTACACCTCTAGCCACCTCCAATCTACACCTCCACCTCAAAAGCTATTTAGACCTCCTGCTTCGACTGAGATAGTTTAGTTGCTTAAAAACGTGTTTTTAGAAGGCATCCAAAAATAAATAGTGCAATGCTCTTGTAGCAGGCTTGGTGGGAAGCTGCTTCCCACTAAACCTCGTTATGTCACTGGAAATAGGGTGTGTTTCTTGATTTTACAAAACTTTAATGATGTTAGGCATAATTTTGTAATAGGAAACCTAAAGCGAAAACTTAAAGCACGAGATGAGAGCAGATGGAGTAAACATAAGCTATGAAATGTGTCGAGTAATTGCAAGCAAATGTAGGTTGTAGCCAAAAGTGTCTGTTATGATACTCCGGAACCAATGTACATTACATGGAAATTTATTTTACGGTGAACAAAGAGTTTTACGTCTTGGACATTCGATTCGACGTACTTGCAGTACTAACAGTCAATCTTAGGTTGTTTAAAATTGCGTATAATTCCACTGAATTGCGCAAAACGTATTATTTGTGTTAAAAATGAATCCGCAGTATTGGGAATTAGGGTTGTCATTTTATAGGTTTTGTAATATTTTGGGCCAGCGCTACTACCATTGCGTATTATAAATTTAGGAAAATTCGGTGTCCATGTTATTTCTTAGGGCAAAATAAATTCTCTACAGAACTTACTTTCATATTAAGTTATTAATATATAGTTTTTTTACTCACTACGTGTAATATTACTATATGCTGCTCTATTTACGAAACGTGAATTATATGTTATCGCTCTAGCAAGGTACGTGAGCAGGTCTGGTTATTTATTTCTGGTTATTTATCTCACGTATTGGCCGCTTAAATGATCGGAATTCGCCCATATGAATTACTGAGTCTGATTAACGAGATTCAAAGTTAATTTCGTTAGCTAATTAGCAGATCTCCTTCTACGTCTGTGAAAAAATGGTTATGCAGCTATATTATTTCTACAAAAAATAAAACTAGTAAAGCAGTTCGGATCCGCCAGTGCAGAATATTATGTATATACAAAAATAAATTCATGGACAAGTTAATTGAGCCTTCTAATATACTTACAGAATCAGTTATACAATGCTATCGTATACGGTGACAATTATTGAACTATATGAAATAAAATCGTCGTAACTTCTGATCGGTTTGAGTTCGGACGTTCAAACTGCACGGTTGGCCGTGGGGCATGAAAGGAATGAAGGAAATTAGTGTGCGCATGCGCATACGCACGAGCCTTGTTGTCGGTCATTGGCACGTGAAAATGTCACGGTGTAGCGTGCCTGAGCGTATAACGCTTGTGAAGGCCTACTGCCGGCCGCGGTGGTCTAGCGGTTCTGGCGCTGCAGTCCGGAACCGCGGGACTGCTACGGTCGCAGGTTCGAATCCTGCCTCGGGCATGGGTGTGTGTGATGTCCTTAGGTTAGTTAGGTTTAAGTAGTTCTAAGTTCTAGGGGACTTATGACCTAAGATGTTGAGTCCCATAGTGCTCAGAGCCATTTGAACCATTTGAAGGCCTACTATGAGAGCAATAACAAACAGCCCAACTGCGGCTCAAAGGAAGTTTGTGACCGAGTCCAAGTTGAAGACAACCGGTCCAAGTGTGCTAACAATCAGGAAATTGATTCTCAAGTTTGAGAGAACGGGTAGTGTTCACAATGACATTGTTGGCAATGACGGTCGTTCAAAAAGGGTGAAAACGCCTGAAAACATCGAGAAGACATGCACTGCATTTCAAACCACCCCAGGAAAACGATCAGACAGATGGAAATCAACCGGAAGACACTGCAACAGACTGTTGTTGAAGACCTGCATCTGTTCCTGTACAAAATTCAAACCCAACAGCCATTAAGCCCCAGGGCCATCGAACAGCGTTTGTGTTTCGCCAACATTATTGTCCACAGAATTGACGAACAGGAATTTGATGGGAATATCGTTTGGTTTAGCGACGAAGCCCACTTTCGTTTGGATGGGTTCGTCATTAAGCAAAATTGACTCATTTGGGGGACTGACAATCAGCATTTCGCGATCGAAAAGTCTCTTCACTCTCAACAGGTGCTGTGTGGTGGGTGATTCCAGTCACGGAAATAACCGGTGCGATATTCCTTGATGGCACGGTAACTACCGAAGGGTACGTGAAGGTTTTGTAAGCTGATTTCATCCCCATTATCCAAAGTGACCCTGATTTCGACAAGATGTGGTTGACTCAAGACGGAGCTCGACCCCAACGAAGCACGGGAGGATTTAATGTCCTGGAGGAACACTTTTGGAACGCATTCTGGCTCTGGGGTACCCAGAGGCCACTGATATGGGCCTGGATTGGCCGCCATATTCTCCGGATCTGAACACATGCGACTCCTTTTTATGGGGCTATATTAAAGACGAGGTGTACAGCAATAACCCTAATACCATTGCTGAGCTGAAAACAGCAACTCAGCAGCTCATCGACAGCATCGATGTTCCGACACTTCAGCGGATCGTGCAGAATTTCGCTATTACTCTGCCCCACATCATTGCCGATGATGGCAGGGATGTCGAACATGTAATTGTCGTCCTGTAAATAATAGCGAAGACCCCCAAGAGTGAAAGTGTGTAATAATTGAAGGAGGAACGTTAGATTAAACATGGATTCGTAAACAAGCAGTTTACGAGATTATTACGAATAACGTATTAACATTCACCACTGATTTGGGTATGAAATATTGTCTTAGAGAGCACAAACATTTTTAAAATGGAAACTTTTCGATTAAATCTCCGTCTAATATTATTTGCAAAAATAATTTAATAGAAGTGCACTTCGTGCCTCAGTGAAATGTATACGTGCTTAACGAGCATGTGACTGCGGTGACATCTTCGTAAAATGAAGGACCTGTCTCCTGATTTTTAATGGGTAAACATCGGCAGAAGAAAAGTACCGTTGGCTATACTATAAACCAGTGAGATAGGA
Source organism: Schistocerca cancellata (assembly GCF_023864275.1). Taxonomy (NCBI): domain Eukaryota; kingdom Metazoa; phylum Arthropoda; class Insecta; order Orthoptera; family Acrididae; genus Schistocerca; species Schistocerca cancellata. The sequence continues at coordinate 347,556,809 of NC_064629.1, read as the reverse complement.
CCAGTACTGTCCAAAATATATCTAAGTGACTTAGTATGTAAGAAAGATTCATCTCTGAGACTGAACGCGGATGAGTTTTTATGTGAAGGAAATTGGTAGCTGTAGCTAAATAATGGTTTCAAGATACAGAAAGTCTTTTAGATGATCAAAGATTGCTGTGAAGCCTGACAATGGTTCTCAACGTACGTGCATAGGTGAATTGGAGAAAATATGTCGTACTATGTGACTATATGTCTGAAACAGGACATTAGTCGATAACAGTAGCTACAGTGGCTTACGAACGTGACCATAACATTAATGCGTCCCAGACTGAAGTATGGTTAGAAATGGAACTTGTAACGCCGGAAATGCATATCCTCCTATTTCCATCTATTGCACTGCAAATTTGTTTCCTTATTTTGTTACCTGAAGATGTAACATTTCTGTGTCTTTGTATATTGTAATTGTTTTACTATTTGTATATATATGCATTTATGTCGATTTATAATTGGTTTGTTTTGTGAATATTATTTGTATTTATACGCTGGGTCTGGCCTAGGGAAAACTATGCTATCGAACGAATACATCGATAGGTCGTGTGGAGAACCAAAGTGTTTAGGATCTTTGGTAGTGTTAACTCTGTCGCGTGGAGCGCGGGCAGAGGGAGATTCTGGCTGGGGTGTTGCAGTGGAGCAGGTGTGTTGTGTGACGCTCCCGCGAGTTGCCGCACTTTCGGGGTTGGGCAGCATGTAATTGCGCTCGACTTGCTATGATAGTTTCTGACACAGTGTCACGGACGGGAAGCATTAGCTGGCGCAAATCAAGAGCCCGTTTCTCCTGGTAACCGTGTCGAGAAGAAGGCGCGCCAACATCCAGCTTCTGCAACAGCGACGGCCGACAATGAGTGACTGTCGCCACCTCCTCGATCGACGGCTTCAAACCTTCAATTAACCAACAAGGAAGACTGGAAGCACGTAAAGTTTTAGAACTGTATGGCAGGCCACAACTTTTCAAACTGTTCAATTTGCCTCACAAAATTACAGCAACGTAGCATGAACCTTTGTTGCTCATTGTCCCAATTGCATTACCAAGCAGGGTCACTTCCTTTTCCGGAATGAACCCGAGTGTCGTTGAAATTCAAACGCCAGCATCATTCGATTTCACTGCTTTAATTTCAAAGTTCAGTTAAGGTATTCATAGCTGGCTACAATATTTAGATTACACAAGCACAAATTAAGAGTGCGAGTTTTGTTACCGTATTTTAGCTTACCTGTGACTGCAGCTCAGCTTGGTACGTACTAAATTTTACTATTGTTAATTGTTCAGAATCATTTAATTCAAGTTCAAAGTTAAATCTCTTATTTCTAAATTGCGTAGATTCAAGTAGCTTTTGAAATGATTGTTGAGATAGTCCAAGACTAACCGTATTTTACTGAATTTCGATGTGTTTCAGAAAGAAAGCTCACTATTAACTTCAGTCACTAAATTAACTTTCGATTTTCCGGTTTATTAATTCTTTTGCTAAATTAAGTCAGAGTGTAGCGAAATTTATTACTTCTGACAAACTTTCAGTTTTCACACTACACGTGTCAACCTTCAGTTGCCACGCTTCTAGTGCTAATTATATGTGCAATAACCTTTCTTTTTCAGTTACTATAGTAATTGTCCATAGGACTGGCGACCGTAATCTTCCCCAAATCTCAAATATCTAATTACCGCTAGTTAATTGTTAACGTGACGGCCGCACATTTACTTTCTTTATTAACTTTACCCCTTTTCAAAATTAATTTCCACCAGTTTCATTTGCATTTTTCCTTTCATTTAGATGCAACCCTTTCCTCCCTCTTTACCGACAGATTAACTTCGGTGACGATTGCTTTTCCCAAATTTCCATTAGGTACACGCGGTTTAATTTTTAACTGTCATTAAGGACGATAAGTGAGGGGGAGGTTACAAACTGTCAAAGAAAGAAAATTGCTTTCAGAACTTTCGTTCGGTGTTTTCTTGTGTGTCGTTGTCTTGTGTGTGATCCTAGCTAAACAGCAGTAACAGGAACAAAAGAGTGCAGAAATATGAGTTGTACAGTTCATCAAGGGGTTGTTTGGTTACAGATGTTTGCTAAACACACAACTACGAACTGTACACGTCTTATCACTCAGTACAACAGAAGACGCCGCTTGGTCCACTCACACTTTCATACTCGTTGCAGTGACTTAGTGTCCAACCAATATTCTGGATACCGCCCCCTTAACAGTGATGAGGGTGTCCTACTGCCATGCTGCCGTACCGGGTTTGGTTCCCGGCCGGATTGGAGATTTTCTCCGCTCGTGGGCTGGGTGTTGCGTTGTCCGTTCGACATTATCGACAAGTAGCCCAATTTGGCGTTCACTGAAAAGATTAGCAATTCGGTTGCCGGAATTCCACAGATGAAGAGTTGGGTTAAGTTGTTTGACGGAAGATACGAAACAGCGAGGTCATCGGTCTCATCGGATTAAAGAAGGAAGGGGAAGGAAATCGGCCGTGCCCTGTAAAAAGAACCATTCCGGCATTCGCCTGGAGCGATTCAGGGAAATCACGGAAAACCTAAACCAAGATGGCCGGACACGGTATTGAACTGTCGTCCTTCCGAATGCGAGTCCAGTGTGCTAACCACTGCGCCACGCCCGCATCTCATGGTCGTGCGGTAGCGTTCTCGCTTCCCACGCCCGGATTCCCGGGTTCGATTCCCGGCGGGGTCAGGGATTTTCTCTGCCTAGTGATGGCTGGGTGTTGTGTGCTGTCCTTAGGTTAGTTAGGTTTAAGTAGTTCTAAGTTCTAGGGGACTGATGACCATAGATGTTAAGTCCCATGTGCTCACAGCCATTTGAACCACTGCGCCACCTCGCTCGGTCCACGAATGAAGCCTCACGGCCATCAGTGCCACACGGTCATTTCAATCATTTCACTATTATGGATGAATCAGTACGCCCCGTTTGAGCCATGCGAAAAAGATGGAGATCATCCCTTGCTGTGGTGGTACACCATGGTCCAGTACCTGCTTGTTGCCGCATACGGTGCTCTTTTATCCACTGTCGCAGCAGCATTCCCTGCATGAGTAGAAATTTCACGGTATGGCAGTCCCTTTTTTCTAGTGACAGTGCATGGTGTTCCATCCACATATAAATGGTGAATATGCACCCTTTGGCTTGGAAGAAGCATGGTGACCCGTACTTTTTACTTTTGCACTTTGTATGGCGGCTATGAACTGAACAACCTCTATTAACACTGACATTTCCAGTAACACAAGAGATTACGTATCTTGTCCTACAGCTGCGTCATCTATAATCACTTACGACCGGTACTGTGGAAAACATATTTTCTGAAAATGGTTCAAATGGCTCTAAGCACTATGGAACTTAACATCTGAGGTTATCAGTCCCCTATAACTTAGAACTACTTAAACCTAACTAACCTAAGGACATGACACACATCCATGCCCGAGACAGGATTCGAACCTGCGACCGTAGAAGCAGCGCGGTTCCGGACTGAAGCGCCTAGAACCGCTTGGCCACAGCGGCCGGCACATATTTTCTGAGTTTTGATTAATTTTTGCTATTGTTTCTGTATGTTACAATTATTGCAAACGTTGGTATTCAGGTGCAACAGCACACACCTGTTGACCGTCTGGTCGTTATAACACGCTGCTGCAGTCAACAAAATGTATGTAGTCGCAGAGATATTATCATGCATGACGTACGTTTGAACGGACGTACTGTGAACAACAGAAGTAAAAACGTCACCAAGATAAGATCAGGGGAAAGGTACAGCGTTGGTAAGAGAATTAATGCCATGCTTCTCTGCAGCGGTTAAAGTTTGTATTTCCAGTTCATTACGGGACATAATTCTTTTACGTATTTCTTGCTACACAGACACGTGAGTGAGAGTAAGTTGTCACTTCCCCTCGTATTGTGAGCTGTTGTTTAATAATCGGAATTTCATTTTCTAAAAAAATGATTCATATTTGGAAACATGTGAGTCCATCAGGAAACAGTAAGAGACTGGAATTACTAATTTTCATGTGAGGAGGCAACACCTGGTAGGGTATTTTAATCGTAAGTTCTTAGTTAAAACAAATATAGAACATTGAAACTTATCACGCACGACACTTGTGAACTCGTGGCGATGAATTATTTTTGTAACGGTTACCCGCTAGGTTTTTACACATTTTCCACTGGAATGCTGGGTCGCAGTATCTATCGTTCCTTATCTGTGACGCAAGAGAACCGTTTCAGGGGCTTTGGCGGGGAGGCCCATCAAGAAGCGACGGGTGGGTCGGGAGAGGAATCCACTCTGAGCTATCGCCAAGATGTAGCGGCGAGTCCCTAATTAGACGCATCAGTTCCTCTGGGATAAGAGTTCCGCCCAGATAAGACACCATCAACAGCATCACCAATCCCTAGCAAACACCAACAGGAAGCTCTACGTCATGAATTATTTTTCCCTTTAGCCTTGTTAGTATTTTCTCCTTTTCATTACGAACGCTATTAGGATCAGAACAGACGCTCAGATGTGTCAACAACTGGAGAAAGGAAGGAAAGTTTCCACCTTACTACTACAGATATTTATGACATACGTCATAGACTCTTGAGCAACATACTTTTAAATTCATATGATCATTGTTTCATACGCTGGCTTCATAGACGTACTTGTATTCTGTAAACGCGAACATCGCTGAATTGTGGGTACTGCTCGTGGTTGTAGTCGTGGGTAAGCGGAGTACAAATTTATGTCACAGTTATTTATTTTGAAGGTGTGCCATACATTGTAAGAGACCGATGCTGAGCCTCAACTTATCTTGTCGGTTTAATGTCTGATCCCGTCTGGAATTTCCGGAAATCAGAATGCCTACCATGTGTTCAGATAAGTAACGCAAATATTTTACACGACGGATAACGTAGAAACTCCGTAATAAGTGAACTATAGATGCTAGTCTAGCACAAATGATGAAATGTAAGGGAGAGGGATTGTCTAACTATGGAATAGATACATCAGGTCCTGACTTGACCCAACTAATTTTCTCTTGTGAGCACACAAATGATAAAAGGAATATAAATGGTAGTTACATATGAAAAAGACAAAAAACTGCTAACAAATATAGGAGACAGTTATTTGACCACACCTGAAGCAATTGTGAGTGGACGGCAGGAAACTGATCAAATAAAATGAAAATCATAGTCTTTAAAGAAACTCGTTCAAATTTACGTTCACTGGTGGAGGAGAAACAAATGCATTGATCTTGTTATGTGGGGGTTTTAATCACTCATGGAGGAAGTTAAGGGTACGTACGTGGTACTGCAATAACACGTCTCCCGTAAAAATCGCTTCCAAGATGCTACTTCAGGCGGGTGTAAAATGAATGTGCGCAACGGAAAAACTGAATGCGAAAATGAAGATTTGGTCCTGTTTGACTACCTCCTGAAGCAGATCTTAGGATGTGTTAATAGTGATTATCTCCTCCTTCTTGCACTTTAACATATAAATTACAACATAAACATACATGAATGATTAAGGCAACTAGTAACTACCAAGTGATAAATGCTGTTTCCTCTTACACATTTATAGTACATTAAAACCCCTTTATATTACAAATGTTTATATATCAATGACCAATGGACATAAAGGGATACAAATGAATTTCCTAACTAATACGATTGATCAATTGCCCAAATCTGTCCCTTTTATGGCCACGCGATATGATATAAATAACGCGGGACGACTGACATCATCTACGTACCAAACACTAGAAAACACTACTTTCAAAGATGATCTACAGTGGTGTGCAACCTAAGTGGAAATAAAATTTACGTGATCACAGCTGTTTATCTTTATAGGCCTAATAAGTCGAAGCAATTAGCAATATCACCGTATGCACTGCGTCCGGTCCGTCGGAGTGATGGTTCTCGTACACGTCTGCGACGACGGAAGAACTCCAGCCACAGAATATATAAAAGAAACTCATTAAAACACTAGGACGGCACAAGACGGTCCTCTGATTAGTATAATCTAATAGTGTCTTCTCCTCTCTGTGTTCTACAGAAAAAAAACGCGAACTGCCAGCCACTAGGACGGAGTTCAGATAACGTCTGAACGTGAAGAAAGTCAGAAGAAGTGCTCTCAATCACTGAACGCTGCATACTCAACGACTACTTCCAACCCGGAGGCGAAGTCCAGAATTGTATAAGTTCGCAGCAGTAAAGTGCCTAATCGTCCTAACTATAAAATCTCCTGAGAGCAAAGACAGCAAGTCTGTCTGTACCAACAAAAGCTTATACTGAGCGACTGTCCAACTTGGGCGCTCAAAACGGAAGACCTCATCCTCTCCATCGCTGGCTTCCCAGCAAAGCTCGGCTCCCCTCCCTCGTAACTACAGAAGACCAATCCTATTCTCGAAACTATGGAATATTCTCTCTTTCTACAGATTCTTCCGAACGCTGACCAACCATATTTTAGTCTTTTGTCGTCTCCTGCGGGGAAAATTTGCGAGGAAATACCTATACTCATACAATGGTACGCTTCTCAGAGTAAGAATCCTCGGAAATAACCCAGCCTGCGCTTTCCGAGGTAACGCTTCCTCGTTCCTCTCTGCTGCGACCAAGATTTTCAGAGTTTTCGAAGGATTATCCGGTTATCCTTCCGGCCCTACTACAATACAGGACGGCCGCCGCTGTATTGTGCTTCCGCGCACAGGTGCCCAGACCATCCGTCTTGGCACCTACTGTGTGAAGCAGGACCAACACACCTGCGCAGGCTTTTCCACCCACGGCTTGAGTTACGCCTGCCTCTTCATTTACACTTGCGTTCCAACCTCTATTAGTATAGGTAATAATTCATAACGCCGTTTTGACAATAAAGACACTCTGTCACCTTTCATGCAATAAGCGTTAATAACTATTTACAAGGTGTACGTGACAATGTCAGTCTTCTTTAAATATTCGAATATACGATATACAACCTATCAAATGATACCTAATTGTGGTTTTAAATAACAGCAAAAGTATGTAGATGAGTGCCTGTAAGGTGCGAAATTATAGCCACCTTACGTTCTTAAAAAAATTAATAATGCAAACTGGAACATACATCCTAACAGTTTCCTACCCCAGGATGGATCTGTTTGGAACATTAAGCGTCATCTTCTAGTCCTGTTTCCCCACCACCTTTCTGTGCTCTCTTTGGTACAGTCCTGACCTCTTTTCTCAACACACTGCTCCACACCTTTCAGTCAATCATCCCCTGGTCTTCCCCTTGATATTCTACTTCGCATCCCCATTTCATGTATCTTCTTGGGAATTCACTTGTTTTCCATTTTCTTGAAGTGTCTATCCTGCTCTGCAAGGGTTCCTGTTTCAGTATTTCATTTTCCCTTTCATTCCTCGTCCAATGTCTCCTGGTTCCTCCTATCCTACTCCCGAGAAACGTCATTTCACATGCCTGTAATCGCTTACATCTCATTTCTTCACTGCCCTTGTTTCAGATGCATTGATCATATCGGTATGTAGTAACTTCTATACATTACTTCCTTATTTTTTTGCGGGACGTCTTTGTGTCAAACTCGGCTCCTAACACTTTGCAGGAATGCTTTGGGCTGTCTGCCACATTCACTGATCCATTTCTTATTTCTTGCATTTTTCTCTGTCTCACTTCCCAAGTACTTGACGCTTTCCACCTTCTTTAATTGTTAAATATTCCACTATTTGGACTATCATTGTTTATAGCTGTAACCAGGGTCTCACATTTGTTTCCATACTGTTTTACAGTTTCTTCCCAAATATCCAATTGTAACTGGATCTCCTCGTTCCTGTTAGCCCAGATCATCAAGTCATCCACAAAAACCATTGCATTCATCCTGTCTTCTACAGCTTTTTCTGCCACCTTAACCATTGTCTCAGCCACGACTACAATGAAGAGGAGAGCTTGCCCTGTTTCACACCACTTGTTTGCTGGAAATAATTCGTCCTTTCATTTTCCACTTTCTCATAACTCTGAATTCCGCAGTACATCCCCTCCACTCTGCTTGTTGACTCTCAGTTCTCACAAGAACAATTACATGGTTGTTTCGTTTCTCCGCTATCGGAGCTCATTGATTCTTCAGATAATTTCTAGATGAATGTCAGCCAAAGTGAACGTAGTGTTCAGTGAAAAATTCTTCTTTTGGCGTCTTACGGAGAGTGATGCGCCCTGTTCTACACTTGACGCTGGTTCAGAGGAGAGTCCCTGAAGATTTCGATATTGTGTCTTTCATAGCAAACTGTCCCCCACCTGTGTCCTTTCGTGCTTCACGCCACGGCTTTTTCAGACCAATGGTAGCGTTCCTTTCATCTTCTGGAAACTACCTCTGCCAATCGCAAAGGGCCTACCTTTAAAATTCGTCGAAATATCGCCACTTTTACTCCTTCTGGGTTTATTTCAGGCTATTGGACATTTTTCTGACGCCTAAAAGTTACATGCATATATCACGAGCGCACCACGGTGCTTTCACATGATGAACTGCGTCTCTGGCTTGTTCTGTATCCATCTGGAAATTCCCCAACGCAATTTTCTAAAGAATTTCTCCATCGCAGGCAGTGCTGGGCCACTACCTGCTCCCCTCACTGTATCGCCTGGCGTGTTCGTTGTCTCTCTCTCGGTGGGTCACCAACCCCTGTTAGAACCCTTTTGTTGTATACAGGCCATGACGGTGCAACTCGTGTCTGCACCCAAACTAAAATGTTTCTTCCAGCAACGTTTTTCACCTCTTACTCATTGACATGCAGGATTTGGGTTCAGTGTATTAATACCATCAAATCGAGTGTTATCCCTTTTGGCATTACCTACTGTACGTTTTGCTAGGCAAATCTGCTCACTACCATCGAAATATGTCTGGTGACATATCCATCTAAATGTTATGATGTATAAAATCTCATGTAAGGTGCGAAATTTATATTAATTTAAGCTGCCACCTTACACTCTCCTTCCCTCTTCATTTCTACTTCCGCATCTTAATGCTCCCTGTACATACTCATACCCTCGTCTTTCGCTCCATGCATGTGCATTCAAGTCTTCCATGACTGTTAGCCTTTGCCCATTCAACTTCTTTCGTAGTTCTTCCTTAAAGTCCTCCTTCTCTTGAGATGTACAGCCGACTTAAGGGCACACATATGAATCACCTCCATACTTGTTCCCTTTGTCATTATTCTGATATTCACTATCCTGTCGCTTATCCTCTGTAACTCCTCTTTTAGACCATCCTCCACAACAACTCCCAGTCCCTTTTACATTCTTTCATCTGTTCCAGTCCCTGTGTCTCTCATGCCTAACATATGCAGCTTTTTCAGTCCCATCATAGTCACTATCTCCTCTAGTTTTCCTGTCAGTGTTCCAAAAGCCAAAGTTCTAAGTGATAGTCTGTTTGTCTTGCCAGGTCGTTGTGTATTATATCCATCCTTTCCGAAATTAATTCCCTTGTTGCCTCCAGAGTCTCAAGGCAAAATCCGGGCCCGTTGGAATCTGCTGTCAGTGCAAGCGTCGGAGTATCTCCACTGAGTTCGGATGCCTGAGTCCGAGCATCTGCACCCATTTGCATCTGATGTCTGAGACTAAGTGCTGAGAAAATTTTGCTTCTGTGGTTTCCCTTAGCGTTTTGCAAAAAAGCCTCAACTAAACTTTCCTCAGCCAACCAGAACACGTAATTCCCGGTCTGCCCACGAGGCTTTTCGAAACCCCCTCCTTAGAAATTTTTGAAAATGGCTAATTGGGTGGACTGGTGCAAGTTCGTCGCTACGTACCTGTATACATAAAATTTGAATTTCAACAGTCCAAATACTTCGGCAAAACAAAAGAGTTTCGTACCAGGAGGGCATGGCAGACGCCTTCATACCGCTACGTGGATGCCTTCTCCCTGGTTTGAGGAATGACTTCTGCAATATGAGAGTTATGTTCTTCACTCCAAACTATTCAAGTGTAATCGAGAAAGTGTTGTGTGTAACGGAAAAAAACAAGATATTTGTTCCCACATTATACTCAAACATACATGCATGCAGACTGTAAAGTATGGAATAAGTAACTGAAAAGTAAACCAAAGAACAGCTATGTCAATACAGCTTCAGAATGCCGCTGCACGGTACATTTATGCGTCACTGTACATATCCGAGGACTAAACGTCATAACAGGCCACTACATGACGCCCCTTTTAGTGATAACCACAGCGCATATTGAATTTAACGTACCTTACAACCCTCGTAACTACTTCTTTTTTGAAACCGGGTGACGCACCACGTGAGTCAGTGGTTCTAAAAGAGAGAAAGGTAGCAATTCTTGACGTCTGTCTCGGTGTCGCAGTGCCTGGTTCACCATGGTGCTTGCTGAGTACAGGGAAACCTCTTTCTGCTGATTCTTCTGTCTTCTCTGGTTTGAGTTCCGTGGGTGTTGTATCCAGAAAAGCTGACTTGATCCGATGCAGTGCAACGGTGATGGGTGTACCATTGATCATTATGCGGACAGTATTGTTGTGGTACGGCGGCTGCAATGGCCTACGCAACGTATCGTTGCCTAAGGACATACTCTTGCACTCGTCTAGTTTCGCAAAAACGAACGAGTGTCTTTCGAACTGGTTTCTAGGCATAGTCGGTCCCAGCTGGCGTATATGTTCTCTCAAATGAATGGCAAAGTCTGAGGCGGCGATTGTGTCATCTGCCATTCAGTGCAAAAATTCTCCAGGTAGGACTAGCGTTTGTCCACATACAGTTCCGCGGCTGTGTTCTTCATATCATTGTTAAATGACGTTTGTAGACCTAAAAGCACGACAGGCAGTGTTTCTGTCCATTTCGGTGTTGGGTGGCATTTCGGCGCTGTCTTTAACTACCGATGAAGACGCTCAACTTTACCGTTTGATGCAGGGTAGTATGCGGTGGTGAGTTTTTACTTCTCACATAATAACGTGATCCATGCTCTGAAGAAGTAGGCTTCAAATTGCCGCTCCTGATCAATGGTAATTTTCGGCGGGACTCCGAACTGGGCAATACAGTCACGAGAAAATATTTGCGCTATAGTTTTTGCCGTGATGTCCTTCATGGGAAATGTCGCAGGCCCACCTGGTGAACCTGTCTGCCATCGTGAGGCAGTAAATTTAGTCTTCCGATACTGTGAGTGGACCTATGATGTCGATATTCAAATGTTCAGAACGCTGATTTGGCGCAAGAAATGCTCCTGACGGTACTCTAACATGCCGCGTGATGTAATTCCTCTGGCACCCCATGCATCGCTTAACAAATGTTGTGCAGTCTGTGTGCATACCTGAGCATACAAAGTTCTGTCTGACTAATCTGACAGTGCCCCTCATTCCCGGGCGTGCCAGATTGTACACTGATGCTGATGCTGTTGCACAAATGGGCGTATTTTTTCACCTGCTACATCACAACACAACTCTACATTTGCTTGAGGCAATGTTACGAGCTGTGACCTCAATCCTTTCGATTGTTACAATAAATTACGCAGCTCACTATCACTGTGTTTCGCATGCACGAGGGCATGGTAATCAGTGGTCTCCGTCACTGCTTCCAATGTGCGGTGTCATCTGCTACAGCGTTCACTGTTCCTATACGGATAAGTGCGTTAGGTGGAACACTTCCACGTACACAATGTTGGTCGTGAACTGGCTGATATAATCTAAGTGCGGCAACTGTCTAGGTGATGTTTTCTCCGGATTTACCTTAAAGTCGTAGGTGAGCGGCTTATGATTCACATAGATGGTGATCTGTCGCCCTTCTAATGCGTGACTGAATTTTTTGACTGCAACGTAAGTCGCGTACAGCTCACGGTCATATGTTGCCCAGCCTTGTTGAGACTTATTACCATAGAATGCAATGGGCTGCCAATACTGATCAATCTGTTGCTGAAGTGCAGCAGCAATGGCCGTGGATGAAGCATCAACCATGAACGCAGGTAGGGTGTGCTAATAGGGCGGCTTCTGCTATAGCTGTTTTCACATCTTGAATCAAAGTGTCTGCGTAGCTAGTCCAGTGCACTCTGTGGTTAGGCTTCGGTGCGCCATTAAGTATTTCGTCAACGGTGTGTCATGCCAAATGAACAGTTGGCAGAAATTTGCTACTGCTAGGGACCATCGTAGTTCTCTGACTGTGATAGACTGGGAGTATTTGCTTATGGTCTTCGACTTTTTGTTTGGTGGTCCAGTAACATTCACCAAATATCCTACAAAGTGAATCTGTTTCTCACCAATAACATACATGGCAGGTTTAATTACTAGTCCCTGTGTGCGTAGGCAGTCAAACACTTGTTTCAAATGCCGTAAGTACTCGTCTTCTGATGCGGACATTACCAACATATCATATAAGTACATACAACAAAAATCTAAACCTTTTGTCACCTCGTTCATAAAGCGCTGGAAGGTATGAGCTGCGTTACACAGTTCGAGTGGCATCCTGGTGAACTCAGATAGGCTGAATGGCGTCGTCACTGCTGTTTTGGGAATGTCTTACGGAGATACGGGGATCTAATAGTACACTCGGAGTAGGTCAGTGATGGAAAATATCGTCTCACCATGAACATTTGCAGAAAAATCTTCTATGTGTGTGACCGGGTACCGGCCTGGGATACTCATTTCGCTGAGTTGGCGACTGTCACTGCAGGGGCGCCATCCATTCTTTTTTTCAGGCACGACGTTAATCAGGGCTGCCCAACTGGTAGTAGAAACTCTGCATATACCCTGTTATATCATGCTGTGAAATTCTTGTTTTACCACATTTAGCTTTTCAGATGTCACACTTCTAGACCGAGCGTGAATTTACAGCCCTGGCGTGGTCAAAATGTGATGAACAGTTGTATGCTTGACCGTGGAGAGAGTAGGCGGTTGCTGAGTGATCTGAGGGCATCCTTACAATAGCCGTATTTATGGCGTACCGCCTATGACTGTACCGCTAGTGGGCTGACACAACATACATTCTCCGGTGTATGCAGATTAGAAGTCAAATCTGTTAATTTCTGATGTCGCAGATCTGTCAGTAAGTTGCAGAAGAACAAAAAAAAATAATAGGCTGTGATATATCTGCCATTCTAAATTGCCATCCAAACACACGGCATAGCCCCACGTTAAGGAACAATGTTACTCGACCGTACGTTCCTATCCTGGGGTCATTAGCGACGAATAAACAGCAATCGTCTCAGCTCCGGCTAGTAGGCGGTTTTGCTGGGTACACCAACACTTCTGCCCACATATCGATCAGGTATTGTAGTTTAGTATCGCGGTCCGTCACAAAAATGTCGGCGCGTCTTTGCAATAGAAGTTGTCGCTGCTACGGTCTCTGATTCGTGTTTCCACTTGCTAGGCGGCGTACATTTTCGCGCATCATTTAGGTGTCTGACAGCAATTGGGACAACCATATATTCCGTAGCACATCATCACTTACAGTGTTACTTGCCAATGTGCGTAAAAGTCTTAGGAGTTGTGACGGAGTGCAGTCTCCGAGCTCCTCTTTGTGCAAATGCTTCTCTAGGCGTTTTGCTTCTGACTGCGACAAGCATGTCATCAATGCGTTTTTAATCGGTGCATGTAGTTCGGTATCAGGTGGCGTGGCTAGAATATCCTAGACTTCTTCTGCTAGGTCCTCCGTGCGCGCCGTAGACTCATAGCTGTATTTAATCTCGTCCATCCATATTTGTGCGAAGACGAGCTGACTTTCCAGCCGTTCAAACCATAATAGAGGATTATATTGCCAGAGTGGTGGGGGTTTTATCATCACCCTGTAAATTCCACTGTTGGCTGCCGGTTCAATTGCAACTGATGAGTCATTCATTCTCGTGTGTGACCGAACGCTGCGCGGCTGGCGTGGAAGTTACGAGTATCAATGTTGTGAAGCTGTTATCTAAACAATTGTAAACTTACCATTCACTCAGAAAACGCGAGGGGGCACATCTTGGAATGATAAAGGTCATCGTGGCACCTTACAGCAAGCGACCCTGGGCAGACGAGTGTCAGTCCTTTGAAGCTTGTCACCCCAATGGAATTTGTAGGCGTAATCAACAAGTCCACTTTTGTGAATGGACGCAAAAGCACACCGTGGGGTCGTGTTTCTCTTGCGGTGTGGGCTTCTCCCGCTCCTGAGTCGCTCTGGCCACACGGATGTGATTACGAAGCAAAAAATCATTCAGTACAGTAGTGATAATAAACTGCTGATAAATTGGCCCCACGGGGAAGTGCATCTAAATTGCACATGAAACTAGTTAGCCACACTAATATCGGACCCATTTCGACGTGTACATCGTCAGCCATTTGACGTCAACTACTAAGTGAAGAACGCCTTTAAATCTTTCCATGCATTGCGATCTTCAGCTACAGGCATCAACGTTGCCCCATCGACGTACACATCAACATGACTATTCCGCAACTCACATCATTTCTACCGTTTCAAGAGCTTGCGGTAGAAATGAACACAAATCTTTTCGTGTGAGCTCCAATCTCTGTAACCTTGTCACAATTATCATTCTCCCCGTGTAAGTGGGCGTCAAGAAAATGTTTTCGTATTTGGAGGAAACGTTGGAAGACTGAAATTTCTAGAAAAGATTTCGCCGCAACTAAAAACGCTTTTGTTTTAATGATTGACACTTCAGACTGCGTATTATATCCCTGATAATCTCTCCCTTATTTCTCGATAACACAAACCGAACTACCTTTCTTTGAACTTTTTCATTGTTTGGTAAGGACACCATACCGAACACCAGTACTTCAGAAGGGGCTGGACAAGCGTAATGTAGGCAGTCTCTTAAGCAGAGCTCTTGCATCTTCTAAATGCTCTGTCAATAAAACGCAGTTTCTGGTTAGTCTTCTCCATTACATTTTCTATGTGAACGTTCAAATTTTAAGTTTTCGTAACTGTAATTACTAGGTATATAATAGAACTGACTGCCTCAGGGTTTTGTGATTTATCGTGCAACGGACATTTGACTGATTCTTTTTAGCATTCATGTGAATGACTTCACACTTTTCATTATGTAGAATCAACTGTCACTTTTCGCAGCATACATATACCTTGTCCAAATCGTTTTGCAGTTGGGTCTGATCTTCTGATGACTTTACAGTGCGGTAGACGACAGCAACATCTGCAAACAACCTAAGAGGACTGCTCAGATTGTCTCCTAAATCGTTTTTACAGATTGGGAACAGCGGAGCGACTGTAACATTTCCCTGAGGTAGGCCAGATATCGCATCTGTTTTTCTCGATAACGTTTTGTCAGTTACTATGAGTTGTGCCCTTTCTGACAGGAAATCACGTCGGGGACATAGGATGATTCCATTCAAAGGAAATCGCCACCCATGATAAGACATTTATCTCACTGAGAGACGAGACGATTAATTTCTTTCTCATAGAACGCGATCGGCAGCTGACTGATCCACAACCGCATCCTCCCTGCGCTTCTCGTGCGACTGAAACTGACGTCCAGGTATGTCTTTCTTCAGGTCACGAAATATGTGATTACCAGATGTGAAAAATCCGGGCTGTGCGGACGATGTTGCAGTGTTTCCCAAACAAATCGCCGAAGCATAGCTTTTGGCAGATTGGAAGTGTGGGGGCAGGCGTTATCGTGCAACAGGATGCTTCATTTTCTCGTCGTGTTCTTCGAGCGTGGAATAAAAATCTACAAAGCCACTTTGCAGGAACTGCGATGCACCATAAAGTCAGAACGTCCAGGAATGCTACCATACGGTAGCATCCTATTGCCCGCTCCCATACTGCTAGTCGGACGAAGGTTACGCTTCAACGATTTGGTTGGGAAACACTGCAGCATCCTCCGTACAGCCCGAATCTTTCACCGTCTGACTTCGACGTCTTTGGCGAAGTGAAGAGAGACATGCATAGTAGTCGATGTCACGGACGGCGGCCGGCCGCTGTGGTCGAGCGGTTCTAGGCGCTTCAGTCCGGAGCCACGCGGCTGCTACGGGCGCAGGTACGAATCCTGCGTCGGGCATGGATTTGTGCGATGTCCTTAGGCTAGTTAGGCTTAAGTAATTCTAAGCCTAGGGGCCTGATGACCTCAGATGTTAAGTCCCATAGTGCTTAGGGTCATCACGGACGGTGAAGTGCAAGAGCTAGTGCGGTTGTGGATCCATCAACGGCCGCCCGCGTTCTACGAAACAGAAATTGAGTGTCTGGTGTCCCAATGGGATAAATGTCGTAACGTGTGTGGTGATTATTTTTTAATGGAATCATTCTATGGTCTATTTGTGGCGGGTGTTCGGTTTTCATCTGATTGCCCCTCATAGAAGCCACTTGTGAGAAACGGTATCAAAAGTCATATGGAAATGTAGAAAAATGAGTCAATCTGAGATCCCCTCTCGGTTTCAGTCATTACTTCGTGTAAATATAGTGTTAATTATGTTTTAGGAGAATGACATATTCTGAATCTGTGCTGACTATGATCAACAGATCGTTTTCTTTGGGGTAATTCGTAATGTTCAAATATCATTTATGTTCCAAAAATTCTGCTGCGAATCGATGTAAGTGATAACGATCTCTAATTCAGCGGATTACCTCTATTTCATTTCCTGAGTACTGGTGTGGCATGTGCAACTTTCCAGTCTTTAGGTACGGATCTTTCATCGAGCGAGTAGTTATAAATGATTGCTAAGTGTGGAGTTGGCGTACTCTGAAAGGAACCTAATACGTACACAGTCTGGTACAGAAGACTTGCTTTTATTAAGTGATGTAAATTTCTTCGCTACACTGTGTATATCTGCTTCTAAGTTACTGATGCTTACCAAAGGCACCCCAGAGAATTTTGATTATTCTGATGGCTGCTTTCCTGGTTTTGTGAGTCTTTGTCTTCAACTACCTTAAGTATAAAAATTCACCGTCTCGTTCTGTGACATCTTTCAGTTGTCCGATCAGTTTTACTGTTTGTCAGTTATATATTACTTTAGTATCACTGTATTTGATTTTCAAGTTTGTTAAGTTGTTCTATTTTTGTTGTTGAGATTTATCTGTTGTTTAGGCAGTCATTACAGTATCATCTGCTAAACGGCAGTGTTTCTTACACACACATCAAAAAAAGTTTTGCATCACCCCGGTTCCCAGAACTCCTGACCATAGACGTTGACTGTGGTAATTGTATCACAGATACAGTTCCTTTGACTTTTCAGAGATGTCACTAAACCCGCCCAAAGATGTAAACAACCGAGCATGAGCAGCGCCTATTAGACGGAAGGGGTCCGATAGCCGATCAGTTCCAGTCATTCCACCAGGAAGGAGGTACACGGCTCGTGTTGTCTGTAGTTCAGCCATGGCTAGACGATTTAAATTCTCCCAGTCTTAGCTCCCTTTTCACTCTAAAAAGTCACTGCCCTGATGAAATCTAATGGAAGCTATAACACTGAAGTACATATTTTCCAGTATACTAATTTATGGTTCAACCAATGCCTTTAAGTGTTGTTAATAAAGATGTTGTTGACAAAGTATTCTGAAAATCTATGAATCCGAGGAAAAGTAGTAATTTTATACACTACTTCGTTCTATAATTTCTTTCCCGACTTACAAGTGTCTCATTGAGCTATATCTCGCTTCACGTAAGCTTGTAATTCCGCATGATACAGCTTTGATGTCTTTTCTGTGTGGTTCGTAGTAAATAAAAAAAATTACAAATATTTTGTTTCATTCAGCACATTATAAGATGTTCTTACTGTCTTTACCTTGAGCTTTACGTCTTCTCTTTAATAATTACCTCGTTATATTTGAGATGTTACCTTTCTTTTCCATAATATGTACCCCTGCAAAACCTTTCGTTTATAGCGTAAGTGACTCTGTTTTAAATAAAGAATGAGTTAGGGAATGCCCCAGTTATGTGATTATAGGATTAGTATAGCATGTTAGCAAAGTCCTCCTGTACATAAGGTGTACTCTCAGATTTCTTCAGAAGAAGCAGGTTCTGTGGCAGGTAAAGATACCCGAGGGGTAGTCATACATTCCAGGCAGAGATCTAGAAAGTGTCGTGAGTTCTGTGTCCCTGCCTTGATTTGTTTCCTAGAGTGTAAAAAAGCCTTTGGTTGTCTCATGTAGGACAAGTTCTAGCCTGTGCTCAATGAGTTTTGGTTTCCAAAACACGTAGTATCTTTTCTAGGAAATTTATAGAATATTCATACTGCAACCATAAAGTTCGATGATGAGTATTCGGACTTTTTAATGTGACAAATGGAGTCAGACAAGGTTGTGTACTGTCTGAGTATGTCATCAGTGTCGTATGGGATGGCTGAAGTTGTTTCGCGTTTCATGGAGAGAAAGAAGAACCAATTCATCAATAATAGAAGATGACTCAAATGGCTCTAAGCACTGTGGGACTTAACATCTGAGGTCATCAGTCCCCTAGACTCAGAACAACTTAAACATCACGCACATCCACACCCGAGGCAGGATTCCAACCTGCGACCGTAGCAGCGGTTCCGGACTGAAGCGACTACAACTGCTCGGCCACAGCGGCTGGCAATAATAGAAGAACTTAGCATTAGAAGAAGTTTATATTCCAGTGTCAGTAAAAGATACTTCCCGTTGCTTGGACACATTTTGAGAGGAGAAGGGGATAATTTAGAAAAGACCATCTTGCAAGGCAAAATCGAAAACAGAATACCATGAAGAAGAGCAGCAAGTAGATGACTGGATCGATCGAAGAAAATTACCGGCCCGCATCATCACATTAGATTAAGAAAATCTAAAGATCGTTGTAGATAGAATCGTCTACTCGAAGAATAAAATTACTTAAGAAATGAATGAAGAAATAAAGTTACGGCAGTCAGCAATGAATAAGCTAATTATTGATGATTCCTCTGTTAAATAATTACCTTTTCCTCTGTGTCAATATAGTCTTCATTGTCTAAGACGTTACACTCCTTACTTAGTTTAGTCTAGTTTAAATATGTTCTTCTTGAAGACTTATCATAACCAACATTTCCGACTTTGTACGTGATTAGTCAGTTTCTTTCTAGCTTTGTTGTTGTTTCTAATTTGCTTTTTATGAATCTATGATCACTGAAAATGTGAAAGTGGAAAGTGGGTTACAACCGTTTCACCTCGTAGAATTTCGTTAGTATTCGACAAAATGTTTTCGCTGCGGGCGACATCAATATCTCCGACATCGCCACTGCCGGAAAAAGACCCAGCAAGAACGGGACCAACGACGACCGAAGAACATTGTTCAACGTGGCAGAGGTGCAACCATTCCTCATGTTGCTGCAAATTTCAATGATGGACCATCAACAAGTGTCAGCATACGAACCATTTAACGAAACGTCATCGATATGAGCTTTAGCAGCCGAAGGCCCACTCGTGTACTTTTGGTGGCTGCACGAGACAAAGCTTTATGCCTCGACTCGGCCCGTCAACACCGACATTTGACAATTGATGACTGGATGACTGGAAACATGTTACCTGGTCGGACAACTGTAGTTTCAAATTGTATCGAACAGATGGACGAGTACAGATACTGAGACAACTTCATGAATCCATGGATCCTGTGTGGTGTCACCGCCAGACACCACACTTGCTAGGTGGTAGCCTTTAAATCGGCCGCGGTCCGCTAGTATACGTCGGACCCGCGTGTCGCAACTGTCAGTGATTGCAGACCGAGCGCCGCCACTCGGCAGGTCTAGTGAGACGTCTTAGCACTCGTCCCAGTTGTACAGACGACTTTGCTAGAGATGGAACTGACAAATTACGCTCTCATTTGCCGAGACGATAGTTAGCATAGCCTTCAGCTACGTCATTTGCTACGACCTAGGAAGGCGCCATTACCAGTTTGTATTGAGATTGTTATGCCTGAGCCGTCTGACCGATGTTCTCCAATTGTGGATTAAAGTTAAGTATTCCAAGAGCTTCGTACTTTATTTATTAGACTCAAATCCTTTAACTGTTCCAGACCTCACGCCAGTCTGCGTGAGCTTAAACGCGTGCATTGCGGCCTCCTCTAGCTACACGGTGTTGGCTCTTCTGCCAACACATCATGCTGCCTGTCAGCAGGGAACTGTTCAAACTAGTGGAGGCTCTGTAATTGTGTGGGGCGTGTACAGTTGCAGTGATGTGGGACCCCTGATTCGTCGAGATACGAGTATGAGAGATGGCACGTACGTAAGCATCCTGTCTGATGACGAGCATCCATTCATGTCCGTTGCGCAATCCGACAGACTTGAGCAATTCCAGTAGGACAATGCGACGCCCCACACATCCAGAATTATACAGAGTGGCTCCAGGAACACTCTTCTAGGTTTAAACAGTTCCGCTGGCCACCAAACTCCCCAGACATGAATATTATTGAGGATATCTGGGATGCCTTGATGCCTTGCAGCGTGCTGCTCAGACTAAATCTCCACCCCGTCGTACTCTTACGGATTAATGACAACCTTGCAGGATTCATGGTGTCAATTCCCTTCAGCACTACTTCAGACATTAGTCGAGTTCATGTCATGTCGTGTTGCGGCACTTCTGCATGCTCGCAGGGGCCCTACACGATATTACGCAGGCATACCAGTTTATTTGGATTTTCAGTGTGCATCGGCTAACTCTGACAATACTGAAAGACTAGCAATTACGCTCCAAGATGAATAAACTATTCCGTATAAAGACGTAGTGTAAACATGTATGGTCACTGTTTCTTTCTCTAGGAACCACAGTCACCCATTTTTGCGTAACAGCCATGAATTACGTTCGAACATGCCGAACAGACAAGCTGCAGAGCACTGTAGCAAAACATACTGTGGTTGTCTGTAATACTGAATTCATAAGTTCTTAATTTTTTTTTCTGGATATAGGTTAAGTATTGTACTATACAAATGTTAATCGTAACGGGAAAAAGGAATATGAAGATAAAATTTCAGAAATCGTTGTTAAATTGCCGCTGAGATTTCCTTACAAACAGGAATGGTGCTTTATGTACAGAAAAGAAGTAATTGCAGCTTCGAATAGACGCCTTACTCAAGGACAAGGAACTAGAAATCTCCGAGGTCATGAAACAGATCAGGGCTAGACCGGATTCTCAGCAACAATGAAGGTACCGTACAGTCTCATTTCAGTCAGTTGCAGGCTGTTGTTAGTGTTTACAACTCTATGATGACAGTTTCAGAACATATTTAATAATCGTAGTAGTCTAGAAAATGTTCCATTACCGGATATAACCACAGGACGGGGTCGATATCCGATAATGATTCATGACGAAACAGATTTTTGACAACTAAATATTTGTTTGTAGATGCCTCGGAATTGCGGGGCCCCAAAAACTTGTGTTATGAAAGTTCAAAGCAGTACGTGTTTTGTTATCTAACGATTATCACGTTTATTATGAAGTCGAGACTGTGAACTAAGAGCGAAAGAAGGAATCTGCTTTTAAGTAACAGGTGATGCAATAGCAGTAATATCATGGACCGTCATACGTCATGAGACTGTCGCTGCTCATTCAAACCGTGCTTCTTGTAGGCCGCCACTGATAGTAACTTTTTCTGAATGATTCTGTATTGCAAGAACTGAAATGTCTCGATACACTGGCATTTCGCCACGCACGTAATACCGCCGAATTCGAAGAGAGTGACAGTTGCAAATCCGCTGATGTGCTATCTAAAGATAATTCATAATTATAACTAAGACGTTCGACTATTCTAACACAGCCTGTAAGAGTAGTTGCATCTTGCACAGAAAACGCGTGAAATGCAGATGTAAGGTGCACCTTGTGTTACCTAGCACCTGATAACAGGAACACTGAATCACAAAAGAACCAACTTACGATGTATTCAGGACTACAGCATTTCAGTTAATTGCACTCTGTCAGGTACAAACGCGGACAAAGGATAAACAAGCATACGTGGATTGAGCATAAAATTAATAGATATGATTACAGAGCAAAACTAATAAACGTTAGTCTTTCTCAACAACAGAAAAGAACCCCATATATTCGCAAATCTCGGCAGTACTATTGAGTGTGAAAGTAACCGGAAATTTGACATATCTCCGCGGATGACTTAACTCTAGCAATACCAACGCATTTTCAATAACGTTGGTTACCAAGGGGGGGGGGGGGTTACTTCATACCAACCATAAAAAAATAATTAAAAAGTAAATTCGTTAATTTTTGTTGGCTTACATAAACAACATAGTCCTTAAAGAGGTTTATTCACAGTATACTTTGTAAAGAGACACTGAAGTGTAAGTATGGTCCTGAGTATAAAAGTATTGCATATGACATTTATAGGGAACAATTACGTCACAACTAGGACTCAAATATTGCCGCTAAGTTTAACTGAAAAATTAAAACATTTATGGAATCTGGTAGAGGACTTTCTTAAGAAAAATAAGTATTTTTCTCAAAATTTTAAAATTTACACTGAGATGACAAGGTTCATGGGGTACCTCCTAATATCGTGACAAACCTCCTTTTGCTCGACACAGTGCAGCAGCTCAGCATAGCATAGACTGGAGTCAAGTCGCTGGAAGTCCTCTGAGGATGTATTGAGCCATGCTGCCTCTATAGCTGTCCATAATTGCGAAAGCATTGCCGGTGCAGGATTTTGTGCACGAACTGACCTCTGGATTATGCCCCATGTCGGTCGATCTGGATGGCCAAATAATTAGCTCGAATTGTGCAGAATGTTCTTCAAACCAATCGCGACCAATTGTGGCCTGGTGACATAGGGCATCGTCATCCATAAAAATTCCATCGTAGTTTGGGAACATGAAGTCCATGCCGAACATAACAATTTCTAGTCAATGATCGGTTGAGAGATGGGGCCCCTCCACGCCCGAACAAAAGTGGTGACCAAACCAAAAGTTCTACTGTCACCTCCATCAACATGTTAGTGGTGGCTCCATAATGGTGTGGGCTGCGTTTACAAGGAATGGACTGAGTCGTCTGATCTAACTGAACCGATCATTGATCGGTTCAGTTCCATTCCTTGTAAACGCAGCCCACACCATTATGGAGCAACCACCAGTTTGCATGGGGCCTTGTTGACAACTTGGGTCCACGGCTTAGTATGGTATGTGCTACACTCTGTCGCGTGGGGTGGCCGGTTGGTCTGTGGCGCTTTGTCACGGTCCGCGCGGCTTTCCCCAGTTGGAGGTTCGAGTTCTCCCTCGGACATGCGTGTGTATGTTGTCCTTAGTGTAAGTTAGTTTAAGTTAGGTTAAGTAGTGCGTAAACTTAGGGGCCGATAACCTAAGCAGTTTGGTCCCGTAAGACCATACCACAAATTTTGCTATACTCTAATCCTACCACCAACTCTTACCAACTGAAATCGGGACTCGCTTTTTCTGTCGTCTAAGGTCCATCCAACACGCTCACGAGACCAGGAGAAGCGTTGCTGGCAATGACATGCTGTTAGCAAAGGCACTCACGTCGGTCGTCGGCTGCCATAGCCCACTAACTCCAAAAAATTCGCGATACTATCCTATCGGATACGTTCGTCGTACGTCCCACGTTCATTTCTGCGGTTGTTTCGTGCAGAGTTGCTCGTCTGTTACTACTGACAACTCTACGCAAACGCCGTTGTTTTCGGTCATTTAGTGTATGCGATACTACATTGTTTTCATATGAGGGCATCAGGTAACTCTCCCCCCCCCCCCCCCCACCAGCCCCTTGCTATAGCGAGAGTTAACGAAAGACCGATATTGATCCTTGTATATTGGATGAAGTCTCGATAGAATCAAAGCGATCTAACGTCGAGTGCAAAGAATACACAGCTGCAAAAACTGAAAAATCATATGATGCAGAATTACGACGATGCAACTCTGTCACCATAAATGGTGAATACTGCTGCTTAGAAACGAAATGAAATTTCGTGTGGCTAAGGACTCCCGTCGGGTAGGCCGGTCGCGTGGTGCAAGTCTATTTAATTGACACCACTTCGGCGACTTGCGTGTCGATTAGGATGAAATGCCGGCCGGTGTGGCCGTGCGGTTAAAGGCGCTTCAGTCTGGAACCGCGTGACCACTACGGTCGCAAGTTCGAATCCTGTCTCGGGCATGGATGTGTGTGATGTCCTTAGGTTAGTTAGGTTTAATTAGTTCTAAGTTCTAGGCGACTGATGACCTCAGAAGTTAAGTCGCATAGTGCTCAGAGCCATTTAAACCATTTTTAGGATGAAATTATAATGAGGACAACACAACACCCTGTCCCTGAGCGGAGAAAATCTTCGACCCAGCCGGCAGTCGGACCCGGCCCCCTCGCATGGCATTCCACCACGCTGACCTCTCAGCAACGGAGGCGGACAGATTAGAAATGATCATCTTATTAATGCACAAGACCCTAACGTCTGAACTTAAAATGTACAAATTAGCTGCTGCAGGCACCGAACACGTGACGGACCACAGGAAGTACAAGCGCAAGAGTCCAGCATCAGAGTAGGAGTGTTTTGTTGCGCATTCACAAGGGCCATGCGAACTCAAAACTTAGTTCCATAGCCACTTGTCATTGCTCCGCCTACACTGTACAGCGTGTAGATATGCTTCACTCAGCGGCTGGACATCTGAGTTCCCTAGAAGACGAAAGTAGTGAATAGGAAATCTTTGAGCCGCGTTAATTCTCTTAGCGGGAGAAAAATTGAAGAACTTGGCCGAACACCATGGGGAAAAGACACAGTCGCACATACAAAATGTGCCTAAGCCACACTGTAAATCCGAATACGACAGGGGTCGACAAAATCTCACATTTGACGAAAAGGTTCGCAAAAGACACAATTCCTCTGATAAAGGATGTCACAGCAACTAAGGAACTGCGATATGATGTTTCCACGGTGTATTTCTAACTCGTAGAAGTCTCAGATGTCAGCCTGGGTCACCTTGTAGGTTCTCCACAATATTTCAGCAAACAGACTCATTGCCACCTTGTTGACTGTTGATCTGCTCGTGTCGGTGTCGTATACACATTGACCCTTACCGTCTCCAATACACAGCCCTTGTCGCTATGTGTGCAGCCACAGTGGTGGTTGGTGGTGGTGTCCGGGTAGCTGCGCCCGGCTGCGAACTGTAGTCGGTGCCGACCTCACTCTGTGAGAACGTTTGCTCTTTATCCATTCAGTAGATGGTTCCACGGCTGATTCAGTTCTAGGACACTGTCTTTGTTAATTAGATCGTCTTGGGTCCTAATTTCAATAGCCTCTTTGATCACGCAATCTCTAAAGGAAGAAGATAGCCTAAGTACCTTGCTGTCGTAGTATTCGTGCAATGTGGAGAGTTCTAATAAATGTTCAACCAATAATGATATGGTTCAAATGGATCTGAGCGCTATGGGACTTAACATCTCAGGTCACCAGTCCCCTAGAACTTAGAACTACTTAAACCTAACTAACCTAAGGACATCACACACATCCATGCCCGAGGCAGGATTCGAACCTGCGACCGAAGCGGTAGCGCGGTTCCAGACTGAAGCGCCTAGAACCGCTCGGCCACACAGGCCGGCCAACAATAAAGGTCTTACAGTTTAAAATCTGGTTCCGAGATCTTTGTCTTACCATTATACAATCAATCTGAAACCTTCTATTGATTCCAGGTTTCTTCCACGTATATGTCTTTCTTTTACGATTCTTAAACCTAATGTTAGCTATTATTAAAATATGCTCTGCGCATAATTTTCCTAGTCCATTTCTCCTACTTATTTCCGATCTCTTCCTTTTCCAGCTATCGAATTCCAGCACCCGTCACAACTAAATTTTTCTGTCCCTTAATTATTTGAATAATTTATTCTATCTCACCATAAATTCTTTCGATCTCTTCGTTATCTGTGAAGCTAATTGACGTATAAACTTTTATTACTGTGATGTGTGTAGGCTAAGTGTCTTTTTCGGTCTTCCCATTTCTTCTTCGGTCATCCCACGCTTACTTTGCTCCATGGTTTATAATCCATCGCTACTTTACGAAGTCTTTGTAGAGACATACGAAGTACGTGTTCTTTCAATTTTTCTTTGTATTTCATTGCCTTTTGGGTTATTGGTTTCATCACTAATTCTTCTCTTATTACATAGTTTCCAATTTTGTCTTTCCTAGTGCAGCCTTTCACAGCTCTTAGAAATTTCATTTCTGATACTTCTAGGTGCCGTTAATCTTTATTTCTCACCATCCAGGTTTCCAACCAATATAATGAAGTGGGAACTGCCATGACTTTATAGAATTTCAGTTATGTCCGTTTCCTTGTTTTATCCTTCAGTGTTCTCCTCGTTGTGCCATAAATACGCTGGTAAATATTACATTTTTTCTGTATATTCATATCTTAATCATACTGGTTGGTTGTAATTAAAGTGCAGTTATTCATGGGGGTCCGGTGTGGGCTGTAATTATCGTACAGCGGAGAAACTTGGGAGACAAGGTAATGCTGAATCGATTTACTCATTAAAAAAAAAAAATTCTCCAGATTTAGCCACTAGGTACAAATCTGTCAATTTATACTCTTAGCATGACGGTATGACACCCACACTGTCATTTGACAAGCCATAACGTGAGTGAACAGTATGGCTATCGAGAAGAGAGGCCGTGAGCTGTTAGTGAAACTGTTTCATGTGAATATTAGCAATTAAAGTACTATATGGAGAAAGAACTGCCGCCTGAAAGGTCTGAGGAGATATCTCATGCCATTACATGCTACAAAGCAGATGATAATGAGATTCTAAAACACGGGTGATCTTGGTGTGACACTTGGAAGAGGAAGGCGTCCTATCGCGGTGAAAGTTATCGAAGAGGTTCCTATTCCTGTAACTGACTATGCAGCGCATGCCCCGGGTAGTCCTAGTGCCCGTACAGTGTCACGAAAATTGTCCATCTACATTTACATCTGTACTCCGCAAGCCACCTGGATGGTGTGTGGCAGAGGTAAAAAGCAGAGAAAGTCATGCGGTCGATATTACGCTGGTACCCATACAAGAGCCAGACGATGGATCAGTTGAAACCTCATGATACGCAGCAACGTTCAGAACTTTCTTACCGTTTTGGTACGGATCGCAGTTTATAACAGGTGGCAGCAAAATATTAATGGGGTGCAGGTTTTGCACTACGGGGTGCAGAGAATACACAGAACAGCCGAAATATGGGTACAGTTAAACCGCGTGTTGTGCACGAAGAGCCAATGCTTTCGCCATATGTGACTGTGTGGTGTGGGTTCACAAACGCCGTTATTCCCTGTAACTTCTTCTTTGAAGAGAATACAACCATAGAGCTTGTCAGGCATAGCGCGACGTCTGCACGTTATAGAGACTTCCTTGTACAATATACGATTCCAGCTTTGGAAGAGCACATTTGTATGAAAACCACAGTCGTTTAATGAACAAAGTAAGAGCATATGGACTATCAGACCAATTGCGTGATTGGATTGAAGAGTTCCTAGATAACAGAACACAGCATGTCATTCTCAATGGAAAGAAGTCTTCCGAAGTAAGAGTGATTTCAGGTGTGCCGCAGGGGAGTGTCATAGGATTGCTATTCACAATATACATAAATGACCTTATGGATGACATCGGAAGTTCACTGAGGCTTCTTGCAGATGATGGGTTGGGTTGGGGGGTTGGGTTGTTTGGGGGAAGAGACCAAACTGCGAGGTCATCGGTCTCATCGGATTAGGGAAGGAAGTCGGCCGTGCCCTTTCAAAGGAACCATCCCGACATTTGCCTGGAGAGATTTAGGGAAATCACGGAAAACCTAAATCAGGATGGCCGGACGCGGGATTGAACCGTCGTCCTCCCGAATGCGAGTCCAGTGTGCTAATCACTGCGCCACCTCGCTCGGTTGCAGATGATGCTGTGGCGTATCGAGAGGTTGTAACAATGGAAAATTGTACTGAAATGCGGGAGGATCTGCAGCGAATAGACGCATGGTGCAGGGAATGGCAATTGAATCTCAATGTAGACAAGTGTAATGTGCTGCGAATACATAGCAAGATAATTCCCTTATCATTTAACTAAAAAATAGCAGGTCAGCAACTGGAAGCAATTAATTCCATAAATTATCTGGGAGTAGGCATTAGGAGTGATTTAAAATGGAATGATCATTTAAAGTTGATCATCGGTAAAGCAGATGCCACACTGAGATTCATCGGAAGAATCCTAAGGAAATGCATTCCGAAAACAAAGGAAGTAGGTTACAGTACGCTTGTTCGCCCACTGGTTGAATACTGCTCAACAGTGTGGGACCCGTACCAGATAGGGTTGATAGAAGAGATAGAGAAGATCCAACGGAGAGCAGCGCGCTTCGTTACAGGATCATTTAGTAATCGCGAAAGCGTTACGGAGATGATAGATAAACTCCAGTGGAAGACTCTGCAGGAGACACGCTCAGTAGCTCGGTACGGGCTTTTGTTAAAGTTTCGAGAACATACCTTCACCGAAGAGTCAAGCAGTATATTGCTCCCTCGTACGTATATCTCGCGAAGAGACCATGAGGATAAAATCAGAGAGATTAGAGCCCATACAGAAGCATACCGACAATCCTTCTTTCCACGAACAATACGAGACTGGAATAGAAGGGAGAACCGATAGAGGTACTCAGGGTACCCTCCGCCACACACCGTCAGGTGGCTTGCGGAATATGGATGTAGATGTAGATGTAGATGTTTTGCAGCTGAAGGCCATTATACAGGAACACGTTGTTCAGATTTCAATGGAAGTGCTGCGAGCAACTGTTGATCACGTGAAATGGTTCAAATGGCTCTGAGCACTATGGGACCTAACTGCTAAGGTCATCAGTCCCCTAGGACTTAGAACTACTGAAACCTAACTAACCTAAAGACATCACACACATCCATGCCCGAGGCAGGATTCGAACCTGCGACCGTAGCGGTCTCGCGGTTCCAGACTGTAGCGCCTAGAACCGCTCGGCCACTCCGGCCGGCCTTGATCACATCGTATTACGGATGCAGCACCTCGTCGAAGTCTCCGGCGCTCCTGTTGAACAAACTGTGTAAACTTCGGTTAATATTAACATCAAATTATGCCTTTCCTACTTGTGTGACCTCTTCTGCGTACGTCTCGTTCCTAAGCCATTACATATGAACACATTTCTATACGTCTTTCTTGCTTTCACAGTACCAGATTTGCACCTAGTGAACTAAATTGGAACTAATTTTTTCCTGCGTAAATCGTTTCCGCATTAACGCATTAGCATATCTACCAAGTTTCGCTGCCATGCGGTAATTACAGCCAACACTGGATCTTTGTGAGTAGCTGCACTTTAGTTATAATCACTTGGTACAATATTTCAAGTCTTAAATACTTGAAATGGGTTATTCGTTCTATAAGTTTATTATTGAGGACTATTTTTTTCGTCCTAAGTGAATACCTAAAAAGGCCATTGTTTAGTTTTATTTGTATGAGTAGATATAGTGAGATTGTTGCTTGCACTTATTTTATTCAGGTTATGTAATGCCATTCGTAATTGTTTTCCGCTGTCTTTTATGATAACTTGCTCGTTCACGAATAACATCGTGTTAACGTATTTACTCCTCCTATTGGTCATGCTTGTTGTTGGTCTATCTCTTTTCATTCCCTGAGCATGTCATCTACACTGAAGAGTCAAAGAAACTGCCTAATATCGTGTAGGGCCCCCGCGAGCTCGCAGAGGTGCCGCAGCAGGACGTGGCATGGACTCGACTGATGCCTGAAGTAGTGCTGGAGGGAACTGACACCATGAATCTTGCAGATTTGGGTTTGGTGGCCAGCGGAACTGTTTAAACTCAGAAGAGCGTTCCTGGAGACACTCTGGACTTGTGGGGTGTCGCACTGTCCTACTGGAATTGCCGAAGTCCGTCGTAATTCACAATGGACATGAATGGATGCAGGTGATAAGAGAGGAAGCTTACGTACGTGTCACCTGTCAGACTCGTATCTAGACATATCAGTGGTCCGATACCATTCCAACTGCACACGCTCCACACCATTACACAGCCTCCACTAACTTGAACAGTCCCCTGCATATATGCAGGTTCCATGGTTTCATGACTTTGTCTCCAACCCGTGCTCGTCAGTCCGCTCGATACATTTTGAAACGAGACTCAACCGACCAGGCAGTATGTTTCCAGTCATCAACAATCTAATGTTGGTGTTGACGAGCCCAGGAGAAGCGTACAGCTTTGTGTCGTGCAGTCACCAAGGGTACACGAGTGTGCCTTTGCTCCGAAAGCCCATATCGATGATGTTTCGATGAATGGTTCGCATGCTGACACCTGTTTATGGCCCATCATTGAAATCTGTAGCAATTTTGCGGAAGGGTTGCACTTTGTCCCGCTGAACGATTCTCTTCAGTCGTCACTGGTACCGTTCTTGCAGGGTATTTCTCCGGTCACAGCGATGTAGGAGATTTGCTATTTTACCGGATTTGTGATATTCACGGTACACTCGTGAAATGGTCGTACGGGAAGATCCCCACTTCGTCGCTACCCCGGAGATGATGTGTGCCATCGCTCATGCGACGAGTATAACACCACGTTCAAACTCACTTAAATCTTGATAACCTGGCATTGTAGCAGCAGTAACCGGTCTATCAACTGCACCAGACACTTGTTGTATATAGGCGTTGCCGACCACATTGTTGTATTCTGCCTGTTTACATATCTCTGTATTTGAATAGGTATGCCTATAACAGTTTCTTTTTGGCTTCAGTGTATACAGACAGAGAAAAATGTTGGTGACAAACTACACCCTTGTTTTACTCCTTCATTTGCTTGTATTTCATGTGTTATCTCTTTACTCATGTCAGTTCTAATTCTGGTCTTCATGTACAGGCTTTCTGTGATTATATTTTTAATGACAATTTATAGTTTTTCCTAAACTTTACGGTGAATATCAGGACAGTTTGTGGACAAATCCAGCTATTGTAGTGTAGAGCAATATACTTTTATAGTGCACATTAAGTCATGTTTACGCCCATTTTAGCACTAGGTCAAATTTCGGCTAACTTTAGCCGCAAATAGTGATATTTGGGCCAGCTTTTGCCATAAAGCGTATATTTATCGTATCTTTGAGGACACAAGAAAGAAACGTGAAAATATTGCTCACATGAAAATGTTTCAGGTGATATTGTCACAGAAAAAACAGTTACCTTTTCTGGAAATTTGGCATACATCAACGCAAATTTTTCAGTGTTGTCAAAAGCCATCACACAATTGAAACCTGCTGTTATTCAATTGTACGACGCCCTGGATAATATGCAGCATGTACAGAGTAGGTAGGGTCAAGCTCGTGGTCATGTGCCTGACGAAATTAACAACAAACTGCAAAGTGTTCTCCAGCGGAATCCTGGATACTCTACAGTGTTCAAAATTAGTGGTAGTGTTTCTGGGAATACCACAACATTTGAAGACTATGATAGGAAGCTGGCCTGCAGTGACCTCGCCGCCTTCAAATACACTGTTGTGACATCCTGTGATGTCGAGAGGAGTTTTTCTAGATGCAAAACGATATTCAGTGGCAACCGTAGAGCCGCGAAGGATTAGCCGAGCGGTCTTAGGCGCTGCAGTCATGGACTATGCGGCTGGTTCCGGCGGAGGTTCGAGTCCTCCCTCGGGCATGGGTATGTGTGTTTGTCCTTAGGATAATTTAGGTTAAGTAGTCTGTAAGCTTAGGGACTGATGACCTTAGCAGTTAAGTCCCATAAGATTTCCAACACATTTGAACATTTTTGAGCAACCGTAGATCTCTGAAAATTGAAAACCTTAAAATTCATCTTGTGATCCAGTGACATTCTGCAGAAACCGTAGATTGACAGGACGTGTTGACTAATTTGGAATACTTTAAACAAGTAGTGTGGGGTAGTAAAAAATGGTTTTATTGTTTGGATAGGTGTTATTG
The DNA here is from genome assembly GCF_023864275.1 of Schistocerca cancellata. Lineage (NCBI taxonomy): Eukaryota > Metazoa > Arthropoda > Insecta > Orthoptera > Acrididae > Schistocerca > Schistocerca cancellata. Next base: position 347,525,014 of record NC_064629.1, on the reverse strand, counting down.
TTGTCACTGTACTTCGTGTTTATTTCAGACGCAGTCTAATGTTTCATAAATAAGTGCTAGTTAGTTTCAAATACTGTAAAATGTAAGTACTATCATCACAATTTCTTCAGAAGTGAATTTTGTATTACATGGTGTATAAGAAAACAGACAATAACGTTTTTAAATAAACTTATGTGAAGTCACATATTATTTTGAAGGTCATATGTACGTAAGTTTTAGTTCATAAATGTTAGCATATTTCCCTCGTTTTAGGTCACGAAAATTCGGGCCCTATGCATTACATACAGAAGCAGGTTGAGGCTACTGGCAGCGCAATTACAGATTTCCTTTGTACCCATCATTTTTTTCCATATCTGATTCTACGCCAGTTAAGGAAGTAAGAACAAAATCTGAAATAATACCAAATCCATGATGAATGTAGTACATAGGTGCTTATACAACTGATCCATAGCGTAACTTCTAGCATCTAGGTTTGAAGCATAGTCTGAGACAAAAGGCACAAATATTCTTCCAAGGTATTATACACTATCTGCTCAAAAGTGTCCGGACACCACTATGTAATGCGGAATTGACGAACAGATTTCACGAGAGGTGGACCCGCCAGTATAAAAGGAGGCGGGGAGTCTTGTGTTGTTAGCAGAGAAACAGTAACAGCAGAATGTATCGGTCGGCAGAGCTTAATGACTTCTAACGTGGTACAGTCCATGGATATCACCTGAGTAAAAAGTCCATCAGGAACATTGCAGCCCTTCTACAGCTGCCCAAGTTTACTGTTGGTGATGTGATTGTGAAATGGAAACGCGAAGAAATAACCACAGATAATCACAGGAATCACTCAGGACTTCCAAAGTGCTACCAGCAGTCCACCTAGTGCAGTGACTGTATGCAGGATGTTAAATGACTGAGCAGCTCTTTATAAGCCACACATTTCTAGTCAGTGCGACGCTTGCCAAGCGACGCTTGAGGTGGCGTAACAAGGGACGCCACTGGACGATGGAAAACTGGAAACGAGTGATGTGGAGTTATGAATCACGCTTTACCTTATGGCAATCCAATGGAAAGGTTTGGGTTCGGCAAATTCCTGAAGAGCGTTACCTGCCATTATGTGGAGTGCCAGCAGTAAGTACAGAGGAGCTGGTGTGACGATATAGGGTGTTTTTCGTGGTTACGGTTTGGTCTCCTTCTTGCACTTAAGAAGCCGCCAAGTGCGAAAGGATAGGAACATATTTTGCAGTATTGTGTACTGTGCACAGTAGAGGAACAACTAGTCACGATGACTTTTGTGTATCAGCACGATAGTGAGCTCTGTTATAAAGCAACATCGGAGAGGCAATGGTTTATTGCCAATAACGCTCCTGAAATAGATTGGTCTTCCGAGTCACGACCTGAACCCAATGAACGCGTTTGCTATGAGTTAGAAAGTTAAGTTCACTCCAGACACCAGCGTCCAGCGTCACCTCTTTCTGTGGTTTCAGCTCTTGAGGAAGAATGGGCTGCCATTCCCCTGCAGACATACAAACAACCCGCCGGAAGTGTCCGCAGCAGAGTCCAAACGTCACAAAATCGAAGAATGGACGCACCCCCTCAGTAATGTGTACTAATAAGTGTCCGGATACATTTGATCAGATACTGTGTTTGATATTTCAAAGATTAAATGCCATTCAGGGTGTTTTTATGTTATTAATTCGTTAACATTATAGGCCAGATTGAACTAAAAATTCCAGTGTTACGCTTTTTGGAAAAATATTCGTTTGCGTTACGCAGCTTTAACCTGAATAAATGTATACATTCGTGGTAAAGTTACGAAATAGTCTTGTGGTTAGCTGACAATAAGAAAGCACGAAGCAAAGAGTTTCAGTTATCCCCCAAATCACACATCACTTTCCGGTTAGACTGAACTTCAAACTAATAACCGGTAACATGCTAATAAGCTTTTTTTGTGATCCCTCATTTAACACCTGAGACATCTATGAGAAAAGAGGTTCATAAACCAGTAGGGGTGGTGGAACAAATTTCCTCAGATCTTGTATACCATCACAATCATTCTTTCATGATCTCATGGCGATACTACTAAGAATCTTTGCTATCTGTTTAGTTTTTGGACCGTTTGGGCTATATGTCAGTCTTTAATCTAATAGTTCGATACCAGCCGTCATTCAGCTTGCCTGTTGTTTCGATAAAGGTATTCATAATCCAATTTTTGGAGATATTCCTCGATTTGCCACCTGATATAAGCCTTTTGATTTACGTGCTCCTCCGCGAAAAACTTCTTGCCAACCAGAAACCAAAATTGGGGACTAAGACTCCACAGCACAGTTTTGGGAAAAGGACGGAAGCATGTTCCGACTACTGATAACACGTCACGGGTACTTAAAAGCGCTACGCAGACTAGTAGCTTAAAATCATCACAGAAAACAAGTTTCAGTCCTGGGATACGGTCGAGGAGGATCGTTTGGAAGTGTCATTGCCGTACGGGCTCTAATACCATCGAAATATAATGCCTTAAGCACAACATCTTTACCGCCTGTTGCAGCTGCTGAAAACTGTCTAAAGAACGTCGCAGGAATGAATATTAAAGCGACAAACAAGAAAACTCGACCAAATTTGACAGCCGTCTTCCTCATTCACTAATACAATGAGTATGCAGAAATGTTTCACACTAAAATTAATAAATTTAGTGACAAGAAATAGACTCATAAGATTACTGCTTGATGAACTTATATTCTCGAAAAACTGTGCAAAACACACATTCAGCAAAATCATCAAACTAGCAGAAATCGATAAATCTAGAAAACTGATATTCTCCCGATGAAACATAATGTCTTCACGGTCTTCTTAGTGAGAGGTTACTGAGACACAGAATCTGCTAACAGAACTGACATGAAAATAGATTTCATATTGTGAAGGTGAAGCAGCGCTGAAGTCCTACTTTTCACGGGCAGAAGTACGCTTTCGAGGCCAGAGAGAGAGAGTAAGAATGTATTTACGTCGGCCACTGAAGTTGACGGGTAGCATTCCTGCTGGTCAGCGTCAGCATTTCTCAGGCTCCACAGGTCTTCTGCACGTCACCTTCGATCTCATCACCTTGCTTCTCCTCCTCCTCCTCCTCCGCTGCTGGACCAAGCAAAGGGACAACCACGAATGACGCGCGCCGGTAATAGTAATACGAGTACAGCAATTAGCACAGTGTGCTGTAACCGGAGGACACTGACGCGTACTAGCTGTGTATATGACGTCATAGTGATGTCACAGTCGGCGTCTCGCAGTCTCACTCCTGGGCAATGACTTCATCTTTGCAACTATGTACGCTGCGCTCGATTTAGGGATTGTTCTCCCCAGGAGCCTTTCTCTTTTCCTCTAGCACCATCTACTAGTCACGGGGTGCAGCGTCAAGTCGCCGGACTAGCGTCAGGCTTAATGTATCAAGACTAACGGCAGAGCATGTATCAAATGTTCAGTTTGCTGCATTAACTTCTTTTACGCTAAGGAGAACTGGTGGTCGTAGAAATTCATGCAACGCGTTGCAGAACGTCGGCACCGCATTTTTTTCTCATGAGATGTCAAAGTCTTTCTCTGGAATATAGTATATGTTCGACTAACTGTCGTGAAGTTACCATTTACAATCAAAAGTCAGACTGATTCAACAAAGAAGATGAAGTATTATTCCAAGTTTTGGAAACCACGCAAATACAAAACGAATGAATGCTATGGATGATTTTACGTAACGATGCAGGCAAAGCTTCGCTGAATTCTCGTTTCCACGTCGTATGACGGCAACTCTCAACTAAGAACTCTTGCACTTATGTTTATATTCATGTTTCACAGTACACAGTTTGTTTTTGTAGTCTTGTGAAGTGCTGATCCTACTACACTACATTTTGTTTGATAGTCAGATATTATTTTGTCCATTGACACACACAAATGAAATGTCCTCGTCATTGCAATAAATAAATGTAGCTTTCTGAATGTTACAGTTATGAAAGCATCGTCTTCACGTCATTAACTTGGAATTTCAAAACGAAGTAAATCTTAAGTGAAGGAAACAATGTACGGTCCTAGTATATACCGATGTAGACACGGTAATGAGTTTTCGAGACCCACAAGAAACATTGCACCTTGGAGAAACTTTGGGGACTAATCTGTGGTACCTCGGTACAGAAACACGTAACATGTCAGATAACGAAATCACTTGGTTATCCCACATCAGTCTGTTTGGTCACAGGTCCTGTGTATAGGGATTCTGAGTGCATGTTTTGTGTGTCTTTGGTTGACATTATTCGAATCGAAGGCAAGCAGGATGAATAACGATTACTTATCGACAACACTACGCGTATCTGAATCATTGTCAGGTTAGAAGCCGGCTTTAGTCAATGTGAAGAGACGGGAGCTGAGCGTTGTCCTTAGTGTGATTTCATAATTGTAGAAAAAAATCGAGTGACAGGAAATAATCAACGGTCGCACGGAAAATATAGTCAAATACTGCAACCCACCACCTAGATCGTTATCTTGACTTAGATCCCTAAGACGTCTGATTAACAAAACAGGCGCCATGGTTAGAGATATTGCAACAGCCTACGCGTCACACTTATTCCACCACAGCGTTGTTTTTGACATCGACAGGTTGTTTTGTATGCTCTTTGGCCCAAAAAAATGTATTCTCCTCACTAAAAGACAAAGAGTGACTGGAATAATATGATGCCTTTGCACACTGTGGTGTCACCGCCAGACACCACACTTGCTAGGTGGTAGCTTTAAATCGGCCGCGGTCCAATAGTACATGTCGGACCCGCGTGTCGCCACTGTCAGTAATTGCAGACCGAGCGCCACCACACGGCAGGTCTAGAGAGACGTACTAGGACTCGCCCCAGTTGTACGACGACGTTGCTAACGACTACACTGACGAAGCCTTTCTCTCATTTGCCGAGAGATAGTTAGAATAGCCTTCAGCTAAGTCCATGGCTACGACCTAACAGGGCGCCATTAACCATTTCTAGAGAGAGTCTCACTTGTATCCTCAAGAATGCTTTATACAAATGATGGATTAAAGTTAAGTATTACAGAAGCTACGTACTTTTCTTTATAGCATTCATTACTTATCCTGTTTCAGACATCACGCCAGCCGGCGTGTGTAACGCGTGCATTTCGGCTACTTCCGAGTGGCGTGGCTGTCTTGCTACGCCACAACACACACTGAGCAGGAAAATACAGTAACGCACAGGTCACGAGTGAGTTGCAGGTTAACCTGAGCGAATATGTTCCGTGTCTGTTAACCTGACGAGTCCTGACGACACGTTACAATATTTAAAAAAATATTGCGAAAAACGACTGTTATGGCGGTGCAAGTATTCTACTCTTACACATACCCCACATCATGTGTTTCCTAGGGCTATTCTGACGCCTGCGGTGAAAAGGGTTGAATGAGATCCAGCAACACTATGCGGTTTTTCCGGTATGGATATGGAACTGAGTTTTATCAGGTGGATGTTAATGCTCAGCTACAAGCGGCTAGCGTGATGATCGTGATCTGCAATACAAAGACATAAGCCATCGATAGTGACCGGACTTCATCCCAGTTGAAGATCTATTCGGTGACTGGGACCGAAGGAATGCTGCCCGAACACGACCAGCATGAACCATTGATTACCTCTAGAGGGTACTTGTGGCGCATTGGGTAGCTTCAGTGCAATACATGTTGGATGAACTGATCTACAATAAGAGGAGCCACTGTGTATCCTTTAACTCTAAGCGACGGCATCATAGTCCATATTGACGTTTTGCAAAATGCTCAAATGTGTGTGAAATCTTATGGTACTTAACTGCTAAGGTCATCAGTCCCTAAGCTTACTCACTACTTAACCTAAATTATCCTAAGGACTAACACACACACCCATGCCTGAGGGAAGACTCGAACCTCCGCCGGGACCAGCCGACGTTTTGAATGCCATTGTGGAAGGAGTCCTCACACGATTCATACCACCATGTCATTTTTCCTCCTTTACCTTCTACAATCATTACTGCACCACGCATCAGCAATGTTCAGAAACCATCTTCCAATGCCCACATTAACGTTGTGCCTAATGCTGTTTCGTGATCTCTAAATACCTACTTTTGTGGATATGGATGTGCTCTATATTTCAGTTTTAATTGCCAACTGCTTGTAAGTCGACTACTACGTACGGCAACATCAAAGATTGCTTACATGTCTGGGTGTACAGAAAGCAATATGCAACACTCTACGTCAACTCTGTTGAGAACTCAAATGGGAATCTATGGACAGAAGATGACGTTCCTTTCACGAAACATTACTGAGAAAGTTTAGAGTACCGGCATTTGAAGATGACTGCTTCCGGCAACGTTCATTTCACAAAATTATCACGAAGATAAGAGAATTCGGACTGATACAGAGGCATAAAGACAGTCGTTTTTCCCTCGCTCTATTTTTGAGTGGAACAGGAAAGTATATGACTCTAGCAGTAGTAGAACAAAGTACCCTCCGCCGTATACCGTACAGTGGCTTTCTGAGTATGTATGTACCTATATGTAAGTATCGCTCTATCGACATGTCGAGTGGGATTGCTCATCCTTAGAGTTAGTTCGGCGAACAAACTCGATTGCCTAAATCCATGCAGTACACACATATAATAAGCAAACTAAGTTCGAGTGAAACTTCCTGGTAGTTTAAAACTATGTGCCGGACCATGACTCGAACCAGGGACCTCTACCTATCGTTGACAAATGCTCTACCATCTGAGCTTCCCAAGGACGACTCTCAGCCTGTTCTCACAGCTTTGCTTCCGCCAGTACCTCGCCTCCGATATTCCAGACTTCACAGAAATTCTCCTACCAAACTTGTCGGACTAGCACACCCTGAAAAAGGAATACTGCAGAGACATGTCTTAGCCTTAGCTTAGCGGGTGCTTCCAGAATGAATTTTTGTACGCCGTAACGGTATGTGGGCTGGTATGAAACTTCCTGGCAGTGAAAACTGAGTGCCAGGTGGGGTTAGACTCCCGATCTGGCACACTGTTTTAATGAGCCACGAAAAATTCATAAGAATCCGCTACAGAGTGAAAACTTCAGTTTGGAAAGTTCAAGTACTGCGCGGAGTGGCCTCGCGGTTTGAGGCACCATGTCACGGATAGCGCGGCTCCTCCCGTCGGAGGTTCGAGTCCTCCCTCGGGCATGGGTGTGTGTGTCGTTCTTAGCGTAAGTTACTTTAAGATAGTATAAGTAGTGTGTAAATCTAGGGACCGATGTCCTCAGCAGTTTGGTCCCTTAGGAACTCACACACACAAAGTTCAAATGCATCAACAGAAATCAGTAAAATTTCTAGGATGCAATACACAATGGGATTAAAGACGTTAGCTGCCAGTGGGCATTAATTTAATTCAATGGGGCCAGCTGAAAATTTGTTGTGGCCCAGGATTCGAACCCAGGTCTCCTGTTTACTAGGCAGATGCCCTGACCACTGCATCATCCGAACACAGTGGCCGCCGCAACCGCACAGACTACCTTAACACGCCTCCTGTCAGATCCAAATTCTCAACTTATACCACATTCTATTGACGCAGATGCCATTTTGATCTTGCAGCCGCTATGAATCAAGACATAAAGAATTAATAGATTAGCTGCCAGTGGGCATTGGTTTATATGACTGGGGCAAGTTGAAAATTTGTGGCAGGTCGGGAGTGGAACCCCAGGCTCCTGCTTACTAATCAAATGCGCTGATCACTTTGCCATCCAAACATAATGCTCACTACAACCGCACGGACTACTTTAGCACATTTCCCCTAATACGCAAATTCTCAACTTACAACACGTACTATTAATGAAGTGCCCCTGCCCATTAGTCTCATTACGCGCTGCGCCCGCCGGGGTGGCCGAGCGGTTCTAGGCGCTACAGTCTGGAACCGCGCGACCGCTACGGTCGCAGGTTCGGATCCTGCTTCGGGCATGGATGTGTGTAATGTCCTTAGGTTAGTAAGGTTTAAGTAGTTCTAAGTTCTAGGGGACTGATGACCTCAGAAGTTAAGTCCCATAGTGCTCAGAGCCATTTGAACCATTTTTTACTCGCTGCATCTCGCCGATTCCTTTAAGAGTTCGAGCTTGGTTTCCATCTACACTGGAGGGATCATTGGATCACAATTAAGGCGATAACGGCCAATGATCCCTTGAGTGCAGATACACCGCGAACTCTTAAGGAAATAGGCGAGATGCAGCGAGTAATGAGGCTTATTAGCAGTGGCAGTACACCAGTAGTGTGTGGTGTAAGCTGAGAATTTGGGTCTGACGGTCCGTGCGGTTGTGGTGACCAATGTGTACGGGTGGTGTAGTGGTCAGCGCATCTGCTTAATAAACAGGAGACATAAGTTTGAATCCCGGTGTGGTATAAATTATCAGTTTGCCCCATTGATATAAATCAGTGCCCATTGAGAGATAATGTCTTTAATTCCTTTGTGTCTTGATTCATAATGGCTGCAGGATCCAAATCGTGTCAAAATAGACACAATTTACCTAGGATTCAAGTTGTGAAATAACTAAATAAAGTTATAATCATTGAATAACTTATGACTTAATGAATAAAATCAGTTTCTCAAAAATGAACCAAATGTTACAAAATTAATTTAATACTACAACAGCAGTGGACCACTAATACCGAATTTCATCCCAGCTAAACACCAGTATGCCGCTTCCGACAAGTGGACGAAGTCCGATAAACTTTCCAAGTGTCGGCATCATGCTTGAATTACAACTCAGTCTGCACTATAGACCTAAGCGTTGTGTATCCATTAAAATTATAAATCTCAGAAGCACTGCCCAAGAATTTTACAAAATCCCTAGAAAGTGTAGCTGTTTTGCTAGTCAAATCAACCCTTCAACTGTTCGTTATACAGTCCATCTCTGAAGACAACAAAAACGGTTCTGTTCAGCACACCAGAGATCTAGAAAAATTTTAAGCGTCGCCACGAATCGTAGCAAGTCCTGCGAATATGCTATCACTTCGTCGCCCAGAAAGAAGTGTACAGTGTTCACCAAGGCGCCTGTGCTCTTCCTGGATCCCATGAAGAAGTATCACTATTTAATGTTGTGAGAATGGACGTTTAAGTACTGCACAGTTCACGAATACATCTGTTGACGTCGATGTATATTCTACTGGCTGTGTAAATTTCTGTATCAATTAGTCCTTTACCACTGGAAATGGAAATGTCGTGTGGCTAGGGCCTCCCGTCGAGTAGACCGGTCGCCTCGTGCACGTTTTTTGAGCACGTCGATGAGGATGAATTGATGATGAGAATGACAACACCACATCCTGTCCCTGAGAGGAGAAAATCTTCGACCCCGCTGGGAATCGAACCCGGGCCCCTTGGCATGACAGTCTGTCGTAATGACCACTCGGCTACCTGGGCGGACCTTTACGCACTGAATTGCTTATATTAAATGCTCATTCGCTTAATATTACTGTTTTGCCGCTCTGTTGTGGGTGCTCGTGACTCATCCTGCTACAAGATCAACAGAAGTGGAGGGTCATGTCTCTTCAAGGATGTGGTCTAAGTAATAGGATGACTGACGATAAATTGCCCTTTGGAGAATTTAAACGTGAATGATACCTCCCACATACAGCCTCACATCCTTGACACCACCTTAACAAAAATAATCGTGATGCACTTAAATAAATAGCGGACGAAAATTCTTCAGGATTTGATAAACGCTAAGTGATTGAAAGTCCTGCTCCACTGTATGCCTAACATTTTCATATAGCGACTTTGGGGAAAGAGAATGTGGGCAACGTAACTATATATCATAATGTAAATGTAATATCCACTAATGCTGTATCCTGTGGTCACCATAAAATAATTTCCCGAGCTTTAATCATTTTACGGCAGAGATTAAAAGTTATTAAAACGTGACTGTTTTCTCACGGAATACAGCGATTTTTAATCTTTTCTCTGGCTCGTTAAGTTTAACATAAATAGCATGGTGTGAAGTTACAGAAGTTTCGACATGTCTCGTGACGCCATGCAGATGATTTTCGTGTTAGTTATAACGAAACGGAGATAAGAACAATACAATACCCAGTCTCCGAGCACGGAATATCTCCGCCCCAGCCGGTAATCGCATCCTGGTCCCTGCAGTTAACAATGTGATGAACTGACCCGTGGCTACAGAGGCAGACAGCAAGTCTTCTTCGTACAGACTTTTACAACAAGACCTCTGCGACAAAGATGTGATGCGCCGACGTTCTGAAAATATACAGGGCATACTTTTATAGGGAACGTCCGGAGCACATAGAAAATCTAGAGAATTTCGACAAAATGGCGAAAGGAATGTTTACCTGCGTACATCATATGCAGCTCCTAGCCATGTCTGTAACTGTCTTTCGTTGTGTAACTACGCTTAAAAAGTTCCATAAACCCACGCTAAGCTCTTCTATTCATAGGAGCCGAGTGGGACATGATATTTACGGTGTCCAGGAGTGTGTGCAGTTTCATAATCATATGATTATCCTCTGAACTTCACATAAGGAAACTTCATGTACAGAGCTCTAGCCGAATGTTACAAGTTGCTCTAAGCCTACAGGGATTGGAAATAATATACAAGCACCGCGAAAAATGCATGCTGTAACATAAATGCAGATGCTAGCCACGCCCGCAGGTAGTGCTGTGGCATTTGACCACAAACGGTACCTGTTCAGTGACCACAGTACCTTGCAAATGTCAGTCGAGATCACAACAGTGTTCTGTGTAGTAGTGAGTGCTTTATGTCGAAGCTAAGTGAATTCGAGGGCGTGAAAACTGTTGGTGATCGTATCCTGTGTACTTCCATGCCCAAGGAAGACGAAGTTTTTGGTGATTCAAGATGCACTGTAACAAAGATTTATACCACCTACAGGGAAAGCAGAAAAAGTCCTCCGCCAAGTCTCAGAATGGACGAATGTGTGTCGAGTGATCGTGACAACGGTCTTGAAGAGGGTTGCAGTAGGGTAGCAGTGTATTTTCTGACGAAAAACACTGACTCAGTATTCGTCAGCATTTTTTTTTTCGATGCATTATAACAGATGATGCAACTGCCAGGCCATCCCTGTGGAGGTAGAGGAGAGAAGAAGGAAGTATGAGGTAGGCAATGGGGAAGAAGGGGAGAGGAGATCAGCCAATCACGTTACATTGACGTCATCGAACTCCCGGCCAGTCGCTACGGGTCCCTCACTGCTCTCAGCCCATAGGGAACATACAAGGTCTGTGCTCAGTAAGTAACAGCCAGACTGCAGTCGTAGTTTTAATTGTGTATTTAGTTATAAATAAAAATGTATATTGTTTATTAACTATAATGTCTTAATTCCTATTTACTTAGAGCAATTTCACTAGTCATTGTAGTGAGATAATTAGAACAAACAATATGGATCATTCAAAGACCATAACTGAATTGCCCACCCCATTAGCTGAATGGTCATTGGATTACCACGCACGGGGGCCTGGGATTGATTCCCGGCTGGGGAAGGAGATTTTTCTCCCGTCAGGGACTGGGTGTTGTGCTGTCCTCATCGTCATTTCATTCTCATTGTCGAATGCATGTCGCCCAATGTGGCGTCACACTCAATAAGACGTGCACTTGGCGGCCGAACTTCCCGCCTGGGAACTCCCGGCCACTGACGCCGTACGCTCATTTCCATTTCCATAACTGAATTGGGAAACTGGCTATGAAAACTGATAGAAATTTGTCAGACTGTCAGAAAATTGGTAAATTGATCGTAATTATTGTTATGAAATTATTGGAATTGCTAGGATAGACGAAAATGCAGATGTGTGTAAATGCATCGATTCTTGCAGAAAAGATTTGTACAATGTGCGTTGTAAAAAATGTTAAGATGACAAATTAATTACAGATCCTTTTTTCAATGCATGTTGCGGGCTTTATAATAAAAATGATGAGCGGTGTGGCCCTCAACTACATACCCTCTGAGTCAAAGTTGAAATATGAAAAGTTTTGGCTGGTTTCGTTATCTAAGGGCTGGGATACGTAGTTGCCGCATTACAAGCCAAATTCTGCTGATTCTACAGTACACAATATGAATATACACATGAATCGAATGGTCCAAGGTTCCTATCACTCGGCAGTTGCGAATTTTGATTATTATATAGAAATTTATAAATGAAAGATTGCAGTTAAGTAAATTCTGCAGGTACTACATTAACGACTTTAAATGATGAGTACGATAGCAGAAGTACCTTTAAGAATGCCCTTTATTACTGTCAAACAGCCGGCCGAAGTGGCTGAGTGGTTCTAGGCGCTTCAGTCTGGAACCGCGCGACCGCTACGGTCGCAGGTTCTAATCCTGCCTCGGGCATGGATGTGTGTGATGTCCTTAGGTTAGTTAGGTTTAAATAGTTCTAAGTTCTAGGGGACTGATGACCTCAGATCTTAAGTCCCATAGTGCTCAGAGCCATTTCAACTATTTTACTGTAAAACACTTATTGGTGTCGATGGTCCAGCGATTAAATAAAATATAAGTTGAATAAAAGGGAAACAATAGACTCCTACTTCACGTAATTAGTTATGAACAACAACATAGCTCGCGAGATATTGACTTCTAAACACGTACAACGTCTTCACTGCAGAAGCCACAGAAATCTCACAAGTGCACAAGATGGCACTACGAAACATTTCTATCTCCTGCGACCACGCGCAAAATGCTCGACTCTTCAAGTCTTTCCCATGACTGTACGTTGCTGCTCCACATCCAGCCTTTCCCGTGACAGTGCGTCCGTCGCGCTGTACTGTCCAGGACTCTCTCCTGTCCTCTCCTACACTGTCCAGAACTCCCCTGTCCTCTCTCGAAACAATGTTCCTCTCCCACTTCCATACAGTCTCTCCACGTGTCCTTTTTGAAACAATCTCTGTGATTGGCTAGGGCGCTCCCGCCCACTCTCTAAGCCAACGCACACTCATAAACATAATGAAACACATTCGAAACACTGGATTTACATTTAAACAACTTGAAGTTAAATAAGCATTCCTACGGCTGGACGATCAACACGCTCTAACACACATTGTTAAATACATAAGCAAATCAAATGAGCACATATCAAAGGAATGGAAACAAAAGGTAGGCCAGTAGCCTAATGTCTCTGTGCTTTCTAAAACACAGTAAATATTTAACCAGTTCCTTCATGAATAGTATACATCGGATATAAACAAAGTCAGAGCCGAATAAATACATTTACAAGCATGCTGCTACAGTTTTTTAGTGTAACTGTGGAGTTCTTACGGCCAGACGTGATCGATAGTAATCGGCCACCTTGACCTCCGTAACTCAGGTAGTATTCAAGTTACATGCCTGTAATGTATACCAATTCAGGTTTACACTAATAGCTTTCTGAAGACACATCGATCGACAAAATCGGATGAACCGTTTAGATTTTGGAAGTTCGTTGCCTCGTGTTACTTGTATAATTTATCATCAGATACTAAACTTTAAACTAATAAGGATATGAAAGTCTTATTACACCATCAGAGTCGTGATGCAAATAATGGTAATGTACATGTCTCTTTTTGAGGTATCATGATTCATCTGGCAACTATTAATTTCCATACTAACTGTGAAATGTCTGCCATTAAGGTTTCATGAAGTCCGCCATCTTTGACAGTCCAGGCATGTCTCCTTCATCGACACAGCGTCACCATGGAATTTCCAACCATGCCTTCGGCTGTTCCACGTGGTCCGGCCATTGTGCGGCATCATGCGGTTGCTAACGAGCCACGGTTTGCTGAGCGGCCCGACCGGTGGCCGCCAACTCTGAACTTAAAATATTTCCAAGGCACCACAACTCGTCTGTTACCTCACAATGTTACACCGAAGTCATAAAGACAGTGTGGGATCGGAGCCAATTATCGATACAAAGCACAGTTTAAAAGCAAGACTTCGTAGCCAGCACTGAGTTTCTGCTGCTTGGATTTGGATGAAAGTTCCATCAGAAAAAAAAAATGCAAGGCCAAAATACACCTACACCCATACCTGGTGGTTTTAATTAAATATGGAGAAATAATGCAGAATCAATTCAACTGAAAAACTTTGAATGTGCTTCTATCGTACATCATACCATTAGATACTGGTACGATTACTACTACAAAAGGGGGTCATTGTGGCACCCATCAGTATCCAGAAGGGTTTGAAAGCGCAGGATTGCATTCTCCACAGCAGAACGAAGCATGTTTGTAGGTATGCTGGATACCTATCTTGATATACTGCACTTCAGATAAACACAGAGGGAATGAGATCAGGTGGTCATGCTAGCCAAGCATTTGGAAATGATCAGATGATAAGTCGATAGTTTCCAAATGTGTTTCGGAGAAACAGGTGAACTTCACAAGCAATGTGTGGTGAGGCCCTATCTTGCTTGAAAACTGTTGAGTTCAATGTGTCTATGTGCTGTAGGGCGGGTATGACATGCTGGCGAAGCATGCTGCAGTAACGCTGGCCATTCACACTGCACGTCTTTGATCCTTGAGCGCCAACATCTTCGAAAAAGAATGGGCCTATAATGAACGTAGCCGTGAAGCCACACCAGACGGTGACGGGTTTACCATACAGAGTTACTTCATTCACAGTGACTGGCGGTGTCGATCACCACACTCGGCAGTTCTGTGTGTTCACCTCTCCTGTCAGAGAAAAATGATCTTCATCTGTCCATAGGATGGTCCAAGGCCAGCCCTCATCAACTTAAATCCTTGCGAGAATGTGGAGAGCGAAATCAACACGTCGTTGTACGCCCTGTGGTGCAAGCTGCTATACGATATGGATCTTGTACGGATACCATTTGAGAATGGTTTGAAGCAGCTTCCGTACAGTGGACCACGGGGTGCTCAACTGTCGTGATATGGCATGTGGACTGCCTTACGACTGGGAATTGCGCGCAGCGTTGTCTGCCATAGCAACAGCCATTTCATCAACCACCTGTGGTGCAACCGGCCGTTGGCCTCTTCCCAGACTGACGTCCAGTCCTCCAGTTGATTCAAACTTCTTCATCAAACTGCTCATCACAACAGATGGAGAAAGAGGACACATCCATAATCCTTTCAGACGGGGATATTATCGGAGTGCAGCTGGAGCATTACTTTTGTTTTGTTAATAGAGCTTCACCAATAATACCTTGCTCCTTTTATCCAAGCTCATGTTGACACGTCAACAAGTGCACTGTGACTCATTAGGTGTGTGAGACTATGAATCACGATGAGTGATCACGGCACTTGGTGCCCATAGTTGGGACGGGAAAGTGGTGCTGTGAACCATGGAAATCATGCACCTCATATGCTGGACATTAATGCCACCAAGTTTGGTACTCGTACAGCAATTAGTTCGCGTGTTATAACGTATTAAATAGGAAAAGTTTAATTATAGCCATCCAGTATGTAATGAAAGAGTCCTTACTGTAACCACTCAGCCATCTTGCCACTATGAAAAGAATCACCTATAAGTAACATAGTCATCAAAGAAGATTCTGAGCTGTTTTCAGATTTGACGGGCGCCAGCTGTATTCTGCTCTCATGCCATCTTGAGGTGGAGTCCCGGCCAGGCAACAGGGAAGCAGGGCTACGTCACATGGGATATTTCCTTCATCGGTTATCAGCTCTGTCCTCTGCTCCTAGTCTGTAGATAGAGGCTTATGTAGTTCCTTTGGGCCACATATTTTGCTACATTTAATAATGTGTCCAAAATGTGCTTCTAGTAGACGTGATTTCTACAGGCCAAGCTATACATAATTTTTCAGGACAATAATGCAGCCACAACAGAAGCAGGCAGTAAGAGAAGCTAAGCATCTGAGAAGAATGTTCAAAATTAGGTGGAATGATAAGGTGAGGAATGAAGAGGTTCTCTTCAGGATCAGGGAGGAAAGGAATATATGGAAAACATTAACAAGAGGACGGAACAGGATGGTAAGTCATCTTTTAAGACATAAGGGAATAAATTTCATGGCACTGGAGTGAGCTGTAGAGGGTAAAAACTGTAGAGGAAGATAGAGATTTGTGTGAATCCAACAAAAAATTGAGGACGTGGTTTGCAAATGGTACTCTGAGATGAAAAGGTTGCTGCAAGAGAGGAATTTGTTGCAGGCCCAATCAAACCAGTCAGAAGACTGATGAAAAAATATTTGTATTCAATGAAATCTTCAACGATTATTTCTACAAAATAGTGACAAGTTTAGGTAATGATGATTGGAATGAATAGCGATAATACACACTCAACTCCAAATTAGACCACAAAGGCTCAATAATATTGAGATCTGGTGACTGTGGTGGCCAGTGGACATGTAAAAATTCATCCTCATGCTGACAAGACCAGTCCTGGACAATGGGATTTGTGTGAATAGGGGCCACAAAATTTTCAAAATAACGTGTCCTTTTCATCTCCGGTTTATTTCGCCATATCCGGACCTGAGATGCGGCACACTCTAACTTCTCGACCTCGTATTCTGGCGTTGCATTTTGTGAAGCTCCTGTCTCTCAAATCTTTGTTCGCGATTTAGATTTTCGTTATGAAATCTCCCATTTCCATTTCCTCTGTGAAATTTTTTTTACGGTGATAACTATTTTGGTGAGATTACTATAATTCCAGTTCTGGTACCCATTTCTCTGTCAACTGTTCCCATTACGTGACTTGAATTTCAGCGCCTCTTCAAGCTTCACAATAAAATCTGAAATTGTTGGGCTGTGGGCAGTATCCTATTGTAGATACACCGTTAAGAGTCTCTTGAGTGTTGTGATTTCTGTCAGCACTCCCAGCGGACTTTTTACATGCGCCAACTTGGAGACCTCACGAAGACAAAAATCCCGCATCGATCCGCTTCGGTGTTTGAAACTTGGTCCATTCAGGAACTCATTCTGAAGTCAGGTTTGCGTCGCTTCACTCCATAATTTGTTCAGCAAACAATTCTCAAACACTTCGTAGGCAGTAAATGAAGTAGTCATTAAATTTGCCCGTAATTTTCCATTGCCCTAAAGTTGCCTCTAAGGGAACTTAATTTTTGCCTCGTCCAACATTCCTCTCACAAAATCATCGCTACACGAAGCAAGAAAATCAACTGGATGGTATTTTCCTTCATTTGAAAAACATTTTGTCGTTCCTGAATTAACTCATGAAACAACTGTCAAGGGTTAGCCTGATTTTTTGCTAAGGAATTGAATTCTGATCTCATGTCTGCTGTTCATGTGGCAAAGCTTCTTTATTTGATCGTGATTCACAATGTTCTCTGTTTTTAAGCACTTCCCTTTCACATTCTGCTACTCTACCTGACAAATTGTTAACAGACTTATTGGACAAGTCCTAAGCGCATTTTGCCTCTGCACAGAAATTTTCACTTCGCCACTCTGCTCATAATATATCTTTTCCAACTTGTCCCTGCAAATTTCCTTTTCTGCCCAGGCGAACCTCCTCAGAAATTTTGTGTACATCTGCCCTTAGAGCTTCTAATTTTGCATCAGTCATCCCTCGCATATAAGATTTAATTTTCTTCACCTCAGCTTTTATGTTTCTCCTACACTTGTCTCCACTGAACCTATCTCTATTTCTAAAGAACCTACCTCTGTACCCAGTACCTCCATTTTAAAGTTGAAATGCATTGAATCATGCCTAATTACATATCGATTGTGTACATAGTTCCGCGCAGTCAGCGCGTACACAACTTTCCCACTAGAGCGCGCCCCGCTAAGCACAACAGCGCAGGCGCAGCGCTCGTCTGTCTCCGCACTACGAGATGGCGCTGTCATAGAGATGGACTAAATACTGCTTCCGCCGATCCGTGTATTAATATGTAACGCAGCCAATGAGACTGCTGCTAACAGGATACGGATCCTGTACACCTCCCGTAAACTCGACCCTCCTCACCCGCTTGTCTCCCCGATCCTCACCCACCCCCGCCCGCTGCTGCGCCTGTATTCCCATGTCCCACCCGGTCTCCATCTCTCAACCCTCCTTACCCTCTCCCAAGGTGGCTTCCGCCAGCTCCCCCTCCCTGATGATGTCCTCCTTCCCTGCATCTACCCCTCCTATCAACTTTGATCCTCCCCCCACCTCCTGTGTCCTTTCCTTTAGGCACCCTCCTTCGCCCCCTTTCCCTTCCCTTCTCTTTCCTTTCCCCCCTCCCTCCTACCCTCTCCCCCGGGCTTCCCCTCCCCTTCCTCCCTCCTCCTCTCTCCTTTGCCCATGCCATCTCTGCTCTCCCCTCTCCCATTTCCCCTTCCTCCTCCTCCACCTCCTCTCTTGGCAGGTCCCCGGACTCGTACACGCTCAGTGAACATTCGCGCGCCAGAGATCATCGCCATCAGTGTTTAGTGTGTGTGCATCGTTTTGTGTTTCGTGCAGTTCCAACTCAACTGTTCACATGTGCCATCGCCGTTCTCCGTGTTTTGTGCGCCGTGTCTCCAAGTGTTAGTGTTTTTTTCGTCCAACGTGAACGGCTTCTTGTTTCTTGTTTTTTTGTATCTCCATTTTTTGCCCGCCGTTTTTTGTATTGTATATATCACCTCTCTGTCATGTTTATTGTTCCACTTAAGGCTGAAGAGCAGCGTACTATGCTGCTGCCAGCCCGCCTGTATGGGTGTTTAAAATTCCAATAAAGGAAAAAAAAACAACTGCTGCTAACGTAGAAACTTTTCTCCTCGTGGATCACACTCGCGCAGTGATACATGAACGCGCGAGGTATTATAACGAGTGTACAGACCTCCGATCAGTCAGTCTGCATTAGTCTGCATTGGTCTGTAGTCAAGTTTCAGTCTGCGCCTAATAAGATTATCATATTCCTGTACATAGCCATGAAGATAAATGTATAGAAACTTTGTCAAGTATCAGTGATATGTGAGATAAAGATTAACGTAACAAGACAAAAGGAACTTCAGATTGACAATTGAATCCAGAAACAAGTTAAGTAATTTTATGCTTTTATTATGTTAATAAATGTGTGTGAAAATTAATCAAGTTCTGTTTAAAGTTGGTCACCGTCAACCTGCTACTCTAAGCGTGCAAGTGGCATTTCTATCGTCTGACCTAATGGCAGAAGATAAACACGCCACGATAAGACCACGAGACATATTTCTGACACTCGCCTACTTCGTTAGAGCGACGAGTAAAATAATCTGATGGTGTGTGTACCGAAGGTCTTACAGTACGCACACCGCAATATCCCTTCTAGGATTTCGGACTACCTGACCCAATAATATCGTCTCTACCAACACTACCACGTTCAGATTTAGGACTAACTGGCCCACGCAAAATTATCTGTGCCATACGCGCTGGGTGACTGCTTAATAATTGGCAGCTCCATTACTGATGGTAACTCTGCGGGTTCACACATATTAATACTATCGGTACATGTACTTAACTTGTTGGTCATAATGGCTGCTTCTGGTGTAGTACTGCTGCCAAAGTGTAGATACTGCCGGTGGAGATGCCGTTGCCGATGCAGATGAACTCGAAGTCGGCAACACTGGTCCGCGATGGCGTGGCTGCCGCTGCCGCTATGCCGGCGTCGACGCCTCCGCCGCTGCTGGCCACTGCAGACTCGAACTGAGCACGCCCTACGTAGCCTTCTCCCTCTTTCTTGAAGCTGCACCGCTAGCTTCCCCACACCTACTTTTGATACCTACCTTCATGCACGCAACTGCTGCAAAATCTTATGTTTTGAGCAGCAGCGCAAACTGTGTATCATCAATAGATTTTTGAACATGAATTACAGAATACCGTAAAGGGATTAGACTCATGTCCCGAACGAAAAAACCCCATTGCGACAGTACCTAACGGTTACTGCTGCTGAGTTGCTCTTTGAAAACAGCAGTCCATACAAGCAAATCCGTTGCGACTTTACTTGTAGTTACACGGACTTAAGATACTTGGGCTATGCACGACTCTGTTTATAGAGAATAGCTCGACTTAGTCATAGAGTCGAGCCACGCACGTCTGCTTTCGTGTCCCACAGTTAATTCGCTGCAAATAATACCTAAATTAGATGTGATCATACAGTCAGTCTATGCTTTGGCTAGAATCGAGAGTTAATAAAATACAAAATATAAGTTAATGGAATAATAAAAAAATGGCTCTGAGCACTATGGGACTCAACTGCTGTGGTCATAAGTCCCCTAGAACTTAGAACTACTTAAACCTAAGGACATCACGCACATCCATGCCCGAGGCAGGATTTGAATCTGCGACCGTAGCGGTCGTGCGGTTCCAGACTGTAGCGCCTTTAACCCCGCGGCCACTCCGGCCGGCCAATGGAATAATAACAAGGGTTCTGTTCTAACGTCTTTAATTGATGTAGACGACAGAGAATGATGTTCATTCAAGAAACGACATCTGAAGTAAAGAGGAATTGGTCCTACAATATTCAGTTAAAATACAGACGGACAATACTCTTACCAAATGCGGTAAAGTTACTTTCAGAGCGTTACGGGAATGATATCAAAATCCCAAAAGTAAATAGTGATGAAAGACTCGCGGAGAACTAAGAACACCGGCCTGAGTGGCCGAGCGGTTCTAGGCGCTACAATCTGGAGCCACGCGACCACTACGGTCGCAGGTTCGAATCCTGCCTCGGGCATGGATGTGTGTGATGTCTTTACGTTAGTTAGGTTTAAGTAGTTCTAAGTTCTAGGGAACTGATGACGTCATATGTTAAGGCCCATAGTGCTCAGAGCTATTTTGAAAACAAAGTACGTTTCGTGATCGCAGTAGATGAAAGATTCACCGCTCAGAACAGTTCAGCATTCTGTATGATGATTCTGAGATTAACACAGGTGATACGAAGAGTAGTAACTAATATTCTGTCTATTCTCACTTCTGCAAACCAAGCGGCCAAAGTCCTGCTCTGGAGCACATTCAGACCTCTCGGTATGTAAAGTCCCTTCAAAAGTAATAGTATTGTAGCGGCCGTTCACCGCCCACAAACAATCACCTATACGACTGAATCGCGCATCTTACTATAGACTGATACCACAACTCGCCACAAAGTGTCCTTCAAGATCTAACGGAAAAGTGTCCTCAACAGTTCAAGTCTCACAGCTGCCGTCCACGGGCCAGTATCCATCACTTATCGTCTGAATCACACAACTTACCAGAAGCGGGTCTGCTCTCTTCCAGCACAAACGTAAAAGTGTCCACAATTGCTCTCTTGAGCTCTGTACTCGAGAATCCCAGTCTCCACTTGAGTCTCTTAGTGTTCCCCACCACCTGCTTTTCCATTGGTTGAAGGCCGTCCCCACCAAAAACATGTCGTTCTTAAGTTCCAGAGACATGATTTGACAAAACAGGACTACTTCCCTGACTAAACTAATATATTACAATACTATGTAAATAAAGAAATGACATAAACTTTCGGTTGCATTCAGATCATTTACAATAATTATAAGTAACAGTTGGTTCATAAGTAAATAATCCAGCATATTTGTGTGAGTGTGCTTACTATAAATGACAACAAATTGTCGTTAAATATTATTTAAACAATTATTTATGCCTTCTAGACAGTAGTGTCGTTTGATTAATAGAAAATTGTTTATTAAATAACTACACAAATATAACAATGTGAGAAGTATTCCTACTGCATTCATTTGCTGTGTAGGTGTGCAGAATACGATGTTCTGACATACATTTGCATCAGGAAAAACATAAAAGAAGTCCTAAATCAGTGAATAAAATAGACACAGATACGTAGCTTTAAGGAATGATAGCTATAGTGCAATACTATCATCTGAGATATCGTTTGTTGAAATCATATGGAGCGATTAAAAGTTCGTAATGCAGAGGTTCATTGATTAAAAGTTAATGTACTGTGAAATATGAACTTCTGTTGTTTCAAAGGTATTGCGATGTTGTTGTGTCATTGGATATGTCTCATTCTTCCGACATCGCAAATGTATTCAGATTTGCATTAATATATGATGTGTGTCATTGTCGAATCTCAAAGAGCTTTAACTAGGCCATTTTTCAGACCGTCTGACATTTTGCCATTTCCTGGAACTTATTCTTCACAAAGGCAATGCGAGCATCAGCCATCCAAATTCCCAGCTCTGGGATTTACCAGTTTCCGGCGACGCGCTCATTGTCCCTGCACCAGGACTCGTTCGTACCGGTCATCTAGCCGGAAGCCAGAATTGCCCTGAGACCTGGGCCCGCTAGCGCTCGGTCGTGCAACAAATTCATCTTACCTCGTACGAATACTGGGCGACCGATTAGCTCACCTACATAAACATAACATTACACTATCGTCTCCACAACAGTGTCTACGTGTGTGCATTAAGATAATTCGTTAAACGTTCATGTAATTTGGAGGATCATATCGATTTATTGATATTTGAATGCTATGGTCTTGTCTGGCCTTGATCCACAAATGAGTTGATTATTGAATAAACCTTTTGGCTCATATGCTAAAATATTTCATGATTTCTTGAATACGATCCTCTCCCCAATATTTAATTTATTTGTAGAGGAGTAAACTGAGAGATTCATTAATGAAGTTAGATGTCCTATTCTATTCCGTTAATGAATATGCTAAATACACTCCTGGAAATGGAAAAAAGAACACATTGACACCGGTGTGTCAGACTCACCATACTTGCTCCGGACACTGCGAGAGGGCTGTACAAGCAATGATCACACGCACGGCACAGCGGACACACCAGGAACCGCGGTGTTGGCCGTCGAATGGCGCTAGCTGCGCAGCATTTGTGTACCGCCGCCGTCAGTGTCAGCCAGTTTGCCGTGGCATACGGAGCTCCATCGCAGTCTTTAACACTGGTAGCATGCCGCGACAGCGTGGACGTGAACCGTATGTGCAGTTGACGGACTTTGAGCGAGGGCGTATAGTGGGCATGCGGGAGGCCGGGTGGACGTACCGCCGAATTGCTCAACACGTGGGGCGTGAGGTCTCCACAGTACATCGATGTTGTCGCCAGTGGTCGGCGGAAGGTGCACGTGCCCGTCGACCTGGGACCGGACCGCAGCGACGCACGGATGCACGCCAAGACCGTAGGATCCTACGCAGTGCCGTAGGGGACCGCACCACCACTTCCCAGCAAATTAGGGACACTGTAGCTCCTGGGGTATCGGCGAGGACCATTCGCAACCGTCTCCATGAAGCTGGGCTACGGTCCCGCACACCGTTAGGCCGTCTTCCGCTCACGCCCCAACATCGTGCAGCCCGCCTCCAGTGGTGTCGCGACAGGCGTGAATGGAGGGACGAATGGAGACGTGTCGTCTTCAGCGATGAGAGTCGCTTCTGCCTTGGTGCCAATGATGGTCGTATGCGTGTTTGGCGCCGTGCAGGTGAGCGCCACAATCAGGACTGCATACGACCGAGGCACACAGGGCCAACACCCGGCATCATGGTGTGGGGAGCGATCTCCTACACTGGCCGTACACCACTGGTGATCGTCGAGGGGACACTGAATAGTGCACGGTACATCCAAACCGTCATCGAACCCATCGTTCTACCATTCCTAGACCGGCAAGGGAACTTGCTGTTCCAACAGGATAATGCACGTCCGCATGTATCCCGTGCCACCCAACGTGCTCTAGACGGTGTAAGTCAACTACCCTGGCCAGCAAGATCTCCGGATCTGTCCCCCATTGAGCATGTTTGGGACTGGATGAAGCGTCGTCTCACGCGGTCTGCACGTCCAGCACGAACTCTGGTCCAACTGAGGCGCCAGGTGGAAATGGCATGGCAAGCCGTTCCACAGGACTACATCCAGCATCTCTACGATCGTCTCCATGGGAGAATAGCAGCCTGCATTGCTGCGAAAGGTGGATATACACTGTACTAGTGCCGACATTGTGCATGCTCTGTTGCCTGTGTCTATGTGCCTGTGGTTCTGTCAGTGTGATCATGTGATGTATCTGACCCCAGGAATGTGTCAATAAAGTTTCCCCTTCCTGGGACAATGAATTCACGGTGTTCTTATTTCAATTTCCAGGAGTGTATGAAAGACAGTATTCCGTTGCACGAAATGAGTGTGAGGTGCAAGTTGTAACTAGGGCCTAGAGAAAAGTTGAGGTCAAATTACAGTTCAATAGAGAATAACGTTAACGTTTAAAGGAATGGAGACTGAAGGAAGTATATACTGTCCTTCACTCCACTGTAAAAGTATCCAGCCCTTCTCAATCTCCACCATTTATATATAACTGTTAACACTTAATAATCCCCCGTCCTTCATGCAATGTAAAAAACCACTTAGTCTAATTCTCCATTTCATAATCCACCGACAACCTAAACGTAACCGTTTCACATACACCAATGAGCCAAAACAATATGACCACCTGTTTAATATTGTGTTATTCCATTTTTCAAACCAGGAACACAGAGATTCTATTTTTAATCGATTTTACAAGTCCTTGACAGAACTTGAGAGGTATATGACACCAGATGTCTATGGACAGGTCAAGCAACTGCCGCAAATTACGGGATGGTGGTTTATGGGCATAAGCTGGCGCCTGATATGTATTCTAGTGAGTACAAACCAGGCCCACTTGCTGGCCAAGACGTAAATGTGAATTCACTGTAATGGCCCTCAAATTACTGTAACGCGATTTTGACCTCACATCATGGGTAGTTATTCCGCTGGAAGATGTTATTGCTGTTGGGGCAGACGTCAAGAATGATGCTATGCAGATAGTCCGCTATAGTGTTAACATAGTTCACTGCTGTCATGACATCTTCGATTACCGCCACAGATCCCATGGGAGACAAAATCAATGTACCCTATAGCATTGTTCTACCCTCACCAGCCTACATCTGTGGTGCAGTGCAAGTTTCGTGCAGCCATTCACCTGAATGACTGCTTGTAAAGACCCGATTCTGGTGTAAGAAAAAATGCGATTCATTCGACTGTCTATTGATTCTCGGTGAGAAATCAGTTATGATATGCCCACTGCAATCGTTATTGACGATTTCGTTGGGCCAACACGGGAACACTTACGGGTCGTGTGATGCGGAGCGCCATGTTCAGCAGTGGCGATTGAACAGTGTGCTCCAAAACACTTGGCTTCTACTTTCATAATATCTGCCCCAGATCGCTGCCTGTCCTGGGTTATATAGCAGGAGATCCTCCGACATCTACCCTTCTCTCCAAACTAGAACAAAATCGCTCAATATCATTGAGATCTGGTGCTTTAGTGGCAGGGGGAGATGCGACAAGTCATCTTCACGCACAGAAAACGTCGTGGACGATGCGAGCTGTTTGAATAGGGTCCCTGTCGTCTTGGGACAGAGCGTCATCGTTGGGAAACAGACATTATATCTTGAGTGGACTTGATTAGCTAAAATGGTCATATAACCGTTGACAGTAATGCGACCTTGCAGAATAACTTTGGGGCCCATGGAATACGACGATTTGGCTGGTCAAACTACCACCGAGATCCTCCACGTTTCACTCTTGGAACGAAAACTCCGCCAGAAGCTGGAAGCAGAGTGAAACAAGACTCGTCTGACCAAATGCATTTTTCTATTGCTCCACAGGACAAGTTTTATGGCTTCGGCACCCATTTTTCTGTAACAGGCATTAGCATCACTGATGAGTGGTTTTGAAATTCCAGAATGAGATTTTCACTCTGCAGCGGAGTGTGCGCTGATATGAAACTTCCTGGTAGATTAAAACTGTGTGCCGGCCCGGGCTCGAACTCGGGACCTTTGCCTTTCGCGGGCAATTGCAGAACGCCCTGCGATTCCCCATTTACGCATCTCCTTCCATATTATTTTCGTACTGACAGGGTTCCCGAAGAAGACGTTCAATTCTGTAGTGACTTTTGCAGCTGTATTTCTCTTATTTTTCGTCACAACGCTCTTCATTTATCGGCAGGCTTCAGACCTAGCCGTAGTTGCTGTGACCAAGTTCTGGCATTAACATCCTACATAGAGGCTGGCTTTCAACAGAAATTGAAAACAAGTGCTGTATTTCTAGACTTAACATCTGCATATGATACTGTTTGGAGAGATGGAATAATTTACAAACTCTTAAGAGTGATTCCTTGCCAGATTTTAACATCCTTAATAATAATATGCTGAGTAACAGAACCTTCCAGGTCACCCTAAACGGAAAGACAAGCAAAACAAAACTTATTAACAACGGGCTTCCGCAAGGCTCCGTATTGGCCCCTCTTCTGTTTAACCTCTATATAGCAGATCTCCCAAACACAAAGTCAAGAAAATTTTGCTATGCGGATGACATAGCACTGGCTACCAGAGACAAGTATCTCTTCAATACAGAGGAAGTCCTTAATAATGACGTCGAAATACTATACAATTATTTCAAGAAATGGAGACTCAAGCCAAACCCTAACAAAACTGAAGTATCTACATTCCATCTTAATAACAAAATGGCAAATGAAATTATTAACATAAAACTCGGAAACACCAACCTCAAACATAATAAGTTTCCAAAGTACTTAGGTATAACATTGGATCGCACTCTTTCTTACCGAAAACATCTGGAGAACACCACTGCAAAAATTGGAACACGTAATAACATCATTCAAAAACTTAGCGGTACTCCTTGGGGAGGTAACGCAAAAACATTACGCACCTCATCTATCGCCTTAGTGTTCTCTGTGGCTGAGTACCGCGCTCCAGTCTGGATTAATAGCTGTCACACCAAACTTATTGACAGGCAATTAAATAACACAATGAGGTTGATTTCTGGAACAGTTAAATCAACGCCCACGTACTGGCTACCGGTGCTATGTAATATCCTGCCCACGGACCTGCGTAGAAAAGCGGCCCTACTGCACGAATTCAGATAGATTGAGACAAAACTATAATTACCAATTAAAGAAGAATTCTCACAACTGCGACACACTCGATTGAAATCAAGAAAGCCACCCATACGCACAGCTGAGCAGCTTCAAAATAATAACTATGACCACATGAAACAATGGAGACTAGATTGGAACCAAAAGATAAATGACCAACTACAGACCTGGTTGGAGAGCTATAACTGCAACATCTCTGGAATGGAACTAACACGGAAAACATGGTCCGCATTAAATCGAATACGTACTGGACATGGCAAGTGTGCGGATTCACTACACAAATGGGGAAGAGCGATGTCACCAGAATGCGACTGCGGTGCTCCTGAATGCTCCTTGCGACCATATGCAGGGAACTGGTCCGACTTCCTGGAGGCATCCCCATCGGCGCTAGAATGGATCTCAAACCTCGATATAACCTTTTAACTGACCAATAAAACATAAATTATATTCATGACTGTTATAAGATTTTAATGTCTAACACTTGATGTATTAATGTTGCATGTATAGCCATACGCTAAATAAATAAAAATAAATCATTTATCGTCCGTCACCAACACTCCGGGATCAGCCGAGCGGTCTCAGTCGCTGCAGTCATGGACTGTGCGGCTGGTCCCGGCGAAGGTTACAGTCCTCCCTCGGGTATGGGTGTGTGTGTTTGTCCTTAGGGTAATTTAGGTTAAGTAGTGTGTAAGCTTAGGGACTGATGACCTTAGCAGTTGTCCCATAAGATTTGACACACATTTTTGAACCATCACTCCACAAACAATTTCGTTCGTGAGTGACTTAGCAGATTATTTTTCTCCGGTTTCCCGTATGTGGTACCAACCTTCGATACGGTGCCCCTTCGAACACGACAGGGGACTTAACATCTGTGGTCATCAGTCCCCTAGAACTTAGAACTACTTAAACCTAACCAACCTAAGGACATCACACACATCCATGCCCGAAGGATTTCGCAAATTTTATTTTTATTATCTTACTTTGTGACTGGATGCCCTTACAGTCGTCACACCCGTCAAGTTAGCCTAAGGGAGAGAAGTCGTGTATGCCATCTTTGAATCGTTTAATCTTTAAAGAAAGCGTAGTGAGTAGAACTCTTTATATACTCAAACCTTTGACAGTTGACAATTGAAACTTGGAGACTCCTCGAAATCAGCGGGATCTTCTTCTGGCATCCCACTGTTGGGGGCAGTGACGGAAACAGAAGGCCACTAAAACACCCTTCCAGTTACCAGTCACTACTCAGTCAGTAGAAATCCAGCGTCACATTACCCACGCCTACCGAGTCACACCACTAGGCTCCAAGCACTATGGGACTTAACATCTGAGGTCATCAGTCCCATATACTTAGAACTACTTAAACCTAACTAACCTAAGGATATCACTCACATCCATGCCCGTGGTAGGATTCGAATCTGCGACCGTAGCAGCAGCGCGGTTCCGGACTGAAGCGCCTAGAACCGCTCGGCCACAGTGGCCGGCTACACCACTAGGGATTATACTATTGTAACTGCCGTTAGCCATAAGTCAGTATTAGCATTTCGCAAAGGATACCGGCGGATGAATGACCGGCATTTATCTGAAGCTGTCCGCGCTCTGGTGATTTATTTGCGTCCAATATGACGTAATTTTCTCAAAAGCGTCGTAAATACTGTTTGGCGCACTGTTACACAGCTTTATCGGCAAAGACCGCACACAGTGTCTAGTGTACGTCATTACTTTCCGTATGCCAGTCTAACTCGTCGTTTTGTATGTGTGGACCTCAATGGACTTAGCCTCATTACCGACGTTACGTTAGTTTGCAATGTTTGTATTATATTCCCCAAATGTGCACTACGGTTTCTGACAGCGTAAAAATGAAGAAAGTACCCGATGCAGCTTTCTGATAAATAATAGCGCCAAAGCTGCAGTGCAAAAAATGACGTGTATGATTTAGTAGTGAATAAGTTGGTAAAGGAAAAATATTATCTGACTAATCGTGTAAGATTGTTTTAATTTTAAAATGTATTTATTTTCCAACGTAGTCCTACTTCTGGCCAAGACCCTTGGTTAAACCTGTCTCCTGAGAACTTATTTAATTTCAGTTGTCGATTCTGGAGGTCTACGACTCCCCTAGACTCTTTGTTCGACATACAACTTTCTACAGTCCTAATTCCATTAGCTGAAAGACTATGTGGGACTCAGAGGTTGCCAGGTAAAGTGAATAAGACAATGTTCGAACAGTTCATAGTGTAAATTACATACTTTTATCCTTATCTAAAACCGAGCGAAGTGGCGCAGTGGCTAGCACACTCGAGTCGCATTCGGGAGGACGAAGGTTCAACCCCGCTTCCGGCCATCCTGTTTCAGGTTTCCCGTGATTACCCTAAATCGCTCCAGGCAAATGCCGGAATAGTTCCTTTGAAAGGGCATGGCCGGCTTCCTTGCCCGTCTTTCCCTAAAACGATTAGACCGATGACCTCGCTGTCTAGTCTCCTCCCCCAAAACAACCTCACCTTGTCTAAATACTGTTATGGACGGCTATATTCTCTCGATATACGAATGTATGCAATGAAGGTCTATTTTGACCTATGTATTAGAATAGCTGGTAGAGAAGAATTTTTAAGCGCAAAAGGCCGATCAAAAACTTTCCGTTCGAATGCCAAACTAACCGCTTACCTACATGTCGGTGCTTATATAGCTGTTTCGGAGTCACGATGGGTTGCATATACTCGGCAGCAGCGCCCTCAAACGGAAACCTTTTGATCGCCCCTTATATTATCCAGTTACAGTTTTACACTCTGTGAAGTAATATTTAGGAGGAATCCATTTGTTAACTCAGAAAGCAGAGGCTACAACGTTTCCAACAGATTAAGCAGATGTTCACCATTCTATCTCAAGCGCTTTGGTTGCTATTTCTGTTTCAGCGTGAAGCGGAGGACCAACGTCTAACTACAGTGGCAAGTCGGTGCACAATATTTGTTGCATTCTTTTGGAAGCGGTCCATGCATTGCTTAGAAATTCTTTTGCACATTCCACATTTTGCCGAGCTTCCAACAATTGCGTTACTCATCGTGAAAAAAGTTTTCCTATTTATATATCTTCATGTGACAGGTCCATACTACATTTACTGACATGCTCATGGCATCTCAAATTTTAGGCATACGTAATGGTAAATTGCGTTAACTGTACTTGTCAGATTCTTTTTGATTAGAATTTTCTTCACGTTTATCTGTCATTACGTGATAAATGATTAGGTTTTCTTTCAGTTACCCACATCTTAATTGTTCAGAAGTCTGCTGATAAACCTTTAATAACTTTGGAAGAATTTCCTTGCAGTTAGTGATAAATACTCAAAGGCGAAAATTTTTCTGATGGCAAAGTATTCCAGTTGGTCTTGTTGAACGAAAAAAGCAAAACTATTTCTCAAATCGAGTTGACTCTTGACGTGCCTTATTGCACAAGGCATACAACGAGGACATCAGTCCTGTTCCACGTTGAAACATTTTCTCCTTGCCCCAATACAGCTCGTAGACCTTAACGTCTTACCGAAATATAATGCGAGCTGTATAGCGAAAAGAAGGAAATACAAAGATATTTTCTCGAATAATAATGGAAAAAAATGTGAAAGTGA
Source organism: Schistocerca cancellata (assembly GCF_023864275.1). Classification (NCBI taxonomy): domain Eukaryota; kingdom Metazoa; phylum Arthropoda; class Insecta; order Orthoptera; family Acrididae; genus Schistocerca; species Schistocerca cancellata. The sequence goes on along the minus strand of NC_064629.1, from coordinate 347,494,616 downwards.
ATTTTTCTTACAATATTTTCTGTAAATTAAATTGTACTTATTGATATGTTACCCATGGTCAAATATACAGTCACGAAGCAGTATTGCGTGATTCAATCGACACTGGATGTGTATTCGAGAGGACGGCGAATTAAATTCCATTCCGGCAATCCAGGTTTAGTTTTCCGTGGTTTATCGAAGCCCCTAAGTTCTTTGCCTGCGTAATTCCTTTAAAAAGGAGCTGACCAACTTCCTTCCTCACTTTTTCATCATCTCCTGTTTATTCTCGGTCTCTTATCATTTCGTCGTTGACAGTATGTTAAACCATAATGTTCCTGTTTTTCTCGATTACAGAGTGACAAAGAAGCTTAGGCTGATCGCAGAACGTTAAAGCTATCCTCGAAGGGAAAAAAAGGGAGCAAAACTGCTGATTCTCACAGCTCAAAATATTTGCAGAAGACTAACAAGCTTCTGGTAGCGTATTTTTGAAAAATAAAGTACGATGTACCATCCACCATTAGAGTAGAAATTTATTTGGAGGTGGCCGATGATGATAGAAAGTTATCCCATAAATGCTTCGGATCGCAGTTATGAGCGCACTCAGAAAGCTGAAACGGCACGACTGTGTTTATTTGCGTACAGGAGTGATTCTATTCTTTTGCAGGCGTGGGTATGAATCGTTAGAATTCTGAAGTGTTGTACTATAGGGTGTTTCCAGCCAAGCTGACGAGTTCATTTTTTCACATAATTTTTCGAATTCTTTCCTAGAAGTCTTATTAGCCATGCAGCGAGCTGTGGTCTTGTGTGTTTAGTTACGATATTTATCTTTCTGAGGTAACTTTTTAGACTACAACCAGATTGTGAGGTATTGATAGTATAGCGTTCCTATTTCTAAACGAGATTGTCTCCTGGTTCCCGCTACGTCATGAATTCAAATTTTCTTTGACATCGAGAAAACTTCAGAGTTTACAGCAGAACGAAATTCATCTCTAGTTAATGCGCTCTGATGAAATCGTGTGTTAGTCCCTACGATTTTATTCTACTTCGATAACAGATGAAATAATATTTTCTCTCAGTGATTCTGCATCCAATACAGAAGCAACCTGATTACTTATTATCTATGATTAACCACACGTAACAGTCTCAAGCAACATCCATGCTAATGAAGTAGAAGAATGTATGAACATGTATTTCAGAGTGTCAACTTACGCATGTTGGTATCATTTATAAAATTATGGACAGAGAAACAAGATTCAAATAAAAAAAGATAATAGTTTCGCGAAAAACCAATTTTGTCTTAGTATTAGCTGTCCTGTTGTTAAACAGAAACCGTAAATATAAATAATTTATGATTTTGTCAGCAGAAGTTAAAGATACAAAGACATGGGAATACGTATATTTCGGTTCGTGGATGATATATTTTGGGATAGGATCATAACAGTCTAGGACAAACTTTGCTGTCCCGAAGAAAGTGGGGCGTGCAAAGAAGTATCTAATATTAATGAAAGCTGGGCAGCTTCGTTCATCCGCGTGCTTATCAAGTAATTTTATTCTGGTTGAACATCGTACGTATCCATTGTATTACATAGGCATAATGTCCTTACCATATTAGTATGCACTGTTCAGATGTTCCTGGATGCTTTACGTGTTCTCACCTCTCACCATGTGAGGGTACGCCCAGCATTGTGGAACATGATTCTTTTGGTGGTCCAAGTGCTATAGTGTAGGGAAGCATAATTTTGCATGGGCGTACCGACCTCCAAATCTTTGAAAAATACATACTCATCGGTCAGAGTTATTCTTACAGTGTACTCCATCCCCATGTGAGCTTTATCAGGATTACATTCGTCTCTTACTTCATTTTTATGGAAGACAATGCGAGATTGTGGAGAACAGTGAAGATGGAGGGGCTTTTGGGAATACAGGATATTCGACCTGAGTCACGAGATTTATTTCCACTAGGACAACTCAGATGAAAGCATGAAATCACAAAAGACTGCAATGCGTGTTATGCTATGAAATATGTTAAAAACAGAATGCCAAACGGTTCAAGTTTATTGCTTCCACAGCTTCTAAATCCCGTCGCCCATTTAGTTCACTGCGAAAATTGCACTGCTGAGCGCCGATCATAGGAGATATCTCTGTAATATCGAGGAACTGAAATGCCTCAAATAATGGGCCCCACAATCGTGTTCACTATGCCAATTGACGATCAACCAATGCGTTAAATTTGGTGGGAGACATATGACAATGTCACTAGGCCCCCCAAACAATGCTTGCACACGTGAAAGATCGAAATTTTCCAGCTCAGATCCTTCAAGAATCAAAGTGAGCCTCGAGGAATGTATACGGAATGGGATGTCTCAAAAAAATTTGCTAACAACTGCATTCATTAATTAGTTAAAATTTATTTACAAGCAGAGTCTTTGTCAGGGTGATGATAAGGCAACGTAAACTGCCATACGCAATACTCAGATTCATTTCGTTACCTATATTCTTTAACAACTTTAGCATTTTGCAATGCAGAGCCGGGCGGTGTGGCCGCGCGGTTTGAGGCGCAATGTTATGGACTGCGCGGCCGCTCCCGCCGGAGGTTCGAGTCCTCATTCGGGCATGAGTGTGTGTGCTGTTCTTAGCACAAGTTAGTTTAAGTAGTGTGTAAGTCTAGGAACCGCTGATCTCAGGAGTTTGGTGCCTTAGGAATTCACACACACACACATTTTGCAATCATGGCGAAGCACTTCATGCACGTTGTCAATATTCGCAACTGCAAATATATTTCACGTATTTCATAACGGCTGTAGCTGCCGCAAAGCCTGCTCCTTTGGAATGCATGTATGTTGAAAGGAACATTGCATCACCATTCTGAATGTCCGCATCTCGTGGTCGTGCGGTAGCGTTCTAGCTTTCCACGCCCGGGTTCCCGGGTTCGATTCCCGGCGGGATCAGGGATTTTCTCTGCCTCGTGATGACTGGGTGTTGTGTGATGTCCTTAGGTTAGTTAGGTTTAAGTAGTTCTAAGTTCTAGGGGACTGATGACCATAGATGTTAAGTCCCATAGTGCTCAGAGCCATTTGAACCACAATTCTGAATAACACAGGAACTGAAATATCGTAAACTGAAGTATGTGAATGGGCAGCATATCTGTCGAAAACCACCGTTGCGGAATGGTGCGCCAAGTGTGCATGAAAAGGTGATGCGCCCGCCGCTCTATGACTAATGGGCCCCACTACTTACTAGTTTCAAGGAATTTGGTATCTCCATCACTGGCAACTTGTACTGCACAACGCTAGAGAAATTACGGCGTGCAGTTGAATCGAAACGTTCAGGAAAACTGCGACGAGGGGTGCTGCTGTTGTATGATAACACTGTTGTGGCGTAGCAAGACAGCCACGCCACTCGGAAGTAGCCGAAATTCACGCGTTTACCCACGCCTGCTGGCGTGAGGTCTGAAACAGGATACGTAATGAATGCTATAATGAAAAGCACGTAGCTTCTGTAATACTTAACTTTAATCCATCATTTGTATACAGCATTCTTGATGATACAAGTGAGACTCTCTCTAGAAATGGTTATTGGCGCCCTGCTAGGTCGTAGCCATGGACTTAGCTGAAGGCTAGTCTAACTATCTCTCGGCAAATGAGAGAAAGGCTTCGTACGTGTAGTCGCTAGCAAAGTCGTCCGTACTACTGGGACGAGTCCTAGTACGTCTCTCAAGACCTGCCTTGTGGTGGCGCTCGGTCTGCAATTACTGACAGTGGTGACACGCGGGTCCGACATGTACTAATGGACCGCGGCCGATTTAAAGCTACCACCTAGCAAGTGTGGTGTCTGGCGGTGACACCACAAGCACACTTCTCCGTATCACAAGTGTTGTAACGCAGAAGTTACGCCAGCCGCGCGGAGTGGCGGTTAGAGGCGCCATGTCACTGACTGCGCTGCCCCTCCCGCCAGAGGTTCGAGTTCTCCCTCGGGTATGGGTGTGTGTGTTGTTCTTAGAATAGATTAGTTTAAGTAGTGTGTAAGTCTAGCGACCGATGACCTCTGCAGTTTGGTCTCTTAAGAACTCACAAACATTTAAACATTTTTGAAGTTACGCCAACGCAAGTGGGATACACTCGAGCACTCGCTCTATAGAACTGAAATCTGCCCCTGCGATTATAACACTTCGATCGCTTAGAAAAGCCATAAATATTTGGCGATTCCTGTCAGACGAGAATGTGCAGCAAGCAGTTACGTATTTCCTCACGCAACAGGTCACGGCTTTTTACCAAACGGGTATCTTCAGCCTGTTGCGTCTGTGGGATGATCGCCTCAATGCCCACGCCGATTTTTCCTGACTGTCAGACCGATTCTGGACTCTGTGGCCTTTGAGCGGAAACTTTCTGATCGCCACTTATACAGCTTAGAAGGCGCCAACATACGTATCAGCAATTTCTAAAGCGTCAAACACAGTTCTTCAATGTTGCATTTTCTTTCCTCTGATTACATTGCTATCCATTGGTGAAACTAGAAGTCAAAGTGACACTCTATACTGGTTTCCCTGTGATGCTACCAAACAAAACACTGCACTAGTTCTTAATTAAATAGTGCAGATGCAGAATCCGCAGCTGCACAGTCGTTATTTTTGCTATTGCAGTGTCGCTTGAATTGGTGACAGACGACAGCTTTTAGTTATAGGAGAGTCTGCGAAAGAAGATTCCAGACAGTTTGGCGAGGCTGCTTCACGCACCCTTCTCAAACAACCGCATAACAAGACTTTATGTAACTTCTGTGGTAACGCTTCAGTGTTGTCACAGCTCTGCAGAAGACTGTTGTTTCGCTTGAGGTCTTTTGTGCTTCATTGGTGAAAGCTGGCACCAATGATACCAGCTTGCAGGCATGTTCTTTGGCCGAGTCTGCCACAGGTAGCTTTTCAGAATTGTTTGCTATTGTTTCAGTATAGCGTCAGACAGTAGATAAAGTTTCTGGTAGGCACTACCTGCGTTTCATAGCCTAGCTAGAATGGAGAAGATTAAGCGCAACCTAGTACGTACAAGAAATTATGTAGTTCAATAAATAGTTTTCCGTTCGGGATGTAGTGTTCCGATAATCTGCGTGCCGGAATTTAGGAAGAAACTTTATTTATGCATCCATTTACCCGGCAAAAGTACCTCGTGAGTATCGCAACATACACTAATCAGCCAAAACATTATCACCACCTACCTAACAGCCGGAATGTCCATCTTTTTCACGTCCGCAGCTCGTGGTCGTGTGGTAGCGTTCTCGCTTCCCACGCCCGTGTTCCCGGGTTCGATTCCCGGCGGGGCCAGGGAATCATCTGCCTCGTGATGACTGGGTGTTGTGTGCTGTCCTTAGGTTAGTTAGGTTTAAGTAGTTATAAGTTCTAGATGTTAAGTCCCATATTGCTCAGAGCCATTTGAACCATCTTTTTCTCGGATAACAGTGATGACGCGTCGTGACATAGAAGCGATGAGGTCTAGGTAGGTCGCTGGAAAGAGCAGGCACCAAATGTGCACACACAAGTCACATAATTTCCGAAAATTCCGGGGAAGGGGGTGATGAATTCCGATCCCATGTTCAATCCTATCCCAAATGTGTTTGATTGGGTTCAGATCTGGCGAGTTGGGGGTGGGGGGGGGGGGGGGAGGGGCAGCACTTCAATTGGGATTCGCCTGTGTTCCTCGAACCACTCCATCACACCTTTCGCCTTGTGACACGGCACATTATCTTGTTGGAAAATGCCACTGCCATCGGGAAACGCGATCGTCATAAAATGGTGTATATAGTCTGTAACCAGTGTACGATACTTCTTGGCCATCATAGTGCCTTGCACGAACTCCACTGGAGCCATGGATGCGCACGTGAATGTTCCACAGAGAATAATGAAGCCGCCTCCACCTTGTCCCTGTCCCACAGTACAGGCGTCAAGGAGTTGTTCCCCTGGAAGACGACGGGTTCGTGCCCTCCGATCGGCATGATGAAGAAGGTAACAGAATTAATCAGACAATGCAATGATCTGCCACTGGGCCAAGGTACAATGCCGATTGTCAAGTGCTGATTTCAATCGTACTACTTTCCGCTGTTGTGGTGTTAACGTGCGTGAATCGTCGGCTGCGGAAGCCCATCGTTAGGAGCGTTCGTTGCACTGTGTGTTAAAACATACTTGTCCTCTGCCCAGCATTAAAGTCTGACGATAGTTCCATCATAGTTCACCGCCTGGCCTTTTTTACCAGTCTGCACGGTCTACCACGACCTACATCTGTAATGAGGGGTGGCCACCCAACCCCACGACGTCTGGAAATGGTTTCACCACGTGTTGAAGACACTCACCACAGAACCCCTCGATAACCAGACAAGTCGTGCAGTTTCCGAAACGTTCGTGCCGAGCCTCCGGTCCATCACAACCTGCCCACTGTCAAACTCAGACAAATCGCGTGCATTCAAAAATGGTTCAAATGGCTCTGAGCACTATGAGACTTAACATCTGAGGTCATCAGTCCCCTAGAGGGAAGGGGGGAGGGGCACGAGGGTGGACGCTCTGATTGACCGGAAACTGTGTCTGCAGGGGACGTTAGACTTGCGGTTGTACCCCGTCATCCGGTCTTCGCTCTGATTTATTTATTTATCGAAACGTCCCCCGCAAAACTCCCAGAAGGGTACACATACACCTCCTGAGGCCCATACCATGATGTAGGTGTCGGCCGCTGCGGTGTGGGCGGGTCCAGCTCCATCGGCAGGGCGAGAGGAGGCGGAGGAGGCGAAGGCTCCGTTCCAGTGGGGTCCTCCCTCGGTGTCGTGATGACACCCTCTGACGGCTGGTGTCGGTGTGCTGTCCTCGGGATCCGTGAATCTGGGGGAAGAGATACAGAAAGACCACCGAGCACATGATAATGGCGAATTATTCACTGTTAGTCACAATAATGGAGTAGAATTATATGTCTGCGTTATTATTATGTCATTATAAAAGCTGGCTTATTGTTGTAATGAGGCAATACCCTCTCAGTTTTTCAAAGAATTTGGAAAAATTCTTTTTTGTATTTCATATGGTTTTGTTTGTACTTTTTACGGCAAGGTAACTGTCACACTTGTTAATAAAGACACCCTATATGCAAGTTAAATAGTAGAAGTGCGACGGTTAACTTATTGCGATGTTGGTTCTTTAAGGTACGTAAATTACTGCCTATATCCCCAACTCTCATCAAGAACTACCTTTTATTCGCTAGAAGCTATCATGAATTCCGTAGATTCGTTGCTTTATATTTTTCGAGACCTGTCCAGATATCAATTTTAAGAGGTGAGGAAAATGTGATAACTTCTCCAAGCAACTGCATAAATATTTCTTGGATATCTATAATCGCTAATACCGCACCTGCCCCCCTATCCCCTTTCTATAGTAGTCTATGGAGTACATGACCTTTTCTTAATTTGATGCACATTGAGAGAAGACTGACTATGTGATAATTCATTTGTAGATGTTCTGGGTTTAAAGGCAACTCATACTGAAACATTTTGTTAAAGAAGTATTTCCCTTTTTATATTTTCCCATCCTCCCTAGTAAAAGGCCATTTTTCATTTTGTTGATCGCCGCAAGGAAAATTACAACAAGAAGAAAGTGCACCTACTAATATGGAAACGAACATTATTTTCATGTATGTCGTTGAACTTTGATTAATGGAAGATTGCATCCAAGAAGTGTTGCGCCTTTACGAAGAATCGAGGTGTATAGTGCGCACATAAATTTATAACTTAAATTACATAGAAATAGAAATGAAGAAACGTGACCCAGGTTTCCTGCTCACATTAACATCATAACATAAACAAGTATTTGCAGCCAGGCAGTGTCCAAAATAAAATGTAGCATTATTGAGTAAAGCTGTTCTCTCTACCAGTTGTAGCTGTAGTCGTAGTGTAAACGAAATATAAAATGGAATTTTTAATTGAAAATAGTTCCTTTTCAATGACATGGCGAGTAACACAACAACTGAAACTCAACAGGAGCACTTCCTCTCTTTGACCACAATTGATGCGTATTTCCTTCGGAGACTCTCATTAATACGACACTAAACGCGAAAAATGTTTGTGTAACTTATTATGCGACATGCCGGCGCTCGACTTTACGCCGGAACAGCCATGAGGGGCCACAATACCACTGCACAAGTGACCTCAAATGTACTGGACTAGTGCCACGTGATAAGTGATCAGCAGGATTGTCTTCTGATTTGACATGTCTACAGTTGGAAACTGAACTCAGTTCCTGAATTCAGAGATTCTGTTAGCAACAAAAATTTTCAAGTGACTAGGACTACGTTGCAGCCAGCAAGGAATTACGAGGATCACTCCAAAAGAAATGCACACTATTTTTTTAAAATCCATCTTTTATTGTACATGTCTGAAAGTTTTAGTGTGTAGATACATTCTTTATGAACAATATTTTCATTTCTCCATATAATTTCCATCCCTCTCAACTGCCTTACGCCATCTTGGAACCAGCGCCTGTATACCAGCACGGTAAAATTCTGGACCAACCTGTTGGAGCCACTGTTTGGCAGCGTGCACAAGGGAGTCATCATCTTCAAACCTTGTTCCACGAAGAGAGTCTTTCACTTTCCCAAAGAGATGATAGTCACATGGAGCCAGGTCATTCTCTGTAAGGCGGGTGTTTCAGTGTTGTCAATCCGAGTTTTGTGATCGCTTCCATGGCTTTCTGACTGAGATATGGCTGTGCATTGTCGTGCAACAGCAAAACATCCTGATTTGCCGATGTGATCGACCACGACTTAGTCGAGCTTGAAGTTTCTTCAGTGTCGTCACATATGCATCAGAATTTGTGGTGGTTCGACTTGGCATGATGTCCACAAGCACGAGTCCTTCAAAATCGAAAAACACTGTAGCCATAACTTTTCCAGCAGAAGGTGTGGTTTTGAATTTTTTTTATTGGGTGAATTTGCATGATGCCACTCCATTGATTGCCTCTTCATCTGTGGTGAAAAATGATGGAGCCATGTTTCATCATCTGTCACAATTCTTCCAAGAAATTCATCTCCACCATTCTCCTACTGTTCCAAAAGTTCGATGCAACCGTTTTTCTTGTTTCTTTGTGAGCCACTGTCAACATCCTGGGAACCCACCTGGCACAAACCTTTTTTAACGCCAACACTTTCAGTATTCTGCAAACACTTCCTTCCCCTATCCCAACGTAGCGTGACAATTCGTTCACTGTGATGCGTCTGTCAGCAGTCACCAATTCGATAACTCTCTGCCCACTGTCTGGAGTGCGTGCAGTACGAGGCCTGCCGCTGCGAGGACAATCCTCAATATTGCCGTGCCCGCTTTCATCACGTAACCTGCTTGCTCACCGACTAACTGTACTGCGATCGACAGCAGCCTCTCCATACACCTTTTTCAACCTCTTGTGGATGTTTCCCACTGTCTCGTTTTCACAGCACAGGAATTCTATGACAGCACTTTGCTTCTGACGATCGTCAAGCGTAGCAGCCATCTTGAAGACATGCTGTGGTGGCGCCACTGACGGGAACAGGTTGAACTAAGTTTGAAAATCAGCGGGAAGGATGTATCTACACACTGTAAAACTTTCACACATGCAAAATAAAAACTGTATTTTTACAAATAAAAGTGTGCATTTCTTTTGGAGTGACCCTCGTATTGTGAAGTTCGTCTACAGGTGGATATCACTATTGTTACGACGTCTAAGGCAATGACCACCTTATGAATGAGGCGAGCAAGATGCAGAGCACAATATAGTTCCAGTGGTGGAAGAGATAGCAGTTTGACAGGAATTACACGAGGTTTGGCTTCAGCCAATTAAACTACAACCTTGTTGTTGGAAAGAACATATCTGATATATACACAAGCACCGTGTGCCAACTGTGGATTATCACAAAAACCATGACTAGCGAGTTTCACGTATTGAGGGCAGGGAACGATCTTCCATCCGATCTAAAGATCATTTACGGAAGGTAGTTGCATGCAGAGGACATTCCATTCATCAATTAGTCTGGATGGCAGAACTTCATCCCAATTAAAGGTTAGTTGCCAAAAGCGCTGCAAGGAAAGCTTGCACCTTATGACTGCTGGACCCAGAAGCCCTAGTGGGTCAAAAATAGATGCTATTGTAGACTGAACATTACGCTACGTAATCTTTGAGCACCGATGACTTTTCAGCTGCACGTGTAACTGGAATGTGTCAGAGCCAGGGTGCCATTATATCCTAACGTTTTTATGGTTTCTTCACCAGTAAGATTACAACGCAAAGAGGTGAGGTTTCTCTGTTCTGCAATGGAGTTTTTTCCATAACCTTGTGACTGCTGGAAGACCTTTCCCTCAGTGGAACCCCGCCCCCCCCCCCTCCGCCAAAAGCAAATACACTCCTGGAAATGGAAAAAAGAACACATTGACACCGGTTTGTCAGACCCACCATACTTGCTCCGGACACTGCGAGAGGGCTGTACAAGCAATGATCACACGCACGGCACAGCGGACACACCAGGAACCGCGGTGTTGGCCGTCGAATGGCGCTAGCTGCGCAGCATTTGTGCACCGCCGCCGTCAGTGTCAGCCAGTTTGCCGTGGCATACGGAGCTCCATCGCAGTCTTTAACACTGGTAGCATGCCGCGACAGCGTGGACGTGAACCGTATGTGCAGTTGACGGACTTTGAGCGAGGGCGTATAGTGGGCATGCGGGAGGCCGGGTGGACGTACCGCCGAATTGCTCAACACGTGGGGCGTGAGGTCTCCACAGTACATCGATGTTGTCGCCAGTGGTCGGCGGAAGGTGCACGTGCCCGTCGACCTGGGACCGGACCGCAGCGACGCACGGATGCACGCCAAGACCGTAGGATCCTACGCAGTGCCGTAGGGGACCGCACCGCCACTTCCCAGCAAATTAGGGACACTGTTGCTCCTGGGGTATCGGCGAGGACCATTCGCAACCGTCTCCATGAAGCTGGGCTACGGTCCCGCACACCGTTAGGCCGTCTTCCGCTCACGCCCCAACATCGTGCAGCCCGCCTCCAGTGGTGCCGCGACAGGCGTGAATGGAGGGACGAATGGAGACGTGTCGTCTTCAGCGATGAGAGTCGCTTCTGCCTTGGTGCCAATGATGGTCGTATGCGTGTTTGGCGCCGTGCAGGTGAGCGCCACAATCAGGACTGCATACGACCGAGGCACACAGGGCCAACACCCGGCATCATGGTGTGGGGAGCGATCTCCTACACTGGCCGTACACCACTGGTGATCGTCGAGGGGACACTGAATAGTGCACGGTACATCCAAACCGTCATCGAACCCATCGTTCTACCATTCCTAGACCGGCAAGGGAACTTGCTGTTCCAACAGGACAATGCACGTCCGCATGTATCCCGTGCCACCCAACGTGCTCTAGAAGGTGTAAGTCAACTACCCTGGTCAGCAAGATCTCCGGATCTGTCCCCCATTGAGCATGTTTGGGACTGGATGAAGCGTCGTCTCACGCGGTCTGCACGTCCAGCACGAACGCTGGTCCAACTGAGGCGCCAGGTGGAAATGGCATGGCAAGCCGTTCCACAGGACTACATCCAGCATCTCTACGATCGTCTCCATGGGAGAATAGCAGCCTGCATTGCTGCGAAAGGTGGATATACACTGTACTAGTGCCGACATTGTGCATGCTCTGTTGCCTGTGTCTATGTGCCTGTGGTTCTGTCAGTGTGATCATGTGATGTATCTGACCCCAGGAATGTGTCAATAAAGTTTCCCCTTCCTGGGACAATGAATTCACGGTGTTCTTATTTCAATTTCCAGGAGTGTAGTTGAGTCGGCTGGGTGTGAAGTTCCTGAGCTTTAACTTCTGTAGCTGACACACCTAAGAAGACATCCACAGAAAAGCTAGACAACAGCGTTTTCGATACCAGTGGAACCTGTCTTGATTTTCTCAGGCCAACTGTTGGAGACATCTACTTGCAAGAAAAGCAGCAGGAGCTCTTCAGTAAATGACTGTAGACAATATATATTCTTGCAACGATTCAGACGGTGATTCTCTCCACAGTATTCCCTGGAAGTTCCTATAATCAGGATGGAGAGACACTTAGTGATATATTTTTGTTATGCCAGCAGACAGAGCCACATTAAATGACCGAAATTGTATAATAATGGAAAATAAGTCTGGCTGGACGGCGGGACCAACCATCAAGATAATATGAGAGACGCTCCTTTAGAAATGGTAGCAGATCCATCAAACACTACCCTCAACTTAGCAGTGGAGCTGTAGTCCTTGAATACAACATGATATGGACCAACAATATTCTGAGAATTAGAGACCTCCATGTGTCGTAGTACAATATACTCAAGTATGAACGCAGCATATTCCCCCACCCCCCACCCCCACCCCGAATTTCCGTTGCCTCTTCAATTTCCTCTCAATATGCTCCAGCCTCTGAGAGTCCTGTTCTCGTGATTCACATAATGGTTTACAGTCAAGTTGCACTGGCAGTCGAACCACAAATCTTCCATCTTCGTCTCGAACTGTGTGGCGCTGAAAGTGAGCCTCACACATTTTATCCTGTTTACTCATCCTTTTGGTAGACAGTTCCTCTAGCTCCCAAAACCTTTGCATTTTGCATCTAAATTGTCACCTCTAACAAAGCACGAGGTCACTGTATAATGAGGCATGTTGCATTAATCTGAAGGAATCCTGCCAGACTAAATCCAACCGAATTTAGTTTCAATCCGTGATGGATGATTTGGTTTCTCCAGCTTTTCGGTACAAACAACATCGAAGAAAACCTCAGCGCCAAGAATTAAATCTACTGCGGCAGATTTTTTGAACTCAGGATCAGCAAGTGGTAGCTTAACTGGGACATTGCAACTTCTTATGTTTATAAAGTTTGCATGTAGGTCACTGGTGACATTTTCAACAAGAGTACAAGTGGTTTTAACATGAAAGTCGCTAAGCCTAAACGACAGTTCAACGTTACAGGTATAAGACACTGAGGCTGCAAAGGCATTGTTTATGCCATTCACAGGAAATGACTGTTTATTTCTTTTCAATTTTAATTTATTTGCCATACCCTTAGATATAAAGGAAAGCTGGCTCGCACCATCTAGCAGCGCCCTACAGAACCGCTGGTTACCCATCCTGTCTTTAATGTTGACAACAGCTGTTGTCAACAAAGCATTAAAATTTGTGTAACATCTCCCCTTCGTAACCTGATGGGCGAAGGAATGGCTTCCAGATTCACCATTACGTCTATCTCTTGAATCAGCTGACTTGTGGAGTAGTATATTACCTTACAGGTCTTACAAGGAGAAACCCTGTATTTACTGAAGAAGTGACCAAGGCACATTTACAAAAAACAAAGCTTATTTCCTGTTGCAAATGCCCGTCGCTCTTCGATATTTAGTGATCGAAACCCCTTGCACTTGCTGATAGCATGATGTTCATTACAAAATTAGCATGCCTCTCAGCATTAGCATTAGCCACATGATCCTTCCTCACATCCTTAGTTTGATTTGAGTTACTGGAATTACTTGCGGATCCGTTGAGGTGATGTCCCTGAATCTGATCAACTCAAAAGCCTGACATTTCGTTTCCAAAAAATCTATCAGTTGATTCAGTGTAGTGAACTTGGTCCCAGAAATATTCACACTACTGACCATTAAAATTGCTACACCGCGGAGATGACGTGCTACAGACGCAAAATTTAACCGACAGGAAGAAGATGCTGTTATATGCAAATGGTTAGCTTTTCAGACCACTCACACAAGTTTGGTGCCGGTGGCGACACCTACAACGTGCTGACATCAGGAAAGTTTCCAACCGATTTCTCATACAGAAACAGCTGTTGACCAGCGTTGCCTGGTGAAACGTTGTTGTGATGCCTCGTGTAAGGAGGATAAATGCGTACCATCGCGTTTCCGACTTCGATAAAGGTCGGATTGTAGCCTATCGCGATTGCGGTTTATCGTATCGCGACATTGATGCTCGCGTTGGTCGAGATCCAATGACTGTTAGCAGAATATGGAATCGGTGGGTTCATGAGGGTAATACCGAACGCCGTGCTGGATCCCAACGGCCTCGCATCACTAGCAGTCGAGATGACGGGCATCTTATCCGCATGGCTGTAATGGATCGTGCAGCCACGTGTCGATCCCTGAGTCAACAGATGGGGACGTTTCCAAGACAACAACCATCTGCACGAACAGTTCGACGACGTTTGCAGCAGCATGGACTATCAGCTCGGAGACCATAGCTGCGGTTACCCTTGACGCTGCATCACAGACAGGAGCACCTGCGATGGTGTAGTCAACGACGAACCTGGGTGCACGAATGGCAAAACGTCATTTTTTCGGATGAATCCAGGTTCTGTTTACAGCATCATGATGTTCGCATCCGTGTTTGGCGACATGGCGGTGAACGCACATTAGAAGCGTGTATTCGTAATCGCCACACTGGCGTGTCAGCCGGCGTGATGGTATGGGGTGCCATTGGTTACAGGTCTTGGTCACTTCTTGTTCGCATTGACGGCACTTTGAACAGTGGACGCTACATTTCAGATGTGTTACGACCCGTAGCTCTACCCTTCATTCGATACCTGCGAAACCCTACATTTCAGCAGGATAATGCATGACCGCATGTTGCAGGCCCTGTACGGGCCTTTCTGGATACAATTGAAGACGTCTGGTCAATGGTGGCCGAGCAACTGGCTCGTCACAATACGCCAGTCACTACTCTTGATGAGCTGTGGTATCGTGTTGAAGCTGCATGGGCAGCTGTACCTGTACACACCATCCAAGCTCTATTTGACTCAATGCCCAGGCGTATCAGGGCCGTTATTACGGCAAGAGGTGGTTGTTCTGGGTACTGATTTCTCTGGATCTATGCACCCAAACTGCGTGAAAATGCAATCACATGTCAGTTCAGCCGGCCGCGGTGGTCTCGCGGTTAAGGCGCTCAGTCCGGAACCGCGCGACTGCTACGGTCGCAGGTTCGAATCCTGCCTCGGGCATGGATGTGTGTGATGTCCTTAGGTTAGTTAGGTTTAAGTAGTTCTATGTTCTAGGGGACTGATGACCACAGATGTTAAGTCCCATAGTGCTCAGAGCCATTTGAACCATTTGTCAGTTCTAGTATAATATATTTGTCCAATGAATACCCGTTTACCATCTGCATTTCTTCTTGGTGTAGCAGTTTTAATAGCCAGTAGTGTACCTCCTACTGATGCCGGTCTGTGGGTCGCAAAACAACCAAAATTGCTTCAGAAAGAGTCACTTCATGAAGTGGGACGTCAGGTTTAAGAGCTTCTAAGGTCTCCAAGTGGCTACAAACGTGATTAATTAAGTGCCTATAATCGGTTGCCGTGCCATGGCCGACTGTAGGAAGATCTAAGAAAGCCTTTAGATGTCTGGCTGCAATTATTTTTTCATTATCATATCTCTGCATGATAAGTCCCCAAGCAATTGATAGATTTCTTGCTGTTACACATATATGTTGCTAAAGGTTCCCTCGTTCAACTCGCAAGGAGGAATATAGGTAACGAAATTTCTGTACATCATCAGTTGAATTATCGTTCATAATGAGACTTAAAAAGGCGTCTCTGCAGAATGACCACTTAAGGTAGTCCTCATCGAAATTTGGCAAATTAGTGACATGTAGTTTCAAAGTGCTGGCACTGCTTGTCGGATTCAATTGCATAGGCTGTAGCTTAGCGTGCCCCTTGATTAAACCCTTGACAGTCGATTCAATTAAGCCCCATAAATCCTCGAATTCTTCCTTATCCTTGCTGTGATCAGCGGATTCATCTTCAACATCCAGTCGACCTTGAGACGACTGAAACTCAGTCTGAACCCATGTCAGTCTACTTAACTTTGCCTCTAGTATATCAATGCATTCTTCAAAAAGGTCCCTAAGCGTGCTGGAGCGGCCTTTGACACCCCTCTCTGTTTGACTAATTTTGTTCTCTCACAGGAATCCATTTCGGATTGGGCAGGTGATAACAGGAAGCCAACAGTTGCACTTACCAGGTTACGCGACAGTACAGGACAGTACGAACTAGAACAGCAGTTACATCTCGGTCGCTGGCAGCTGGCGTGTCAGGGGCTGCAGTCTCCGTGGGCGCGAAGTTTCGGCGATAGCAGGAGGTAACGTCATAGATGATGATAGCACCATCCGTGTCTTTACTTCTCACGTGTAGAGTTCGAAATATAGTAAACGTCGGTGAAAATTACCTCCGATCACTGGTGCTAAGGCTGTTGTTATCGAAGTTCCGAACTGGCCTTTAAACACTCAGTTGCGCCTACCAACGAAATCGGAATGTGTGTAACTCACACGTGGTTATTTCCTGGCGGTTTTTTATTCTTTCACAAATACCGGAACAAACACGCCCGTGAACGTAACTATTCTGCGTCCTGACTGTATCCGACCCGTTGCAGGTGCTATTCAGCAACATCTAACAAGTGCACAAGGTACCCGCGAACTGCGGCCCTTGGCTGGACGAGACATATATCAGCTTGCTGCGATGTGTCCGGGGTACCTGCTGGTCGCTTACAACAGCCGACCAGCTTACCTGCGTGCAGAAAGGACCTGGGAACTCCACTTCCGCACACAAAATTACAGTGTTTCCGGAAAGTGAGTAGATAATACCGGACAGTCTGACCTATCCCAGTTTTCAAATTGCTGATAGCTGACTCTTACAGTCAAGTGAGTTACGGAACTCAACAGAGTGAAAATACGTAATTTTCTTTCCCTTACTATTGGTAGTGCTTGCTTAGTGGCTACAGAAGTTTGCAGTGTCGCCAGTAAGTGCGCTTCTGAAATGAAAACTGATAACAGCAACTATGAAAACGAAAAAGAGGGTTGTAACAAAACTGCCATAAATATAATTACACCTATCAGTTTCGCAGACTATTCACACGATAGTGCAGTTTATCAGTTAGATGTAGATGATAAAACAAGAAAAGCTCTTTGTTAGACAAAATTCTTAGTAGCCAGGGCTTCATTCCCCAGAGATACTAAACAGGAAAACAGGTCCTTCTCCACTAAATGTTACGAAAAATATACATCGACAGGACAAATAGTTTGGAGAGAGCAGTTGTGTTATTCATCTAAAGGGACTCTGTCTACTGTAAACAGTGTTACCGATTTGGAGGATGGAGCCACTCGAGGTAGCCGCGTGGTCTGGGGCGCCGCGCGTAAGTTAGTTTAAGTTAGATTAAGTAGAGTGTAAGCCTAAGGACCGATGACCTCAGCAGTTTGATCTCATAGGAACTTACCACAAATGTCCAATTTTAGGTGTGTGTGTTGTTCTTAGCATCAGTTGGTTTAAGTAGTGTGTAAGTGTAGGGGCCGATGACCTCAGCAGTTTGGTACCTTAGGAACTCACACACATTTGAACATTTGAGGGTGGAAATCGTCGTCAGCTTGGAGGAAAATGGTTCGAGATAGAAGGTGGCTATGCAAAAGTATAGTGCGACACGAAACTGTCTACGCATATTTGAACGCATGCGTAGTTTTCAATTTGTGGTGTAAGACAAACACAGCTGACGCGAGTATGGATTTTAGAACTAAAGAAATGTGAGACATACGGAAACAGGTCCTTGAGTGTATTGTGAAAGAGAGGTTAACACTGGACTCCAATAATACAGAGTATCTGGGACATAGGGAGAAAACTGTAAAACCAAACAGTGGAAACTTTTTGGCGATTATCGAACTTCTGTCAAAGTTCGATCCTGTATTACGCGATCTGAGAAATAAACCAAAATATACGCAAAAGACCTTCAATTTAAAACGATTTAATGAATGTCCAGTTCGGAGCAGCTGAAAAAAAATTATTAATGGCATCAAAGCTGCCACATTCTTTTCTGTTTTTACAGGCACAAGTCAAGGCATTAAAAAAAAAA
This sequence comes from Schistocerca cancellata, assembly GCF_023864275.1. Lineage (NCBI taxonomy): Eukaryota > Metazoa > Arthropoda > Insecta > Orthoptera > Acrididae > Schistocerca > Schistocerca cancellata. The sequence continues at coordinate 347,476,741 of NC_064629.1, read as the reverse complement.
GAGAGATCAATGAACTCAGATATTTTGATATGTTAGAGTTTCACATGATGTCACTGGAAAACTTTGTAACGTGAAGATAAATGAATGCTTTCCAGGTTTTCGTGAAATTAATGATAAAAAACATTACGAATAGAAAAGGAAATACTGAGTGCAGTAGACGAAAAGCGATCTTTGTTTACTAAATGCTGACGTCAGGGTTATCACGCTTGTGCCAATATGCCATGCATATAAAAAATCGTTAGAACGAGAATTCAATAAAGACAAAGAACTGCAGAATATGTGCAATGTGCAGTATATAACTTAAATATAGTAATTAACTATGCTGCATGTTAAATTCAAGAAGTCAGGTCTTTTTATGACACAGAAGGAAATGTTGTAACCCGTGTTCACTCATAGTATTAAAATATGGAAAGTTTTGGTATCTTCTTGTACCTTAAAAAAGCATTGAACAACATGTTGATCTTTGAGATACCTGTCTGCTAAAGCACTTCGTTACGCTGAAGCCGGTGCACTTACGGCTCTTTGAAAGATAATATCGATATTTAGGAAAAGGGCAAAAAGAGAACAAAATATGTATTTCAGAACCACTGTTTGTAAGGGGTATCTGGATATTATTATAGCTCACTTAAAAAGCCGATTTGGGGGTATGCGTAATTATAACCATTTTATCAAAATTATCTCCCCGTGGTTTCTAAGTTGTTCTTCCTACGAAGTCGTTCACATTGCAGCAGTAATTCTTCCATATCAATACCAGAAGGATTTATCCAGTCAATTCCTAGAGCAGGAAAATGTTTAAAAACGCTCTGACGTCAGTGGTTGACTTAACAAAACGATTAGTAATAGACAATTCAATAATAATTGCTACCGTTCCAGATTTATGCGCAGCACTTTACCAGTTTTTTAACTTTCCCGTGCTACTGTTTGGCTGAATGCTCATTTTCGAGGCCCAGAATTATAAAGAACAATCTGCGTAATTATGTGGCCCAAGGCAGACTTAGTGAACTCAGCCTCCTCAATGTGGAACGTGAGAGATGTTAGTGAAATCATGAATTCCTTCACATCACAGAAAGCACACCGCATGGTACAGTTTCTACATCTATACACACACACCGGAAACAGAACGAGGGTAAAACGAATGTCTGTATACCTCTTCAAGAGCTCTAATTTCTCTTCAATTCTTGGTCCTTCCGCGAAATGTACGTTGGCGGCTGTAGAATTGTTTTGCAGTCTGGTTCAAATGACGCTTTTCTAAGTTTTCTCAATAGTGTCCTACGGAAAGAACGTCATATCCCCTCCTGGGATTCCCAACATAGCTCCCGATGCATCTACGTAATTCTTGCGCGTTGAATGAACGTACTGGTTACAAATGTAGCAACCCGCCGTTGAACTGCTTCGAAGTCTTCCTTGAATCCAACCCGGTGGGGATCCCAAACACTCGAGCAATACTCAGTAACAGGTCGCACTAGTGTTCTATAGGTGATCCCACTTACAGGTGAACAACACTTTTCTAGATTTCTGCCAATAAAGCGAAATCGTCCATTAGCCTTCCCTACTGCATTCCTTATATGCTCGTTCCATTTCATATGACTTTGTAATGTTACACCTGGATACGTAGTCGATCTAACTGTGTAAAGCAGTACATTACTAATGCAGAATTCTAACAATATGAAATTGCTTTTCCTACTGAGGGGCATTAATTTACATTTTGGTAGATTCAGACATAGCTACCATTCATCACACCAAGTAGAAATTTTGTCTAACTCATCTTGTATCCTCCCGCAGTCGCTCAACGTCGACATCTTCCAGTACACCACAGCAGCGTGTGGTATGTGACTGTGCATTTGAAAAGAGGTAATATGGGCAGAGTTCTTATTTATTGCCTGAGCCAATTTCAATATTAATGCGAGCTGATTTGGGTACATTTTAACCTTCCGAGAATTATTCACTACAGATCGAGGTGAATACAGTGAAGTTTTGTATGTTAAAGTATATCAAGCAACAGATAAAAGTATAGGCCTATTCTTATTGACACTGAGTTTGAATCACTACTATGTATTTAATTTTTTATAACGTTTACTGGTATTGAAATTTAGTTTAATACTTCGAAAGTAGTGAACAAATACCCCTTTGTTCATATTACTTCGGATTATACGACACATTACATTAAATTTCTACTTCTAGCTGCTGCAATTAAAGTTATTTTAGTTACTGATAGTTTATACGTATTATTTTTGGGTTCTCGGACTTTTATTTTTGCAGGGGGGCCCGTATCACGTACTTTACTCCTCTGGATTCATAGCTTCTTCTTAACAGAGAATTTTCTGAGCATTGTGTTATAAATAAAACTGTGAAGCAATTCTTGCCCAATTTTCTGTTGTTGGGAAGGGTCCCTTCTGACCTGAAATGACGACACATGACCGTTGCCTCGAAAAATACGATGATCCAAGCGCAGTTTTAGAATTCGTGCCCACATTACGGTCTAGATACAGTGAATTTATGTGACTGCTCTTAATCAATTTTATTTATGTGCGAATATTTGTAAGAGGCACAGTAGCGCCGCATTTCACTATCTCTTATCTGTCCAGTGTTCATGACTTCACACAATTGATTTCATTTGTGCGAGGAGCGTAGCCAAGAACAACTATTTATCACTTTTCTCGAAGGTACAGAATCAATATCAGGAGCATACTAAAACCATGTGATTACACATACGTGCATCAGATTACAATAATACATTTATAGTGTATTTTAAGTTTCGTGTTTGACGAATCCGATAGAGGTGAGTCAAACGTTACTATATTGTGAGACTATTTATTTAGTTTTTAGGGCTGTGCAGATCTGCTTTTGCAGGTCATGTCTGACATCGAAAGAGGGACCATATATTTCACAACGTAAACACATATACCTTTTCGTAACAACTACAATAGCACATGAGAGCATGTAATAGATTTATATTATAACTGCCTTACTATTTATATTAGAATAAGAAGTCAAAACTTAAAAAGAGAAAGGAAGAAGAGAAATCAGGAAAGAAAAGATAAAAAGCATGAAAATAACCAAACAAGCGTGAATCTGTAGATTGCAGTGTCACTCATAACTAAGAAGATTCTTGAAATTTGCGAAATTGTAGTGGTGAAATATTCGGAAAAATCTGTTGTGATTAGAACCTCTTTTCGTTAGTTATGCCTAAAAGAGAAACGCGACAGTTAAAGTTGAAGAGCCTGTAATTGGGATTATTCCAAACTCTCTTAGCTCCCATGCACGGAGATACAGCAAGAATGCGTGTTTGAATCAAGGATCCGCAGCCGCTTTAGGCGCTCATCATCCGATACAGGAAAGTTGACGTTTTTCAGGTGAGTTTGCCAGTTTCAAACTGATTTTGTTCTAATGCAGATTACAGTGTTAAATAATAGAATAAATTCTTCGTTGACATTAATGACAAAATTTTAAATTCCATCTCACGAGATAGATAAGGATGATTAGTGTAAAGGTGAATCAATCAAATAAATTAAAAATAAACAAATATAATACTGAGAATCACAAACAAATCAGAGAGCATCCCAGAGTGCCCCGGAGAGCATCCCAGAGTGCACCAGAGAGCATCCCAGAGTGCCACAGAGAACTAAAACACTAAGAAGAATCGCTTCTCGGCTTTTGGCAAGATCAATGTGTAGTATGATCATCTAAATAACTTAGTGTTTTAGCTCTCTGGGGCACTCTGGGATGCTCTCTGGTGCTCTCTGGGATGCTCTCTGGGGCACTCTGGGATGCTCTCTGATTTATTTGTGATTCTCAGTATTATATTTGTTTATTTTTATTTTATTTGATTGATTCACCTTTACACTAATCATCCTTATCTATCTCGTGAGATTTTTTTTTAAAGTTTATAACTACTTCTATCTAAAAATCATATCTTTTAGATCTATTTATTCATTATTTATTGATCATACTACACATTGACCTTGCCAAAAGCCGAGAAGCGATTCTTCTTAGTGTTTTAGCTCTCTGGGGCACTCTGGGATGCTCTCTGGTGCACTCTGGGATGCTCTCTGGGGCAAACAAGCTCACTAGTTTTTTGCTTTGATATCCCTGCCTTAAATTTTAGTACATTCAACTCAGTTATTGGGAAATATATTTATATTTTAAGAGTTAAGGTTATACCAAAATTTTAGTCCGACATGTTTCGGAATCATTTAATAAGTACACTGTTTTTGTTAAAATGCATGTGATTGTATAGCACAAAGGTCAAAACTTTCTGTAGGGCGTCTGTCAGTCCTTAGATATTGAGCTACGATGTACAGGAAACTAACGGATGAAAGTGTAAAAGAATCTTGATGTTGAATGGGAAAGGTTATTATTTTACGATAATTAAACGATTGTTAGGTGTAAAACACTAACGTAAATGTAATCTAATTCGACAACTGATATCGAGCAGCGACAGTTTCATTTCCTTTCAGTCAAACTTTGCCACCTAGGAGTCGCGTAACCTCTAGTTCTAAAAGGTTATAATACCCTGATGCTTTCAAACAGTGATGGAATGTAAGTCTAGCCGCGAAAGTCAGTGGAACGGTTATCATGGTCAACAATGCTATAATTGTAGCATCAGTGCCTTAGTTGTTGTTACCACGAATTTTGTCCCCAGTCACCAACACTAGACACTCCCATCATAAAACAATATAGCCTGTTCTTTGTGATACGTTTTCGGTAGTTTTCCCTCAGCTAAGGCTATCTTCTTTGGAAGGTAGCTTTAAATGACATCGATGATGGTTCAAATGGCTCTGAGCACTATGGGACTCAACTACTACGGTCATCAGTCCCCTAGAACTTAGAACTACTTAAACCTAACTAATCTAAGGACAGCACACAACACCCAGCCATCACGAGGCAGAGAAAATCCCTGACCCCGCCGGGAATCGAAGACATCGATGATGTGTTTTTCCTTATGATTGGTATTCCTCTTCAGTTTATTAGTCAATTTCCTCAGCTCCACTACAGATCCAGGTTTTTTCAGCCGTTGTCTTCGTTTCTGGCTACTGTTTCCAAACTAAACGGTCACATGTTGGCGACGAATTAGTGGTAAACTGCTGTCGGCCACAAAGCGTCCAAATGTGGTTTCAGATGTTCCAGTGGCACACTGTCTATCGTACAGTATGAAAACGGTGTGAGAGATACGTGTGTAGAACTTAACAGAAATAGAACCCCAGCATTCGTTCTTACGCCATTGAACAAAACCAGTTTTTGGTGTTGTAAAACTGACTTTCGATTTGATTCTTCCGATAAATCTCAGTCTGTTGCCTATCTCTCCGACGGGTAACATAACCGTTCAACATCAAATCATCCACAACATAAACACGTGCATAATTTACGACTATGATTACAAGGAAGTGACGAAAGTCATGGGATAGAGATATATACATATACAGATCGCGGTAGCATCGCGTACACAAGGTATAAAAGGGCAGTACATTGGTGGATCTGTCATCTGTAATCGTGTGATTCATGTGAAAAGGTTTCCGACATGATTACGACGGCCGCACTACGGGAATTAACAGACTTTGAATACGGAATGGTAGTTAGAGCTAGACGCATGGGACTTTCCATCTCGGAAATCGTTAGGGAATTTAATATTCCGAAATCCATAGTGTCATGAGGTCAAGAGTCTGCCGAGAACACCAGATTTCAGGCACTGCCTCTCACCATTGACGACGCAGTGGACTACCGCCTTCACTTAACGACCGAGAGCACCAGCGTTCGCGTGGAGCTGTCAGTGCTAACAGGCAAGCAACACTGCGTGAAATAACCGCAGAAATCAATGTTCGACGTACACAAATGTATGCGTTAGGACAGTGCGGCGAAATATGGTGTTAAAAGCAGCAGACGACCGACTCATAGTGCCTCTGCTAACAGCAGCGCCTCTTCTGGACTCGCTCGTGACCCTATCGATTGGACCTTAGACGAGTGGAAAACTGTGGCCTGGCCAGATAAGACCGATTTCAGTTGGTAAGAACTGATGGTACGGGTCGAGAGTGGTGCAGACCCTATGACACCGTGTACCCAACTTGTCGACAATGCACCCTGCAAGCTGGTGGTGGCTCCATAATGGTGTGAGCTGTGTTTACGTGGAATGGACTGGGTCCTCTGGTCCTACCAAACCGATCATTGACTGGAAATTGTTATGTCCGGCTGCGTGGAAACCATTTGCAGCCGTTCATAGGCTTCATGTTCCCAAACAACGATGGAGCTTTTATGGATGGCAATGAAAGATTCACGGGCCACAACTGTTTTGAACGAATGATTTGGCCACCTAGATCGTCCGACATGAATCCCATCAAAGATTTATGGTACATAATCGAGCGGTCAGTTCGTGCACAAACTCCTGCACCGGCAACGCTTTTGCACTTATGGACAGCTATTGAGTCAGCATGGCTCACTATATCTGAAGGAGACTTCCAACGACTTGTTGAGTCCATGCCCCGTCGAGTTGTTGTATTACGCCGGGAAAAAGGACGTCCAACACAATACTGTGTGATATTAAACGGCTTTTGTCACCTCTTCGTAGAAACTCGTTATGGAACTTGTGGTCGAACAGTGCCTGACTTTTTCGTTTTCAGAGATGGGTAACCATTTTGGCTAACCACATCTCATCCATATAAGTGGACATTGATCTGAACAGAGTGCTAATGACATTTACATAGGGACAATTCCACTTAGACAACGTAAAGAGGTATAAGACAGTTACTGCAGAGCAGTACTAAATCTCAGTGCTGTTTCTTTTCTGATTTCACACATGCCTCATCGTGATGCGTAGAAGTGGAAATTTTGTCGTCTGGGACGAGAGAGGGGTAGAAAGTGAGAGACTACTACAGACGTTCCCTTGGTATGCAGGTGGTGGTGTCCTTCCCTAATTTGAACAGTACACTCACGGCAGAGGGAAATCAGGGGAACGGACTTTTTGCGGTTGGATGGACAGTCAGTCACCAGACATATGAAATGCCGCAGACCGCCAAGGCTTAGAACAATATGGCACGACGCAGTTGCGATACTCAAAACGCCATCCGCCGCCATTCCTTCCAGTTCAACCTGCGGGTCGTATCGTGCAATCTCAGGTGGACAAGAAAAACTTGCTAGGTTGGTGAGAGATTTCAGAGAAATGCTATTTTGGGCAGAAATGTGATTCTCGGCATGCAGAAGCGTAAGCTGCGGCCGCAAGTAACGTCTTTAGAAAGCGGATCAATAAACACCACAAAATGTTACAGTGTTACTTTATTCCGTGACCGATGACCCGCAAAGCCAACGCTGGAAAGGTAGAGCGTTTTTCGGCCCTTTTGTTTTCCCAAAATGGTGAAATCGCATTGGTGGGAAAAGCATCGTCTGTCACTGGTAGACAGCCTGGGAATTAGGTCCTGAGTTTCACTTTTCAGGTAGAGAAGGATGATTAAGAAGTTGGTAGGGAAAGGAACCGCTGGACGGAGTACGAAGGACGTTACAAAATTATGCCATTGGCCACTGATTGCGGTAAAATGGGTGACTGGCTAGGAAATTTCAAACGCGCGAAGAAAACTGTCGCCAGGTATGAAGGAGTGTGTTTTATAGACGTTTGGGGTTTTGGATCTTAGGATTCAGTAAGTGGATATTCAAGTGGAACATTCAGGTTCATACTTCAGACTTCAGACCTTAAGACTCAGATGTGGACGGATTCAGAGGAGCGCACGCCTGACCAGCAACTGCCGTGGGGCCCCCTCGAGTTACGTTACTAGTTCGGCGTCAGTCATCGAAATGTACCACAGCAATTTATTCTCTGAAACTGTACACTGACATACTTCAGGGGATGATATGCAAATTCCCTTGATCAAGTAGCAGTTAAGTTACACTGCTCTGTAATTGAAGGTCTGAATTAGCATCGACAATCGCTGTTTTCATTTGACTGTTTCTTTACATTTCCTATGAACCACAGTGGACGTTGCCAAGAGCAGAAAGCTTACGAAGCTGGCTGCACGAAATAATAACCCTTTTAACTGGAGTTGGCCATCATAAAAATGTTGAACCCTAGGCAGAATCGCAACCTTAGCTAGACAAACCGACAGTCACGGCCATTCTCGTTCGCCAGCCAATGCTCTCCAGGTGTGACGTGATCTTCTGTCGAAAGAAACATGGAGTTCCTTGCAGAAAGCTTTTAGCACGATAAGAGATCCATAGCCTGGTGTGGTTGTGACGTCCGCCCCCGGTAGCTGAGTGGAGCCGGCACGGTAGCTCAGCGTGTTCGGTCAGAGGGTTAGCAACCCTCTGTAACAAAAAAACAAAAACAAAAACTGAGTGAACGAATCAACGATCAACCCGAACAAGCGTCATCGGACGTCCGCCACGAACAAATTCAACGAACAATCTAGAGAGAAAAAAAAGAGCCATAATAAAATAAAGTGGTCAGCGTGACAGAAAGTCAATCCTAAGGGCCCGGGTTCGATTCCAGGCGGGGTCGTAGATTTTCTGTGCTCCGGGACTGGGTGTTGTGCTGTCCTAATCATCTTCATTTCATCACCATCGACGCGCAAGTCACCGAAGTGGCGTCAAATCGCTAGACTTGCACCCGGCGAACGGATTACCTGACGGGAGGCCCTAGCCACAAGACATTTATTTATTTATTATTTTGTTGTGACGTCTCGGAACTAGCTTTCTCGTTGGGTATTACTGCTATTTTCTGGAGAGGCTGCACTTTTTCGCTGTGCCTACATGCAGAGCATCGCATAGTCCGTTTCCAGAATTGTATCATCTAGAGGGAGATATATTCTGCCTTCCTCCACACTTCAGAGCCGCGTTGGTTCATCGCAGAGAAAATCTAGTAAAGCATCTTCACTTGATGCTTACTGTCAGCACTCACAATCTTTACCACCACTGGCCAGTGAATTCCTACCCGGATGGGAAACCACAGAGTTCCAGAGCGACAGAAGGAGAACATTTCAGTATAGGCTTCAGCAGAGTAATAACTTTACTTTAGATTTTTGTAGGGTAAACGACTTCACTGTAGATCTTTTCAGAGTAATGACTTCACCGTTGGATTTAGAAGAGTACACTTCACTTTTGATTTTTGGAGAGTAAAGACTTCAGGTTAGGACAGGAGAGCTGCCAATAAAAGGATGTCTGTACTGAAAGCACAGAACCGAAATCACATTCTCCAGCCACTGCTGCCGCCGGTTAACTTATTCACGCTCCGTGTGTGTAAGGTGGAACATCATTACACCCGCCGAGTACGCAATTTTAAAGACAGACATCAAGCTTGTTGCTCTCAGTGCACGTTTTTTTTCAATTTTGTGGTGTTTGCTCCTATTGTTCCGTGTACTTCCTACTTTTGACTAACAACTTAAACAGTCACTGTACATGTCTGTGAATTATTAATGTAACTGTGTTTCATTCTCCCCACTCTCTTGTGCCATGGTTATACTTTAGAGTCATAATCTGTTGTCAGTCTCTCATGTTGATACATCAGTGGGTAATTTTAATGTTGTAAGATAATAGATCTAATTGTTCTAGTGACCATTTGTTTGCATTCATAGCTAGAAGATCCCTCCTACCATGAATACATCTATGTGAGTGGTGTGGTACCCATTTGTTTCATTCTAAATTGCATCATCCTATTAATATTGATTTAAATAAGACATTTCCATTGCTAGATAGCATCATTCTTTTAAATTAATTTGCATTTTTACTTTGAGTGGATCCTCACTCTGATGATCACCATATGTGTATGTACTCAACCACAACTGACAATCCACAGGCCCTTATAGCAAGATTAAATTGCAGCGTCAGCAACATAATAGTCACAATAACTTGTTAATTTGGATGGAAGTGGTGACCTCTGTAAACATCACTCTGCCCCAGGGTGACATTTGTCAGTAGTGGGACAAAGACAGCATTGTACCACTTAAGATGGCGGATCCAAGGTGGCGGCAACATATATAGCAATGTCACACTGATGTCATGGCGAGAAGTTCAAATTTTGGGAGGAATATAGATCAATCGGGCTACCTCCACTAACCTAACTTCACCCCCACTCCTCCCTCCCCCTTCCCTTTCCCCTCCCCTCACCTCCCCACCCCATCTGGAAATTGGTGGGAAAAGGACTCAGTCTGTGTTGGGCTGCCATGAAGAGGAAGTCTTTATTTTGTATGCAGTGTGGTATATTGTTTACTGAAACAATTTGAGTTGCCATTCATTCAGCACTAGACAGTAGCTCCATCCAGTGTGTTCACCTTGAGGTCCAGAGGACAACTGACCTAGTTCACAGCATCACCACCAGAGGGAGCTGTTGACCCTGCCCCCTCCCCTTCTGTCACATAGTCCAAGATGGTGGCCCAGGCAAAAATGGCAGAGAATTTGCTCAGTCTATGCTGAGCTTCCCAAGAGAACGGAATTAATTGTTTACTGTGTACTACAACACAACACACAGCTCACAGGTGGAGCAAATCTCCAACCCAGCCAGAAATTGTACTCAGGCTCACTGCATGATAGGCAAGCACATTATCACTCAGCTAAGCAGGTGCACAACATTAGTTGCAATCATGCTGCTGAGGACTGTGTCCATAGCCACTTGCACAATGCTTGGAAAGCGATGATATATGGTGAATGTATGGAGAAGATGGATATGCCTCATCAAGTAATGAAGAAGCAACAGGATGGGACTAAGTTACACTTTGCAACTCATGCTTATAAATGTATGTGCTGTAACTATAGATCATTCGATAAAAGTCCAGTCAGTCTTCCGAAGGCCACTCTGGAGCAAGCATCAATGTTCAAATGTGTGTGAAGTGCTATGGGAGCAAACTGCTGAGGCCATCGGTCCCCTAGTCTTACACGCTACTTAAACTAACTTATGCTAAGAACCACACATACGCTCATGCCTGAGGGAGGACTCGAACCTCTGGCAGGAGGGGCCGCACAGTCTGTGACATGGTGCCTCAAACCACTCGGCCACTCTGTTTGGCTAGCAAGCATCCATCTGTACAACTGACGAAAGGCTGGTGATAAGCAGGGACGAATTCAATAAGTGTACTACATGCAGGCACAGAGCTGTGCACTGTATCCATGTGATGTGATTTATGACATGGACCTTATCCATGTGATGTGATGATAGAAATTGAAAATGCATCGAAGGGTGTTAAAGTGCCTATTTCTGAGTTCGACTGGGACAAAATATGTCGTGCAGAGCGCTACATTAATCAGCAGATGACTACAGAGTATTAACCAACTCGAACCCCCCCCCCCCCCCCTAGACATTCGCCTTACTGGTGTTACACTACGTGCTACAACAGTGTGTGATGACTGTGCACTATGAATGAAATCGGGTGATAAGCTTGTTTATCTATGGCACGCCTCAGTTATGAACGTATACAATGTAGATACTGCACTATGCCTTGCATTCGTGACACTGAGTCGTTGGTTGCCAAGCATACGATCCACACACAAATATGTTGTAACCTTTCTACATGTGCATAGCGTACATGTTGATGATTTGGAACAGGACCATAATTTCTGCATGAACGCAGAGCCAAACGAGATACAGGTTAAATGTGCATGCGAAAAATCAGCGTATTGTGAAGTACCCATTGGTTTGAAGGAGATACACAACGGATTTATTGCATATCAAAAGGCTTTATTTGGGAAATTTTGTAGAGATGCAAAGCAGAGAAAGAAAGAGCCCAATGATTTTTTTTTGAAATACTACATGTGATGTGCGATACTGAAATAAATAATGTCTCTACAGACAATCTCAAACTGTGTTTATATTTCATTTCATACCTCTCTCATTATAATCCAAGTTTTACGCCTATTAAAATCATCATCACATTCAATGCTGCACCTATAATCATGCGGTAGTAGACAGTTGCAATAAAGCTGAGTTGGTTAATTGACAGAGCTGTAGTGGCTACACATATTAATACCACCCTTATAAGCGTGAGTTTCTATCGATGAACACTACTTGTCAGAAACTGATGTAGTCGATATCATGGCAGATGGTTGAAATGTCTTCGTCACAAGGACTTTGTTGTTTGTGACAGGTCCTGTGGAGGTGCAAAAGAAGACTTGAAGAAGAAGAGGATTGGAATACTGCTTCCTGATAATATGCGAGCAGTTATTGTAGGTCCTTCCAATTGTGGCAAGACTAATGTTCTCAGCTAACACAAGTAGATGGATCCCAACTGGAACATGTCTGTGTACTTTCAAAAATACTGCTTCAGCCCAAATGTCAGTACGATGTTGCTATGGAAAACTACGAACAAATTCGAAAATATTTCTGTTTCGGTCGTCATATTGGTGCTGATGTATTTTATCTAAGCTAGATATATTCCAGAATCCCGAAACAGTTGGTTAGGGATACTGCAAACCCCAACACACCCTTCAAACAAGACAATCTGAATTTAAAGCACATTTACCAAGTGCATATAGGAACTGACATGTCGTTCAATTATTTTGTAAAGATACATGTGGATGGCTGGAACAATTCGCAGTATGAGTTTCTGGTTATTGATAAAACAAGAAAACTGATTGATGGTAGGTACGTACACAGGAAACTTCCAAGAGTTTCTGTATATACAGCCCAGTACGAGAGGTGAGTACATCAGTATACCCTGCACCATGGACAAATTCGCGCGTATGTCTGGCTCTCAACTCGTCAGAATGGATGTTCATAGAAAGGACATTCGCTTTTACATAGATATGCATATTTAGACTAGCGTGCATAAAGTTGTAGGTAAGAGCAGGGAGCTAGAGATGTATTACCACCCTTCTGAGAACGATCAATGAATTTAATGAGTTAGTTGATGAAATCGGTAAGAAAGTAACCGACTTAAATGAAAAGTCTGAGGCTATTGAGGGGAAAATAGATGTAGAGGCCCTTGTTATTGAGAAAGGGGAGCAGAGACATAATAATAAGAATAAGAGCGGATATACAGTGTGTGATCGAAAGGAACCGGATACTCCCAAAAGCATACATATTTCATATTAGGTGCATTGTGCTGCCACCTACTGCCAGCTGCTCCATATTAGCGACCTGAGAAGTTATTAGACATAGTGAGAGAGTATAATAGGACGCTCCGCGGAACTCACGGACGGCAAACGTGGTCAGGTGATTGGTTGTCAATTATGTCACAGGTCTTTACGCGAGATTTCCACACTTCTAAACATCCCTAGGTCCACTGTTTCCGATATGATAGTGAAGTGGAAACGTGAAGGGACACGTACAGCACCAAAGCGTACAGGCCGACCTCGTCTGTTGACTGACAGAAACCACCGACAGTGGAAAAGGGGTGTAATGTGTAATACGCAAAAATCCATGCAGACCACTACACAGGAATTCCAGACTACATCAGGATGCACTGCAAGTACTATGACAGTTAGGTGGGAGGTGAAAAAACTTAGATCTCATGGTTAGCGGCTGCTCGTACGCCACACATCACGCCGGTAAATACGAAACGGCGCCTCGCTTGGTGTACGGAGCGTAAACATTGGACGATTGAACAGTGGAAAAACGTTGAGTGGAGTGACAAATCACGGTACACAACGTGGTGATCCGATGGCAGGGTGTGGGTATGCCGAATGCCCGGTGAACGTTATCTGCCAATGTGTGTAGTGCCAACAGTAAAATTCGGAAGCGGTGGTGTTATGGTGTGGTCATGTTTCTCATGGAGGGGGATTGCACCCCTTGTTGTTTCGCTTGGTATTATCACAGCACAGGCCTGCACTGATGTTGTAAGCACCTTCTTTCTTACCACTGTTGAAGAACAATTCGGGCATGGCGATTGCATCTCTCAGCACGATCGGGGACCTATTCATAATGCATGACCTGTGGCGGAGCGGTTACACAACAATAACATCCCTGTAATGGACTGGCCTGCAAAAAGTCCTGATCTGAATCCATAAAACACCTTTGGGATGTTTTGGAACGCTGACTTCGTGCCAGGTCTCATTAAACGACTTCGATACCTCTCCTCAGTGGAGCATTAAGTGAAGAATGGGTTGCCATTCCCCAAGAAACCTTAGAGCAGGCTGTTCCAGCTCGTCGGCTCCGTTGTGAGCCATGGAGCGCTCCCTGCTCCAGGGAGCCGTGTCGCGCGCTGTGGCTATTCAAGTGGGCCGGCACGCAGGCACGGCTGGCTGAGGCAGGCAGCAAGGCAAGCGTTTTGATGTGCCAGCTGCGTCTTCCAAGATCGACAACCTCATACTCTTAGCTGCTAAGACGTGGTGACATGCTACACCAGGAAATACGATGTTCAGGAAATAAATAAGAAACAACTGTTTTACAAGAAATTGCATACTTAATTTATTGGGCCTCTGTAGCTTGACTTTTCTTTTCATTACAAGATCGAAAATATCAGGCGTCAAAGTGTTCGCAGCTTTAATGCGGAGGATGGCCTTCGTTGTTGCATCCTGAAGAAACGATCGTTCCGTACTTTTTACTCTTTTCATTGCTGAGAAAAGCTGCTCACAACAATACGTAGATCCAAACAAGCACATGATCTGAGCGGCATTGTTGTGAAGCTTTGGAAATGTTTTTTGCTGTAATGAATGATACCATCATGACAAATCAAACGTGTTGAAGCACCTGTCTGTCAACAAAGTTGAATTTTGCTAATCAATAATCTCCAATTGAAGTGATGATGACAAGTCATCGGGGGAAACTGAAAAAGGAGTGCTGAACACCTTAAGTTCAATTTCCAAACTAGTGAGGTCTCGGAATCGTGTTTCAAACGACGTGATGAGCTGCTTTAACTTCGCTTGGTAATCGCCGAAAGTAGTACCTTCAGGTAGTTATAAAGAAGCAAGATGATTGAAGAACGTTAAATGGCTATTAGTCATATGCCTCTCAAATAAACGTAACTTTTGCATCAACGCTTTGATCTGGTCGTGCATGTCAACGATTAGCTGCCCTTTGCCCCGCAATGACAGATTTAAATTATTCAGATGCATAGTTATGTCAGCTAGGAACGCCAGCTCTGATATCCATTTTATATCTTTCAGACAACGCATTTATTCCCCTTTCATTTCGAGAAAAAGGGTTATTTCCTCACGAATGGCAAATAAAACATCAAGAACTTTTCCCCGACTCAGCCAACGAACTGTACTGTGGTAAGGTATATCCCCATACTCCGCTTCCATATCTTTCAGGAATCCTTTGAATTGGCGATGATTCACACCGGCACAAAATTCACACACTTCACGACATCTTTCATTACGCCACCTAGCTCTACTGTTTCAGCGCACAGTGCCTCTTGGTGAATAAAACAATGAAGAGTCAAAATGTCTTTCCAGAATTCGTCCCTGAGTTTATTTTTCAAACGAGAAGCATAGCCTTGGTGACACCCGATCATTTGTGGTGCACCGTCTGTCGCTACAGAATGGAGCTTATCCCACGGCAAATTCAAATTGTCCACTGATTCACAAACAACGTCAAAAATGTCACGTATTGGTGCGGTGTAATCGAGTGGTACCACATCCTAGAGTTCCTCAGTTACTTGCAGCTCCATGTCGACACCACACACGAAGACTGCAAGCTGAGAACAGTCAGATATGTCGGTGCTTTAGTCAAGCGCTAGCGAAAATGCAACAAAGCTCTCCGCCTTTTTCCTGAGTTGTGTCTCTAAATCCGCTGCCATGTCCAGGATTCGACGAGATATTGTTTGCTTCGACAGGCAAACCCCTTGAATTGCCTGCACCTCCCTTGCACGATTTTACGAGTGGTCCCACCGAAAACGGCTTGCCACTCGCCGCAATGATGTGAACGACCCTGCAGCTTGCTCGAATTGCAGATTCGGTAGTGTTTTCTCCGCTCTCATTCACCTGAAAATTATAAACGCATTATAGAACACGAACTATGTTACATGTTTTGATACCCTCAGTATTACGAAACCGTTTTTAAACTTACGTCCCCTGGTATGTAGTTTCTAAGCCTGGCTATCAGTTCTCTGCGTGCAACGCCTCCTACCTGATCGTAGTGCGCTGCGTGAAGACGTGTATAATGTCGTTGTATATTGTACCTCTTCGCAGAATTAAATACTTTATGACATACAAGACACTGCGGACGACCATCCCTCTCAATGAATAGAAAGGTTTCCTCCAATAGAGATACAGGGCTCCCGCGGCTAATCATCTCTGTCATTGATCACGGATTATTGCGTCAGTTGCGGATGCATGCGGCCAGGGGGCAGTGAGTTCGCTTTCCCCCTCCACGCGGGCTCCGAGCTGCCGCAGTGAGCGCTCCGGAGCGCTCCAGCTCCCTGGAGCTCGGTTGGAACAGCCTGCCTTAGAGCACCTGTTTGAACGTATGCCTGCGAGAGTGAAGCTGTTATCAAGGCAAATGAAATTCCAGCGTTACCGATGGAGAGAGCCACGGACTTGTAAGTCATTTTCAGCCAGGTGTCCGGATGCTTTTGATCACATAGTGTATTAAGCCTCATGACGCAGAAAAGTCTGATTAGTATACATCGACATGTCAACGAAGCAGATAGTCATTGAGGCGCGGAATGCCGTTCAAGAGAAATTACGGTTGGTTTGGATGGGGCATATGGATCGACACAGACGCTAAGAGAGACCTTTACGCCTGTTACTGAATCTCTCAGGCAGGTCTCAGTAAAAACAAAGTCATACGATAACGATGGCGTTGCCATTGACGAATTCATTAACCCTCACTCACACTACTGGCCTGATAGAATATTCAGCGTCATCAGAGAAAAAGTGTACATGCTGGGTAGGCAGCCTGTAAATGTAACTGATAGCTGACTACATATTAGTGATAGGCAGTTTGAGAGAACACCGGGCTTAATGAATCTTATTTTCCGAAGACCCACGAAAAAACCCAAAATTATTCACTTAATGATAGGAACATGTTCCGAGAAATACTGCATTTGACTGATGTACGTAAGATCGCAAAATGCGAGAGCAACAAGAAATGCAAAATCGTTATAAAACCAATACTTCATTGTGAAAACAACAACAGCAGCAGCGGTGACGGTATTGACACTGAGCATAAAACAGTGAACAATCGAATTCTGCAGTGTATATATATATATATATATATATATATATATATATATATATATATATATATAAGTATGGAGAAAATAGTTCGAGGTACTGCACAAACCAGCACGCAAAACATAATCTCGTAGGCATGTTATCACTAAAAGTTTGGATAAGTTGTGGCGGGCTGATCATGTTGATATGAGGGAATATTCACAGGAGAATAATGGGTTCATATATGTTCTAATACTTATTGATACATACTTCACATTTTCTGGGCATTACCTGGGAATCAGCCAAGTGCCCAACTAGAAATTGAGCGTCATACTCATTTAAATTATGGAAGAAAACTGGTAGTCCGTAGCTCGTGGTCGTGTGGTAGCGTTCTCGCTTCCCGCGCCCGGGTTCCCGGGTTCGATTCCTGGCGGGGTCAGGGATATCCTCTGCCTCGTGATGACTGGGTGATGTGTGATGTCCTTAGGTTAGTTAGGTTTAAGTAGTTCTAAGTTCTAGGGGACCAATGACCATCGATGTTAAGTCCCATAGTGATCAGAGCCATTTTTTTGAAAACTGGTATGTGTCATGGTAGCCGGTACCTCAAATTGCACATATCGTAAGCTGCCCCACAGAACTTCTCCGTAAGATGACAGTGGTCCCTAGGAGGAGTTTCCTCTTTTCTATCTAATGGCAGCCCACAAATACGACAATCAACCGTGTCATTGTACAGGTATTCATTCTTCGATTTGGTCATGGGAACGTTATCGCTGTAAAGCTTATGAACCTCCCATGGAATGTTTTACGAGCTCAGTGAGCAGCCAAACAGCCGAATTATCTCCAACATAAGGTTCTTAGCGGTTAAGACTTGAATCATTGGACAATGCAAGATGGTACTCCGCGTTTGGTACATGTTGTAGTGTAAAAATGGTACGTGAGGTAGTAGGTTCACCTTGACAGTGAGTCATAGGAGCAAGGAGGCATTCAAAGTCGATATACACGACAAACAGACATCGGTCCTGGTGGTGAATATTTTTAAACTGAGCAAATTTCTCCCACCATTTTCTTCCCTGGGCTGCCATCTTGGATTACCCCTTGGGAGGAGAGGGGAGCAGTGGGAGAGAGGTAGTTAGGTTAGTTGAGATAGCCCAGTTGACCTATTTTCCCGCCAGAATTTGAACTTCCCACCATGACGTCAGTGCGATATTGCCACATCTGTCGCCGCCATCTTGGATCCACCGTCTTGAATAAATTTGGCAGCAATGTGGAGTGAGGCGACCCTGTCTTTTGTCCCACTACTTTCGTCTACATTTGCTGTCAGCCTCAAACCTTTCAATCACTACATACATAACATATAACTTTGCTATTTAATAATGATGATAGTGCATCATCGTAACAAATTTGCCATCCTCATTCATCTCAGAACCTCTCCAACAACTTGTGACTGTCATTAGCGGGACCATCAGTGCACTATTAGAAAACTGTCAGTAATGAATGTTTAAAGCATGCAAGATTTAACATTTAATTTGTGTAATAAATTCTGAATCTATTTTACTCGATGATTTTACCTTTGAACTCAGTGAACCCCACGTCCATAGGTAGAAGTAATAGGAAGTTTAATGAGACCGACTCAGGATACAGTTCTCAGGGCCCCATAACAGATCGTGTTTTCATTAAATTCCGTTGCGTAACGTTATCATTCAGCACTAGCTCATGAGGAGCGATCTGTAGCCCAATCTGTACCGGTCAGATCAGCCAGATTAAAAGTCTTGAAGACATTGGGTCTAAATGTAACGATGCTTCGGCGCTTCTGACATTGTTTCAGCAATAACAATGAAGTACTACACTCCTGGAAATTGAAATAAGAACACCGTGAATTCATTGTCCCAGGAAGGGGAAACTTTATTGACACATTCCTGGGGTCAGATACATCACATGATCACACTGACAGAACCACAGGCACATAGACACAGGCAACAGAGCATGCACAATGTCGGCACTAGTACAGTGTATATCCACCTTTCGCAGCAATGCAGGCTGCTATTCTCCCATGGAGACGATCGTAGAGATGCTGGATGTAGTCCTGTGGAACGGCTTGCCATGCCATTTCCACCTGGCGCCTCAGTTGGACCAGCGTTCGTGCTGGACGTGCAGACCGCGTGAGACGACGCTTCATCCAG
Organism: Schistocerca cancellata; assembly: GCF_023864275.1. Taxonomy (NCBI): domain Eukaryota; kingdom Metazoa; phylum Arthropoda; class Insecta; order Orthoptera; family Acrididae; genus Schistocerca; species Schistocerca cancellata. Next base: position 347,457,560 of record NC_064629.1, on the reverse strand, counting down.
TCCCAAACATGCTCAGTGGGGGACAGATCCGGAGATCTTGCTGGCCAGGGTAGTTGACTTACACCTTCTAGAGCACGTTGGGTGGCACGGGATACATGCGGACGTGCATTGTCCTGTTGGAACAGCAAGTTCCCTTGCCGGTCTAGGAATGGTAGAACGATGGGTTCGATGACGGTTTGGATGTACCGTGCACTATTCAGTGTCCCCTCGACGATCACCAGTGGTGTACGGCCAGTGTAGGAGATCGCTCCCCACACCATGATGCCGGGTGTTGGCCCTGTGTGCCTCGGTCGTATGCAGTCCTGATTGTGGCGCTCACCTGCACGGCGCCAAACACGCATACGACCATCATTGGCACCAAGGCAGAAGCGACTCTCATCGCTGAAGACGACACGTCTCCATTCGTCCCTCCATTCACGCCTGTCGCGACACCACTGGAGGCGGGCTGCACGATGTTGGGGCGTGAGCGGAAGACGGCCTAACGGTGTGCGGGACCGTAGCCCAGCTTCATGGAGACGGTTGCGAATGGTCCTCGCCGATACCCCAGGAGCAACAGTGTCCCTAATTTGCTGGGAAGTGGCGGTGCGGTCCCCTACGGCACTGCGTAGGATCCTACGGTCTTGGCGTGCATCCGTGCGTCGCTGCGGTCCGGTCCCAGGTCGACGGGCACGCGCACCTTCCGCCGACCACTGGCGACAACATCGATGTACTGTGGAGACCACACGCCCCACGTGTTGAGCAATTCGGCGGTACGTCCACCCGGCCTCCCGCATGCCCACTATACGCCCTCGCTCAAAGTCCGTCAACTGCGCATACGGTTCACGTCCACGCTGTCGCGGCATGCTACCAGTGTTAAAGACTGCGATGGAGCTCCGTATGCCACGGCAAACTGGCTGACACTGACGGCGGCGGTGCACAAATGCTGCGCAGCTAGCGCCATTCGACGGCCAACACCGCGGTTCCTGATGTGTCCGCTGTGCCGTGCGTGTGATCATTGCTTGTACAGCCCTCTCGCAGTGTCCGGAGCAAGTATGGTGGGTCTGACACACCGGTGTCAATGTGTTCTTTTTTCCATTTCCAGGAGCGTACATTCAGCAGAATAAGAAATTTTCACTATAGAATACCTGTCTAGATTAGCCATATGCACTGATGCACTGACGTTGTATATGAGCAGACAAAAAAAATGAATGTGTAGAAGACTTTCCGGAACTCAACGAACAAACCACCAAGCTGAACTTCACTGCCAATGGCATTCTGGCTGGTATGAACAAACAGAAGAATCTGATTTCAAAGAATCGATGACTCTGGTGCAAGCCTTATCATCTCTGCATTACTAATACAACTTTCATCCATTATAATCTGCTTACTACATCATGCCCCCCCTTCCCCACACATACATAAACACACTACAATTCATTCCCAAACTGACAATACCTTGATGTCTCAAGATGTGTCCTGTTAAACGATTGTTTTAGTCAAGCTGTGCCATAAATTTATTTTATCCCATTTCGATTCAGTGCCTCGTAGTTAGTTATTAGTCCTATCCCTCTGACCTTCAACGTTCTTCTGTAGCATTACTTCTCGAAAGCTTCTATTTTCGTCTAATCTGATCTGTTTATCGTTGAGATTCCGCTCCTGCACAAGACTACACACCAGGCAAATACCCTCAGAAAATATTACCAAAAACTTATATTTGCATTTGATGTTACCAAATTTATCTTCTTCTGAAACGCTTTTCTTGCTACTACAAATTTGGATTTTGTGCACTCTCTGTTTCGCTTATCGCCAGTTACTTTGCTATCCCAATAGCAAAATTCATCGACAATTTTTAGTGTTTTATTATGTAAACTAATTCTCTCAGCATCGCCTACCTTCAATTACTCTTCTTATCTTTTTTTGGTGTTCACTTTTATTGTGTTTTTCGAGACACCATCCATTACATACAGCTGCTCATCCAGGTCCTTTGCGTTCCCCGACAGAATTAGAATGCCGTGTGGGAACCTCAAAGTTTCTGTTTCTTCTCCCTTAACTGCAGTTCCGTTACCAAAGTCATCCTTGGCTTCCTTTATTGCTTATTTGCAGATTGAACAACATCTTGGAGAGGCTACCAGCGTGCGAAATATTACCTACAATTCTACGACAAGTGGAGGTTAGTGAGATAGGTCAGTAGTTCCATACATCTACGCTTTCAGGCAATAATGTGATCTTTGTCTTGGGCGAATTCAGTTATGTCACCGTAGCGCGATATAATGAGTGGTTGAGTGCCTCTGCCGCGCTCTCCCAACGCCATGCCAGGCCGGCTCCACGCTGTCTCGAAGCACGTCCTGGGCGGAGCCCAGTGCTCTGCTCCGCGTGGGATCTTATTTTTAACGCCCGAGCCGGCGACGCCTCTGGGATCGTTCGCGTGGGTGGCTACGTGTGAGAAAAGCTCTGCCTCTTCCCTTACCACTATCTGCCTCCTTCCGTAAGAGTGCTTCCAATGGAACTCTGATCGTGATACTCGTGAAGCGAGGAACGTAACCACCGAACGTTCCATCTACGTCGTGGTCGTAACTTCCTTAATAAATAATCACCGAATTTACCTTTAATAATTTTGAGATATCGCTATAAATGGTTCAGAATGGCTCTGAGCACTATGGGACGCAACATCTTAGGTCATAAGTCCCCTAGAACTTAGAACTACTTAAACCTAACTAACCTAAGGACATCACACACACCCATGCCCGAGGCAGGATTCGAACCTGCGACCGTAGCAGTCCCGCGGTTCCGGGCTGCAGCGTCAGAACCGCTAGACCACCGCGGCCGGCATATCGCTATAAATCCAAACCAAGGTGGTGTGGCGGTAACTTCAGCACTGTTCATCACAAATCAGCGACCAGGATCTATAACACCGTGCCATCTCGCTCGCTGAAACACTTTTGAATTTATCCAATTTGTTAGAGCATGAATAGGCCCTGTGGCGTCCTGGGCCCGCTCAACCGGTTGTTACGCCAATTCAGGTTCTGGAATTGTAGTGCAACTTAACATATTCTAATTACCCGAAAAGCAAAATGCAGTTACGGCCACAGTGGAAGCGCCATCACGTTTATTTCTGAGCATCAGAGAAACGGACGTAATAAACGAGTTGGACTCCAGTGTTATTAAAACTAGAAAGCTGTTTACTACATCTACATTCATACTCTGCAAACCACTGTCAGCTGTATGGCAAAGAGTACTCCCCACTGTGACCGTTGATAGGGTTTCTTCCCATTTCATTCATGCACGGAGCTCAAGAGAAATGATTGGTATACTTTCTGTGTATGCTTTAATCAGTCTGATCTCGTCCTCTCCATCCCTGCGACTGCAATGTATAAGAGGTGTAGTACATTCGCATACTCTTCACTTAGAGATGTTTCTAAATACTTTATATTTAGGCTTTCGCGGGACAGATTTCATCTGTCTTCAAGCGTCTGCCAGATCATTTTCTTCAGCTTCTCCGTGACACTCCGCCATTGGTCAAACGAATCAAACATTTCGTGCTGCCCTTTTTTGTATACGTCCAATACCCACCATTAGTTCTATTTCCCAACGGTTCCACACACTTGATCAGTATTCTACGGTTTGTCACAGTCGCGCTTTCTAAGACATCTCCTTTGTATACTTACTCGTTTCCATAGTTTTTTACCAATGAACCGAAGTCGGCCACTTGCTTTACCTACGACTGATAACCTACTTGATCGTTTTGATTTATGGGTTTGGTGAAATTCACGGAATTACTCAGCTCGTAAGGCCCTCATTCGACAGTAGTATCCCATAAGTTATCATCGCAACAACCTATAGTTAGGTATACACTGAAGAGCCAAAGACATTTGTACACCTCCCTAATATCATGTAGGGCCCCCGCGAACACGCAGAAGTGCCGCAACACGACGTGGCATGGACTTGACTAATGTCTGAATTAGTGCTGGAGGAAATTGACACCATGAATCCTGCAGGGCTGTCCATAAATCTGTAAGAGAATGAGGGGGTGGAGATCTCTTCTGAACAGCACATTACAAGGCATCCATGATATGCTCAATAATGTGCACGTCTGGACAGTTAGGTGGCCAGCGGAAGTGTTTAAATTCGGAAGATTGCTTCTGGAGCCATTCTATAGCAATTCTGGAAGTGTGGGGTGTCGCATTGTCCTGCTGCAATTGCACTAGTCCGACGCAATGGACATCAATGGATGCAGGTGATCAGATAGGATGCTTACGTACGTCTCACCTGTCAGATTCGTATCTAGACGTATCAGAGGTCCCGTTTCACTCCAACTGCACACGCCCCACACAATTACAGACCCTCCAACACCTTGAACAGTCCCATGGATTCATGAGGTTGTCTCCATACCCGTACACGCCCATCCACTCGATACAATTTGAAACGAGACTCGTCCAACCGGGCAACGTGTTTCCAGTCATCAACAGTCCAATACCCGTTTTGACGGGCCCATGCGATTCATAAATCTTTGTGTCGTGCAGTCATTAAGGGTACAAGAGTGGGCCTTCGGCCCTGAAAGCCCATATTGATAATGTTTCGCTGAATGGTTCGCATGCTAACACTTGTTGTTGGTCAGGATTGAAATATGCATTAACTTGCGCAAGGGCTGCACTTTGTCTCGTTGAACGATTCTCTTCAGTCGTCGTTGATCCAATTCTTGCAGGATCTTTTTTCCGGCCGCAGCGATGTTGGAGATTTAATGTTTTACTGGATTCCTGATATTCACGGTATCCTCGTGAATTGCTCTTACGGCAAAATCTCCACTTCATCCCTACCTCAGATATGATGTGCCCATCGCTCGTACGCCGACTATAGCACCAAATTCAAACTCACTTAAATCATGATACCCTACCATTGTAGCAGCAGTATCCGATCTAACAACTGCACGAGGCACTTGATGACTTATATAGGCTTTTCCGGCTGCAGCGCCGTATTTGAATACGCATGCCTATACCAGTTTCTTTGGCGCTTCAGTGTCTAATCCATGACGTCATCTGACTTTTGACGATGCCATACTTTGAAATTATTTCTTGAAACGCATCGTCATGTAACGTGCTAATCATCACATCTTTCCTTGTTGCTATACGCCATTGTTTATTTACCATTCTTCAGTTCTTCGTTTTTGATGAAGTCAGGGAACTCCTTTCTGTTTTGTCACGCGCGGGATTAGCCGAGCGGTCTGACGGCTGCAGTCATGGACTGTGAGGCTGGTTCGAATCCTCCCTCGGGCATGGGTGTGTGTGTTTGTCCTTAGGATAATTTAGGTTAAGTAGTGTGTAAGCTTAGGGACTGATATTATTAGCAGTTAAGTCCCATAAGATTTCACACACAATTCTGTTTTGTCGGATTGTGCCTACAACATCTGGGGTCTTACAATTTATTTTGTCAACCAAATATGGACTAGTGTATCAGTTGTCGAAAAACATGCAGTAAACCTTTAGGAGTATATCGTGAGCAACCTCCAATACAGTTCCACATGTTCTTTTCTCTTCAGGGTAGTGGCTGTAATAATTTGTGTCCCTAACAGTATGTGGAATTATAACGCTATAACTGGAAGAGAATACATTACCTTGACTGACGAAACGTCCAGTGTAATGGAGGAAGCATTAAATAATAGCCTTGTAGCACCTGCCGGCCTGAAACTCATCGTTCTCATAGCTACAAGCTATAGAACGCTGCCGATGGATGTATCCATCGAACTGACTGATAACAAGCAGATCATGCCCACATACAACCGTCCTTCCAACTGAAAGGGTGCATTCTTATCATATTGTGAGGCATATTAACTCTTCACAAAAACTCTGATTATCAGAGGAAGTTTCTTACATGCTCGCTCAGTTCACGTGTACCAGTGTTCACAGCTTTAATTAATTCACAGTCTATCAACGACAGAGTAAAGTTAAATCCTCAAAACCTGAACGAGTAGGGTCAGCACGAGCAAGCAAATTCGATGGCGCAAGAATTATACCAGAAAATCGATAGGTCCTCGCAAAGTCGTTATCACCACAATAATTAATAGTCCACATAGCAATCCGTACTCCAATCCATTAGATAGCATCCAGGTTCCAGTAGCACATCACGATGACATTGTCAGCAGTCTTCAAATGGCTCTGAGCACTATGGGACTTAACATCTGTGGTCATCAGTCCCCTAGAACTTAGAACTACTTAAACCTAACTAACCTAAGGACATCACACACATCCATGCCCGAGGCAGGATTCGAACCTGCGACCGTAGCGGTCACGCGGTTCCAAACTGAAGCGCTTCGAACCGCACGGCCACACCGGCCGGCCAGCAGTCTTCAATTGGCGAGCGAAGTATTAGTGGAGCTGCCGTGTGCTGCTTATTTAGGCGTTCTGGCATCAACGTGAGGGGATCACGTGAGTCGACAGGAGCGCAGCTCATCTTGAGTTATCGTGCAATGAACCCTGTTTGAGTCCATGACGTAAATATCTTCTGCGTCGGGATCGATGTAGGGGAAGATATAAAAGGATGAATTTTACTCAGAGGGTCTACGGCATTCATGTCACAATTGTATGTCGAAAAAATTGACTCTACTCACGCTTGACATGTTATATAGTGAGGAAATACATATTGAAGAGTACTAGATTAACTGATATTCCTCTTCCTGTATCAAGTATCGCATGCACAGTACACGCCACTCCTTCTTTGAACAAAATCGCCGTTCCTAAAACGGTACTGATATTCTTAACTGCACTATATCCATCCAAGTCAGCTACCTTCGATGAAATCCCCTCTTCATGGAAAATTTCTCTAACCCAGAAATCTAATTGCTGTCAGGCCACTCCTTTAAGACCTATCCCATGAATTTAATGTGCACAACTTCTAATAGGTAACACGGTTTTTTTTGCCCTAGGCATAGATCCTAAAGTGGAAGATTTACAAAATAATTCAATGTGACAGGAAGGTGTATGACAAAAACAGTCCTTCATTTAAAAACTTTTTAAAACATAGATGGTCAGAACTCATGAAAGGAAGACAATCAAACAATTGACTCAAGTTATCTGTAGGAAAATTATAATTAGCGACTATATGGATAGCAGTAATACTTGACTGTATGAGACATTACACGCTGTTGTTTCAAAAATTACGGGCTGACACCCAGTTTCAAATTCATGAAGGAAAGCAGTGACTGAGAGCTTCGTGACTGATTCATTGGTTCATGCATTCAACACATTTATGCTGAACTTGAGGCAGGCAATCGTACAAAGTTCCACAAGTGTGGAATATGAATGGTCTAGCTCCTCGACACTGCTATGAGTGCTCTCCATAATTTTATTACGGTGCGCCACGATGAACATCGCTGTCGTTTAGGTTCTCTCAGGAAGACGCGGGCGCCTTGTTACAACTGCAACATCGTTCAATGGACGTTTCCTAAAGACCAGTTCACACTGGCCAACATGGCACCATCACGTCAAGGCGTATTCACACTGTACGTCACGTCACAGGAAGTCAACGCAATTCAAGCCACACGATCTCAACTCGCACGGCTGTCCTCAGTTGTTCTTTTCGCGGGAATTGCGATTTTCGCTAGATGGTTTTCAACTGTTTTTACGCGTGAAGTGCACATAAACAACGTGGTAACTCATGTACGTGGTTGCTGGAGTCAACATTTGTAGGAAATTGACATTTATTGGACTCAAGTTGCTTACAGCTTGCCGGCCGGTGTGGCCGTGCGGTTCTACGCGCTTCAGTGTGGAACCGCGTGGCCGCTACGGTATCAGGTTCGAATCCTGCCTCGGGCATGGATGTGTGTGATGTCCTTAGGTTAGTTAAGTTTAAGTAGTTCTAAGTTATAGGGGACTGATGACCTCAGATGTTAAGTCCCATAGTGCTCAGAGCCATTTGAACCATATGAACCTTACAGCTTGCAGGGATAGCTTGTATATTAGAGAAGGAAGGCATAAGTGCTAAGCAACACAAAAAAGAGTGTGGGTACGAGAAACGTCATTAAGTGGAACAGCAGGGAAATTTCACCAACTATACAAGGAGCATGAGGAAGAGGAATCTTCATTTTGTATTTTAGCAATTCGAAGCACCAGTTTTTCCTTTTTTTACGTCAAATTGCAACCAGGATTCCCAAAATGAACACACTGCTACGAGGTGCCATCACATATCACGAAAAATTGGTTTGTTTGAGGTTAAATTTAGATACTGGTTTAGTGCAAATTTTTGTGCAATAGTCATGTCACCCTAATTACCTTTGCCCTCAAGATTTTTAGGTTACCTTCCCGTGTTGTATTTGGCTTTTAATAGTTGAAGTGCTTTATTTGTACAGGGATTACGTAATGAAACCACGTAAATATTGAACACTGACGCTTGTTAACCTGTTTCAAACACAATGCAGAGAGCTAATTGACAGTAAATAAGCTTGCCACAAACATATATTTAAAGAAATAACTTCCAGTGTCTTATTGTTTCAGTCCATTTCTTTATGATACAGTAAAAATGACTGACAACATACAAATAAATTCCACCTACTAATCAATCCTAATCAATCTGATTCTACCCACAGCGCTTTTTTCACCTCAAGATGGAGCCATACTGCAATGTATTTCATTTTAAGATATTAAGTACCATACTAGTATGTACAAAAATCCACTTTATAAATGTAGTAGAGGGCAAGTAATTCAGTACGCTCATGTCATACAATTCAGACTGCTGCCTCACTGCTTCAATTAATCTTTCGGCATTTATTATAAATTTTAACAAAAGAAATAACGAAACCAAAAATTTATAACGAATAACGAACATAAAACAACTTATATTAGCTAAGAAAACACAACGAAATGAAATTCGGAGATCTGTGCATGGCCGAGTATCGAGAGAAAATGAGCTTGGGGGTCACGTGATCAACCACGGGAGGATGATTTCAGCTGGCAAAAGTTTCTTCGTAAGAAACATTTCCTCCCAAGAAACACTGACGGCCATTGTGGATGCCGCCATTTGATATGCATTGCAAAATGTTTTGACGGGAGAGGACGTGACGTGGCACGAAGACCAGTGTGAATTGGCCTTCACTCGGTAGTTGTGATCAGTGTGCAGTCCTAAGGCATCGACTGCGCACCAACGTGCTCAGCGCTGCAAAAACAGCTTCCAGATGGCGCCGACCCACGCTCCTATGGAAAGAGTCGGCATCGCCTCATTTCAGTCGCCCACCACTGGTTGACCTCAGTTTGGTCACAGGCTTTGAGAGCATCATTACTGAGTAATATGAAGATGAGACTTAGCCTAAGTTCTATGACTAGTAATAGTATGTAAAGTATTTGCATGTAGGGAGCGCAGGGAGCACAAGAGGCCACTTCATAGTGAGAAAATAAGTAATGTTTCTTTCCCCTTTAGAAATAAAGTGTTCCATTAATATGAAAGTTTAATGTACACATAATTTTGGATTCCTGCCACCTGCCATCGCAACTTCTCTCGTTCTTTGTTTGTGTCGGTGCTGACTCCCATAGTAGCTGACACATCGGTCAGCACCACCTCTCAGCCAAAGTCGATGCCACCTCTACTGCATCTCGACCCGGAGACGGTGCCACCTCCATCGCATCTCAACCCAGAGTCGATACTGCCTCCTCCACGTCCTGCCAAACAGTACCAGTTGCCAATAGCGGAAACAGAAAACAGTGCAGCCCAAGTTTTAAACGCCCTTTTGGGCGTCAGATAAATCGTTCCGTTTCAACATTACGAATGACTGCATTGTTTTCTGCGTTTCCCCGACACCCCCTATATATTCTAAACTGCTAGTGCTGCCACCTAGTGGTTATAACACATTGACCTTGAACACAGGCAGTGGTCATATTATTGTGACAGGACAGAGTATCTTCAGTAATCGTATGAAGTTATGATTGGTATTGGTGAGGTGTTAGCCGACCGCGGTGGCCGTGCGGTTCTGGCGCTGCAGTCCGGAACCGCGGGACTGCTACGGTCGCAGGTTCGAATCCTGCCTCGGGCATGGGTGTGTGTGATGTCCTTAGGTTAGTTAGGTTTAAGTAGTTCTAAGTTCTAGGGGACTTATGACCTAAGATGTTGAGTCCCATAGTGCTCAGAGCCATTTGAACCATTTTTGGTGAGGTGTTGCGGGAATGTAAGTCAGAAGTCACAATTTACTACCGCAATAGAATATTTTATTTCTTATCTACAGGGCGTTACAAAAAGGTACGGCCAAACCTTCAGGAAACATTCCTCACACACAAATAAACAAAAGATGTTATGTGGACATGTGTCCGGAAACGCTTGATTTCCATGTTAGAGCTCATTTTAGTTTCGTCAGTATGTACTGTACGTCCTCGATTCACCGCCAGTTGGCCCAATTGAAGGAAGGTAATGTTGACTTCGGTGCTTGTGTTGACATGCAACTCATTGCTCTACAGTACTATCATCAAGCCCGTCAGTACGTAGCATCAACAGGTTAGTGTTCATCACGAACATGGTTTTGCAGTCAGTGCAATGTTTACAAATGCGGAGTTGGCAGATGCCCATTTGATGTATGGATCAGCACGGGGCAATAGCCGTGGCGCGGTACGTTTGTACCGAGACAGATTTCCAGAACGAAGGTGTCCCGACAGGAAGACGTTCGAAGCAATTGATCGGCGTCTTAGGGAGCACGGAACATTCCAGCCTATGACTCGCGACTGGGGAAGACCTAGAACGACGAGGACACCTGCAATGGACGAGGCAATTCTTCGTGCAGTTGACGATAACCCTAATGTCAGCGTCAGAGAAGTTGCTGCTGTGCAAGGTAACGTTGACCACGTCACTGTGTGGAGAGTGCTACGGGAGAACCAGTGTTTCCGTACCGTGTACAGTGTGTGCAGGCACTATCAGCAGCTGATTGGCCTCCACGGGTACACTTCTGCGAATGGTTCATCCAACAATGTGTCACTCCTCAATTCAGTCCAAATGTTCTCTTTACGGATGAGGCTTCATTCCAACGAGATCAAATTGTAAATTTTCACAATCATCATGTTTGGCTGACGAGAATCCGCACGCAATTGTGCAATCACGTCATCAACACAAAGTTTCAGTGAACGTTTGGGCAGGCATTGTTGGTGATGTCTTGATTGGGCCCCATGTTCTTCCACCTACGCTCAATGGAGCACGTTATCATGATTTCATACGGGATACTCTACCTATGCTGCTAGAACATGTGCCTTTACGAGTACGACACAACGTGTGGTTCATGCACGATGGAGCTCCTGCACATTTCAGTCGAAGTGTTCGTACGTTTCTGAACAACAGACTCGGTGACCGATGGATTGATGGATAGAGGCGGACCAATTCCATGGCCTCCTCGCTCTCCTGACCTCAACCCTTTTGACTTTCGCCGGCCGCGGTGGTCTCGCAGTTCTAGGCGCGTAGTCCGGAACCGCCCGACTGCTACGGTCGCAGGCTCGAATCCTGCCTCGGGCGTGGATGTGTGTGATGTCCTTAGGTTAGTTAGGTTTAAGTAGTTCTAAGTCCTAGGGGACTGATGACCACAGCTGTTAAGTCCCATAGTGCTCAGAGCCATTTGAACCATTTTTTTGACTCTCATTTATGGGGGCATTTGAAAGCTCTTGTCTACACAACCCCAGTACCAAATGTAGAGACTCCTCGTGCTCGTATTGCGGACGGCTGTGATACAATACGCCATTCTCCAGGGCTGCATCAGTGCATCAGGGATTCCATGCGACGGAGGGTGGATGCATATATCCTCGCTAACGGAGGACATTTTGAACATTTTCTGTAACAAAGTGTTTGAAGTCACGCTGGTACGTTCTGTTGCTGTGTGTTTCCATTCCATGATTAATTTGATTTGAAGAGAAGTAATAAAATGAGCTCCAACATGGAAAGTAAGCGTTTCCGGACACATGTCCACATAACATATTTTCTTTCTTTGTGTGTGAGGAATGTTTCCTGAAAGTTTGGCCGTACCTTTTTGTAACACCCTGTAGTCGAGAATATGAGTGCCTATTTAAGCAGTTTTCATTCTGTTTTAGGCAATACGTCCAGCAGATCGTTCAAGCCGTTGTTATCAATTTTACATTCCCACCTGTTACTAGTATTGTAACCATGTATACCCCTATTTAACAAACTGGTAAGAGTCGTTTTAAGTACATATTTCTTTTATGTGCATATAGTGAGCGGATAGTTAATGAATTAATTTCCTGACACTGTTTTTTCAATTTTATGTTGGGTTTTCCTAATAATGCGGCTGAAATGAACGTTATATGTATATGTGTATAGACTGCATTTCGCCATATTATGAAGGCATAAAGTTAGTGACTGCGCTATAGTACACCGATAAGACTTTATGTGCGTTTAACATCCTGTGATTTCCTCACTAGAAATGTGCATCTTCTTCGTTTTCAGTAAATTTTATTGACGCAATTGTCCCGCGCTCTGTTGCAACTAGCAATAAGAAGCATGGTTTTAGCGCAGGTGCAGTTCGATTGTATTCCCTGTTTCCATATATGTCGATGTATCTTGTGTTATTTGTATTTACAAATTGATTTCTCTCCCTGTTATACTTATCAGACTCTTTAATTTTTAGAGAATCTCCGTTTCATAATGAAACTTACCGACAAGTTATAGCTGTGTACCAGACTGGAACTTGAACCTGGAACTTTGTGTGCGCGGACACTGATGTCACCGACCACCCATATCAGGCGCTATTTATGTCCCACTGTCATAGCTTCTCCTGTGATGTCTAAGTGTATAACGATTAGTGACTGTCATACTAGGTGTAGTATTGGTTGTTAACGCAGCAAGTGTCGTTCTCTGGTACTATGTACTTCAGGGTGGCAAGAAGAAAATCAGAGCAAAGAATGTTTCCACAGTTTTGCGGAGACAGTCCAAACAGGAATTCGATATAGCCAAAATATGTTCTAATACGAGAAAGCATTGTCCGAGTGGAATATCACCTACAGAAAAATACGAAAAATCGTAACACTGTTTCCCTGTGCAAGTTGGAATTAAAACGTCATAATCTCAAAGTATTGTTTGAAAAACTTTCTTAATCTTCACGCAGTAAAGCTTCCTGACCAAACTGCAAATACTCATTTCTGTTGATGGCTTCTCATTTTTGTGGTATGGGCACGTTTTCATGCTCATTTTTTCGTTTCTTCAGATGAGACGTGCTTCAGGTTGTCCGGATATATGAACTTAGAGAGCACTCACTTAAAAACGGAGAGTTGTAATGACACTGCTAGCTGGGAGGCGCTGTGGGGTATCTTTAGCACCCTAGTCGGAATGGGTTTTCTTCCTTCAACCACAATGGCCCCATGCAATGCGGTGTGCCTTACATATACTCGTATAGCCGGGTGTAGGTGACTATAATGCGTGTCTGTCCGGTGTGGTGTCATGTTTATGTTGCATGATGATGATGACAGAAGGGAATGAGTGAAACAAGCTGTCGACACGTATCCTACTCCTTTAGAACTGTACAAAGGCAAGCGCTTAACACCCCTACCCCACGGACGAAGCCCCAGGAAGAGTAACACATGCCCACACTTCATGACAGAATGTGGGAAGGTGTGGAATCTCATCCGGGACATTAGCACAATGTCTGGTGAACAGGAACTTTACAACGCCAGCTGTCTTCCCTCGCCGGTAAAATACAGATGGGGAAAATTTCTTCCACGACTAGGACTGAAGCCAGTTTCGTCCAAGTCAAGCGTCAGTTCACAGACGTGCGTTAGCAACCTCTGCTGTGGAAACGAGTAGCACTCGCAGTGTTGTGCACCAGAAAATCGTCGTTAGTACGCTGGACAACCATTACGTGGAGATGAGATTGGTATTTAGCTCACAATTTTCAGATCAGTTTTATTTTGGTCACCCTGTACAGTTCTATTCACCCATCAGTTCAACTTAGCTTAAATCTAATTTTTTCTTCATCGATGTATGCCTCATTTCACTGATTAAGTGTGGTGTTGTTCAACTTAAACTAAATCCGTGAAGTCAGTTTATGTACACCGCAGCGCTCAAAATCGACACGTTGCGTACTGCACGATTAACTGTAAGACACTACAGTGAAGTCAAGCGAGCAGTACAGTAACTGAATGTAATTCAGACGAGATACAAAGCTTAGCCTCAACGCCCTTTTCAAGAGAAGGATCGGAATTTTTTAAAATACATTTATATCTCATCAGGTCATTAGCAGGGGCCCGGCACTGACAATCAGGATGGAGAAATAGAACGTTCGCTATTAAAGGAGCCAGTTCGTTCCGAACAGGTGTGGGTTTAAGAGGCTTTTCGTTACTGTCATTCCCAATAAAGGACATACAAAATTTTGAAAATAACGGGTCATGCTATGCTTTTCCATGCTGTTACTGAATTCACAGCTAAAGTTTAATTTCTTTGGCACTCTGTATGATTAGTTAATTCGTTAGACTTACGTAACTGTTTACAAATGGCAGAAAATAAGAGTAGGATATGTGTGTTCGTTACATTGCCCTTCCGGCACATAACAAAAATGTCAGATAGCAGAGAAAGAGAAATTCTTGTATGGAAACATACTGAAATAATGAAAACTATTTTTTTATATTTGTTGAAACACAGTTTATTTCACCATTATGATCAAACTGAAAACTTACAACTTGTGAGCAGAAAGCTTTGCCATAAATTGACAGGAAATTAGTGGACACACCATACATAACACCTCTTAAGTTGTATATTCAATCGCTAGTCGTTTATTAATAGCACACGAATACAGAATCAAACATTTTAAGACATTTTAGTACATACGAGTGAAAGTTTTTCGAATCCGTTACTTGTTCCAACTGTTTCTGTGAGTGTATAACAGTGAATGCTTTCAAATATTTCACATCATTTATGCCTGTTTCTTTAATTTTTATGCCTATCAGTGAGGTGTGGTCGAACATATTGCAAAGAATGAAGTGATACTAAAAAAAGATATTTTAATGAAACTGAATCTTTCTTAACATTCACTGCCTCTATATCCAGAAAATATTATCGTTGCTGAAGACATCAATTCCCCTAAAGTATTTTTTTTTAACTTTCGCAGAAGATAGCACATATTCTATGAATTATTACCATACTGAGATAGGCACCGAATTAGGCAGGGTGATTAAAAAAGAAAGAACGGATTTCAGTTGTTTATTACAGAGAAAATATGAAAGATACTGTAGAAACACATTGCTCAGGTCACTGTATAGAGATTTTTTGTTCGTACAGCGACTATACCCCACACTCAACACGATCCTATGCGTCGCTCGTGAAACATGAAAACGGTAGTCCATTTCTTTCCACACAAGAATTAACAAGTTTAGTGAATCGACAGCTTAAACAATTCGATATCTCAGCTCCTGAAGAGTAGTTGCCATACGTGGGACAAAGAATCTGTCTTTTATATACCGCCACAGGAAAAAAATTGCAAGGTGTGAGGTCTGGTGCTTGGGAGGCCAAAAGCAATGAACAAGATCTTATTGTCCACCTCTCCCAATCCAACGTTGTGGGATGGTGTTAAAGTTGCACCTCGAGGTGAAAGTGAGGCGGGGCATAAAAATGATATTACTGGAATCTTCGTGAAGTTGAGGAAAACAACAATTTTTCAGCATGTCCAGGTTTGACATTTGTGTCAAAGTCTGTTCCGCAAAAAAACAGAGATCCATAAACTTTATGAACGGAAACGGCACAAAGCACATTCAGTTTCTGTGAGTGTGTTTCATGTTCGACGACGACACCAGTATTTCGTGACCCCAAATTCTTGTATTATGGTGATTTACTTTATCAGACAGATGAAATGTCTTCAAACAACTTACGGGAATTCAGGCAGGTAATATTTACAGCGACTGCCGATATTTCGGCGTGAGTACACCCTGCTATTTTCAAGGCACAAACTGTAACGGACAGGCGATGTACAGGCAAATTTAAAACCTCGGTTCTTGGAGTAATTCAGAAAAGATAACACACACACAAGCTGAACATTAGTGCCACCAAAGATGACCAAAGTCAGAGGTATCGATAGTGAAAGACTACGAAGTAGCAGGTGATTTAACATTGACTCTGTCCCTCTTTTTTTTTTTTTTTTTTGACAAAGGAGAGAGCAGGATTCCAAGCAGAGTTTAAACAAAAACCTCCATCCCTGTTTATAAGATTGCTCGCTAATTTAATCCCAACAGCCTCCTTAATAACACTGTCCATATAGCTGGACGTGCATGCCAATATCTCGGTATTGTTATATAACGTAGGGTGACCAGTATCCAAACAATGTTCGGCAATAGCAGATCTACTTGGCTGCTGTAATCGTGTGTGCCGTTTATGCTCAGTACATCGGTCCTCCACGGTCCTGATAATCCGATCAATATATGCCACGCCCCAGCTACAAGGAATGCGATATACACCCACCTTACGCAAACCAAGATCATCCTTAACAGAACCCAAAAGCACTCTAATTTTAGATGGAGGTCGGAAAACACATTTCACATCGTATTTCCATAAAATACGACCGATCTTGTTGGAAGTGCTTCCTACGTAAAGCAAAAAGGCAGTAGACGTAGGTGTCGACTCACAAGGGAACCTCCCCATCGCACCCCCCTCAGATTTAGTTATAAGTTGGCACAGTGGATAGGCCTTGAAAAACTGAACACAGATCAATCGAGAAAACAGGAAGAAGTTGTGTGGAACTATGAAAAAAATAAGCAAAATATAAAAACTGAGTAGTCCATGTGCAAGAAGGCAACATCATGGATAGTGTGAGCGCAGGAGCGCCGTGGTCCCGTGGTTAGCGTGAGCAGCTGCGGAATGAAAGGTCCTTGGTTTAAGTCTCCTCTCGAGTGAAGAGCTTAATTTTTTTTATTTTCAGACAATTATCGAAGTTGAAGCACTCACACATAATCAACTTCGCTCTCCAAAATTCCAGGACATGTTCAGATTTGCTTGGACATATGCAGGATTTGGCGGTCTACACACGGAAAAATTTGAAACGTTAAAATCAGAGCACAGGGAAAACTGTGCGACTGTGGAACTGTTGCATTCATTTGTTGCAGTTTATGTGACAAACTCTTATGTTTTCATCACTTTTTTGGGAGTGTTTATCACATCCACAAGAAAACCTAAATCGGGCAAGGCAGCTTTTCACCCATTCGCCAAGTGTACAAGTTAGGTGGGTCGACAACATATTCCTGTCATGTGACGCACATGCCGTCACCAGTGTCGTATAGAATATATCAGACGTGTTTTCCTGTGGAGGAATCGGTTGACCTATGACCTTGCGATCAAATGTTTTCGGTTCCCATTGGACGGTTTTGCGGTGCGGTCGCAAAACACAGACACTAAACTTATTACAGTGAACAGAGACGTCAATGAACGAAAGGACATATCATTACTTTGCGAAAATAAAGAAAGTTAGCTTTTCACTCGAGAGGAGACTTGAACCAAGGACCTCTCATTCCGCAACTGTTCACGCTAACCACGGGACCACGGCGCTCCTGGGCTCACACTAGCCTTGACGTTGCCTATCTTTCACATGGACTACTCAGTTTGTATATTTTGCTTATTTTTTTCATAGTTCCACACAACTTCTTCCTGTTTTCTCGATTGATCTGTGTTCAGTTTTTCAAGGCCTATCCACTGTGTCAACTTATAACTAAATCTGAGGGGGGTGCGATGGGGAGGTTCCCTTGTCAGTATTATCATCAATCACCCGATGCACAGTTGGTCCATAGTGCAACACACGTCCAATCTGTCTTTCACTATAACCATTTTGACGAAACGAAGCTTCATGATGGGCCAGTTCAGCTGGCAAAGTCTCAGTGTCGGAAATGACATGTGCCCTGTGTACCAATGTACGAAGTACCCCTACCCCCTACACGCTGAGCCGGATGGTGACAACTATTAGCCTGTAAATACAAGTCGGTGTGAGTACTTTTCCTGTAAACTGCATGTCCCAATGATCCATTAACCTTACTTCTAACCAAAACGTCAAGAAAGGGAAGCCAGCCAACCTCTTCCACCTCCATCGTAAAACGAATGTTCGAGTGAATCGAGTTCAGATGTTCTAAAAAGGCACTCAAATTCTCCCTACCACGAGGCCAAACAACAAAAGTATCATCAACATATCTAAAGAAACAGGTGGATTGCAAAGGCGCCACGAGTAACTCAGGTCTCACGGATGAAACGTCGATTCATCCGAGAAAATCAGTCGTTCGGAAAAGTGTTCTCTGCCATATCCAGGAGAAATTAAATGCAAAATTCGTATCTTCTATTTTGCTGCAGTAATTACAACTTTTAAGGCTTCATCACCATGGAAATAGAAACACAAATGAAAAATCATTCATTTTGTATATAACAAAGAGAGTAGTATTAAGCACACATTTGACATTTTCAGAAATCCATTAGCAACAGACATAACTATACAACCACTTCGAACCACCCACATAACCAAAAATTAGCGGCTCTATGACACATTTTACACCAACTATATAATATGCCACTGAGGAACACTTCAGAACACGCCACACCGTTGTGTGAGGAAGGTGAAGTTCGTAGCGCACCCGTCTTGTAGACTTCCGAGGGCTCCGTGTAAGCGCATCTCGGATTATGTCGACATTTTCATCAGACGTGCGTGGCCGAGCAGTGCTCTTCCCTTGGAAGACGCAACCAACTTCAAAGAAATCTGTATGCGAGTCAGAAATCTGCTTGTACAGGGGCAGCTTCATGCTGGATCAACAGCGGAATGCACGTTGCAGTTGAACAGTGGATGGATTTCGCGTAAAATCTAACACACAAAAGGATTGCTTTTGTTGTACCGTCACCGCTACAAACAAACAACAGTGCAGCTGTGTCAAAACACTGAACCTTTGTCTATCCAGTGACATGCACAATACATACAGCGCATGTCACTGTCTTCTATAATTTGCCGGTAATAAACAACTGAAATATGTTCTTTCTTTTCGGTCATCTAGTATATTAGCTAATTGCCATGATGGAACACCAACCCACATCCCCGGGAGTCGTAACTCCCGCACCCTTCAGTGCATATGTTTAGTGTTTTATTTAAAAAAAAATCTCACGGGATAGATAAGGATGGTTACTTTATTAGGCATGATAATATACAGTTAGATCACCTTGTACATCAATATATTTAGTCAATACACCATCAAGTTTACACCAAATATTGAGTCTCTCATTGGCAGGTCTTAAGATGCCCCCCAAACATTTAGTTGACAGAAATTAACCCAGCTACTATTATTACATTAAAGAGCACATTAATGGATTCAAGAACACCTTATGACGTACTTGTACCCTGGGTTTACGAGTCTGCTCTTGAGTCTTCAGTCAAGCCTATTTTCGGAAACTCCATCTTTATAGAGCAATAAAGTGGGACGTAAATGTTAACATCCAAGTTGTGATGGCAGTCGAATATGTAAACCAGTCAACACAGGAATAATAAACTCAGCTACCCCTACTTTACCTGCAGTGAAGTAAATGTGGAGGTGCTATGAGGTTTTCATTTTGTAGCACATACAAGTAACACGAGTATGTTCACGTAGAAAGAACCACATATTTCTTGGTTTCGAATTTAGATATTGAGAGTTATAATGTGGGGTACTTAGGCCTAGTCCTATATCAGACATAGTCACTGAGGACATTTCTCCTTACTCTTGCTTTATACATCAATTTTTTCAATTCAGTGGCGGAGGTAAGTTTCTTTCTTTTACCTTGGCTGGAGGGAAGCTCGATCTCTTACGCGAGACTGGCAACAATTCTCTATGGCTGTTAAGAATGGGCCTTTCTCATGAAGCACTCAGCGAAGATAGATGCATTAGAAAAGGTATTATTTCATAACACGGACTTCCTTTTCACGTTCTTCACTGACATAATTTATAAGCAAGTGAATGATTAAAAGGGTAACAAACAACATGATTAGGTAACTGAGACCGTATTGTATATGAACTGTTGATGGAGTTTCATGAATTAAAGAAAATAATCTTTGATTCAGGTTCAGTTCGTCAGTTATACAATATTTCCTATTGTTGTGCTTTTCAGGCAGTTCGTGCAAACTACACACAAGAACGCTATGTAATATTATTGACAATTAGAGGAACTTAGTTAATCATGTCAGAAGTCTCACTATTTATTAGCGTGGAGCCTTCACGTGAGAAAATAAGCATTTTTTTTTCAGTTCTATATTTATGGAAAATTAATTAAAGGCAGGAAATTGAGATACTAGCACTTTAGTCTTACCAAGCGATTGTTGGCGAAGATTGATTATATGTGTCGACTAAGTTTTAATATTAACTATAGGACGAGATGTTGATGTAATTGTGAACACAATAATCCATTCATGGGGGTAACGCCGTGTTTGCAGCTAAATGAAACGGAAGTTGTTGTTAGCCATTAGCGTTTCACTTCTTTTATTTGAGAAGGATCTTCAATGGCGTGTAATACATATTTTTTATGAATGTGATAAACGGGTTGTGTAGTAATCACAAGTATGTTGCTATGTTGCATCTTCTTTTGTTATTCTCTTGCTTTTCGCTTTAAAAACTACTTCTTTCCGTACGTCTTTCGTGCAGTTACGTTATCTAGGTGCTATTCACCAATTACAAAATACAATATTTGATACAAAACTTCGTACAGACATAAACAGCATACATAAAAACATTCATATCACCATGGACCCCCCCCCCTCCCCCATGAACCATGGACATTGCCGTAGGTGGGGAGGCTTGCGTGCCTCAACGATGCAGATAGCCGTATCGTAGGAGCAACCACAACGGAGGGGTATCTGTTGAGAGGCCAGACAAAAGTGTGGTTCCTGAAGAGGGGCAGAAGCCTTTTCAGTAGTTGCAGGGGCAACAGTCTGGATGATTGACTGATCTGGTCTTGTAACACTAACCAAAACGGCCTTGCTGTTTTGGTACTGCGAACGGCTGAAAGCAAGGGGAAACTACAGCCGTAATTTTTCCAGAGGGCATGCAGCTTTACTGTATGGTTAAATGTTGATGGCGTCCTCTTGGGTAAAATATTCCGGAGGTAAAATAGTCCCCCATTCTGATCTCCGGGCGGGGACAACTCAAGAGGACATCATTATCAGGAGAAAGAAAACTGGCGTTCTACGGATCGGAGCGTGAAATGTCAGATCCCTTAATCGGGCAGGTAGGTTAGAAAATTTAAAAAGGGAAATCGATAGGCTAAAGTCAGATATAGTGGGAATTAGTGAAGTTCGGTAGCAGGAGGAACAAGACTTTACGTCAGGTGAATACAGGGCTATAAATACAAAATCAAATAGGGGTAATGCAGGAGTAGGTTTAATAATGAATGAAAAAATAGGAGTACGGGTAAGCTACTACAAACAGCATAGTGAACGCATTATTGTGGCCAAGATAGACACGAAGCCCACGCCTACTACAGTAGTACAAGTTTATATGCCAACTAGCTCTGCAGATGATGAAGAAATTGATGAAATGAATGATGAGATAAAAGAAATTATTCAGGTAGTGAAGGGAGACGAAAATTTAATAGTCATGGGTGACTCGAATTCGACAGTTGGGAAAGGGAGATAAGGGAACGTAGTAGGTGAATATGGATTGGGGCTAAGAAGTGAAAGAGGAAGCCACCTGGTACAATTTTGCACAGAGCATAACTTAATCATAATTAACACTTGGTTCAAGAATCATGAAAGAAGGTTGTATACCAGGAAGAAGCCTGGAGATACTAGAAGGTATCAGACAGATTATATAATGGTAAGACAGAGATTTAGGAACCAAGTTTTAAATTGTAAGACATTTCCAGGGCCCGATGTGGACTCTGATCACAATCTATTGGTTATGAACTGTAGATTAAAACTGAAGAAACAGCAAAAAGTTGGGAATTTAAGGAGATGGGACCTGGATAAACTGAAAGAACCAGAGGTTGTACAGAGTTTCAGGGAGAGCGTAAGGGAACAATTGGCAGGAATGGGGGAAATAAATACAGTAGAAGAAGAATGGGTAGCTTTGAGAAAAGAAATAGTGAAGGCAGCAGAGGATCAAGTAGGTAAAAAGACGATGGCTAGTAGAAATCCTTGGGTAACAGAAGAGATACTGAATTTAATTGATGAAAGGAAAAATACAAATATGCAGCAAGTGAAGCAGACAAAAAGGAATACAAACGTCTCAAAAATGAGATAGACAGGAAGTGCAGAATGCCTAAGCAGGGATGGCTAGAGGACTAATGTAAGGATGTAGGGGCTTATCTCATGAGGGGTAAGATAGATACTGCCTAAAGGAAAATTAAAGAAACCTTTGGAGAAAAGAGAACCACTTGAATGAATATCAAGAGCTCAGATGGAAATCCAGTGCTAAGCAAAGAAGGGAAAGCAGAAAGATGGAAGGAGTATATAGAGGGCCTATACAGGGGCGATGTTCTTGAAGACAATATTATGGAAATGGAAGAGGAGGTAGTTGAAGGTGAAATGGGAGATATGATACTGCGTGAAGTGTTTGACAGAGCACTGAAAGACCTAAGTCGAAACAAGGCCCTGGGAGTAGACAACATTCCATTGGAACTGCTGACAGCCTTGGGAGAGCCAGTCCTGACAAAACTCTACCATCTGGTGACCAAGATGTATGAGACAGGCGGAATTCCCTCAGACTTCGAGAAGAATATAGTAATTCCAATCCCAAATAAAGCAGGTGTTGACAGATGTGAAAATTACCGAGCTATCAGTTTAATAAGTCACAGCTGCAAAATACTAACGCGAATTCTTTACAGACGAATGGAAAAACTTGTAGAAGCCGACCTCGGGGAAGATCACTTTGGATTCCGTAAAAATCCTGGAACACGTAAGGCAATACTGACCCTACGACTTATCTCATAAGCTAGATTAAGGAAAGGCAAACCTACGTTTCTAGCATTTGTAGACTTAGAGAAAGCTTTTGACAATGTTGACTGGAATACTCTCTTTCAAATCCTGAAGGCGGCAGGGGTAAAACAGAGGGAGCAAAGGCTATTAACAATTTATACAGAAACTAGATGGCAGTTATAAGAGTCGAGGGACATGAAAGGGAAGCAGTGGTTGGGAAGGGAGTGAGACAGGGTTGTAGCCTCTCCCCGATGCTATTCAATCTGTATATTGAACAAGCAGTAAAGGAAACGAAAGAAAAGTTCGGAGTAGGTGTTAAAATCCATGGAGAAGAAATAAAAACTTTGAGGTTCACCGATGACATTGTAATTCTCTCAGAGACAGCAATGGAATTGGAAGAGCAGTTGAACGGAATGGACAGTGTCTTGAAAGGAGGCTATAAGAAGAACATCAACAAAAGCAAAACGAGGATAATGGAATGTAGTCGAATGAAGTCGGGTGATGCTGCGGAAAGTAGATTTAGATATGAGACGCTTAATGTAGTAAGTGAGTTTTGCTATTTGGGGAGCAAAATAACTGATGATGGTCGAAGTAGAGAGGATATAAAATGCAGACTGGCAATGGCAAGGAAAACTTTTCTGAAGAAGAGAAATTTGTTTACATCGAGTATTGATTTAAGTGTCAGGAAGTCGTTTCTGAAAGTATTTGTATGGAGTGTAGCCATGTATGGAAGTGAAACATGGACGATAAATAGTTTAGACAAGAAGAGAATAGAAGCTTTCGAAATGTGGTGCTACAGAAGAATGCTGAAGATTAGATGGGTAGATCACATAACTAATGAGAAGGTATTGAATAGAATTGGGGAAAAGAGGAGTTTGTGGCACGACTTGACTAGAAGAAGCGATCGATTGGTAGGATATGTTCTGAGGCATCAAGTGATCACCAATTTAGTACTGGAGGGCAGCATGGAGAGTAAAAGTCGTAGAGGGAGACCAAAAGATGAATACACTAAGCAGATTCAGAAGGATGTAGGCTGCAGTAGGTACTGGGAGATGAAGAGGTTTGCACAGGATAGAGTAGCATGGAGAGCTGCATCAAACTAGTCTCAGGATTGAAGACCACAACAACAACATCATCATGGAAATAGAAACACAAATGAAAAATCATTCATTTTGTATATAACAAAGAGAGTAGTATTAAGCACACATTTGACATTTTCAGAAATCCATTAGCAACAGACATAACTATACAACCACTTCGAACCACCCACATAAACAAAAATTAGCGGCTCTATGGCACATTTTACACGAACTATATAATATGCCACTGAGGAAAGAAAACTATGAAAAAGAATTACAAACAAAATACTCACAGCCAAAACAATAGACATAATGCCAATACAGTACAATGGCTCCACCACAAAATCAAAACACAGCTAAAGGAAATGGAAAATAACCAGAGGAAACACCATAGAACCTCACAAACAATACAGACACTACAGTACACACAGAAACAGATAACAGTAACAACCATGACATGACTAACAGAGAGAAGTGGTACACTTCATCACACAAACACAAATCAATACACAGAATAGCAAATATACTAAAGAAGAAGGATTACACATTGTTTACAGAAGAAACACACTCCCATCATTTTTACAGACAACTTTATACAAACCAGATAAATACAAAAGAGTAAGTGTAGGGCCTAACTAGTTACAGTGTCAATAATGTGAAGCATTGTATCTTGGAATGACAAGTAGGAATTTCAAAACTAAGAACATACAAGGAGCTAGAAATATGAAAATAGCCATTCTACCTTTTTTGAACACCTGATAAAAGATGGACATGAACCACCCTACATGGAACAGGATATGAAAATTGCTAGAGTGGACAATTACTCCAAAAAACTCCTAACACTACAGGAAAATTTTCATATTCAAAGAGCCCTTCAATGAAAAAGAAAGTAATCAAGGATCAAATTAACACAAGCAATAAGTCATTGATGATGTTAGCCACTAAAATAATAACAAAGAGAGAAGCAAAACATAATGGACATATATCAAACTACAGATACTTACCACGACACAAACAAAAGACGACAGATAGACACACAGCGACCACAGCGACAGTTGCGATACATCAAGCTGGAAACACCGTGGAGGTCAGAATAAAGGGTGATGGCGTTACCTACGCTGAGAGCAGGTATTGGACGAAGCCAGGGTGTCACGGCAGTCCACTGTCTTATGAAACCCGAAACAAGCGGGGTGAAACTTGCCCTCTCTATTTAAAGCCGCAGTATTGAAAGTCACATCTCAGTTTATATTCAGATCTGTCATAATTTTGTGGAGGCATACTCATAATAAGACAGTTGAGAACATAATTCATTGATGTGAAATTTCATTCGTTAAGCATTTGAAACGTCCCCTTAGAAAAATTATATACGACTGTGCTTAAACTGACACACAATATTTTTAGCGCAACGCAATCTGACTTTCAGAAATCCCTACAAAAGAATGGCCCTGACTAACATTAACCTATGCGTTTCACAAATCGCTTACCTCACAAAAATCTTGGTTACTCGAACTACTGCAATACAGCGAGCGCCACTACTGCCAGCTAAATAAAAGATTCAAACTACGGAAGGCACTAACTACTAATAGGCATAGTTAGCAAATGAAAGATTTTGATAGAGAACAAACAATGTATTTACCTTAATAGTGTTGAAAAATCATAATATACATAGCAGTTCATAATATTCAGTATTACAAATTTCAAAACTCCGCCATCTCTCTCCCCACATCCACCACTGCTGGCGGCTCACCTCCAACTGCGCAACGCTACGCGCTGTTAACATCCAGCTGCCCAACACTACAATGGCTGACAACAATGCAAACTAGCTACAGACTGCACACAGCACAGCCAGTGATTTTCATACCGAGCGCTACGTAACGTTGCCGATAAGAAAACATAAACAGCCTACTTACACATTGACTGCATCACGGTAGAACAGCTGATAATTTTAATGTAAGTCAAAGTATTACCTGTAATAAGTTAACGGAAGAAGAGCACAGGATATTTCCAAACAAGTCACTATCAAAATGTACAACTTCCATTAAGTAAGCACTGAAGTGACGCTGTTTACTAAGAGGTGCACAACAATATTGTATGAAAATTATTGACTGTGGTAGGTGCAATTAAGCATTAGCACTAAAATCAATCTCTCACACATTTCTCCCCTTCTAAGAATGTTTAGGACATTCTACACATTATCAGTTTCGTTTAACAGTTTTGGCCAGTTGAGAATAAGTATATCAGTCATGATTTTAACTTCCCATAACAGTCACTAGTGTATTTGTGCATTTATATTTAGTTATTATGTCTATAAAAAGGAATTTCTACAACAGATGGTTAATACACTTAAATTAAGATTTAATAGTTAACAATACTGCAATGCTTGGTGAAATTAAATCTTTGTTTCACTAACAAAACAAACTTGTAACTAATTAAGTAGTGCACTTTATTACACATCAGGTTCACTGTCCTTCAAAGATAATTAGATTATTCTATTTGCATTCAATTTTGTTTCTGTGAGCTATACTAAGTGACTATCAAGTGACCATTGACGTCTCATGAGAGCACTAACATTAAGAAATAAAGTCTTGTTTAAACGTTTACATGTAACTTCACTACCCATTAAATCAATTTAATTATGTGGATGTACATATTGCATCACTTGCGAAACGAGGTGCCCCACCTTGATACCACTTGCTGTTGTAGGATGTTGTGGCAAGTCTTCATTTAGACTACAATGGATACACTGTTAAGCGCTAAAGTACTCTTCATTTATGCAGTTATTCTTCTGAAAGGCCATTATCACATGATTCAAATGACTATTTCGCTACTTGAGACGACGGTTTGGTTCCTGAGCTAGCTTGATTGATTTCTATTTCTCATGTTTATTTCATACGCAGTGTATGAACAACAGTGTCATGAGGTGGTGCGTCTGGATTGTCAGGAATGTCTCTTGGCCACATTAGAAAACCAAAAGACGCATAAAATTATCATTATATCTCAAAGTTTTTCATTCACATTTATTATTATTACTTTGTGCGGCAGCAGTTGCCAAAAGATATAAAACTTTCCCAAAATAACAAACAGTTCGGAGCAGACTAATCATATATACGCAAAAAAGAATTAATATATTGAAAATTTGAAATGAATAATGTATTGCTTAGTCACAACCTTCACTTTCTAAATTATCTCAAAACGTAAACAGTTAAGTTAACAATATTTCGTACATAGGGCAGCCACAGCTAAAAAGGTCTTTTGTTTATATTTAAGACCTTTCAAACCGTTTTTTACTAAAGAAAGGTCTTAGAAATGGATGGGATTCACAGTGAATAAAGACTGTTCAAGCCGATTTAGTTGTATTGCAACCCTTTATTGGAAATGCTAATGGTTTCATACCGATACAAGAGTATCCTTAGTTGCACTGTTAATTAAAATGCCGTTCTTTAGAATATAATAAAAACAGAGAATAAAAAATTCACCAAATTAAAAAAAATGCTTTACACACACGATAAGCCCTCATACAATCGGAAAGCTACGATGTACCACAGTTCACTTGTGATTCGAAAATGTTAGTCGACTGTAGGCTGTTGTCATGAGTAAAATTAGCATTAAGCACAAGTAGATCAGTGTCAGATGGGAGACATGGGGTGATTAGACCCAGCGAAAAAATTGTTATTGTCAATAAAATTGATGCCTAAGACGTGTAAAGAACTATAACAATGTTCGTGGCATGTATCGTTAACGTGTTCTACGAACGTAAATAATAGCAACCTACCAAAAGTAATAATGAACTTCAGGATCACTCGCCATTAAAGAAACAAAAAAATGGCGACAGGTTTTTATTCCAATGCGACGGACTGGTAATTAATGGTGTTGTACTACAAGCTCATATTGGCAAAAACTAATCCAGAGTTTGACAGCATAAATCACGCGATTCCTTATGACGGAAAATTATCGAAATGAAAGAACTTATGGCAAGAAACTGAGTGCAGTATACCTGTTTGGCGGCCAATCATGTGAGAAATGGTTTTTTTAAAATATTTTTTACAGTTTTTAGTTACTGCACGGTTGACAGATACTTTTAAGAATTGTTATAAATTTTTTCCCCAAAAAAGCATTTCATTTAACAGTGCAACACCTGAGGATGCCTCTAACGGTGCGAAACCGGTAATTTTTCCAATAAAGCATAACAAAACAGCTAAAGCGGCACGAAGAGTCTTCATTCGCTGTGAATCCCATCAGTTCATAACATTTGCTTAGTAAAAAAGGGTTTGAAGGTTCTCAAATATTAACAGTTAAATAAAATATGCAATGCAAAAACAGCTGCTGTGACACAAGCTGTCAATATAAAAGTAAAACTAGGGTAACAAGAAATAAATATGTATCATATATCTTGCTTGTGGTACATACAAGCACATTTAATTGAAATAATATTACCGTGAAACTTTATTTTACAGATAATTAGAATTGTAAAACTATACAGCATCCTATTTATACTTTGGGCCTATTAAGTTACGTGCTGTTAGCTTTTAAAATGAGCATATAATATCAGAACATGAATACTGAGAAAGTAAATCATTCAATACTTCTCGATTATCAGTATTAAATATAGTTTATACAGAAACTTGAACATAGAATCTATGAATTAACGTACCATTTGCAAATTTTTTGCGCTAATAGGAAAATTTGATGACACAGCATGGAGGGCTCGATACAGGCGCTCTCCAGGCCTTTCTCCTCACAACATTCTTCCACAGAGCTTTCCGGCATTCGTCTTTTGGAAATCTTACATCGAACGAGAGAAAAATGCCCTACAGTACAAGTAAAGAAGTAGCCTAAATTTGTTCGTGATAGAAGTGGCAAAATAACACTTTAGCAAGACAACTTAGACATGAAATGTTGTTCGTTTCGATTTCGTGTCACAGTCGGAATGATTTGTGCACCCATACACAATGCATTTCAAAAATATTTCTATAAGCTAGAGAAAACCCTATGCACAAAAGCTTAGAACAAAAGTATTTTCGTCAGATCAAGATGGCTAGCCACTGAATTTCTGGGTTCACAGTCGTGACTTCACGGTCTTTCCTTTTATTTTATTCCTCAATTGTAAACACACACATTAAGTATACTGTGAAAAATGGAAATGAATTACTGAAATTAATATGGTGGAAAAGACGCCGATAATCGGCCATTTGGATGATGCCGAGCGAGTAACTACACCTGCAAGACGACACTCATGGATTAAAGAGGAAATGTAATATAGTACGATACTTGTAACTACAGTATAACTCATTTATCATATTCACAAAACAAACATATATTACAAACCACTGAAGATTTTTACAAATGAAAGTTACTAAGCAACGATGGAAACCGGAGAAGAAAGAAGACGATAATACAGTTCCAGGACTTCGTGGCACCCATCAAATCCGTAGGATACTCTATAAAAATTTATTGTATGCGATAACCTTGTGCAGATAACGTGGTGAACATACAAAATAAAGCATGAATTCTGAAGTTACTAAGCAACGATGGAAACCGGAGAAGAAAGAAGACGATAATACAGTTCCAGGACTTCGTGGCACCCATCAAATCCGTAGGATACTCTATAAAAATTTATTGTATGCGATAACCTTGTGCAGATAACGTGGTGAACATACAAAATAAAGCAGAATAGTCACGGTCATCAGACGCTCTGGGAGTCATTAACAGTCAAGAAAATTATCTCTCTCGTAAAGGACTGCTCGCACCAGACCCTACAACAATTTTATTTTTTTAAAGCGATTAATAACGTGCGCAGAAGGTCATTAAAGGAATATTAGGTTCAAGGTTTCCCATAGAGTGTTTTGAAAACCAACAGCAATGGTCAATCTTCACGTGTCTTTTCATTATGAGAAAGTGACTGTAAGATAATGTTTCTGCCTTTCGAAATTTCTAGACTCTTCGCTGCAACGTTCGCTCACTTTACGTAACCGCAATGAATCGTCGTTGTTTTCATCCTTTAGAATAAATAATTTCAGCTTTGATCCTCACAACGTTAATCAGATTAGAGTGGTTACGACAGATACAACAGTAGCAGCAAAATGGCTGGTAAAAATAAAAAGTACAATTATTCGACAAGAGATACGCCAGCAGTATCTCATCTCGTTTGTACACACTAGCTACTTGTTTATTATTTTGGATGGAAAGTTACATATAAAACTGGCTCCGCCTACTGGGCCAGACGGAGCATTTCATTCTGACCGTCTACCGTGGCATCTTGTGACAGTAGTGTCATTCGGATGAGGTACGGACAGGCACGACGTCAGCACACAATTATCCTGACTGTTTTCAGCTTCCCAGACCTTGGAATTGCTACTCATCACTCAACTAGCTCCTCATTTGACACCCCTCTTCCAGTCATCTCACTACCGAAAAATCCATGTCAGTAATGAGCTACGCCTGGCAGCCAGATACGGTGACGGAGGCGTATATGTTAAAAATACCTGCATTCAATGTAATAAATTAATCTTTAGAAGATTATAAAAATAAGTTGTGGTCGCAACATTTTCTTTTCATTTTTCTCATATGTGAAATCTCTACTGTACGTGTTATATTCTAAATTTCTGTCAATTAGAATATTATAAAAAGCTTTTAAAACTACAAAGATATTAAATACACAGAAGCCACCTGACAAGATAGAAAGCTAGAGACCAACAGCTCTTTTAAGCTGCTGCTACATACTGCGGGAAGGGATACTCTTCAACAGAAATGGTCCAAAAATACTAAACATCATGCCTCCAGAGTGCGAGCTAACATCCCAAAGATGTTGGGGCTCACATTCGTTTCCTCTTCATCGAAATGTCTTGGCTCAAACTCGTCTAGTGGTAGAGCCGCACGTGTCACATTACACGCCCTAAATTAGGCAATTGAGACCTTTGGTTAAATTGTCTGGCTGATGGCAAGTTTGCCAAATACAAAGTTAACATAACATATAATAACAGTAATAATAATATCGGGAACTAAATTAGGTCACACAGTTGCGATTTGGTTAGAATATGTTCATTCAGAAAGCAAAATAATAGCGAAAGTGGTCGTATTTAGAGTTACTGTTACACTCGAGCGCATATCCGTTTGGCATAGTTCGATCATCCACAATCTCATCGCGAAATATAAGTTAACTACCCGAATAGGTTGGGTTCATGGCAGGTGCGCGGCTGCTCACCGCTCAGAGAGTAAGTCCTGCGATACCACACAACGCGAAATTTTCTAAGTCGTTTCACTTCCTAGCTGCCTAAAGACCGACCGTCCGCTTTCGCGTCTGCATCCGAACTGTCCCTTTCGTGTCTTCAGGCGAACTGTCCGCTTTCGCGTCTGCACCCGCACTGTACCCTTTGGTGACTAGGCCAGAAGTGTCCCTCTCCCCGTCCCCGGCCGCGTTTCCCGCGCGCCGAATATCCTTGCTCAACTGACTAGGGCAGATCCCTTTCCTGAAGCCGTCCATCTGATTGGCTACATCTTATTCTACAATATTTTACATTTTAACATATTTAAATAATCAAAGCTGGACCACTTTCACGTTCTACATAAAGTACATATACTATTCATTACATAATAAAGGTTAAATTATTTTACAGAAAACCAATACAATTTCCTTCTTAACTTTGAATGTAACGGCAAGTAGCCTTGCACCAATGTGCTTTCTGATGAATAAAGAACAAAGTAACTATTATGCACTAAACCTTACAACAAATATTCTATTATGGTTAGGTGGTATCTTATTCTATGACTGAACACAACTGTGTAAGCTGTAATTACATTGTTTAATATTGCAATTTTCTCATGGGAATACACGCTTTTACACGGTTTACAATATGACAATGTTAAGGCAGTTTTCAAAATGATGCAACTCGGCCTCTGAAAGTGAACTAATCCTAAACACAACAGTATTAAATTGTGACTCTCAGTAAGTTAAATGATCCTGAACAAAACAATATTAAATTTTAACTAGAAGTTTCTTTACAAAATTATTCTTACGATTATGTTATTATGTTGGCCTCTACTACGATAAATCATCCGATTCTGGTTCAAAATTCGGTACTATTTTTAGGATGATAATCAAGTCTATGGAGGATGGTTAGTTTTGTGACAAGTCGAGCAAAAGATTAGCCAAGGTCGCTCGAGTTTACAGTGGATACAAGCTGGTGAACCAACAAGTTTACGCCTCAGCGAGCAGTATTTACCTTAGATGCGATGAGTTGTCATCTGCATGGCTGCTCTCGCCCACTGAGAGTCCTATAAAATCTAATTAAGCCTTTGCTGATTCTTTTGCAGCAGAAAATCTCCTTATGTCTCTCGATATGCGAGAGAACATGAACTCATTCCTAGTCCCAGACTACGGTGATATACACGTGCATGGCTCGAGCAGTGTGCATATTATAATGCCCTCTCAGTTCTCGCAGGAACAGTTAACTAACTGGCTGGTTCGTTTCTCCACAGCTGAAACTCAATTACGCTACAGCTAATTTCTGGCTGGAGGTCAGCTGCTGTGAACGCAGTCTTCCCACAAATTTCTCCTCTGCATCCTACAGAGCGTTATGCACTCCGTTCTGCGCTTGATGCCAGTTCAGAGAAGAGTCCCCACTGAAAATTTCGCTCTCATCTTTCTCATCGCCGCACTCTCTCCCCACCTAGGTTCTTTTGTTCTCCACATCCCTGTTTCTTCGACCAATAGGAGTGTTCCTCTTATTTTGTGGAAACTCTCTCTACCAATCACAAGGGTCTACCATTAAACTGCGTCGAAATCTCGGCACTTTACTCCTTCCTGGAGCGTTTCCGTCAATAGGACGTTTCGTGCCTGCTCTAGACGCCTAAAAGGTACATGTGTCTATCACGTGTGTACCACTTGCAGTTCATGTGATCGAATGCGTCACTGGTTTTGTTCATATCCCTTTGGCATTCCGAAACACAGTTTTCTAAAACTTCTTTCTGTCCTACTTCTGGTGGCCCATTATTCACCCTGCAGTATGCGTCACCTGTCCAGTCGCTGACCCTTGCTGCAGGACGTCCCGCCTTAAGAGCTTTCTGTAGTGCCTTCCGGAGTGCTGCCTCTCCGTCTGCCCATGCTGGCTTCCACACAACATGTTTGAGGAGTGGTGTGTTGATACCGTCGATTGAGTGTCATCCCTTTTGCATTACATACTTATAAGCATATCTGCTCATTACCACCAAAGTAAGTTAGGTGTCATATTCACCTTCCCGTTATGATGTATGAACTCTTATGTAAGGTGCGAAATTGACCTTCATTTATTTTGCCACCTTACAACCTTGATACTCCACTTAAAAACAGACAGTCAGGACCTATAATGGTTTATATAAAGAAAGTATTACAGTGACAGAAGAGTCATTGCTATGAAGTTGGTCGGCAATAAAAATAAAAATATTGGTTGGTCATAGCTCCTTTTTCTTTTTTGTAGGAAACAGTGTATCAGTCCGTCTTGTAATGCATCAATCGTAAAGTAATACTAATTATGTTTTCAGAACGCCTCCTTTTTATTGAGTCGTATCACGTTGGCAAACATGACCCACGTTACTGCATATTTGGCTCAGAAGGTTTTTCTGTTCGTACAATTGACTTTCTGTGCTGACAGAAAAGGCAACCATTACTCTCAGAAGCATTAGGTTCCGATATCACATGAACTGTTGGCTGGCTCTGAGCACTATGGGACTCAACATCTTAGGTCATAAGTCCCCTAGAACTTAGAACTACTTAAACCTAACTAACCTACGGACATCACACACACCCATGCCCGAGGCAGGATTCGAACCTGCGACCGTAGCAGTCCCGCGGTTCCGGACTGCAGCGCCAGAACCGCACGGCCACCGCGGCCGGCTCACATGAACTGTGATTTGTCATCAACAACATTGCATTGTCGAAGCTCCAACGGTATATTAGAGGTGGATTTGTGGCAGAACCTTGAATGTCCAACATCTGCTGATATTATTGTAATGAGTACAGGCATCAAGTGTTTTTGCTACTAAATAATGCTTTTTTGTTAATAAGACTGTATACATTAATTTTAGCACTTTTTTATTCCTCTGGCAGTTACGGGTCCTCGCCAGGCAGCACACTGTCAACGTTATCAGTCGACAGCTTCCTCTGATACTGGCAGCGTGTGTGTGATCCTCGGCTACTGTTTCAACTACTGCATTGTGACTGAGGCAGTGCTAGTTATAAGATGCAAGCCGTTGGAAAAAGATCCTTGTCCGTTTCTCCTCAGTGATTACTCCCACCTCTCATTTTGCATACGACTTTTGCGTGGTTATTTGGAGACAATGAGTTTGCTCTTTCCCTTGGGATGTGCGAGAGTAGTGTCGCATGGCTGAAGTCTAGTCTGTTGTCTCAGGGCTGCTGCAGGCTTACAGTGCCGATGTCGACTCTCGTGCTTCCTAGATCTGTAGCACTGACAGATA
Source organism: Schistocerca cancellata (assembly GCF_023864275.1). Lineage (NCBI taxonomy): Eukaryota > Metazoa > Arthropoda > Insecta > Orthoptera > Acrididae > Schistocerca > Schistocerca cancellata. The sequence continues at coordinate 347,423,204 of NC_064629.1, read as the reverse complement.
CGAGCAGCATCTCTTCATAAAAATGGTGCTGACTGCACTGTTATCAGGTATGTGTAACTCACTTTTCCAATGGTCGTGTGCATGTGTTGTTCGCATTTCTGATTCACGTTGGTAATTGGTGTTTGAAGGATTCGCTTATTAGTATACGGTGCTTGGTCTCTCAGGTCGCATTTTATAGTAATGTGATCTCTACAAGTCTATGACTTTGTATGTAGGAATAGTTTAGGCTTTTGCTGCACTTTGATCATTTCTCAGTCATGTCTGTGTGTGGCAAAGTCGTATATGTTTACCTCCACAACTATTTACGAGCCTTATAGTGCGTCATATACTAGTACTGCGAGAGTTACTTGTCTGCCAGATCATGCACACACTTGACGTGGTCCTAGAATTCTACTTTAGTTGCAGATTTTTTTTCCCATTATACTTTGCTTTGGTTGAGGTGTATGGGGGGGGGGGTTGTTTATGCCTGTTGCGACAGTCCCCCTCATGTTAGAGAGATACTCATTATTAATACCCAGATAAGTTTTCAGTAGCAAATACAGCAGTATGTTAGCTGTCCAGTGTGTATCTTTGGAAGTCTGTGGATCAGTCGAAATTACCTAACATACGAGACCTACAGTAACATCACTTACACTTGTAGTGATTATTTTGTTACGAGTCTTCGTTCCAACTGGGAGGCCACCTAAATGAAAACGGAATCATTCACGATAGTTTCAGAAGCATGAAAGTTGGAAAGTTGTGGTAAATTCTATGCGACCAAACTGCTGAGGTCATCGGTCCCTAAGCTTACACACTACTTTAACTAACTTCCGCTAAAGTCAACACACACACTCATGCTCGAGGGAGGACACGAACCTCTGACGGGGGCAGTCATGCAAACCGTGACAAGGCTCCCTAGACTGCACGGCTACGCCGCGTGGCTCAGAAGCATGGCAGTTGGAGGGAGGAGGAGGGGAGTACGATCCCGGTCGGTCCAGAAAGAAAGGGAAAGGGGGCGGGGTGCTTCATGGTTAAACTGTTAACGATATTTATCCACAAAGGAGTTCACAGATTTCCTTCAGTGAGCATATAGGTGGTTTCCATAGAAAAATTATGGAAGAGCAGGGAGAGGGATTACTTGACACAGTGTTTATCTGCAAAGGCTTTGACTCGGTATGACAGGTTTTGCTGTGCAGGACGTTCCATCCCTGGGCGACTGAGTGTCGTTTGTGACAGGTGCTAGGTCGAAGGTGATTACACATACATTGTTCAAGTATCTCTACCATGCCTGGGGAGATGGTCTCTCATACTGTTAGACATTTGGAACACTCCCGTTCGCGACCTGGAGGCTATGATCATACAAGGAGTTCCATTCCGTATCGGCATTATCAGACTATTACAGGGGCGGAGATCCTCGTAATCTAGCTGCGTACCAGTCTTTTGGATTTCCACCTAAGACTTGGGATCTGTTTGCTGTTATTACCATGAACGGGAGATCTCCAGGCCAGCAATGTCTGATACCAACCGCAACTTTCTCGGCAACTACTGGATACTGTGTCCATTATCATACGTTTCGCAGCTACACAGTTACATGGCAGAGTCTGGGGGGCGCGATCTACCCTCCAGGAGGATAATGAATTTTCGCTTAGGTTGATGCAGATATGGGACGACAGTAGTAGGGAAAGGGCTATGGATCCACTCTGCATTGCAGCCAAATTTATTCAAGATGGTGGATCCAAGATGGTGACCACAGATGTGGCAACGTCCCAGTGACGGCATGGCGGAAAGTTCAAATTTTGATGGGAGAATAGGTCAACTGCACTAACCTAACAACCTAACGCCCCTCCTCTCCCTCCCTCCCCTCCTCTCGGGCAAACTGGCGGGAAAAGGACTCTGTCTGTGCTGGGCTGCCAGATAGGATAGAAATACGTCTCCGAAAGCCCATATTGATAATGTTTCGTTCAATGGTTCGTATGCTGACACTTGTTGATGGCCCAGCATTGAAATCTGCAGCATTTTGCGCAGAGGCTGCACTTCTGTCATGTAGAACGATTCTCTTCAGTCGTCGTTGGTCCCATTCTTACAGGATCTTTTTCCAACCACGGTGATGTCCGAGATTTGATGTTTTAATGGATTCCTAATATTTGCGATACTCTCGTGAAATGGTCGTACAGGAAAATCCCCACTTCATTGCTACCTCAGAGATGCTGTGTCCCATTGCTTGTGAGCCAACTATAACACCAGGTCCAAACACACTTAAATCTTGATAAGCTACCATTGTAGCAGCTGTAATTGATCAAACATCTGCACCAGACACTTGTAGACTTACATATCCGTTGCTGACTGCAGCGCCATATTCTGCCTCTTTACATATCTCTGTATTTGAATAAGCATGCCAATACCAGTTTCTTTGGCGCTTCAGTGTATAACAGATTCCAAGTCATCCTACTTCTTTACTAAGTCATCACCATCTACATGTGCACAACACACACCACAGTCGACGTTTTCTGAACCAAACAAAGATGAGTAATATGTAGAAACAGTCAACCAGCCAATTTACATGGGAGGGAATAATTGTCCAAAGCAAAGACACGTCCCTATTGAATGTTCTCAAATTTCTGTGGAGAACACACGCGATCACGAAGGCTGCCCAACGCATACTAGTACTAGGGTCGCTAATTAACCGCCTAGAGGGCGACCCTGTTAGGTTAGCTACATTCCTGTGCCCCAGCCGCTCTCTCTAGTTCAGACGGCTCCCATCATAGGCCAGAAATGTAAATCGTTCCGGGCACAGGCTACCGCTGCAACTTGCACTCCAGCACACGAGAGAGATTCGTCCTAGGAAACAAGCCACATATATTTTATTACTGTACTTAGAGTTAAATGTTACGTTTGTAATCCCAATTTGATGACATTCAGAAGTTAGCAAAGTATCACTAATATCTCCTCCCAATGATGATGGCTCTGGAAATATCGAAATCTGTAGCATTTTTATCAGTGGACGAATTTTATCTGTGGCTTACAGCAGGAACAATCTGAACTAGAGGCAGTGGCTGGGGTACAGAAATGTAGCTGACTTAACCATTTCGCCCACTAGGCGGCTAAACGGCGAACTAATGAGAGGTGGCATGAGCCTCCTCTCATATTCCTATCTTACGATTTTCCTAATTGCATGCGGTGAAAAGTTGCTATTCCTTCACACGCGGACTTCTCACACAGCGTCTCTCGTCACCCGGGTAGTCCGGTGACAGACGGGCTCTGCTGATCTTGAAAGGGTAAGCCGATGGGTGTGAGGGAGTCGAGTGAATGCTTTCCAGACGCCGACATTGTAGAATAGCGGCTGAGACACGCTCGCAGGGGCTTGAAGTAGCGGCTGGACTAGAGGTTCCGTTACTTCGCAGAAACACTTTCTGGCAGGCTACCAGCGAGGCGTGGGAATGACTTGTGTACCCAGGCAGTTGTGGCGGGCAAATTCCCGCGCTTTCTGCAAAATCGTAACTGTGATTGGCTTGCTCAGGGCATAGCTCCGTGACGTAGCAAAATCAGCGCAGAAACTGGCGCCAAGAATCTCCATTGGTGGAATGGTAGTGCTCCGGCAATAGAGTGGAATTTTCCGCCGGTTTTCGAGTTGCTGATTGGAATGGTTAACCACGGCCACTGTCGTGGGGGTGGGAATGTTCTGTGTTCGGTTTTGTACGGGTGCTCTTGTGGGGTAGTCGGCTCTCGCCTTTCGGTCGGAGTAGGTTCCAAGACTGAGCTCTTGCTGCTCTGGTCAGCCTGCCTTCCGTTGGCTGTCTAATATACTTTTATTTAATTGTAACTGCTTGACGAAGTTGCTGAAGTTTCGACTTCAACGTAACTTTCCGAGTACAGTTGGCAATTGAGCGTTCTACGTACAAGAGGCCTATATTGTCTGTCTTGAGCAGTTTTGGCTAAAGTTGACTATATCGGAGTTACTGTGTGACTACACTTGTTAAAATCAATCACTGTACCGTCAGTGATTGTGTGGCGAGCCTTCTTCGTCTCCCTCAGAGGCGCATTTGTTTTGCTAGGAAGTCTTTAGTCTGGAACAACCAGGCTAGGATAATTTGTTTCGGGTTATACTCGTGACATTATCATCACCACGACGGGACGTCGAAGCAACCAGCCATCGCCTCCGGTATGCCAGATCGTTTCTGTGCAGTTAAGAAAACAGCTTGGTTATGTACGTCCGCAGCACCAGCAAACCAGGCAATTTTGCTAGGTGATAATCCGAGCTCAGCAGAGCGCGCCTGTTTGTCTTTTCTAACTTTGATCTGTCTTGGGTGTTCATTGTCTGAGTTCTCACTAATGCAGCAGCAATTAATGCTGGGTTGGCTATGTGCCTCTCTTAAGACTTGAGTTGCAAGGAATTGGCTCTGCATACCACTTCGTCATAAATGTCACAGTCTAGTTTAGGGACAACTTCACCTTCACAGCATTTATTTGAGTATCCAATTTGAGCCAATTTGTTGTATTGTAAATGTTTCATGTGTTTTTGTTTCTTATTTTGAGTTATAATAAATCATATTGTTATTTTGGACAGAACTTTCATTCTGTTAATCGGTAGAGCATCCCTATCATTTCTCACTACGTTAATGAAACTTTCCTTTATTTAACTTATTTATCAAATTGAATTATTGCAGGTGCCAAACTCTTTTCTGCTCCACTTGCAGGGTCGATTACAGTCAGTTCGCGTTTCTTTTTAATACATGTGCAACAGCAAAAGTCGGAGTTAGAATAGGGGGGGGGAGGGGTTAGAGCATCATTTACATATGTAGATTCTACAAGAATTTAGTGTTAAATAGACTGCTAGACCCGGCACCTCGCACTAATACTCACTATTTGTTGGGCAGCATTCGTGATCACATGTGTTCTGTGTTGAAATTTCAGAAGCTTCAATATCGACGTGCGTTTGTGTTGGAAAATTATTCCCTTCCATATAAATGATCCGTTTGACTGTTTCTACATATCTCCTATCTTTATTTGGTTGAGAGATCGTCGATTGTGGTGTGTGTTGTGTGCACCTAGATGACGATGAATTTGTAAATTTGGAATCATTGTCATCGGTATTTGTTAAAAAAATTGCAGTGGAACTACCAGTTTCCTCTATTGTTTCAAGTTTTCACCTAAAGATCTTCACAGATGACTTAAGTTTCTAGTTACATTGTGGTTTGCAGCATACTCCACCCCGCTACATATCGCTAAACTTTTGGGTTTCTAGAGATATAGTTTATCCAGGTTCCGCCCATGAACCATAGATTTTGCCGTTGGTGCAGAGGCCTGCGTGCCTCAGCGATACAGATAGCCGTACCTTAAGTGCAATCACAACGGAGGGGTATCTGTTGAGCGGCCAGACAAACGTGTGGTTCCTGAAGAGAGGCAGCAGCCTTTTCAGTAGTTTCATGGGCAAATGTCTGAATGACTGACTGATCTGGCCTTGTAACACTAACCAAGACGGCCTTGCTGTGCTGGTACTGCGAACGGCTGAAAGCAAGGGGAAACTACAGCCGTAATTTTTCCCGAGGGCATGCAGCTTTACTGTATGGTTAAATGTTGATGGCGTCCTTTTAGGTAAAATATTCCGGAGGTAAAATTGTCCCCCATTCGGATCTCCGGGTGGGGACTACTCAGGAGGACGTCGTTATCAGGAGAAAGAAAACTGGCGTTGTACGGTTCGGAGCGTGGAATTTCACATGACTTATCGGGCAGGTAGGTTAGAAAATTTTAAAACGGAAATGGATAGGTTAAAGTTAGATATAGTGGGAATTGGTGAAGTTCGGTGGCAGGAGGAACAAGACTTTTCGTCAGGTGAATACAGGCTTATAAATACAAAATCAAATAGGGGTAATGCAGGAGTAGGTTTAATAATAAATAAAAAATAGGAGTGCGGGTAAGCTACTACAGACAGCATAGTGAACGCATTACTGAGGCCGAGATAGACACGAAGCCCACGCCTTCTACAGTAGTACAAGTTTATATGCCAACTTGCTCTGCAGATGACGAAGAAATTGATGAAATGTATGATGAGACAAAAGAAATTATTCAGATAGTGAAGGGAGACGAAAATTTAATAGTCATGGGTGACTCGAATTCGATAGTAGGAAAACGAAGAGAAGGAAATGTAGTAGGTGAATATGGATTGGGGCTAAGAAGTGAAAGAGGAAGCCGCCTGGTACAATTTTGCACAGAGCATAACTTAATCATAGCTAACACTTGGTTCAAGAAACATGAAAGAAGGTTGTATACATGGTAGAAGCCTGGAGATACTAGAAGGTATCAGACAGATTATATAATGGTAAGACAGAGATTTAGGAACCAAGTTTTAAATTGTAAGACATTTCCAGGGCCCGATGTAGACTCTGACCACAATCTATTGGTTATGAACTGTAGATTAAAACTGAAGAAACAGCAAAAAGTTGGGAATTTAAGGAGATGGGACCTGGATAAGCTGACTAAACCAGAGGTTGTACAGAGTTTCAGGGAGAGCATAATGGAACAATTGACAGGAATGGGGGAAATAAATACAGTAGAAGAAGAATGGGTAGCTTTGAGGAATGACATAGTGAAGGCAGAGGATCAAGTAGGTAAAAAGACGAGGGCTAGTAGAAATCCTTGGGTAACAGAAGAGATACTGAATTTAATTAATGAAAGGAGAAAATACAAATATGCAGCAAGTGAAGCAGACAAAAAGGAATACAAACGTATAAAAAATGAGATCGACAGGAAGTGCAGAATGGCTAAGCAGAGATGGCTAGAGGACTAATGTAAGGGATGTAGAGGCTTATCTCATGAGGGGTAAGATAGATACTGCCTACAAGGAAAATTAAAGAGACCTTTGGAGAAAAGAGAACCACTTGACTGAATATCAAGAGCTCAGATGGAAATCCAGTGCTAAGCAAAGAAGGGAAAGCAGAAAGGTGGAAGGAGTAAAATGGCTCTGAGCACTGTGGGACTCAACTGCTGTGGTCATAAGTCCCCTAGAACTTAGAACTACTTAAACCTAACTAACCTAAGGACATCACACACATCCATGCCCGAGGCAGGATTCGAACCTGCGACCGTAGCGGTCGTGCGGTTCCAGACTGTAGCGCCTTTAACCGCTCGGCCACTCCGGCCGGCGGTGGAAGGAGTATATAGAGGGCCTATACAGGGGCGATGTTCTTGAAGACAATATTATGGAAATGGAAGAGGAGGTAGTTGAAGGTGAAATGGGAGATATGATACTGCGTGAAGTGTTTGACAGAGCACTGAAAGACCTAAGTCGAAACAAGGCCCCGGGAGTAGACAACATTCCATTGGAACTGCTGATAGCCATGGGAGAGCCAGTCCTGACAAAACTCTACCATCTGGTGACCAAGATGTATGAGACAGGCGAAATTCCCTCAGACTTCCAAAAGAATATTGTAATTCCAATCCAAAGTAAAGCAGGTGTTGACAGATGTGAAAATTACAGACCTATCAGATTAATAAGTCGCAGCTGCAAAATACTAACGCGAATTCTTTACAGACGAATGGAAAAACTTGTAGAAGCCGACCTCAGGGAAAATCAGTTTGGATTCTGTAGAAATGCTGGATCACGTGAGGCAATACTGACCCTAGAAGATAGATTACAGAAAGGCAAACCTATGTTTCTAGCATTTGGAGACTTAGAGAAAACTTTTGACTATGTTGACTGGAATACTCTCTTTCAAATTCTGAAGTTGGCAGGGGTAAAATACAGGGAGCGAAAGGCTATTTACAATTTGTACAGAAACCAGATGGCAGTTATAAGAGTCGAGGGACATGAAAGAGAAGTAGTGGTTGGGAAGGGAGTGAGACAGGGGTGTAGCCTCTCCCCAATGTTATTCAATCTGTATATTGAGCAAGCAGCAAAGGACACAAAAGAAAATTTCGGATTAGGTATTAAAAACCATAGAGAAGAAATAAATAACTTTAAGGTTCACCGATGCCATTGTAATTCAGAGACAGCAAAGGAATTGGTAGAGCAGTTGATCAGAGTGGACAGTGTCTTGAAAGGAGGATATAAAATGAACATCAACAAAAGCAAAACGAGGATAATTGAATGTAGTCGAATTAAGACAGCTGATGCTGAGGGAATTAGATTAGGAAATGAGACACTTAAAGCAGTAAAGGTGTTTTGCTACTTGGGAAGCAATATAATTGATGATGGTCGAAGTAGAGAGGATATAAAATGTAGACTGGCAATGGCAAATAAAGCGTTTCTGAAGAAGAGAGATTTGTTAACATTGAGTACAGATTTAAGTGTCAGGAAGTCGTTGCTGAAAATATTTGTATGGAGTGTAGCCATGTATGGAAGTGAAACATGGACGATAAATAGTTTAGTCAAGAAGACAATAGAAGCTTTCGAAATGTGGTGCTACAGAAGAATGCTGAAGTTTAGATGGGTAGATGACACAACTAATGAGGAGATATTGAATAAAATTGGGGAGAAGAGGAGCTTGCGTCACAACTTGACTAGAAGAAGTAGTCGGTTGGTAGGACATGTTCTGAGGCATGAAGGGAACACCAATTTAGTATTGGAGGGTACCGTGGAGGGTAAAAATCGTAGAGGGAGACCAAGAGATGAATACACTCAGCAGATTCAGAGGGATGTGAGTTGCAGTAGGTACTGGGAGATGAAGAAGCTTGCTCAGGATAGAGTAGCATGGAGAGCTGCATTAAACCAGTCTCAGGAATGAAGACCACAATAGCAACAACAACAGAGATATAATTTCCATTCTTTATCTTTGGAATTATATATCCACGAGTCCTTTTGCGTTTCCTTCCTCCGCCTTTCCCCATTCCCTCTCCTGCCTGCCCTGCTCCCCTCTTCTGCGTCCCCTCCCTCCGTCGGTCCCCCCCCCTTTCGTTTTTCCTCTCCTCCCCTCTTTTTTTTCTGTTTTCCCCTCATCTGTCGAGGTCGAGGTCCCCCCCCCCCCCTCATCTGCCTTTGCCTGTGGTGTGTCATCTTCGTGCTGACTTTTTAGTGTTTCCAGTGATTGTTAAGTGTTGTGAGTCTTTTCCAAAGCGTTGCGAACGGACATCATACTGTCGTTGGGTGTGATTTTTAAATCTCTTGCGAACAGAAACGAGACTGTCGCCGTATTTTTTTAATTTACTGTCTACTATTTTCCCTGTCTGCTGTGTATTTTATCATTATCGCCCACCATTTGTTTTATGTTTTAACTTCCCACAATTTTCCGCCGTTTTACGCTTTACATCACCGTTTTATCGCCTGCTTTCATTGTCTCTCATCTTATGTTTTAAGAAGAGCAAAGTATTAAGCTGCTGCCACCCCGCTCCCTTCCAATAAAGGAAAAAAAAATTCGGAATTATACCGTCCAAGCTATTCTTAGCTAACTGCTTTGTGGCTGGTATCGAGAACTTTCGTTGAAATGGTATATTCTGGCAACACGTGTGAAAATACATGTGTACTTGTAATCCCAGAGTCAGGATATGGGTGTAGAAAGCATGGCAGCAGACAAGTAATCAGGTTGCGGGCAGAAATAGTGAAGTCTTTGTGCAGTGAGGGTAACCAGCCCAGCCCCTGTGCACCAGTTTGGAGAGTGTTCGTGGTCTGCTGCGGGCACTTCTGGCCGCTTATGAGGCAAGTATGTGTGGGGGCAGTTGACTCGTGACTGTTGGCTATGGTAGATGACTGTCCGACATGACGGGAAACATCTAGTGCTGTCGTATTTACAGTGCATGTGCTTATGTTTTTTTGGGATCTGTCTGTCTCTGTGGTTTATGTACAAGCGTCTTGTGGCCGATAGCTATATGCAGGATACAGAAATAATGATTTCGTATGGTGTGGAATACGAATTGTGTATAGTAAATCGATGTATTATTTGGTGATATGGCCCATTTGGAGATCGGTTTCCCGCTGAAAATTCAAGCTTTCCTCGACGGTAGCAGAGCAGTGTAACTGAGAAAGTCTCTTTGGCGATAGTTTCTGTGTTTCATTATCTGTAGACCACTTTTACAAGGTTTAACTGTCACTGCAATATGATTGCTGTAATTTTTCTTTTTTTTCTTTTTTAGATCTGTACAAGATAGTTTTGCTGTTGAAAGTCATGTAATTTGACCGTCTGCCGAAAAAATCGTGGACAGTCCTCTCACACCAGCAGCAGCACCACTTTGCCGGGTTTCACTCCGATAATTTCAAGCTTTGCTCGACAGTAGTGTAGCAGTGTGATTGAGAAAGTGCCTTTGGCAATAGTTTCCATATTTCATGATTTGCAGACCTCTTTTGCAGGCTTTAACTGTCAGTGAAATATGACTGATCTATGTTTCTCTCGATCTGTGTAAAATAGTTCTGCCACTGAGAGTCTCATGTGCAGAAAATGGCGGACAGTGCTCCCACACTGGCAGCAGTAGCAATTTGGCGGGTAAATTCAGTAAGAGCTCATCAGAATGCTCCATTCACAAGACATTCTTTCGTGGGGCATAGAAGCCTGTACAGACTGGTTCGAACAAGTTGGGAGACAGGTATCTAAGAGAGGTTCTGTGACATCCGAGAGTATCATGATGTCTTCTTCATTCGAGTGAGTATTCAGAGACATGTCCAAGCAGACTATCCTCCTCTGACGGGATGCTGTCCATCCGGCATTGTGACCTCAGAACATCTCCAGACCAACAACTGAAGGACATCGAAAATTCATTGAAAATTCCAGCCAGTTTTCATGTTTGTAAGGCCGCGCGGATTGGCCAAGCGGCCTTGGACGCCTTGTGACGGTTCGCGCGACTCCCCCCAGTGGCGGTTCGGGTTCTGCCTCGGGCATGGGTGTGCGTCGTCCTTAGTGTAAGTTAGTTTAAATCAGGTTAAGTAGTGTGTAAGCCTATGGACCGATAACCTCAGCAGCTTAGTCCCAAAGGCCGGCTGTTGTGGCCGAGAGGTTCTAGGCGCTTCAGTCTGGAACCGCGCGATCGCTACGGTCGCTGGTTCGAATCCTGCCTCGGGCATGGATGTGTGTGATGTCCTTAGGTTAGTTAGGTTTAAGTAGTTCTAAGTTCTAGGGGACTGATGATCACAGATGTTAAGCCCCATAGTGCTCAGAGCCATTTGAACTATTTTAGTCCCAAAGTAACATTCCACAAATGCCCAATTTTTTTTTGTTGGGGGACAGTGCTTCGAATTGTTCTGATTTTCCCATCTGTGCTTCGACACCATTGTGTGCTTCGAGAAATGAGGAAACTAATGTGCTTGACTATAGCAGTATGAAATACACTCCTGGAAATGGAAAAAAGACCCACCATACTTGCTCCGGACACTGCGAGAGGGCTGTACAAGCAATGATCACACGTACGGCACAGCGGACACACCAGGAACCGCGGTGTTGGCCGTCGAATGGCGCTAGCTGCGCAGCATTTGTGCACCGCCGCCGTCAGTGTCAGCCAGTTTGCCGTGGCATACGGAGCTCCATCGCAGTCTTTAACACTGGTAGCATGCCGCGACAGCGTGGACGTGAACCGTATGTGCAGTTGACGGACTTTGAGCGAGGGCGTATAGTGGGCATGCGGGAGGCCAGGTGGACGTACCGCCGAATTGCTCAACACGTGGGGCGTGAGGTCTCCACAGTACATCGATGTTGTCGCCAGTGGTCGGCGGAAGGTGCACGTGCCCGTCGACCTGGGACCGGACCGCAGCGACGCACGGATGCACGCCAAGACCGTAGGATCCTACGCAGTGCCGTAGGGGACCGCACCGCCACTTCCCAGCAAATTAGGGACACTGTTGCTCCTGGGGTATCGGCGAGGACCATTCGCAACCGTCTCCATGAAGCTGGGCTACGGTCCCGCACACCGTTAGGCCGTCTTCCGCTCACGCCCCAACATCGTGCAGCCCGCCTCCAGTGGTGTCGCGACAGGCGTGAATGGAGGGACGAATGGAGACGTGTCGTCTTCAGCGATGAGAGTCGCTTCTGCCTTGGTGCCAATGATGGTCGTATGCGTGTTTGGCGCCGTGCAGGTGAGCGCCACAATCAGGACTGCATACGACCGAGGCACACAGGGCCAACACCCGGCAACATGGTGTGGGGAGCGATCTCCTACACTCGCCGTACACCTCTGGTGATCGTCGAGGGGACACTGAATAGTGCACGGTACATCCAAACCGTCATCGAACCCATCGTTCTACCATTCCTAGACCGGCAAGGGAACTTGCTGTTCCAACAGGACAGTGCACGTCCGCATGTATCCCGTGCCACCCAACGTGCTCTAGAAGGTGTAAGTCAACTACCCTGGCCAGCAAGATCTCCAGATCTGTCCCCCATTGAGCATGTTTGGGACTGGATGAAGCGTCGTCTCACGCGGTCTGCACGTCCAGCACGAACGCTGGTCCAACTGAGGCGCCAGGTGGAAATGGCACGGCAAGCCGTTCCACAGGACTACATCCAGCATCTCTACGATCGTCTCCATGGGAGAATAGCAGCCTGCATTGCTGCGAAAGGTGGATATACACTGTACTAGTGCCGACATTGTGCATGCTCTGTTGCCTGTGTCTATGTGCCTGTGGTTCTGTCAGTGTGATCATGTGATGTATCTGACCCCAGGAATGTGTCAATAAAGTTTCCCCTTCCTGAGACAATGAATTCACGGTGTTCTTATTTCAATTTCCAGGAGTGTATAAAACTAAGCCCACTCACCGTTTCAGAAAAAATGACGAACACCACAGCAGCTGTAGGACTCAGAAAATTTTATTTATTGGCAATGCCATCGAACAAATATCTAAGACTGGAATAGTGGCAAGCGTCCTGTTCACAGTTATGGAAATATTTATTTCCACTTAAAAATATCATCGTTTTCGCTGTGTAAAATTATATATAGGAGCTGATATCAGTTTCGGAATCGGTTCCCCACGAATGCGTGTGTTGTGTCTCAGGGAGGTTTCACAAGTGCGCCTCGATCATTTTTTAGAGTGTGTTCAAGAGTGGCTGTATACACTGCAAAGCTAAAGCAAACTACTGTGCAGCGATCTGTTTCGAAAGTGTATTTAGAGACATTCAATTGGAGTATCGTCGTAACTGCTGTGTGCGTCACGTCTGCTGTGCAGCGAGGTACGTTAATTTAAGTGTTAACTATATTTTTCTTACTTGTCACTTCTTCTCCCGTGTGTTTTTGCTTTTAGCAAGCTTTAATTTTCGAGTGCTAGTAATAGTGTTCCATAGATTTCGTGTTTGTTTTGAATGCAGTCAGAGAGTCCCTTTAGTCAGCCATAGTGCCAGTAGTGCTAGTGTTTGTTTTGGATACAGTCCAGAGACAGGTAGTGCTATTTTCATTGTTTTCAACAAGAAGTGTCTAGTAACCACAGTTTAGTCAGCTATCAGCCGCCTTTAGTGAATTAGCTGTCTAGTTAAAAGTTGATTAACACTCTACAGTAAATTGATATCTTGGGATGGATAGGACGTGTGACTGCTGTGTATGGACGCAAGAGGAGCTGGCCACTGTTCGCGAACAGCTGAGCGTGTTGATGGCCGCGGTCAGCCGTCTTCAGGCTATTGCCTCGGAGAGTAGCGGCAGTGGGGAGTCTGGTACATCGCATGGTACACCCCAGGTGTTACATGCTTCACCCACGGTCCCTGTTGTCGAGACATCTTCGCGGGTACCGGGCGCGGTTGGGCTATCCTCCCCCCAAGGGGAGTGGCGGGTTCAGCGGCGTTAGCGGTGCACGAGGCGGAGGGTTAATGTGGAGGCTGGCATCGCCCGCTCTGCCTGTGAGTGGACATGTGCCGCTCCTTCAGCAAGGTCCGAGCAGGCACACGGGGGGAGGGGTTTATTAATGATTAGGAGCTCCAACGTTAGGCGGGTGATGGAGTCCCTTAGGGAAATTGCGGAAAGGTCGGGGAAGAAGGCCAGTGTTCACTCTGTCTTCTTGCCGGGGGTCTCATCCGAGATGTGGCTCAGACGATTCTGCGGAGATATGGGGTGCAAATTTCTCGACCTCCGCTATCGGGTGGAGAAATGTAGGGTCCCCCTGAATAGGTCAGACGTGCACTACACGCAGGAAGCGGCTACAAGAGTAGCGGAGTACGTGTGGAGTGCACATGTCGGTTTTTTAGGTTAGAGAATTCCCTTCCTAGGCCTGACAATACGCCTCCTGAGACGCGGCAAGGTAGTAGTAGGCAAAACGGAACAGGGTATGACAATATTAATGTGGTAATAGTAAACTGCAGGAGCGTCTATAGAAAGGTCCCAGAACTGCTCTCATTAATAAACGGTCACAACGCCCATATAGTACTAGGGACAGAAAGTTGGCTAAAACCAGATGTAAACAGTAATGAAATTTTAAACTCAGATTGGAATGTATACCGCAAAGACAGGCTGGACAGTGAAGGGGGAGGCGTGTTTATAGCGATAGAAAGTGCTATAGTATCGAAGGAAATTGACGGAGATTGGAAGTGTGAAGTAATTTGGGTGAAGGTCACGGTTAAAGCAGGCTCAAACATGGTAATTGGATGTCTCTATAGGACCCCTGGCTCAGCAGCTGTTGTGGCAGAGCACCTGAAGGAAACTTTTGAAAATATTTCGAGTAGAATTCCCCACCATGTTATAGTTCTGGGAGGAGATTTTAATTTGCCGGATATAGACTGTGAGACTCAAACGTTCATAACAGGTGGCAGGGACAAAGAATCCAGTTAAGTGCTTTATCTGAAAACTACCTTGAGCAGTAAATAGAGAACCGACTCGTGGCGATAACATTTCAGACCTTCTGGTGACAAAGAGACCCGAACTATTTGAAACAGTTAACGCAGAACAGGGAATCAGCGATCATAAAGCGGTTACTGCATCGATGATTTCAGCCGTAAATAGAAATATTAAAAAAGGTAGGAAGATTTTTCTGTTTAGCAAAAGTGACAAAAAGCAGATTTCAGAGTACTTGACGGCTCAATACAACAGTTTTGTCTCAAGTACAGATAGTGTTGACGATCAGTGGAGAAAGTTCCAAAACCATCGTACAATATGCATTAGATGATTATGTGCCAAGCAAGATCGTAAGAGATGGAAAAGAGCCACTGTGGTACAACAACCGAGTTAGGAAACTGCTGCGGAAGCAAAGGGAACTTCACAGCAAACATAAATATAGCCAAAGCCTTGCAGACAAACAAAAATTACACGAAGCGAAATGTAGTTTGAGGAGAGCTATGCGAGAGGCGTTCAACGAATTCGAAAGTAAAGTTCTATGTACTGACTTGGCAGAAAATCATAAGAAATTTTGGTCTTATGTCAAAGCGGTAGGTGGATGAAAACAAAATGTCCAGACACTCTGTGACCAAAATGGTACTGAAAAGGAGGAAATACTAAATGTCTTTTTCCAAAGGTGTTTCGCAGAGGAAGACTGCAGTCCCTTCTCTAGATTGTCGCTTAGATGACAGAATGGTAGATATCGAAATAGACGACAGAGGGATAGAGAAACAATTAAGATCGCTCACAAGAAGAAAGGCCGCTGGACCCGATGGGATACCAGTTCGATTTTACACAGAGTACGCGAAGGAACTTGCCCCCCTTCTTGCAGCGCTGTACCGTAGGTCTCTAGAAGAGCGTAGCTTTCCAAAGGATTGGAAAAGGGCACAGGTCATCCCCGTTTTCAAGAAGGGACGTCGAACAGATGTGCAGAGCTATAGACCTATATCTTTAACGTCGATCAGTTGTAGAATTTTGGAGCACGTATTATGTTCGAGTATAATGACTTTTCTAGAGACTAGAAATCTACTCTGTGGGAATCAGCATGGGTTTCGAAAAAGACGATCGTGTGAAATCCAACTCGCGCTATTCGTTCACGAGACTCTGAGGGCCATAGACACGGGTTCCCAGGTAGATGCCGTGTTTCTTGACTTTCGCAAGGCGTTCTATACAATTCCCCACAGTCGTTTAATGAACAAAGTAAGAGCATATGGACTAACAGAGCAATTGTGTGATTGGATTGAAGGGTTCCTAAATAACAGAACGTAGCATGTCATTCTCAATGGAGAGAAGTCTTCCGAAGAAAGAGTGATTTCAGGTGTGCCGCAGGGGAGTGTCGTAGGACCGTTGCTATTCACAATATACATAAATGACTTTGTGGATAACATCGGAAGTTCACTGAGGCTTTTTGCGAATGATGCTGTGGTATATCTAGAGGTGGTAACAATGGAAAATTGTCCTGAAACGCAGGAGGATCTGCAGCGAATTGACGCATGGTGCAGGGAATGGCAATTCAATCTCAATGTAGACAAGTGTAATGTGCTGCGGATACATAGAAAGAAAGATCCCTTATCATTTAGCTACAATATAGCAGGTCAGCAACTGGAAGCAGCTAATTCCATAAATTATCTGGGAGTAGGCATTAGGAGTGATTTAAAATGGAATGATAATATGAAGTTAATCGTCGGTAAAGCAGATGCCACACTGAGATTCATTGGAAGAATCCTAAGGAAATGCAATCCGAAAACAAAGGATGTAGGTTACAGTACACTTGTTCGCCCACTGCTTGAATGTTACTCACCAGTGTGGGATCCGTACCAGATAGGGTTGATAAAAGAGATAGAGAAGGTCCAACGGAGAGCAGCGCGCTTCGTTACAGGACCATTTAGTAATCGCGAAAGCGTTCCGGAGATGATATACTCCAGTGTAAGACTCTGCAGGAGAGACGCTCAGTAGCTCGGTACGGGCTTTTGTTGAAGTTCCGAGAACATACCTTCACCGAAGAATCAAGCAGTATATTGCTCTCTCCTACGTATATCTCGCGAAGAGACCATGAAGATAAAATCAGAGAGATTAGATCCCACACAGAGGCATACCGACAATTCTTCTTTCCACGAACAATACGAGACTGGAATAGAAGGAAGAACCAATAGACATACCCTCCGCGACACGCCGTCAGGTGGCTTGCAGAGTATGGATGTAGATGTAGATTTACTAACTCCTGAAGCAGCTTGTGCTGAAAGATAAGGATATTCCTTCCAAAAGCATGCAAAGAGTGTCAGTTGTAGTTTCACAAGTGTCATGACCTTTTTAAAGTCCATGTTCAAGGGTGATTATGATTGTATTCCTCGGAATATTCTCACATCATCTGTAAAGGTCTCGGTCGGGGTTGGGACACTTGTGAGGAGAGACAGTTGTGAGGAGCGACACTTGTGAGGAGAGACAGTTGTGAGGAGCGACACTTGTGAGGAGACCCGGCCGAACAGGTGGCGGGCGGTCCACAGGGACACCAAGCAGGTAGCGCACCGCAGTTCAGTACTGCTGTGGACACCAAACAGGTGAAGGAAGACTGTCCACCAGAAACAACTTAGTTTTAGGCGACGGCTGCCATACATGTATTCCGGACGCTGCGGCTAATGAAGCACTTCATTAGCTGTGGCAAACGCCAAAAGGCGTACAAAAGAAACGGACACTTCAATTTCTTCTATTTACGCCGAAGAAGCAGGGCCGCTGTTCAATCAAGGATACGACATCGTCACATCACTGCCGTCACACAGGAGTGCAAAACGATCGCTGCAACGCATCAGGCAAAAAAGCATGGGATCTACACAAGCTCCGATCGACGCTGCAGGAATATTTCTGCAACAACATCATTTGCTAATGAATGATGGGAGCAAATTTTTCCTTGCAGATGACGACAGAGGACCAAATGATCCTGTTCAACACACTGCAATTCGTTCTTTGTCGATGGAACGTTCAAAAGCTCCAGCAAGCAGTTTGGACAGTTATTTATTGTTCATGCCGACATTTCTAGTTCTGAAGAGGAAACAAACACAGTTCCGACCGTGTACGCCTTGCTACCCAATAAAATGCGGGAAACTACGATCGCTTTTTCACAGCTGTTAAGAGCAACGTACGTGGATGGAATCCTATAGCTATCATGATGAATTTTGAAGATGCAGTTATCCAATCAGTAACACATTTGGTTCCTGATGCAAAGATTAATGGCTGCAACTACCATTTCAATCAGTGCTTGTGGAGACAAGGGCAGAACTGCGGCCTTGTTGCTGCCTACAAGGATAAAGAAGAAATTCGTTTTCACATAAGATTGTGTTCCGCTTTGGCTCACATTCCCCTGGACATATTAGATGGCGGGTGGCTATGCATTCAGGAGAGCACGCCAGATAATGAAAAACTGAGGGATTTTTAGGACTATTCTTTGAACAATGGCTGGATAATGAAGACATGCCAAGGGATATTTGGAACTGCGCAGGAAGGCGTCACCGCACCAACAATGTTTCAGAAGGATGGAATCTGACGATAAATACATTAATTTCGAAGGTTCATCCAAAATTTTACTCCTTAGCAAAAATTTTCAGAGAGGACGCAGAATATCATGGGCACCGATTTGACCGACTAGTTTTAAATCTAGGTGGGAAAAGAAGAAAGAAGTCCGCAATTAAGACAGATGAGATAGTTTCTAAGGCCCTTACAAGAATTCAAGTTGACGACAATATAAAATCATTTCTTACTTGCGTGGCCTATGCACAGAAATTACAATGAAAAGAAAATGGCTGAAGCTACAACAACACTTGTAAATACTGAAAAGGGGTTCAGTTCACGCCGATCGCCCTATTGTAAAAACTGTAAATAAATAATCATCCTGTAAATATTGTAAATAAATATAATGGGGAACGAAGAGAGACTACCTCCTCGTGGTCGGCTTTTCTAACAATCACAATCAGCATTTTTGTGTAGAGAATTTTAGAAACAATGTCTGTTTGAGTGGACGATGAATACATCTTTTTTCAGTACAAAAATTGCATTCCTTAACGCTAACTGCTAGCAGGACTCTCATTAGACTTCAGTCCACTTCCCTGAGTGGTACGGGAAAATTGAGGTTTATTTCCAAATAATTAAAGAAAAATGTTTCTACCGAGAACAAAATTCTTTAGTTGGCTTCTCTTAATATATGGTAAAAGGTTGCCACTGCCATCATATCAAATTTTGTGTGTGGGGTTGAAAAATGGAAAACATTTTCGGTTTCTATAGTTCCTGTAAAATTCATCGTTAAGTATGAGGTTGAACGAAAATTATGCCATATGTAAGATTAATCAGAACAAAAATTCCAATAAAAAAGGTGTGCTGCTGCTAATGGTTGACGTGACATCGTGGGGGGCAAAATCAGCTCCGATTTCTAATTTGACTAAGGCCATTATTCGTTGCCCAAAAAAATTCTGAAATAATGTAACCTGGCTGCACTGGAGGAGGGTGAATGCCCTCGGCAGCTGCCTGGGCCGGCACATGCCAAGCGCTCAGTCACACTAAGCGGCAGCAGGTAGTGGCCGAACAGGTAGTGGCATTTGCGACACACCCTGTGCTGGTCCCTCAGTATCCCGGCTTTCTCACAAGTGTCCCCACATTCCAGTTTCTCACAAGTGTCGCTTCTCACAAGTGTCCACAACTCGTCTCGGTCGGTCTCTCTCTCTCTCTCTCTCTCTCTCTCTCTCTGTGTGTGTGTGTGTGTGTGTGTGTCTGTGCAGTGGTACATTTAGTTCCTGTGACATCTTCAAGTTACGTATGTGACAATATTCCGCAACACCAGATGTAATAACTCACGAAGCAGTTTGTGTTAAACAACATAGGGCACTTGTGTGCAGGGGATGGGAGAGAGGAAATTTGCGGGTATTTCCAAAGCAACCGGAAGTAGGTGGCTTCTCTTGTGGTTACAGCATGGCCGTGCTGTAAGTTGGTGTGTGGCGTCTCTTCCAGCAGAGTATGCGCACGGGAGTGAACGTCTTGTCCCTTGGGCTTCAGAAGTCTGACTGGTCCCGATCTACAGTTACAGAACAACCATTTATCAGCATGAATTGAGAATTGTAACTTATTCCCATCCTGCTGCATCTTCATTATTTGATGACGAAGTGTATTTGTCTTCACCAAATATCATTGCTATTGACGCATCCCTCAAATCTATGGGTAAAGCTAATATACTACTCCTCCTCCTCCTCCTCCAGCACAGACGTCTAATCCATTGAAAACAGTAAACAATTACTTCCATGCTCCCAGTCCAGCAGCTACACGCAGACAGTCCTTTTCCCACCATTGTTCCCCAGACTGCCATCTTGGATTACGTCACAAGAGGGGAGAGTGGGAGGGCCGCCAGCGCCCTCTTGTGGTGGTGCTGTGACCTAAGTCATTTGAACTCCGGACCTCATAGTGAACACACTGGATGGAGCTACTGTTGATGACAACTCAAATTGATTAAATAAACGATGCATTCAAAATAAAGATTTATGTCAGTCCTATCTGGCAGCCTAGCATATATTGAGTCCTTTTCATGCCAGTTTCCACATTACTTCATAGGGATTACCCAGATTACTATACTGATCACTAATGCATCAGCATTCCTGAGACCAAAATTGAGATCTGACACTGGTTTTGGCTTGCTCAATTTATAGCTGAGAGGAAGATGTTTTCCCCTTGCAGGTCTACACCTGCCAGCTATTTCCTGAAACCCACCTTGGGGTTCAGAATGTGTTTTCTCCCATGTAGACAGAAACCACTTAAAAGTACTGTTTTGGTAGTAACCTGTCTAAACCTGTGAGGTATGTATAGCTGCCAGGGCTACGAAGTGGTTTGTGGACATATTGATTCTTAAGAATCTGCATGTGGCTTGATCGTGGTTCTATTCTCAAATAATAAGACGAGTTAACTGATCAACCACTTTTGCATATTAAATGCTACACCCAGACTATTTCACAGTATGGTGATCGGAAGTGAGAATTCAAATTAGAAGAAATAGGAAATCTGGGTAGTATGGGAAACACAAAGAACACATGCTGTTGAGGGCTTCAGTGCAAAACATTTGATAAAGTTCTTACAATGCCAGAGCAGCCCAGATACTTTACCATAAACGTCTTCAGCAATATGAAGTCGGCAAACAGCAAATATAATTGAGTATTTGTGGGTACTTGCAGACTCCAGATGTTTTATAAACGTAAACATGGTCCGTAGTAGGCTGTAATGCGATTTTTATTTAATCGTGTGATTAGCTAATTTCGACTACGCGTCATTGTCAAACATTTGTAACATCTGTACTTCATGTCATTTTCAAATCACTCTTATGTGCAAGCATATGGCTGTAGAGAGAGCGAAGTTCAGAATAGGATCTTAAACGGTGTCACTGTAGTGGGGAGCCTTTCGTAAAATGACGGAATATGACTATTTTTTACTTCTGATTAAATAAAAATCGTATTACAGTGTACTATGGGTCGTGTTTACGTTCCTTATTGTTGTTGTGTTGTGGTCTTCAGTCCTGAGACTGGTTTGATGCAGCTCTCCATGCTACTCTACCCCGTGCAAGCTTCTTCATCTCCCAGTACCTACTGCAGCCTACATCCTTCTGAATCTGCTTAGTGTATTCATCTCTTGGTCTACCCCTACGATTTTTACCCTCCACTCTGCCCTCCAATACTAAATTGGTGATCCTTTGATGCCTCAGAACATGTCCTACCAACCGATCCCTTCTTCTGGTCAAGTTGTGCCACAAACTTCTCCCCAATCCTATTCAATACTTCCTCTTTAGTTATGTGATCTACCCATCTAATCTTCAGCATTCTTCTGTAGCACCACATTTCTAAAGCTTCTATTCTCCTCTTGTCCAAACTATTTATCGTCCATGTTTCACTTCCATACATGGCTACACTCCATACAAATACTTTCAGAAACAACTTCCTGACACTTAAATCAATACTCGATGTTAACAAATTTCTCTTCTTCAGAAATGCTTTCCTTGCCATTGCCGGTCTACGTTTTATATCCTCTCTACTTCGACCATCATCAGTTATTTTGCTCCCCGAATAGCAAAACTCCTTTACTACTTTAAGTGTCTCATTTCCTAATCTAATTCCCTCAGCGTCACCCGACTTAATTCGACTATATTCCATTATCCTCGTTTTGCTTTTGTTGGTGTTCATCTTATACCCTCCTTTCAAGACACTGTCCATTCCGTTCAACTGCTCTTCCAAGTCCTTTGCTGTATCTGACAGAATTACGTTCCTTAAACAGCAGACAATCGGTGCAGTCATTGAGATCTGTACTGTTGAGGCTTCTAATATGCTCCGTCTGCAAGAAAACACCTGACATGAATTACTTCTCTTCAGGTGAATGAGACAGTGGACTTGCTAGGTCCCAATAAAGTGTATCCACGAGGATACACAGAAGAACGCTTAAACACAAAATGTGGCACCTGGACAGTACAAGGGCTAGATAAAGAGTGAGCTCTATGACATGCACCACACTCACACTTCACGAGCTGAGCCATCTCTGACCCCCACCACTGTCCGAAGTTCGCAATCGATGGCGGCCCCAGTAACATCCACCAGTCATAAGATTCAATGTGGAGTGGAAATTTCAGTAAATTAGAGAGCAACATATACCCATCCAAGGTCTTGTCCCACCAAATTCAGGAGGAGGCTCTCTGATGTCACAGAGCGTCGTCGTGAGCTGCACAGTCGATTTCCTGCATCTTTGCTCGTGTGGTAAAATAGCCCCGCCCATTGCTACACACGTAAGACCAAATGCTCATCGAACTGCCAGAGCCAGAGAATCGCACGGGTCATCTAGCGTCCGCTTCTCGGAAGCCTGGAATGCATTACTCGCTGGTGGCGTCAGCCAAGTTAGACTGAGACACCAGACTGTCGTAAAGTGATTACGCCAGCGCCAGGCCCTCGCCTTCCCAGTCACTTCACAGTGTCTATAATAGACCAGTATGCAACTGTGGTCGCACACGCAGAGGCATGGGCCGACCACTTCTGTCTGTGGGTCCTAAAGAATTTGCAGGAAGGCCGCCTGAGATTCAGTCCGCATCTACCTTCACTGGCCCCCCGCAAGTATCCTGTCTCTGAC
The DNA here is from genome assembly GCF_023864275.1 of Schistocerca cancellata. Taxonomy (NCBI): domain Eukaryota; kingdom Metazoa; phylum Arthropoda; class Insecta; order Orthoptera; family Acrididae; genus Schistocerca; species Schistocerca cancellata. The sequence continues at coordinate 347,400,395 of NC_064629.1, read as the reverse complement.
GTAGACCGCCCAAATGAAGGCTAATAGTACTGCAAAGAAAACATGCAGTGTCCCACACCAAGAATGATTGCAGTTTTCAGTACTTCTTGCATTATCCGGAATGAACTTACTCGGCCTTCTCTCATAGACACATAATAAAAACGACGATAAATGTGGCAAAAATGAGATGGGACAGGCCAGGAAAGGCATGCGAAAGGCATACCACTTCTCATAACACCTCCCCATCTTTTAGATTATTTTTTTATTAGTGGTTGACTCACTCAGTAGGTGAAGTGTGTCGATCACTGAAGAATGATCTGCTAAATTGCACCACCAAGTCACTATAAATGACAATTTTGACTTCCAAATATACGGCAGATTTCTTGGGTGGGTGTATTATGATGCTGCCAACTTCGCAATCCAACAAATCACACTCATCACAGATACACACCCATGGAGTCCACTTGCAATCACTCATGCATTCATAGATTCACAGCAATGTTTGACGTATGCCAGAAGGGCAGTCTAGAAGCTGCAAGTACAAATGTTGACCAACAGTCATGGCGAGAGTCAAATTTAGTTAATTTATAAACAAAAAATACGACACTGATGTCCATCTCAAACACAATCATGCTTTCACGAAACTTTGGCAACATTATTGCATTCTGAATTTAAATAGCTGCACAGCTTCATAGTGAATCCCCAAATAGCAAGTATAACATTTTACAAGGTAGTCCTTGGACTGATTGTCCATTCACCATAGTCTTAGTCATTATGCACAATTTTTTTGCATCAGCAGGCACACTGCATTCATACAAATATGTAAACTCAGTATAACTGTAATGTAAGGCTTGCATGCAACAATTTATAAATTATTTGTAACAAAGAAAAACATTGTGACACATTGGCGATAACGCCATAACAAGCAATGTGAAATGCAGGAAAATACACATAAATACCAGTAGTACTCCTATGTCATATAAAGTTGGGTTAAAGTGTTTTCATATCGCTAAAATACCCAGTCACATAATAGAATTAGCTATGCACAATATTTAATGTGAAAGAATAATACGACATGTATGAACATATACGGTTCTAACTTTAACAACTCAGATGTTGAGGAATATAGATTTACGTTTAATTGTGTTGTCAACAGCAAAACAAGTCTTGTGTCATATGCCCCACTCTGATATGTACTAAAAACGATGAAGAAAACAGGAATATACCACACATTACAAGTGTTTATTAACTCTAAAGCTTGAGTACTCAAAGTCTTCACATTCGGGAGGCTAAATATGGTTCACGACCGAGGTCGTACCTATCCAGAACAATCACATGTGAGGCATCACATGTGATTGTCAGCTCTCAATCAATGCACATGAGAAACGGGCTTCTTCGTTGTAGATTGTTGAGCGGAGGTGCGGTCGTATTCGACTTGTGGCAAGGGCCACCAATCCGACGTCCCTCAGAACTCAGCTCAAGCAGCCACGACGAGCAGCACAAGGTATTGCTGCAGCAGGACCCAGTCCGACAGCCATGATACGGCGACGCACAAGTCGCCGCTGACGTGTTCCTAGGAGCCCCAGGTGTCTCGCCCAGGGTGCCACGCTGTCCGGCTCGTCGTGTTTGAATGGGTCGGCCGCCTGCCACCTGGTGCCTGCTGAGCCAAGGGCGTGTGCTGCGATGAACGGTCCCGTTTCACTTACGCCACACAGCAAGGGTGGGTCACGCGCTGCCGGAGCTCGGCTGCTCGTCTGCTGGGCCCCGGACCGCTCCACACACTGTCGTTCCTCCACGTGTCAACTGTCTCCCCACAGCAGTGTCTCCGCAGTCCAGTAGTCGTTCAACGTATTCGGTCTCTGCACAGTACTAGCACATTCCCTTGTTTATTTGTTTCCCCGAAGCTTTCTACAAAACTACGTACATATAATGAATTTATTCTCAATAGTAAGAGCTTAAGTTATTCAGTTATTCATGGTATTTAAGATGCAAGCAGGTTTTTAAATAAAATCAAGATACATGATAATTACAGTGATGATAAATCACTGAACATTTTAAGTGATGACCGATCGTTTTTTTATTAGCGTTAACTGCTTGTACTGACAAAGTGAATTTATGGACTCGCCTACAACCAAACTACTGACGTTAATCATATAAAGACAGTAAGCTTGCAAAAGAAAATTATTTCCTAATAAAAGATTCCCCCCCCCCTCCCAGTAACTATGCTACATCCGACAGCTGAGGATGTACATGTTACATAATCAATTTAGAGGAATAACGTAAAGGCGCAACCCAAAAGGTTTTCTGTGAACTTCAAAAGACATCGCGTGCACGCACACTTACGAGAAATGATCAGTTGTAGTTAGCAGATATGAATGAAAATTGTCAACTTACATCTACCTTACTGTCTAGCAATGTGTTATCGTATAGTTACGCAATGTCTGTCATGATGAGATGACTCGACAGGGTTATTGCTACCCCTGCCGGCATCTTCACCATGGGTGAGTCACCTGGACTGCAGCTGACTGTACGTGGTTCCTGTTATTCTGAAACTCACAGACACAACTTCAGCCGAAAGAAACTGTCCAAGTTTTAAATCTTACAGTCAACTTGCTGCTTGATCTCATATTAGTTGTTCCGACAGATGGGTACTGCTCTTCAACCTTTCTGTGTCTGACACCCAACCAAACTCATGCTGTTGAACCTGTTGAGAAGTGACAGCCACGAACGCATATGTTGCACGTACAATGCGTCAAACGCACACATTCGAAGACGTGACATTCATCTTTATGAGCCTCGCTTAATGGTCCAAGATGCATCCAGCAACGGTGGCCACTTTACCATTTAATGCCATGAACATAAAATGACCATGAAGCATGGTACAATGCAGTAATGGAATGTCCAAAACACTTCTGGTGAACACCAACAAAGAGAGGTGCAACGCTGTACAGGCTTGCCTAGACACCATCGGAGCCGCGCGGGGAGGCCGCGCGCTTTCTGGCGTCCTACCACGGTTCGCGTGGCTCCCCCCGTCGGAGGTTCGAGTCCTCCCTCGGGCATGGGCGTGTGTGTGGTCCTTAGCGTAGGTTAGGTTAAGTTAGATTAAGTAGTGTGTAAACCTAGGGACCGATGACCTCAGCAGTTTGGTCCCTTAGTTCTTACCACAAATTTCCAAGCACTGTCGAAAAACGTAACAACGGCGGCTCTGTGCTGAGATAGAGTGCCCAAGACAACCTCGATAGACCCACAAAGTGAGCTCTTCCCAACATAGCTACAGTAACAGTGTCGTCCAGACGTCACACTGCTCTCAGATGTGTTACAGACGCACACGCTTAGCAGGGGGTGATGTCCCCCCACGCAAGTGAGAAAATTTTATCAACGGCACCTAATACTAATACCAAAAAGCAGCAGTAAAGCGCAGGATGACTTGGAGCATCATATTCCTCTCATCTGTATCCCAAATACTAGCACACCGTCTTCAGGCCACAAGTGGCCCACAGGGACCATCCGACCGCCGTGTCATCCCCAGTGGACAACAGCGCATGGCGGCTGGATGGTCACCCATCCAAGTGCCGGCCACGCCCGAAGACGCTTAACTTCAGTGATCTCACGGGAACCGGTGTATCCACTGCGGCAAGGCCATTGCCCAAATGCTAGCAATATAAAGAAAATACCCACTACATAATCATCTACTACGTACAAAAAAAACAGTACTTACTAACGAAATTGTGCATTCCACCTGAGACTAGAGATATAATCTTATTCCACAAAGAGTTTTATGTAAAGTCCAATTGATTTCTTACCCCTCAGCGTTTCGAGTTCAAAGGCGTTGTGGCGGGTGATACACCTTTCCTGTATGGTCCATTGTAGAAAGAGAAAAAACTTTGACATGTGTGGCTTTGTTTGTTCTAATGGCGACACTATTTCATCAACACTTTCATCCCAATGTGAAAACTACGATTTCATTCTCTTCTATCGGTGCGGGTCTTTCTGTCTCTGGTTGCAACCTGAATTCTGTTTAAGGGAAAATTATGGGTGGACCGGTGCGGTACTCAAGTCCTCGGTGGAAATTCCACGATCTTCCTGATAAGGTACTGATGAACACGATTCTTTAGCGCTGTAACAAGTGGGAACTTCGTTATCCTATCGGGTGCCTTACTGACGACATCTTGAAATTCCTTCAGAAAGACATCCCGTGAAGTATGCTGCTTATGGCAGTACAATCGACATGAGTTTCCAAGGTCCTTACATTGGAGCTTGGCTGCTGTGAGGAGAAAAAGATCGGTTAAATCTTGTGCTGTCTAAACGTCTCATCCCACTTACTCGACCTATACTGAGGCCCATTATGTGATATAATCTTTACTACATGTCCTACCTGTGGTAGAAAGTCTCGAGTTACGGCGCGCGAGACTGTTAATCCCGTCGCCCGCTTGAGTGGCGTCAACACAATGAATTTCGAAGATAATTCGACAAATACCAGCACATAATTATAATCCCTAAGAGCAGTTAGCAATGCGCCCATCAGGTCGTCCGCCGCTAATTGCTCTAATCTGGTTGGCACTATCGGGAACATACGTGCCAACATGTTGATTGAGATGTGTTTTGCTTTGTAGAAGTCCTTACAGACGGATAGCACATGCCAAATTCTTCGCCCACGTTCCCGAAATGATACATTGGTTGGTTTGGTGGAGGGGACCAAACAGCGAGGTCATCTGTCCCATCGGATTATGGAAGGATGAGGAGGGAAATCGTCCGTGCCCTTTCAAAGGAACCATCCCGGCATTTGCCTGAGGCGATTTAGGGAAATCACAGAAATTCTAAATCAGGATGGACGGAAGCCGGTTTGCACCGTCGTCGTCCTGAATGCGAGTCCAATGTGCTAACCACTGCGCCACCTCGCTCGGTACGAAATGATACATTGTTGCGAGCTTTAAGTAACATTTACGTAGACCAAAATGGCCATAGCTCAGGTGAGTATGCCACACCACATCATAGCACCTTCTTAATTGATTGGCGAAACGTAGACACCATTCTGCGTCCCCCACATTGCTTCAGTAGGAAAGTATAGATTTTCTTCGAAGGCGGAACTGCCTAATGATTGTTTGACTCCTGTCCCTCCACTTCTGTTTCACTTTTACAAGGTCGGGATCTTTGCCTCGATCCTTCTTACCATCTTGCATGCTGCAGTTTACGATATTTTCTAATGGATCCTTATGCATGTAGTACAAGCTATACAGGTTGTCCTCAAGACCTTCTTTGGTACTACTCTCAAGCCCTATAGATGAGCGTGACATTCTGACTTCCTTGTATATATTCTATGGTAAAATTGTATTGCTACAGATAGGCTGCCCTTCTTCCAAGTCTTCTGTGTTTTGAAATAAGTAAAAATTATAATGCATTATGGTCCATATAGACCCTCGTTTTCCTACCGTACACGAAGTACTTAAACTTCTGGAACTCTCACACGATAGCCCGTGCCTCCAACTACAGAATAATTTTTGACACTTTTGGAGAGAACCCTGCTCCCAAAAACAACTGTTTTCCAGACCAAATTCCTTGCTTCAATGTAGTCTTGTAATACCACGACTCCTGATCCCGAGTACGATCTGTTAGTCACAATAAAGAAATATTCGGCTAAGTTTGGGTGTGAGAGGATCGGTGCTTACAGTAACGCCGATTTCAGTGACTGGAACTCTCTCGCCGCTGTTTCATCCCAGTTTCTGACGATCTTTTTCCCTGTAAATTGATTCATCCGGGGACAACTGTGAGCCTTCACATGGATGAACTGCCTGTAAGGGTTTATGACTCCTAGGAACGCTCTCACCTTTTTCTTGTTCGTTGGACTAGCAAATTTTGCAATAGCTTCTGTTTTATCGGGATTTGGCTTTATACCCTCATATATAATAATATATCCCAGGAACTTAACTGACGTCACGAAGTTCGATTTTTCATTGTTTACCGTCACACCATACTCTTGGAAAGTGCCCAGAAGCTCTCTCAAGATCGTATTGTGTTCCCTTCAAGATATTTCAGCAGTTAATAAGTAATTGACAAAACTGATGACACATCTTTTTTTTTAAATTCTCACTCAGTATCACATCTAACCCTCTTATAAATTCTGCAGACGAAATGTTAAGTCCGAAAGGGAGTAGGCAAAATAGGTAGCACCGACCGAAAGCTAGAAATGCTGTTTATTGACTGCACCTAATGTGCAACTCAATTTGCCTGCAGCCGAATCTCATGTCAACGGAGGAGGAAACTGGCACTCCATAAAAATTTTTAAGGAGCACTTGAAATCTCTTAGGGCAATCTGTTTCAGGATCTAACACTATTTATTTGAAGAGAGTCCAGCGCGAGACGAATGCCCCGATCTACCTCGTCAAATACTCTTAATGGGTTGTTACATGTGGATCTTGCTGGCTCCATTATGTCCTAATATCCGTGCTGGTTCTTTCCTTACTCTTTCTCTATATACTATAGGAATGGTGTATGGTGGCATAAAAAATTTTTGTGCGGCCGTACCTTAAATTCATATTGAAGGTTTTTGATTGATCCTGTTGTAGATACAAAAACTTCCGCGTCTTAATCCAGCATTTCCCGCAGCTCCCTACGCTGATCTAATTTTATGTTCTTAACCACCCCTACCTCTAGTTCAATTGTCTTTTCTATTCTTTGTATTACGGCCTCTGTTTTGTCCTCCTACATGTCCAGTGCCGATGAATCAGACCCATGACCTCCTCTATCATTATAACTCAATCTAATACAATTGTTCAAGAGGTGTACCTGTAACACATGCTCATCAAATCTGATACAAATGTTCTTGTCCTTTGTTGGCATCACTTCTCCACGGCCTAAACTGAGAGTGGCTTGACGTACGGTTAAGAAGTCTGACCCCAATTATTAAATCAATAGCCAAATTTTGCACTAATATGAAGTTCATTTTAATTTTGTGCCCTTGGCAGATGAATTAAATTCCGGTTCGTTCGGAGACTTCACAGCATTTGCCATGCAGTGCCCCTTTATTTTTGACTACTTCGTAGACAAACTTGGCCCACTTCTGTTTTGAGAATATCGTTTGAAAGCTGTTTCAAAAATTTACGTGTGGCTGCCACTGTCAACAATCCCTTGCATCCTCACATCCCCTACTGTGACTAATTGTTGCTTGGAGGTACTGTCGATTTGCTATTTGTTGCTCCTCGAGCAGTAATTCCGATAAACCTCATAATTAAGTAAGTTCACCCGTCCCCCCTCGGGTTGTGCGGATTTCCCGTGGGCCAAATTCGCATGTGCCTGGCGTCATTTCACACACGACTCTCGTTCCTCTGACAAGAACTAATGTTGTGCCGAAGAATTTCGACCTACTTATCCCTTTGATCCCACTCTCGCCAAATTCTTTCGTATTAACGCTCATTATAACATCCTTGCCAGTTTCCTTGTCTGTTCGAATTTTGTCCTCTAACATCTTGGTTCCCATTGAGCTCATTGCTATAATTCATTCTACAATTATTATATCCTGGTGGATCTGGTAACATATTGTTGTAATTGTTACTTTTTCATTTCCTTCGCTCACTTTCATCCTGTCTTTGGAACACTAGTTCGAGCTCACTGAGCATTCTCTTGAATGCTTCAGTATCCAACTTTCACTTTCCCACGGTGCTAGGTGGTACTGGCTTGGGACTGTGGCGAAACATAATTTAAAGATTTCTCCGCCACTGTAAGGCGCAACCAGAAACTACGTCTACATCTACATGGATACCCTTCAAATTACACTTACGTGGCTGGCAGACGGTTTATCGAACCATCTTCACAATAATTCTCTATTATTCCAAATTTGAACAGCGCACGGAGAAAAATCACCTTTATCTTTCCGTGCGACCTCTGATTTCCCTTATTTTAATACGATGATCTCTTCTCCCTATACAGAGTGTTACAAAAAGGTACGGCCAAACTTTCAGGAAACATTCCTCACACACAAAGAAACAAAATATGTTATGTGGACATGTGTCCGGAAACGCTTACTTTCCATGTTAGAGCTCATTTTATTACTTCTCTTCATATCACATTAATCATGGAATGGAAACACACAGCAACAGAACGTACCAGCGTGACTCCAAACACTTTGTTACAGGAAATGTTCAAAATGTCCTCCGTTAGCGAGTATACATGCATCCACCCTCCGTCGCATGGAATCCCTGATGCGCTGATGCAGCCCTGGAGAATGGCGTATTGTATCACAGCCGTCCACAATACGAGCACGAAGAGTCCCTACATTTGGTACCGGGGTTGCGTAGACAAGAGATTTCAAATGCCCTCATAAATGAAAGTCAAGAGGGTTGAGGTCAGGAGAGCGTGGAGGCCATGGAACTGGTCCGCCTCTACCAATCCATCGGTCACCGAGTCTGTTGTTGAGAAGCGTACGAACACTTCGACTGAAATGTGCAGGAGCGCCATCGTGCATGAACCACATGTTGTGTCGTACTTGTAAAGGCACATGTTCTAGCAGCACAGGTAGAGTATCCCGTATGAAATCATGATAACGTGCTCCATTGAGCGTAGGTGGAAGAACATGGGGCCCAATCAAGACATCACCAACAATTCCTGCCCAAACGCTCACAGAAAATCTGTGTTGATGATGTGATTGCACAATTGCGTGCGGATTCTCGTCAGCCCACACATGTTGATTGCGAAAATTTACAATTTGATCTCGTTGGAATGAAGCCTCATCCGTAAAGAGAATATTTGCACTGAAATGAGGATTGACACATTGTTGGATGAACCATTCGCAGAAGTGTACCCGTGGAGGCCAATCAGCTGCTGATAGTGCCTGCACACTCTGTACATGGTACGGAAACAACTGGTTCTCCCGTAGCACTCTCCATAGAGTGACGTGGTCAACGTTACCTTGTGCAGCAGCAACTTCTCTTGGCTCAAATGGCTCTGAGCACTATGGGACTTAACAGCTGTGGTCATCAGTCCCCTAGAACTTAGAACTACTTAAACCTAACTAACCTAAGGACATCACACACATCCATGCCCGAGGCAGGATTCGAACCTGCGACCGTAGCAGTCGCGCGGTTCCGGACTGCGCGCCTAGAACCGCGAGACCACCGCGGCCGGCGCAACTTCTCTGACGCTGACATTAAGGTTATCATCAAGTGCAGGAAGAATTGCCTTGTCCATTGCAGGTGTCCTCGTCGTTCTAAGTCTTCCCCAGTCGCGAGTCATAGGCTGGAATGTTCCGTGCTCCCTAAGACGCCGATCAATTGCTTCGAACGTCTTCCTGTCGGGACACCTTCGTTCTGGAAATCTGTCTCGATACAAACGTACCGCGCCACGGCTATTGCCCCGTACTAATCCATACATCAAATGCGCATCTGCCAACTCCGCATTTGTAAACATTGCACTGACTGCAAAACCACGTTCGTGATGAAGACTAACCTGTTGATGCTACGTACTGATGTGCCTGACGCTAGTACTGTATGGACTCGCATTCGGGAGGACGACGGTTCAATCCCGTCTCCGGCCATCCTGATTTAGGTTTTCCGTGATTTCCCTAAATCGCTTCAGGCAAATGCCGGGATGGTTCCTTTGAAAGGGCACGGCCGATTTCCTTCCCCATCCATCCCTCACCCGAGCTTGCGCTCCGTCTCTAATGACCTCGTTGTCGACGGGACGTTAAACACTAATCTCCTCCTCCCTCCTCTAGTACTGTAGAGCAATGAGTCGCATGTCAACACAAGCACCAAAGTCAACATTACCTTCCTTCAATTGGGCCAACTGGCGGTGAATCGAGGAAGTACAGTACATACTGATGAAACTAAAATGAGCTCTAACATGGAAATTAAGCGTTTCCGGACACATGTCCACACAACATCTTTTCTTTATTTGTGTGTGAGGAATGTTTCCTGAAGGTTTGGCCGTACCTTTTTGTAACACCCTGTATATGTCGGATTCAACAAAATATTTTCGCATTCGAAGGAGAAAGTTGGTGATTGAAATTTCGTGTCTCGGAGTGAACCAAAGCGATGTTGTTCGGGCCTGGAGGAGATACAGAGAGACAGGAACTGTCGATGGCTTGCCTTGCTCAGGCCACCCAAGGACAACTATTGCAGTGGATGACCGCTACCTCGGATTATGGCTCGGAGGAATCCTGACAGCAACGCCACCATTTTGAACAACACTTTTCGTGCAACCAAAGGACGTCATGTTACGACTCAAACTGTTCGCAATAGGCTGCATGATGCGCAACTTCAATCTCGACGTCCATGGCGAAGTCCATCTTTGCAACCACTACACCATGCAGCGCGATACAGATGGGCCCAACAACATGCCGAATGGACCGCTCAGGACTGGCATCACGTTCTCTTCACCGATGAGTGTCGCATATGACTTCGACCAGACAATCGCTGGAGACGTGTTTGGAGGCAACCAGATCAGGTTGAACTCCTTAGACACTCTGTCCAGCGAGTGCATCAAGGTGGAGGTTCCGTGTTGTTTTGGGGTGACATTATGTGGGGTCGACGTACGCCACTGGTGGTCATGGAAGGCGCCGTAACGGCTCTATGATACGTGAATGCCATCCTCCGACCGATAGTGCAACCGTATCAGCAGCATATTGGCGAGGTATTCGTCTTCATGGAAGACAGCTTGCACCTCCATCGTGCACATCTTGTGAATGACTTCCTTCAGCGTAACGACATCGCTTGACTAGAGTGGCCAGCATGTTCTCTAGACATGAACTCCATCGAATATGCCTGAGATGGATTGAAAAGGGCTGTTTATGGACGACGTGACCCACCAGCCACTGTGAGGGATCTATGCCGAATCGCCGTTGAGGAGTGGGGCAATCTGGACCAACAGTGCCTTGATGAACTTGTGGATAGTATGCCACGACGATTACAGGCATGCATGTTCAAAGAGATTTCGGAATTGCAGCCGGTCTTCGTAATCTTCATTTCCCGATATTTCGGCTGGACAACTGTCAGCCATCTTCAGGTGAGCCTCGTTCGGCTCACCTGAAGATGGCTGGTAGTTGTCCAGCCGAAATATCAGGGAATGAAGTTTACGACGACCGGCTGCAATCCCGAAATCTCTTTGAACAGTTGATTCGCCGAGAAAATTTTAAATTTTGCACAGGCATGCATCAGTGCAAGAGGACGTGCTACAGGGTATTAGAGGTACCGGTGTGTACAGCAATCTGGACCACCACCTTTGATGGTCTCGCTGTATGGTGGTACAACATGCAATGTGTGGGTTTCATGAGTAATAATGATGTTTATGTTGATCTCTATTCCAATTTCCTGTTCAGGTTCCGGAACTCTCGGAACCGAGGCGATCCAAATTTTTTTTGATGTGTGTATGTTCGAAAATCCTGCTGCATATCGATGTTAATGATATGGGCCCGTAATTTAGTGAATTACTCCTACTGCCTTTTTTTCAAATATTGTTGTTGTCTATGCAACTTTCCACTCTTTGAGTACGGATCTTTTGTCGAGCAAGCGGTTGGCATGTAATTGTTAAGTATGGAACTATTGCATCAGCATAGTCTGAAAAGAAGCTAATTGGTACACAGTCTGACTTGCTTTTATTGAGTATTTTAGGTTGCTTCACTACTCCGAGAATATCTACTTCGAAGTTACTCATGTACTCATGTTGGCAGCTGTTCTTGATGCGAATTCTGGAATATTTACTTTGTCTTTCTTAGAAGGCTGTGTTTATTCACTCTGCTTTAGCAGTACTGCCTTCGATAGTATTTCCACTGCGATCGTTCAGAGAAGGCGTTGACTATGCCTCGCTGCCCGCATATTTTAATCAGCCCCTCGAACTATTTTCTAGGGCTTTCATATTTTGACATTTCAAAGTCTGGACAAAATATAAGCTCTTGTTTTAGGTGATCCTGCAATTCTTTTGACCAACTGGTCCTTAGAAATTCGTCCGCCAACTCATGACAAGAACGGCAAGTCACCGAAGAGCCGTGCATTTTCTGTACATCTGAGTCATCGACGTGCTCACAGAGCAACTCAATTTTCGCATTTAATGGCCATGATGCTGGTAACACGTTAGTGAATTGCGTTAACCAGATTTTTGGATGGAGGGATCCTCCATTTTATTTGAATTTTTGAGCCTTTAGCACCGTTAGGAAGTGCTTGTAATCAAAGTATGCTCCCGTTGTTCAGTTGGCGTTAACTTTTATGTCAAATACTCTCGTTTGCTCTATGTGAGCTAATATCTCATGATGTGAGGTGTGACTATACAGCCCAGTACTACAATGATAATGGCACTCGCCATTTGTCCTGAGTAGACTGCATTTATTCGCCACGTCGCTCCGTGTCGGCGCCCTCGCCCTGAAGTCAACCCCGTTACGCGGACCCCATGTGACCGCTAAGTGACAACTATGTTCACTCTTTCTGTGACATCAGAACGTGGTGCACCTTGTTCCAGCTGTCCAAAACACTCTTCTGCACTTTCAGATCTATGTGTGGTTTTGATAAACGCTTGTGCCGTCAGGGCCGGCCGAAGTGGCCGCGCGGTTAAAGGCGCTGCAGTCTGGAACCGCAAGACCGCTACGGTCGCAGGTTCGAATCCTGCCTCGGGCATGGATGTTTGTGATGTCCTTAGGTTAGTTAGGTTTAACTAGTTCTAAGTTCTAGGGGACTAATGACCTCAGCAGTTGAGTCCCATAGTGCTCAGAGCCATTTGAACCATTTTGTGCCGTCAGGGAAGCTGTCGATGCTGTGTTAACGTGTGTCGTGCGCCTCTCTTGGCTGACCCGCTTGCTTGTACCGTCTGGCCGCTGCTTCTTTTTTTAGCTGCACCTCCCTCCTTCCTTGCTACTAACACCATTTCTTTTGCCACGCTGTTCTCTTTCTTGACCACTGTCAATTCATTGCAGATTTCATCCAAAAATGAAAATGTTTGCTCAGCATCCCTTTTTGCTTCTTCTTTATCCTTTTGTCGCTGCCTTTCTGTTTCTTTCTATTCCCGCGTACTATTTTGTTCCGACTCTTTTAGAATCTGTAATACTTCTGATATAAAATTAGCGTCCCCTTCGTGCTCAGCTACAATAATTGTTGATGTAACTCCCGATACGTGTGCGGTACTGCTTTGTCGCCGGCCCTTGTGACCGAGCGGTTCTAGACGCTTCAGTCTGGAACCACGCTACCCTTACGGTCGCAGGTTCGAATCCGGCCTCGGGCATGGATGTGAGTGATGTCCTTAGGTTCGTTGGGTTTAAGTAGTTCTAAGTTCTAGGGGATTGATGACCTGAGATGTTAAGTCCCATAGTGCTCAGAGCCATTTGAACCATTTGAACAGCTTTGTCGTGGCCGAATTGGCCTTTGCTCGCTTTCGTCTGTGTCCTGGCAGCCACAGCCTACGGCTTGTATGTGTGTTTCAATTTCTTCCTCTCCTTCACTGAAATTACCTACATCAGTAGACTGTGCGTAACCTGTCGCCGAATTACATCTCTCATCCACCTCATGCTCTACCCATCCCACGGGAAACATCACCACACCCTGCTGTGGTCCACTACTAGCTCCGACCTGTTCACGTCCCATTGCGCTAGATCTGGCTGTCCCACACTTACTCTTTGCCAATATTGCTTTGCTTTATGTGAACATTCACGAGACCAAAAAAGAGGTAGTGCTTCTGTCCAACATCTAATACGTAATCAAGGCAGAAAAAATAAGCTCTTCTTCAACTACTGATAACTGACCACTACATAAGCTGTACATTCATCCCTGACAAAATATTCCCCACGCAGTTGCAACGCCGTAAGTGTGGTGTGTTGCAGAAACTAAGCACTTTAACCACTGAAGTGTGATGTGGTACAAAAACCACACACATGAACCAAAACAGTGAATTAGATAGAAAGAAACCACAACAAATACAGTACTTAATATATTAGCACAACTGTCTACAACTAGCACGGAATCTAAAAAAATCGAGATTACAGAAATTATAAATATTTAATTTAAATAAAACATTATTATCTGTTTACTGACAGCCTCTCAGCGTTCCCAAGCAAGCTCGTAGGCAAGGTTCGCCATATCATGCAAAGTGCCTGTTTTGAGATGTGTTTTGTGGACGCTTTGATTCTAAGGAATCTGTCGAGGGCTTGATCATGCAGTGAACCGCCGTTTCTATCATGATAACTAAAGCACATGGAAACATTAGTGAAATGACCTTGTAACTGATGCTACAAAGAGTTGCGCGCACGCAATAATTTAATGGCACTATGAAGTAATTAGTTTCCTTAGTAGTCATTAATCAATATGAGATGAAATGGTAGCTAGTAACTGACGACTGAATGACAAACAGTTTAAGAATAACAAACTGATTTATTGAGCTGAGGACATGAAAAAATATACTATACATTAAGATAAATCCTCATAGTAGGTGAACAACTATTGGAATATTGAATAAGAAGTTGACCACGTACTCGAAGGGGCTCCTACTCTCAAACAATAAGAGTGATGTGACTAACAGTATGGCGATAGGTAGAGAGAGCTCTAATTAGAAGAAATAGAAAATTTGGCTGGTACTGGCGACACCAAGAACACATGCTGCTGAGGGCTTCAGTGCAAATACTTTTACAGAGTCCCTACAATGCTGGGGCAGCCAAGATACTTTGCCAGAAACGTCTTCAGCAATATGAAGTCGGAAAACAGGAAACAAGTGGTGCAGTCGCTGAGATTTGCACCCCTGGCTCTTCTAATATGATAGATTCACATGAAAACACCCAACACAAATTACTTCTGTCTGGGTGACAGAGACAACGCACTTGCTTGTTCGTGATAAAGTGACTCCATGGGAATAACGCATAACACGAAATCTTGCAGGTGGATGGTAGCAGGGATAGATCCAGAGTAACCTCTCTAACGCGCACCGCACTCACACTTCGCAAGTTGAGCCCTCCGTGACCCCACCACTGTCGAAAGTTCCCAATCGACGGCGGCCGCTGGAACATGCGCCAGTCGTAAGATTCAAGATGCAGTGGAAAATTCCACTAAACATATACCCATCAAATTCTCGTCCCGCCAATTTGAGGACGAGTCTCTCTGACGTCACAGAGCGTCTTCGGTAGCTGCACAATCTATTTTCCACATATATGATGGCGTGGGAAAATAGTTCCGCCCACCGCTACACACATAAGACCAAAATTTCATCGAACCGCCAGTGCCAGATACGTCGCACCCAGCAGTTCGTCTAGCATACGCGTCTAGGAAGATCGGGATACATTACTAGCTGGTGGCGTCTATTCAGCTAGGCTAAGACGCCAGACTGTCGTAAAGCGATTACATCGGCACCGGGCCGTCGCCTTCCCAGTCACTTCACAGTATGTACAATACGAGTAGGTTGGACAGCAAATCTGGTCGCACGCTATTGTCTGTGGATCCTAAGGAATTCGCAGGAAGGCCGGCCGAGAGTCAGTCCACCTCTGCTTTCACTGGGCCCCGTAGGTACCCTGTCTCTGCCGTAGACCACCCAAATTAAGACTAATAGTATCGCAAGGAAAACATGCAGAGCCCACACCAAGGATGATTAGAGTTCTCATTACCCGTTACGTTACTCGGAATCAACTTATTCGACCTTCTATTGAGACATAATAAAAATAATGATAGAGATGGTAAAAATGAATGGGGACAGACGAGAAATTGCATGCAAAATGCATGTCATCTCTCAACCTTTGCCACCGTGACACTAACGTGATATTATTCCTTACAGAGTGTTGTTGACTCTATGATAACTCTGTTGCTAATGCAGCCACATTTGCTCGTAATACTCGAACACCCACAGGAAGGTTAGGTGATCATAAGGTCAATGCAGTTTACTTCCCATGAACAATCCAGCTTTTTAACGGAACGGATGCTACACACATGCAGGGAGCCACTTTTAAGAATTTAACGTATATTAGCTAAGCCATGCTACATGCATTCAACTAGGCGTTGAACTGGCGCCCATGTGATAATAGCTTCTACGAAACATTGTGGAGCAAGTTACTAGAACAATCACGACAAATACCAAATACCTATGTAGTATATAGCCCAACATTTCGCTGTATGTTGCATGTCTGTGCTTAGACCTAGATACGAGTTTACAACATTTGATGTATGAATAGAACTGTGGTTTCATTTGAGTATGTATCTATACCCAGCTTTATATAAACTATGTGAAGTGTGTGTATAATGGCCGTGTTCTTTTTCCAGGCCTTATTAAAACCTTGTACACTGGTGTAGTCATCTAGTGTTCGGCACTAGTAGATGGAGAAAACATCCACTTAACCAGGACTTTGTGCTAACTGACTAGTCTGAGAATGCTGTGGGCAAACAGAATAAGAATAGTTCACTACTGTTGGACAGAATCAGATCGATAATTGTCCATCTATCTGGTTGCCGAAAGACAAACATTCTCATTTCTCTGAAAATGCGCCTAGATGGTGCTGTCTTCAAGAATGTATATGTATTTTCAAAAACACTATTCCAGCCAAAATACCAACTGCAGTAGGAGATACTTTGATGCATTGACAGTATTACATACAAATTTTTCACTGGAAGTTATGTTGTCCTGTCATCTGAAGCTGTAAAACCGAATAATATATTCATATTTGGCTATGTCACGGAATAAAATCAAGATCAAATATGTGAATACTTCTGCTTCAGTGGACATAAAGCGGTCAGTGTTTTCTAAGTCAGACATAATCTAAGATCTCAAAGCAACTGATAAGGATAATGCAAACATTATGATAAGGATAATGCAAACATTATTACCCACAAATAGTATCATATGATTTTAAAATAGATTTGACAGGCACATGTAAGAACCAAGAGACATTTGACGAATTTACAAATTTATGCAGAGATTCCTGGACTCATTCACCGTACAGCATGTTGGTTATCTATAAGACGAGACAACTGAATGATGCTCAATATCGACAAAACTTTCAAGAAATTTTCAAAATATGACTGCATATACCGGGTGATCAAAAAGTCAGCATAAATTTGAAAACTGAATAAATCACGGAATAATGTAGATAGAGAGGTACAAATTGACACACATGCTTGGAATGACATGGGGTTTTATTAGAACCATAAAAATACAAAAGTTCAAAAAATGTCCGACAGATGACGCTTCATCTGATCAGAGTAGCAATAATTAACATAACAAAGTAAGACAAAGCAAAGATGATGTTCTTTACAGGAAATGCTCAATATGTCCACCATCATTCGTCAACAATAGCTTAGTCGAGGAATAATGTTGTGAACAGCACTGTAAAGCATGTCCGGGGTTATGGTGAGGCATTGGTGTCGGATGTTGTCTTTCAGCATCCCTACAGATGTCGGTCGATCACGATACACTTGCGACTTCAGGTAACCCCAAAGCCAATAATCGCACGGGCTGAGGTCTGGGGACCTGGGAGGTCAAGCATGACGAAAGTGGCGGCTGAGCACACGATCATCACCAAACGACGCGCGCCAGAGATCTTTCACTCGCCTAGCAATATGGGGTGGAGCACCATCCTGCATAAACATCGTACATTCCAGCGGGTGTTTATCAGCCAGGCTGGGGATGATGTGATTCTTTAACATACCGGTGTACCTCTCACCTGTCACGGTAGCAGTTACAAAACCAGAATCACCCATTTCCTCGAAGAAAAAAGGCCCGATAACGGTAGATGTAGTAAATCCAACCCATACCGTGACTTTCTCGTCGTGCAATGGAGTTTCCACGACAGTTCTAGGATTTTCGGTAGCCAGCATTCTGCAGTTGTGGGCGTTGGCAGACCCTCGGAGCGTCAAATGAGCTTCGTCGGTCCACAACACGTTACTCAACCAATCGCCACCTTCCGCCATCTTTTGAAACGCCCACACCGCAAATGCCCTCCGTTTCACTAAATCGCCAGGTAGCAGTTCATGATGCCGATGGATTTTGTACGGATAGCATCGTAGGGTACGCCTCAGTGCCAACCAAACAGTAGTGTATGGAATGCCGGTGCGACGTGCCACTGCACGAGCGCTGACTTCCCCGCGCATAAACGAATCCGCTAGTGTCTCCATTTCTTCCTGAGCTGTCTCAGCAGCATTACGCCTTATGCTAAATCGGCCACTACGGGGCCTATCGTCTAAACAACCCGTGGCTTCGAACTTCGAAATCATTCTCGCCACAGCTGCATTTGTCAACGGACTTTTACCCGTTCGAATCCCCTTCCTATGGCGATAGGATCGTAACGCTGAACTAGCACATTCCCCATTCTGATAATACAGCTTCACTAAAAGCGCCTTTTCAGGAAACATCAACATTCTGCGACTGCTGGCGCATATGATTCTCTCTCTCATTACAGCTCGCTGTCCAGCACCATCTGTCGGACATTTTGTGAACTTTTTTTTTGTTCTAATAAAACCCCATGTCATTCCAAGCATGTGTGTCAATTTTTACCTCTCTATCTACATTATTCTGTGGTTTATTAAGTTTTCAAATTTATACTGACTTTTTGGTCACCCGGGATATACAACTGGGCAATTACATCATTATACGTTACGCTGTGGACAAATTTGTGTTCATTTCCACTCAAAATCGGTCTGATAGGGGAAGGTCGAACATCCGTCTCTGTGTTGACGCCAAAGTTCGGACGCTCGACGATAGTATTGAATGCATTACTATGAGACTTGCCAGAATTATCAAGGAAGCAAATACTCATCTTCAGGCCATTGTGAGGTTAATCAGTGAATTTAATTCGAAGGTTGCTGTAAATGAAAATAAAGCAAACGAGAGTGTATATAACTTGTGTAATGTTCCGAAGTCGGCCTGGTATATACCATCATGCTGACAAAACATAAGGTCACTGAAGCAGGCAAGTTAACCAGGAGAAACTACGAGAGCTGAGGTTAGGGCATTTGAAAACACATCAGTCACTCAGAAAAGCGTTTAACCCTGTTACAGACTCTATCGAAACACTCTAGAAGGCAAATGACTCTGAACTGGAATGAAAATAAAGTCCCATGCTACTTGACAGAGTGTAGGTGAGCGATGCGGCAGCCGGCCGGGGTGGCCAAGCGGTTAAAGGCGCTACAGTCTGGAGCCGCGTGACCGCTACGGTCGCAGGTTCGAATCCTGCCTCGGGCATGGATGTGTGTGATGTCCTTAGGTTAGTTAGGTTTAAGTAGTTCTAAGTTCTAGGGGACTGATGACCTTAGAAGTTAAGTCCCATAGTGCTCAGAGCCCCCCCTTTGCGATGCGGGAGGCCCGCACCGCTGTACTAGGCAAGGTCCTAATGGAGGTAGTTTGCCGTTGCCTTCCTCCGACCGTAATTAGGATGAATGATGATGACGACACAACACCCAGTCATCTTGAGGCAGACGAAAATCCCTGACCCAGTCGGGAATCGAACCCGGGAAGCGAGAACGCTACCGCGAGATCACGAGCGGCGGACACTCTGAAGATGCAGTAGGTTATTTCATTAAGAAATACGGGGAGAGACAGATAGATAAAATACAGTATGCAGGGAGAAATCGTATACACTACGTAATCGACCTATAAGTTTAACGAGTAACTGAATACAGATAGGTGGTATACAGTTCAGAAGACTAGCCATCTTACTGAAACTAATATTCTTAAAAACTACAAAACTCGACAATTACTCACCAAAAGAAACAGAAATGTATGGTAATATTTAAGTTAAAGAAAAATTTAGGAGCCAACCTCATTCCTCAACGTAAGTTCGATTCATGGTTTGTATGGTGATAGCAATATGAAGGAAGATACACGTTCTCTTAACCATTAGTAGAAGAGTGAGAAGGATCACACAAGTAGTCAGACAAGGACGTCCTTTATAGCTTGCAATATTTATCATATATACGGGGTCTCTGACCAATGAGTCGTCGGGAGCATATTCTCTGGTGTTTCCGCAGATATTTGCAGCTGCGTTTTTGCAACATTAGCTGGAGTCAGCCCAAATCAACACTGCTCATCACGTCTTTCTAACGACGCCCAATCAGGACGGAAATTGTTGATTTGTTTCTCATTACGAAAAAAATATTTTTAAATCGGAATTTTACGTGCCCATTCTATAAAGCGGTGCCTAATTATTCTAGCGCGTTATTCTTTTTACCGATGTGTATTAACAGGAACAGTAAAACAAGAAAAATGATCAGTATTCCAGTAGCGACTGGGCAGCACTGCTACATGGCTGTAGCAATCAGCGTGGGACAGGGCGGAGCTGTCGCTGATAGAATTCAGGTTATTCTTCGTGTTTCAATGTCCCTGTCAATACACGTCAATAAAACGAATATCGCACTAGACTAATTTGGGACTGCTCTTTCTAACAGGCTGTAAAATTCAACTTAAAAATAATTTTGTTTGTAACTGGAAACCAACCGACACTTTCCATCGACACTGATGTCGCATAAAAGACATGATGAACTGTATTTGTTGGGCTGACTCAGGCTAAAAGTTGCAGAAAAGGAATTACAATTATCTGGCAAAACAGCAGACATAATGTGCCTGACGACTCTCATGAGAGACATACTATACAAATGACACTGTCAATAAAAGGCAGAAGAGAACGGAAGACTGCTACCGAACAAGATGTATAGCTTTTAGCCGTTACATACAATGGCAAAACAATATAATTTTTCCATATCCACGTAGCAAACAAAAATTATAACCTTTTGTGGAAAAGAACAGCTTAGAGTAGGTCAATTCAGGTGTGATACCTCTTAAGCTTATAATAATAATTCTGAGAAAAAAAGAATACAAAGGTACTTACACAGGTTAGTCACGGTTAAGAGAGCGTTCCTGAATAAAACAAGGAATGAGACAGTACTTAAATTTTATAATTCTATGACTGTACTTCTGCTGCTCTATCGATCTGAAATATGGACTTTAATGAAGAAACTGTTACTGATAACTGAAGTCGCAGAAATGACACTTCTAAGACTCTTGCAAGATTGGAAGAAGGACTATGAGAAAAGAAAGGAGCTTCACGCCCTCGAAAAAGTAAAAAAGATCAATCAATACAGAAAGGAATGGCATGATCATCTACTGAATATGGATCACAGCAGGATACCAAGGAAAACCTTTGAGTACAGACACAATGAAAGAAGAAAATTAGAAAGACCATAAGGAAGATGGTGCAACCAACTTTAAATTGCTTGGTTTCAAATCAGCCAAGCGTGTCTAGCCCGATACTGTACATGATGACGTTTATTATTAAACCTGGGTCAGAGGGGGTACTGGGGAATGGATTTATCAACATTCAAAGTAAGACAGTTAACAACCATTCTCCACAAATACTACAACAACCCCATAAAATTAATCGAGCGATTAGGACTGCCCGCAGCAGTGGGCAAAACTGTTAATACATTACGTTCAAATGAAACCATTTCAATAGTTTCAGAACATCAGAAAAGACATATGATTAAATAATTGTAGAGACAATAGTTCAAGAGCTCCATAAACCGGTGTATAAGACATCACTGTGTAGGTGCATTTTAATTCACGGTTTAGACGATTTATGGCAATTGGATCTTGCTGGTATGTAATAATTTTCATAATGAACAAAGGTGTCAAATAAATTTTTATGGTTATTGTTATGTACTCTGCTTTCCTTTGAAAATAAAGATGGTGGAAGGCCGTTACACAGGTGTTTAATCAATTGTTGCAGATGGGAACTATTTGCATCTGAGACAATCTTCAAATAGAAAATGGAGGCGAGTTTTACTATCAACATTTGAAAACGGTAATGGATCAGTAGAGATACATCACTATTCAATTTTCCCTCAGATGAAGGCAAGTATCACGGAATGTTTGGATTCAACTATAAAAGCGTTAATGTGGATGAGTTTTAACCTTCACAGTTCTTATAAATGGACTGAAATCTTCACACAAATCGTTGACTAGTATAACCAGACCTCGCACGATTCGACATGAACGAAACCAACTGAGCACTTTCATTATAGATGGGCGAGTTACCACGACATTCTACATAATAATCGCTTAAAGAAAACTGTTCAAGGACGATAAATGCATCGAAACACACAAAAATTCATTATGTTTAAGTCAAAATTTTCACGAAGTTCGCTGCGCTAAAGACGCTCTGACATTCGAAGATATGACGTCACTACAAAGACGTTTACATGAAAGATAGCGGAAAATCGTCATGGATACGCGATATTTATAGGAATACTGCAGTTAGGAATCTAGAAATATATGGATATCCACCGCCACATGTACTTAGAATTAAGAAGAACTGTTTTATGTATGCATTAGATAGTGTAAAAATACTGTTAAATTTGGTTACAGGCAAATGATTTATGACAATATCGGCCGATTTCCTTCCTAATCTTGCACCAGTCAGAGACTGTGCTCTGCCTTATAATGTGCTCGTATCAACGGGACATTACACACTCGTCTTTCTTCCAGTTTCAGACGGGACGAGATGAGAACACAGCTCGAATCTGTTGCTGATGCTGGCTTCTTTGCAACAGAGAAAGAAGTTGCGTTCCCTTTCGTATTCCCTGTATATAAAATGCCGTTATTCCCATGATCACTGAATGGGTAAATCCAAGCACTATGAATTACACGTGTAACAGGGCACACTGGGGCAAAATGTAGTATATATGTGGGTACGTCAGCGATTAGGTTACACGTGTCGTCTCACGCTAATGCCAATGCGCAACAAGAGTGGCGCACCGTTAGAAAAGAGTGCATGTTCCAAGTTTCCCGCTGATACAGTTCTGCTTCGGTAAGGATAACGGGTGCATCATAGTGCGCTGGTGAATTGGAGCGGCTATTGGAAATATACTCCATACCTGAAGTAGGTGGGACAATATGATCCTTGCTGACAAAACGTCTGAACTGCACACAGACTTAACGCGAAATTCTGGTGGTATATGGACCAAACGTGACGTCCAGCCATAATGAAATGGTGGCGACAGTTTGACCAAGGCTGCACAGACGTGGTGATGCTGAACGCGAAGGAAGGCCATCGACATCGATCACAGACGACAGAGTCTAGGTTATGTTTGCGGCAGGCTGAAAGAATCTTTGGTAGTAAAACCGTTTTCCAGCGAAGAGGTCATTCACACAGTGATTCTCGAATGTCACCCTGACTACGGAGCGGATTTTTGTCATCGAGGAACAGTACGATCGGTAGAACGTTCTGAACTTTATTTACGGAGTCTTGGTGATCATTGAAATGTAGTGTCGTGGGTCTGTGTCACAGTGAAGTGTGATGCATCATTCAGTAAAAGGTATTAGCCCTGCCATTATAATGTGTAACTTGCTTTCTGAAGTCCCTCGTATTAATTCCTAGCGGAACTAATTTCGAGTGTTCGTAACTCAATAACAAAATACGCTAAGGTGCCATATGTCTCTCTTTCGAAACCACGATGGAGTGAGCATTTTTTAATAACCTTCTTATCATTTATTGACATTCCACAGTCCACTGTGATGGTCTCTGCTAGGTTACCATAGTTAAAGGCCAAATCAAGAGAACATAAGAGCTTTACTTTTTGTGTAGATTAGTCGTGCCAAAGAGATTCTCTCTTTGTTATACTGTCTCCTTTTCCCCGGCCATAAGCACTAGCAGAGGCGACCGCCGTTACAGTCTTTCTCTCGTGCCTGAGAAGGCGACAAGAGTAAGCTGAGAGCCGTATCCAACCACAGCAAAGCTTGTATTTCATCTCTTCGGACTTGTCAGTGACGCAGCATCTGTCTAACAACTATCCAAGAAATATCGGAAATCTGTAAACAGGGAGCACAGCGCACACAACATATCAGGAAATGAGTAGCCTGATAACGTTAGCTCAGTGTCATGTGTATCTGAGAACGCGTTGTTGGTTCTCTTATCCAAGACCTGTAAAATTTTGTAAATTTGTGGTAAGATCTTATGGAACCAAACTGCTTAGGTCATCGGTCCCTAAGCTTACACACTACTTAATCTAACTTTAACTTATGCTATGGACAACACACACACACCCATGCCCGAGGGACGACTCGAATCTCCGACGGTGGGAGCTGCTCGGAGCGTGACAAGACGCCCCGGACCGCGCGGCTACCCCGAGCGGCCTAGACCTGTGACTCCAACTAGGCAGGACTGAGGAAAGAAATTCTCATTTCCCTAGAGATACTGTAGTGTGCGGGTCGATTAATTTGGACTATGTAGACTCTTTTTTTACTCGTGTGTGGCATGTAGTTGTCAATGCATGTTCTGTAATTTCCCTACGAATGCAAGCTCAGACGCAAAAATCACGACTTTTTTCCAAATTTTCGACTTCAAATGCCTTCCAAAATGTTACAGACAACTACGAGCAATTCACCTGAGACTTTTCGTATCTTTTGCAATTAGGAAGGGATTACATATGTTTGTACAGCACATTTTCATCCTGAGCCTAATGGTGCCATGAGTGGTGGCCTGGTGTGTACCATCAACACGAATATGAAAGCGATTTTAAGCTGTGGTACTATTTCTTCCAAAGAAGCGGTTAGTACATTTGTTAGTTCTTACAGAATGTCATAGTGTGATTAGAGTCCATATATCCAGTATCCAGGACGGAGGGATATTGAGATCTATTCATCTACATCTACATCTACATCCATACTCCGCAAGCCACCTAACGGTGTGTGGCGGAGGGTACTTTGAGTACCTCTATCGGTTCTCCCTTCTATTCCAGTCTCGTATTGTTCGTGGAAAGCCGGCCGCGGTGGTCTAGCGGTTCTGGCGCTGCAGTCCGGAACCGCGGGACTACTACGGTCGCAGGTTCAAATCCTGCCTCGGGCATGGGTGTGTGTGATGTCCTTAGGTTAGTTAGGTTTAAGTAGTTCTAAGTTCTAGGGGACTTATGACCTAAGATGTTGAGTCCCATAGTGCTCAGAGCCATTTTTTGTTCGTGGAAAGAAAGATTGTCGGTATGCCTCTGTGTGGGCTCTAATCTCTCTGACTTTATCCTCATGGTCTCTTCGCGAGATATACATAGGAGGGAGCAATATACTGCTTGATTCCTAGGTGAAGGTATGTTATCGAAACTTCAACAAAAGCCCGTACCGAGCTACTGAGCGTCTCTCCTGCAGAGTCTTCCACTGGAGTTTATCTATTATCTCCGGAACGCTTTCGCGATTACTAAATGGTCCTGTAACGAAGCGCGCTGCTCTCCGTTGGATCTTCTCTATCTCTTTTATCAACCCTATCTGGTATGGATCCCACACTGGTGAGCAACATTCAGGCAGTGGGCGAACAAGTGTACTGTAACCTACTTCCTTTGTTTTCGGATTGCATTTCCTTAGGATTCTTCCAATGAATCTCAGTGTGGCATCTGCTTTACCGACGATCAACTTAATATGATCATTCCATTTTAAATCACACCTAATGCCTACTCCCAGATAATTTATGGAATTAACTGCTTCCAGTTGCTGACCTGCTATATTTTAGCTAAATGATAAAGGATCTTTCTTTCTATGTATTCGCAGCACATTACACTTGTCTACATTGAGATTGAATTGCCATTCCCTGCACCATACGTCAATTCGTTGCAGATCCTCCTGCATTTCAGTATAGTTTTCCATTGTTACAAACTCTCGATATATCACAGCATCATCCGCAAAAGGCCTCAGTGAACTTCCGATGTTATCCACTAGGTCATTTATGTATATTGTGAATAGCAACGGTCCTACGACACTCCCCTGCGGCACAGTTGAAATCACTCTTACTTCGGAAGACTTCTCTCTATTGAGAATGACATGCTGTGTTCTGTTATCTAGGAACTCTTCAATCCTAGCACACAATTGGTCTGATAGTCCATATGCTCTTACTTTGTTCATTAAACCACTGTGGGGAACTGTATCGAACGGCTTGCCGAAGTCAAGAAACACGGCATCTACCTGGGAGCCCGTGTCTATGGCCCTGTGAGTCTCGTGGACGAATAGCGCGAGCTGGATTTCACACGATCGTCTTTTTCGAAACCCATGCTGATTTCTACAGAGTAGATTTCTAGTCTCCAGAAAAGTCATTTTACTCGAGCATAATAAGTGTTCGACGTCCCTTCTTGAAAACGGGGATGACCTGTGCTCTTTTCCAATCCCTTGGAACGCTACGCTCTTCTAGAGACCTACGGTACACTGCTGCAAGAAGGGGAGCAAGTTCCTTCGCGTACTCTGGGTAAAATCGAACTGGTATCCCATCAGGTCCAGCGGCCTTTCCTATTTTGAGCGATTTTAATTGTTTCTCTATCCGTCTGTCGTCTATTTCGATATCTATTCTCGGAAATGCTTACTATGCTTACTGGGTGACTTTTGCATTGAAAACAAAAACATCACATGTGAAACACGTGGATGAGGCTGCTGTTGACGTAAGGAATATTATGAAGGGTTCGTGTGCTCGAATGGTTAGTTTAAAATATGTGTACTGTTTACACTTCAACAGGGTTCGTGTACCCCCATGGTTTGTTTAAAATATGTGTACTGTTTACACTTCAACACTATGGGTATCGTCCTGAAAAGCCATAAGGACCAAAGCAAGACCAAATGTGGAACACAGGAATATGCAGCTTGTAAATGGTATAAGTGCAGAAATTTTTACGTGGTACCTTAATATGTACATACATCAGTGTGTTGTTTGTTTTCTCTCTGTGTCTAACACTCTTCCGACAAACATCTCACAAACTTTACGACTTGACGTTTTTTGAATGGCCATAAACGCACCACTAAGTGCACTACGACTGTCAGTATAGACTGACCGTTTTGCATCCGCATGTCGTCACTTCAACACCTGATCTGCTACCCAGAGAAAAATAACCATTAACTGCCTGCTCTTGCTACATGTACTCGAAGGTACTAACCAACTTAACAACATGCCCGCATCTCGTGGTCGTGCGGTAGCGTTCTCGTTTCCCACGCCCGGGTTCCCGGGTTCGATTCCCGGCGGGGTCAGGGATTTTCTCTGCCTCGTGATGGCTGGGTGTTGTGTGCTGTCCTTAGGTTAGTTAGGTTTAATTAGTTCTAAGTTCTAGGCGACTGATGACCTCAGCAGTTGAGTCGCATAGTGCTCAGAGCCATTAGAAGTTAACAACATACTGCACCTAATGGCTATAACTGGTTGTCTTCAAATGAAATAACTGATAATGTAATGTTCTTCAGTATACCATCCTCACTCACCAATAGAAATATCTGCACTTATACATGTTACACCCTGTATGTAAGTGTCTGTAACACTTTCGATGTTTAGCTTCTAAAATACTGCTACATTATTATGTTTTTGCTATCCACACAACATACGAGAGTGCTGATAACTACTGAAATTTTCCCGTGAAATGTAAGAGTGATCGGAATGCTGCTGATAAATACATTGCTGAAACTGGAAAAGTTATCCATCTGAAGGTAGTTATGGCAGCCCGAAGCAGGTAATGGTATTAAAATGAAGACTTTTACAAGTCAATACTTGTGGCTGGTTGCTTTCTTTACCAACAATGCTAGAGTATATTCTAGATTGTAAATACTAATATCCGCTTAAAAATCAGACAGAAAAAAAGGAGATCTATGAAAATACATGAATTTCTCCTCCACCACGAACCCCAGTTGCTGCTCACTCAAACTGTTACTGTGAAGAAAAGCTGACAGAATCATTGAAGAGACATGATATAATCATATTTATGTTGAAGCTCTTTTGCCTGTGTTTACTTTAACAATAACATATGTTTTTGAGTAGGGTCCGCGTAAATGTTTTGCGTACTTTAAGTTACATATAGTTGTGGGGGACAAACTTAAGAAAAACAGTCACTGTAAAAACGTAATACAGCACGGAAAGGTATGAATACACAATTTTATGTGCTCATCAATAACCCGTAATTACGATTTAGAAACTAATATTTATATGTGTTTAAACAGTAAAGAACATTCCTTATGTTTAACAGTCATAATAATAAAAAAAACCACTGATGATGCTGCAACTGCAGTGAAACATGTCTGGGACAAAAAGAAAAAAATATGTTTTGCTAAAGGTGGACCCCGCTCAAAAACATAAGACATGATATACTTTTGAAGTGCATCCCCAGTTCTCTTCACCACACAGACGTGGAGTTGAACGAATTTTAGATTAAGAAAAAAAGCGTGTAGAAGAATGAAAGGAAAAAATATCAGTCTTCGTAAAAATTAGCTGCTGTATAAATGAATATACGTAGCTATGAAAATTAAATTTAAAAAGCGGACGGGTCTGAAAAAGTACAAAAGCAAAGCGAATGCACGTAGTATTATGTAATTACATAAGTTCTGGATTATCTTAAGTGCATACTTCCAAAAGGCCAATTAATAAAAGCAGATAAAATAGTTCGTAAAATGGATTCAAAGGCTGTCTTGAAGACTGTTGTAAGAAAGTAGCTCAACTGATCATTCAAGAAACCTGTGTAATATTCGCATTTATTACAATATTTACTGTCTTATTAATCGAGGGTTTAGGTGCAGATACTGTAGAAATTGACAGATCTATTAATAAAGCAAAAAGTACTTCTAAGCTGATAACTGAAATGCAACAATATATTTTAGTTATCGAAAGAATAAAGAATATTGTTTCACGATATGAAAGGTCTAGATTTAGAACTCCATCTACCTTTTTGCCTATATCTTGGAAATGTTTTGCAGTGTGAAATGCATAGTAGGAACACAGCACACACTACTATGCTTAACCCTGACCAGCAACGAGTGGCAGTATACGTGGCCAAATAAATAATGCGCGTGACTTCACATCAGCCAAGACGCAGGTAGGGTACAATCTCTGGTTGTACAAAATATTAGGTACATGATTTTAAACGCTGAGAAGTGTTGTTATTACATATTGTAACTCAGAGATTATTCTCTGACGTATAAGAGACGTGGAGAAGCCACGCCTATAGCCCTGTCCAGTCTACTAACAAAGAAAGATTTGCTAATCAAATTTCATTTACATTTCGGAGCACAGATTCGGACTGCTTGTGAAATCACGAATCTGATAATATCAACCATTGGTTGATCAAGTTGTTGTTGTTGTGGTCTTCAGATCGAAGAAGAGTTTGACCCTGTATGATTTAACCGCCCACCTCCCCCTACCCCCTTCCCACGCTTCCCTCCAGAACTAAATTGGTGATCCCTTGATATCTCAGAATGTGTCCTACCAACCGATCCCTTATTCTAGTCAGGCTGTGCCACAAATTTCTTTTCTCTCTATTTCTATTCAGTACCTCCTCATTAATTACGTGATGTACCGATCTAGTCTTCAGCATTTCAAAAGCTGCTATTCACTTTTTGTCTATACTGTTTATCGTTCATGTTTCACTTCCATACATGGTTACACTCCATACAAATACTTTCAGAAAAGGTTTCCTGACACTTAAGTCTATACTCGATGTTAACAAATTTCTCATCTGCAGAAACGATTTTCATTCCATTGCCAGTCAACATTTTAAGTTCTGTCTGCTTCGGTCATCCTCAGCTGTTTTGCTGTCCAAATAGCAGAGCTCATTTATTACTTTAAGCATCTCATTTCCTAATCTAATTCCCTCAGCATCACCTGATTTAATTTGACTGCATTCCATTATTATCCTTTTGCTTTTGTTGATGTTCATCTTGTATGTTCCTTTCAAGACACTGTTTATTCTGTTCAACTGCTCTTCCAAGTCCTTTGCTGTCCCTGATAGAATTACAGTGTCATAGGCAAACCTCAAAGTTTTTATTTCTTCTCCCTTGACCTTAATTCCTACTTCAAATTTTTCTTTTATTTCCTTTACTGCTGAATAACATTGGGGATAGGCTAGAACCCTGTCTCACTCCCATCTCATTGTTATTAAATATTTCTCTTTTGCCTTCAATTTCTACAATTTCGTCGCGAGTGCTGGGTGGGTATTCATACTTTATTTCTTCGTTCAGTGTAGTTTCGATGTTTTTTATTGACTTGCAGCAGGTCGTTGTTGAGCTAGGTTATTTCTTTAGTTATGAGTGGATCAATCAAGTGGAATGTAACGAGCTACCACACATTTGATGTGTTTAGCTTCTGAAATGCCTGCTAGACGTAAAGAAGCCCGAGGTCACCACAGTCGAGGGAACAAAAGATTGGCAGTTGAGGTTAATTTTCCAGCTAATAGGGGGAGAGTGGCAGACAGAATATTGCCTACATTTCGTCAGATTCGTCGAATTCCAATGAATCCCAGGTCAGTCTACAATACCATTTAAGAAAAGAAAAACTGAACACCAACTATGACAGGAAACAGCCGCAACCGAGTTTCATATTTAATAGTAGCGTTCTTTTCCTGTACTGGGTTTGGTCGTTCACTGTTATGCAGCTTATGAAACGCCTCTCATTTTTGAATAGCTACAGACTAGAGAAGTCTACTGTGATCGAACTTGAAAAGGTGCTAGTATACTCAAATTCATGCGGAGTAATATATTTTTACCTTTTGTTACAATATTGTCGCATTGCCACCCGAACGTTTAGGTGAACGTACTGTCGAGTTCGTCTAATATGTATAAAAAACAAAAAGTGCTTCTAAATTGTTAGCTAAAACACAAAACATAATGCATTTATCGAGAGAATATTGCTTCGCGATGTGAAAAGTAGATCTAGAACTACGTCTAACGTTTTGCTTCTATCGTGAAAACGTACCGCGTTGTTAACCGCTTAGTAGGTACAAAGCACAATCTATGCTATGACCAAACCGCTGTTTTAAATGACCAAGTAAATAAAGTAAACTCGTAGCTTCACCTCTCCCAAGACAAAGGTTGGAAAAAATCTCTTGTCGGCAGAAATACTAGGGAGTAAGGAGTCTGTTCTAAAAGGTGAAAAGTATTATTATTACGTATCATTATGAAAAGAAGCACTGAGCACTAACCGTGGAAGGTAAAGCCATAGGCGTCTTTTGTATTTAACGGTGAGTGCAGTTTTCCTGTATTTAGTTTGGTAGTGTACCGTTGTGCAAGGTAGGGAATGCCTGTCAGCGATGACTAGCTACAAACTAGTAAAGTCTACTCTGATATAACTTGAAGAGGCAATAGCATACTCAAATTTCTGAGGATTGTTACTGCTTTTTTAACTAGATACTAGCTAGGGATAGCTACGGGAGTAAATACTACCGAAAGTACTGTTGATAAAGTTAAGGAAAGAGGTGAAATTTTCGTGCGAACTGTTTCCACAACAGTTTAGTAGCTTCCAGAGTAATGTGACTTCGTTGGGCCGGCAGAAGGCAACCGGTCTGCGGTGAGATTTTTTTGTTGCTTCTGAAAGGGCAGCGCAAGGGACCCTCCTACCGCAGCAGATCTCAGCAAGATAAAGAACGGTGTCTCTTGCCTCAGCCTCAGCCCAAAAGGAAAACGCAAACAGCAGGAGCGTAACTGTCGGTTACACATCACATTATAATACTTTAGAGACACATCCAGTAAATAAGGTAGTTGATGCGGAATGGGACGTCACATTATAATTACAAGAAAAATAAATAGAAAAAAAATGAATTCACATCGCATCAAACAATATGGAAGAAAGCCTCCCTTGAGTGTATTTCCAAGAAGACAGCTTACTACATTGAATTAATTCACTACGCTAAAAACTGGGTAATACATTTTCACAGTGTGTTTATTACAGATATTTTACCTTGTACTAGCCCTAGAAGATGTGACAGCATGACCATGAACGTTTAAATAGTAGGTGTCCAAGATCCACACTATGTAGATTATAGAACAATGGTACCGTTTCGCGGGTTTGTTAACTTACGATTTCATCTAGAAACAACGAAGTCGTAAATAACTATAAAATTAAATATACCTACAATACTTTTGAATGAACTGTGTGGATGATTAGGCCACCTATGTTTAAAAGTGTTGAACTACGAATAAATTGAAAACTCTTAACACATGTTGCCAGTGTCGCTACATAAACTGTTAGTAACGTTAGAAACTAAAGACACACTTCTAATCACAATCTCTTACTCCATATTAAATTTGCTGTGGAATATTTACGAAAGTCTTAAAAACTTGTTTAGATTTCATTCCATTCTTCCCATTTATTGAGAAAATATAATGTCGGCTTCTATAACGAAGTAGGCGACCAGAATATTTCAGTAAGAGCTACTTTCAAATATACATCGTTGAGCTCCACTTTGTTTAAATTTTGGTAAGATATGAAATCATAAAACACGAATACTAACTACGAAAGTCCAAAGCAGAGAAAAAATTAACTGAATTCTAATTATCTATTACAATAAAACGCCAAAGTCATGTGAGATTTGGAGTATTGTATATACATAGACTTTAAGCTAGATAATAACAGTAGTTCACATTTAGGTTTTGAAAACGTTGTAACTGAAAAAGAAAGAGTAAAGATAGCGAAACGTACTGTTAATATTCATAACGTTAGTCCCTTACATAATGACTGCACCATAACTGTTCATTTACGCATATGGAAAATTAAATGTGATGGGTATTGCGGACACTCGATATATCAGAAAAGAGGCATGTAATGTTGATAAAATTAATTTAAGATACGGTTTTAAGCTCCTCGGTCGGCAAATGCCTACATAACTGGGATACACAGTGCAATAAATGCAGATTGAGTCTTCTGCATACTTTCATTCAATGCTGTAGTCATCTATCAACACGAAGAAGAAGAAGAATAAGGAGAAATATGGCATAGGAAGAAAAAACAGATTATTGATTTTCACGTAGATAACTGCATCCGAACAGGCCTTGGAAGGCCCAACGGTACCGACCGGCCGCCTTGTCATCCTCAGACCACAGCCATCACTGATTGTGGATATGGTGGGGCATGTGGTCAGTACACCGCTCTTCCGGCCATAGGTCAGTTTACGAGACCGGAGCCGCTACTTCTCAATCAAGTAGCTCCTCAGTTTGCCTCACAAGGGCTGAGTGCATCCCACTTGCCAACAGCGTTCGGCAGACCGGATGGTCCCCATCCAAGTGTTAGCCCAGCGCGACAGCGCTTAACTTCGGTGATCTGATGGGAACCGGTGTTACCACTACGGCAAGGCCGATGGTCTCACGTGGATAGGCTGCTTACTAAATGTGCGCCTACATACGTACCTCGAAAGCCACCGTCTGGTGTAATGCCGGGGGTACCATTTCCTTTCCTGCTGTACTCGAAAATTGAGCGATGGAAAAACGACCGTCCATATGCCTCCGCGCGAGCCCAAATTTCTGTTATCTTGTTACCGCAATCCTTCGGCGAAATGGACCTTGAAAACTGTAGAGCTGTTCTGCAGTCAGTTGCAGATGTCTGTTGTCTAAAATTTTGTCATTTGCGTTTCGTGAAAAGAAAGTCGCCTTTCCTCTGAGGATTCTCTTTGGGATTCATGAAACATCTCTGTAACACATGCGTGCTGGTCGACCCAAGCGGTAAACAAATCTAGCACCATATATCTGCATTGCTTCGATGTCGTCCATTAATCCGATCTGGTGCGGATAGTAAACATTCGAACAGTAAAGATTGGGTTGCACAAGCGTTCTATACGCATTATCCTTAGTGGATGAATTACTCACTCCTAAAACTTACCCGATAAACTTACGTCTACCATTCGCATTGTCCCTAATACTGTCCTTTCGTGCAGCAAAAGTGTTCTACAGGTCATAGATGGAATGAAGTGCGGTACAGTAGCCACCGTTTGGGGTCTTACTTGCGTGTGTCTGTCGTCAGGGCACCGCAACGAAGGTCAGAACGACGCAGTGTCCTAATTACTGATCGCATTACTAATTACCACCGACCTCAGACCACATATTGGCCTCCTTTGATCTCGCAGCCCCCAAATAAAGCATCAAGTGACGGCATTGTGTTGATCGGGAAATTGCAGATTCACTTCCTGTCTGTCTTTAAGAGGCCTCTCCCTGGTGGTCTGTGTGAATTAACCTCCTGGAACATGCAGACAGAGATTTGCATCTTTCCTCAGAATACAGTGTTCCTATTGCCTAATGCTGGAGACAAACGGAGAGCTGATGCAATTTCAGTATCACAAACAGAGTGGAATAATCCATTTGCGCTACCCTTTTAAATTAACTGTTTAACAATTTGCAAAAGTCAAATAGATCGCTTAAAACACTCACCTCCACGTGATAATGATCCTTTGTAATAAAACAGTTTCAGCGTTTCAATATCACACACAAAAATTATGCAAATCAAGTAATGGAATTTCAACCAGAAACAGATCTTAGTGCTAAATACAGGGTGTTACAAAAAGGTACGGCCAAACTTTCAGGAAACATTCCTCACACACAATACGAGCACAAAGAGTCCCTACATTTGGTACCGGGGTTGCGTAGACATGAGCTTTCAAATGCCCCCATAAATGGAAGTCAAGAGGGTTGAGGTCAGGAGAGCGTGGAGGCCATGGAATTGGTCCGTCTCTACCAATCCATCGGTCACCGAATCTGTTGTTGAGAAGCGTACGAACACTTCGACTGAAATGTGCTGAAGCTCCATCGTGCATAAACCACATGTTGTGTCGTACTCGTAAAGGCACATGTTCTAGCAGCATAGGTAGAGTATC
Source organism: Schistocerca cancellata (assembly GCF_023864275.1). Lineage (NCBI taxonomy): Eukaryota > Metazoa > Arthropoda > Insecta > Orthoptera > Acrididae > Schistocerca > Schistocerca cancellata. The sequence continues at coordinate 347,365,914 of NC_064629.1, read as the reverse complement.
CCGTATGAAATCATGATAACGTGCTCCATTGAGCGTAGGTGGAAGAACATGGGGCCCAATCAAGACATCACCAACAATTCCTGCCCAAACGTTCACAGAAAATCTGTGTTGATGATGTGATTGCACAATTGCGTGCGGATTCTCGTCAGCCCACACATGTTGATTGTGAAAATTTACAATTTGATCTCGTTGGAATGAAGCCTCACCCGTAAAGAGAACATTTGCACTGAAATGCGGATTGACACATTGTTGGATGAACCATTCGCAGAAGTGTACCCGTGGACGCCAATCAGCTGCTGATAGTGCCTGCACACGCTGTACACGGTACGGAAACAACTGGTTCTCCCGTAGCACTCTCCACACAGTGACGTGGTCAACGTTACCTTGTACAGCAGCAACTTCTCTGACGCTGACATTAGGGTTATCGTCAACTGCACGAAGCATTGCCTCGTCCATTGCAGGTGTCCTGGTCGTTCTAGGTCTTCCCCAGTCGCGAGTCATAGGTCTGAACCGTGCTCCCTAAGACGCCGATCAATTGCTTCGAACGTCTTCCTGTCGGGACACCTTCGTTCTGGAAATATGTCTCGATACAAACGTACCGCGCCACGGCTATTGTCCCGTGCTAATCCATACATCAAATGGGCATCTGCCAACTCCGCATTTGTAAACATTGCACTGACTGCAAAACCACGTTCGTGATGAACACTAACCTGTTGATGCTATGTACTGATGTGCTTGATGCTAGTACTGTAGAGCAATGAGTCGCATGTCAACACAAGCACCGAAGTCAACATTACCTTCCTTCAATTGGGCCAACTGGCGGTGAATCGAGGAAGTGCAGTACAAACTGACGATACTAAAATGAGCGTTTCCGGACACATGTCCACATAACATCTTTTCTTTATTTGTGTGTGAGGAATGTTTCCTGAAAGTTTTGCCGTACCTTTTTGTAACACCCTGTATATCTGGAGTATTGTAATCAACTTTTGAGAGCACAAATACCCTTCTCTGCCACAACGTTCCACTAAACATATCTGATGAAAAACAGATCCTACCAATTACACAAACTAGCATTCGCGAGGTGCGGGCGATTCACCGCTACAGCATAGCCCCCGGTCGCACCGGCCAAGAGTGGTACCAACACCCAAACGTATGAATGCATGTAATACAGTTATCTGAAACAGTAAATGGATCAATTGGGAATTCGAGGTCGCGACTGGGTTTTCAAAAGTAATGTACGATTATTAAATTGGTTCTCTCCATTACATTCGGCAGGAGGGAGGTAGGTGCGTGATACAATAGAGACAACAGCAAATAAAACTGCAAGACAGAGCCCACTGCGATGTAGTGAGAAGCAGTAAACCCACAACACACTTAAACCATGATAGAATCTGCAACAATAAGCTACGGCTAGATGTCAGAGATCGTCATCAGTCAGGAAACTGATGTCACGATTAGTTTTTTTCCAAGCACAAGAGGGTTCCTAAATTTGCTCTCTCCGCTACATACGGATGGAGGGAGGAAAGTTCTAGTGCGTGGTAGGATAGAGACAACAGCAAATATCACTGCGATGTATTAAGATGCGCTAAACAGGACGCACTTCAACCATGATCCAGTCTGCAGCAGTACCTGACATGACTAGATGTCGGAGAGAGTTGAAAGCGCGTACACTCCCCGTGTGTGCCTGTCGCGAGATACAAACGCCGTGCGCCAGTCCCCATGTACACCGCCAGCGCCGCGTAAATCGGTCGGTGAAAATTTCCGCCGTGACCGCACTCGCAGTCGTGGACGCCTGTGTATTCCAGAGTGCACCTCCGACGTCCAGGGAGGGCATCCGGGGTCGAGCGTCGAGCGAGCAGATCGCCGTTAACATCCGCCTGTGCCGCAGCGCCGCTTGTGTCGAAGCTACTCAGTCTTGGTGTATCGGCTGAAGTCACATCGTAGCTGCGTAGCGGAGTTTGTTGTCGTTTTCTCTTGGCAGCGGTGTTTTCTGCCCGCGTCATGGTGTCTGCCGAATCTCCTAAGTCAGTTCCTCGTCGAGCTACTGTTCGTTTCAGTTTTGACAAGAGTACGCGTCGTGTTCAACCTGGCTCCTTAGAAATTCACGATTGGTTGGCTGCTGTTATCTGTGTTACACCTGATCAGGTAGATACTGATTACTTTGATTCTGATTTGTATGCATTCTTTGTGAAGTTTTATGATCCCGTTAAAGTAGAACGGCTTCTCTCTAGGGTTGGTTCTAAAGTGTGGTTTACACATAGAGATGGTTCCATTAGTCAAGTCGTTCTCGAAAATGCGGCACTCCGGTATACTCCGGTTAGAATTTATAACATTTCTCCTGAAATGGACGATTTATTTCTTAATACAACGTTGCTTCCGTTTGAAGTAATACGGCATATCCGCTGGGAACGCTGGTCGGCACAACATCGCCTCCAGTATTATAATGGTATCCGGACTGTGGACATGTGCGTTAAAAAGAATATTTCTTCCCCATATCCATGTTACGTACGCAGGCCAAGAAGGAACATGTTTTCTCTGTAACGAAAGCGGTCATCTCAGATCTGATTGCCCGCGTCGTACTACTGTTATGACGTTGTCTTATCAAAAACGTCTTCCTTTAACATTAGCAGACATAGTGTCATCGCAGTCAGCTGTCAGCCAATCTCCAGCTTTACGCGATGTACGGACAACATTACCCCCTACTCCTCGCGAATTTCCACTGTTACCGGTGGGTCCCAGTACGGCCTCTGTCCATGAGGGGACGGCGGCTCCTGCAGCGCAAGTCAAATGACGGTGGACTGAGGACGGTACAGATTTCGAAGACGCCCCTCTCCAGTCTCGTTCTTCTGATACGGCGTTGACAGAGGGTGCACCTTCTGGAGGTAACGAGTTGTCTACTGACGTTAATTGTCATTCCAATATTACCAGAGATGATGTAGCTGCTTCTGTTGGTGTTGAAATGTGTGTTGAATCGGCGTCCCCGACTTTACCCGTAGAAGCGACGGTTTCCGTGAGTTCAGATGTTCCCGCAGAGACGTTGCCTGCTAGCCAGTCTCTATAGTGTTCCAGTGAAATACCATCCCTCCTCCACGCTGAGACGGTGGAGCAACGGGATTCTACGAGTTCTCTTTCTGACGATCAGGTGATAGGTGATGCCGTCCGACACGGGGACTGCATTACCCGTCTCGTCTGTACCTGATGTTGCTGTTAGTCGTTCTGAGTTGTGCTCCCCGATTACCGATGAGTGCAGTGGCGATGGCTCCTCTATCAAATCGGAGCTTGACATGCCCCCAAACCTTTCACATCAAGAGTGTGTTTTCACGGAGTCGTGTGAAACAGCGTTTTCAACCAGCGCGTGCAGCGGCACGTCGTAAAAATAAAAACGAAGATTCCTCGGCATCCGGTGGGGAGGATTAGAGTTATACCTTCTTTCCACCGCCCCCGGACGTTGAGGAGAGAAAGTGGTGATGAGTGCACTTTCCTTAGTGTTGTTTCATTGACCTTACATGTGCTAACGGATGGAGGCATATAGATTTCTAACCCTCAATGTTAATAGGATATGTTCCCAATTACGGCTGGCTGCGATACGCCAGTTTATTTACGATTCCCAAGCTGATATCGTGTGTTTACAAGAGGTATTATTTGATGTGTTTTGTTTTCCTGGATATTCGATGTTTTTCAATGTCACGCCTGAAAATTCTACCGGTTTGGCTTTGCTTTATCGAGAAGGAATCCCGCTGACGGACTTCGAAACGCTAGATGATGGACGCGGTATAGGCTGTGGTTTTTAAGACCTCACCTTAAATTTTCTTTACGCTCCGTCTGGATCCTGTCGTTCATCCGATCGCGCGAGGTTTTACAAGGAAGGAGTTGTTTATCCACTCCGATGGAACCCGCGCAAGGTTTCGTCGGGGGGCGATTTTAACTGCGTCCTATGTCGTGTAGATCAGACCCCCATACATACTGTCGTGAACTTAAGGTGACGTCTTTACGTTTCCAAGATGCTTTGGTTTGCAGTTATCCTACATTGGTGCGGTTTACGTTTTTTACAACTACTTCAAGTAGCCGATTCGACCACTTTTATCTGCCCAAATATGTAGTCAGCTTCTATCGATTGATGTAATTACTGCCAATTTCACTGATCACTGTGCTGTTTCAGTGACTTTTAACCACGTCCCGCAGCGAGTCCATCTTTCGGGCCCTTTATAGAAGCTAAACAATGTACATCTCACGGACCCCTCTCTGGAAGGCATCATAGAAGACGTATGGCGGCGGATAACCCAGTCCCAGGCACGTTACCTACACTTCTAGACTGGTGGGTTACCTTTGCTAAACCCTAGATTCGAAATACACTCAACATTTTAGCGCTGAAAAAGCGGCTGAAATAAGGCGAACTAGGGAATTTTATTATGCTGTCCTTCGCGATCTTTACGATTATGCTCGTGATGCCCCCTTGAGATTCGTCGACGTCCACCGTGTGACGACAAAACTTCTACAACTCAAACGTAGGGAAAAGAATGGTGTCCGATTGCGTTTCCAACCTCGTTCAATCGTGCAGGATGAGTTGACTTCTGTCTATCATCTTCTACGGCTTCACAAGCGTATCTTACTACCAATCGTTCTCCAGATGGGCGTGACTCGTCCTCCCAATCTGATATCATGCGTGAACTTTACCAGTACTTTTCCGAACTTAATATTGAAGTTGATTCAGACGGTCCACCTTCTGTTGCCGGCCGGTGTGGCCGTGCGGTTCTAGGCGCTTCAGTCTGGAACCGCGTGACCGCTACGGTCACAGGTTCGAATCCTGCCTCGGGCATGGATGTGTATGATGTCCTTAGGTTAGTTAGGTTTAATTAGTTCTAAGTTCTAGGCGACTGATGAGCCGGCCGAAGTGGCCGTGCGGTTAAAGGCGCTGCAGTCTGGAACCGCAAGACCGCTACGGTCGCAGGTTCGAATCCTGCCTCGGGCATGGATGTTTGTGATGTCCTTAGGTTCGTTAGGTTTAACTAGTTCTAAGTTCTAGGGGACTAATGACCTCAGCAGTTGAGTCCCATAGTGCTCAGAGCCATTTGAACCATTTTTGCGACTGATGACCTCATAAGTTAAGTCGCATAGTGCTCAGAGCCATTTGAACCATTTTGAACCACCGTCTGTTGATTGTACCTCCCTCCTTGATAGTGTTGTTACGCCAGCTTTCCAGGAAGGGTTTTCCTCTGTATTCCATGGCGATGATATACTTGATATTATGGCTCGTTCTCCCTCCAACAAATCGCCTGGCTACGATGGCCTTCCCAAAGAATTTTATATTCGATTTTGGTCCCTGATAGGAGATACGATAACTTATATGGTGAATGAAGTATTCCATGGAGGCCTTCTACAGCCCATCTTTAAGGTTGCTAAAATTGTTCTGATCCCAAAAAAGCCGGGACGTTTGCGTCCGGATCAGGTCCGCCCGATAACCCTCGTCAACTATGATAATAAAATAGTGGCGCGAGCGGTGTATAACCGACTATCGGTGTTGTTAGCTACCATCATCGCGAGCCATCAAAGTTGTCTTCCGGGTCGTACTCTCATGACTCCCGTTGCTGAATGTCGTGATTTAATTTCGATTGCTGTCACAATTCCTATGCCAAGCGCTTTGCTTTTCATTGATTTTCACCAAGCGTTCGACCGCGTTAATCATGCCTTCCTTACGCGAGTTCTAACGACTGTTGGTTTTAACGATGCTGCATGATGGCTGTTTAGCTCTCTAATTACTGGTATTCGGGTGTCCATTGACGTAAATGGCCGTCTTACGTCCCCCATCGCGGTTTGTCAGGGCGTCCTTCAAGCGAGTCCGTTCTCGATGTCACTCTATGTGCTGTTTCTGGAACCCTTATTGCGATCTATAGCTGCTCGTTTGGGTGGCTGGTCGCTGTTGGGAGAAAGGTTTACCGTTCGTGCATATTCTGATGACATTATGGTTCTTCTCCTGACCCATGATGATGTACCACTGCTGAAGGAAATTTTGGATGCCTTTTACCGTCTTATGGGACTGCGGGTTAATGACCAGAAATGTCGCTTACTCAGTTTGCGAGGATCTGAAGCTGTTGAAATTCCATGAGTTTTGAAGGTCACCCAACATCGATCGTTACGTGTTATCATTAACAGTTGTCCGCTAAAGATGGCTACGATAAACTGGAAGTCTGTCACAGATAATATTCAGGGAGCAATCATTGAACACGAGCGTCGCTCCCTCTCACTTATGGTCCAGGACATGGAAACGAATGTGTTAAGTGAGGCGTATTTTATTGCACCAATCTTTCCACTTCCTACGATGATGTACCGCAAGGCAGGTTTATCTGGCGCAACTCTATACTTCGCATGCGTTATGGGGTCATGGCGCGCCCCTGTCATGGCGCGCCCCGGACATTCGGGTTAAGACTTCTGCCTTATTCATCCATCGCATCGTTTTAACATATCTACATCCCCCCACCCCCCCTCACTAGTCGCTTACAGCTCGCCTTCATGACTGTATCCAACCGGAGAGTTCAACACCTCCAGTAGATGTTGGTAGGATTAGTTATAAACTACAGCACGTTAAGGAATTTTTTCTTGAAGCCAGTTATTTAGGATTAAATATCCTTTCCCAAGCGAAACTCTCCCTAAAAATGGTGTTAAGCCGCTGGCCAGCTCCTCATAGTATTCCCTATGTCGAAGCCCTGTCGCCAGAAACGAATTGGAAGATTGTTTGATCTAACGTTAGCCTCCCGATTTTCCCGATGGAAGTGGCGTCCTCGTGGTGCCAAGTAGTTCATGATATTGTACCTACCAACGTGCGACTTTTTTTGTATTGGCCTCAATGTGACGGATCGCTGCAATCGTTGCCATGAAACTGATACATTATGTCACCGGTTGATTTCCTGCGGTCATGGCCATTGGAGATGGCTTCGCCGACAACTAGCTTTTCTCCTCAGGACGTCGGAGACGGCTATCTCGGCGGAGATTCTCGTGCATCCCCATTCAACCTCCTTTCTCCGATCGAAGAACAATGCCATAATGTGCCTTGTTGGACATTATATGAACTATATGATGGTGGGTGGATATGACGCAGATCCTAGTGCCTTTTCCCAAAATATGGCAACAGCCCCTTGCACGTGGTTCAAGATGCCACGTTATCGTCAGCTTTTTTCTAATATGCTGTATCTTGTTTTTCATCGACAAGGAGTTGGATGAGTTGAAATCCCCCCTTTTGTGAACACACTTGTTTGGATTTCAATATTACACAATATAGAAGTGACGGAGGAAAGAAGGTGTGGGCACGTTACAATTAACGCCATATTCCTTCATGTATGTTTCTCTGATGTAACCCTTTTGTTTTTGTCGAAATGACTTCTTTTGTTTTAATTTAATTGATTGCCTTAAATAAGTGCTTTGGAGGAGTCACGCATTCTAGACGTGCAGCCTTGTGTTCGCTTCCCACCGTTTTTTTTTTCCCCGCATTTCGATCCTTGTTTGAGGTTGAGTCTCATTGCACATTGAGGATGGTTCGTTTCGCATTCTACCCACCGGTAATGGCGAGTACTTCCGGGGGCGGTTCCGCAGGGCGGCTGGTAGCAGCGTCGCGATGGGAATGGCTTGCGCTCGGGCGTTTGCTCTAGAGATGGGCAAACTCGTTCATCCTTGGGAACTAGTTCACTGCTGATCCTTCTTTTTTGGGAGCCGTTCATTTTTACTCGTTCACCGTTCACTTGTGCTTGGTATATGGTTCTTATGAAAAACTGAAAACTAGTAGTGTAGGTGACTGAAGGATGGAGGGCACTATCTCCCCCCTGGAGCATAGAGTTTTTATTCATTACAGAATTCTTACACACTTTTAGAAGTAATTTCCGTGATTCTGCATTAACTCTCGTTTAGCCAACTGTAGCGTTGCATGGCTGATCGCAGGGAAATAATATAGGGTGGCGCACGGAAAACCGGATGCTACGTTGTAAACAATAATCGTTTACGCCCTACATATACTCCAAGTTGTCTCTGAGTTCGTAGGCGAAGTAGAGACTTGATGGAAGCATAAAATAAAATGTGGTTTTCTCATCATAATTGCGTCACACGCTTAGTAAAAATTAGGTTTTTATGTTTCATTATTAAAGTTAATGCAGCAATAATAATAATAATTAAGTTCGCAGTAATAAAGTTTTTGGTTTGGAAGCTCCTTCTGAACAAATGTTTTTGAGATAATAAGTAAATACGATTTTACGGCAATCTATGTCTTTCAAATGGAGATGCAACGCTTTTCCTACTGAGCCAAAATGACCCACATCCCCCCCTTTTTTTTCTTTTTTTCAAAGAAACCTAACTAGCAGGTAATGCAAATTGGAAACAACGAAACTTAAAAATAATTAGAGCCTTGGTAAATGTAATGTTTTGTATATGAAAGATACACGAAAATCGTTTTGTATGAATTTTCTTACACTAAAAATTAAGCAAATTATTGAAAGTTGGTTGCTAAATCTAGTCGATGAAACCAAAAAATATAGGAATAACAAAAAAAACTTGCCTTGTTATAAGTATGTCTTCTGCTGTTCATCGATATAATGAAGTGAGCTGATATGCCCTTTTGTTACCTGAAAAGACGTACCTATTAGATACAACGTAATTTTTATGTAATTTACGTGACTATAAAATACTTTTTAATTGCCGGTCGTGGACTCTGAATAGCCAGAACCAAGTGCAAGAACAGTTTGGAACACATGTAAAATGGGCGAGAGCAGTGAACGAAACGAACAACTGGATACTGAATAACTAGGAGCAGTCGGCAGTGGAACTGACACAGGTGGTCATGCGAAGAACGACGTGTGTGGCCGAGGGAGACCGAGACTGAGACGAGCACGCGACCGAGGCTGAACGAGAACAGCCGAAGTGACCGCCGCGACCGAAGTGAACTAGTGAACTATGAACCGATTGTTCCTTGGAATTCGTTCCTCGGTCCTTTCGTCCATCTTGGTGAACCGTTCCGTTGCACCCGTTCGTTTGCGAACTACCCATCTCTAGTTTACTCGCGCTGCGGCGGCTGCCGGCCGCCGGCCAGGCGCCGCCTGCCCCCTGCGATCGGACGCCGTCCGTGTGGGCGCGGCGCTGCCTGTGTGTCTCTGCTGTCATTTTTGAATGTGAGGTTCTGGTTGTAATCTTGCAGTTAGGCATTGGATTTTGCATGCTTGGGGGTCGTAATTTGCGGTGGGGCGTTGTGGGATTAGGTCGCGGGTGGGGGAGATTTGGCATCTGCAACACATTGTTTACTTTTGGTGTAATGGAAGGGTGAATGCTGGTTGGGAGGAGGGGGGAGGGGGGGTGACTCGAGGGATTTTAGAAATACACCAGGGGGAGGGGATGTCCTTGTTTCAACAAGGATCGTTCTGGTATGAATGATTGTCTATGTTGGGAGGGTCTCGACTGCTGATATAGGTGATGGATTGCCATTTGGCCATCGTGCGGCGTTTGCGTTCGGCGGGCGGGATTCGGAGGTCTTATGTGGGAGTACTGTGTCCTCCGGTGCGAGGCAGCAGAGGTCATCGGAGTGACTGTTGCAGTTCTGCTTGAATGTCATCGGGTCGCTCATTGAACGTTTCTGTGCGGTTCTGTTACTGGTGATGTGTTGTGATGCCTTTGTCGTTGACTTACTAATGACAGGTGAGAGGCTGAGCCCTGCCGGGGGACGTGGGTTGGAACGGGGAGTGGTGTGAACGTGGTATTTTCCGTCTGATGGCTCCAGGGGTGTGTTCTGCACTGAGAGTTCTTCTCTGGGGGTGCGTCCATCGCGGCTGGAGTTTGTCGACGATTGGGATACCTTTCGGTCGCAGTGTAAGAAAATCGAACGACAAAACTACATCACGCGTGCTGCTGCATGATGAAGCATTCTGTTGACTTGAGAAGCAAAACTATCCAGGAGATTGATAGTTAAGTCCTATCTCAGGAACTTGTACAAGAAAAAGAGGGATGATTGGAGGGATAGGAATTTGGATGTTATCGATACACACAGCGCAAAAGTCCATTATTTTGAATCTTCTGTGACACAGCACACACACGTCCGCTTCTGTCACGCTCACCCATCAGACTGGTCTCTTCGCCAGTCTTCACTGCATGATCAGACAGGCAGACTCATTCTTTGTACATCTCAAAGTCTGAGATAATCCATTACTTCCGGCTACCGACTCCTCATGACCGTCACTGGGGGCAGCTATGGTGCACTGCGAAACAAGCAACTGCAGACTGGACGTATACAGTTGTTCCAAACAATTCAACCAAAACATACTCATAAGTTTAAACAATATACTTTACCCAATCCGAAGCAACGATGTTGTTGACCATTCACCTCGAATTTCTCACGCAAAACGTACATTCCTCCTGTTTATAAAAGTTATTTTCAAAGATATGACAATACGAGCATTTTCACGTCGTCAAAGTATCGTTACTTGTTGCGAAAATCCTGTACAGGTCTATGGCATAGGCAGTATTCCCTCCCTCTAAACATTCTTTCATTACGTACAAAAATATCCTTGCCTGCCACGTCATGCATCACTGGATTAGAATATTAAACTCATTTTGGCTCATGACAGAGTGCTAAGATCTACCACTGTCACAGAACACCTCATTTTCGAACACTCTCTCTTAAAGTAACCAGATGTCGCGCCACTTACGATGTCTCTTAAGGTAACAAAGCAGAGAAATTGTAAAATTTAGTTTTATACCATGAATCACTTCATAAATTCGGTAATGAATCTGATTTTATTGCGATGGTTGTCTCTTCCTGTGTAGGTGGAAGACTGAAATATTGTTAAAAAAATACTACCACAACAAAAAATATTAAGTGAAGAATCATATCCGCGGTGCCCGAGCCATCGCCTACACTTACCAGGCTGAATGTCACTGATACCAAATTGACAGGCTTCTTAATTAAATTGATCATGAGTCACTTTGCATGGCGAGTAATTTTTCTTTCTCAGTAGTCGGATTACACTCACCAGGTAGTTCAAAGGGGAATCCCTGGAGGAAAGATGACGATCTTTCCGGGAACACTACTGAGGACTGACATTTGAATCTGACCACACAATGATTCTACCGCCGGTAATATACATTACACGTAAGGACAGCGCTATTAAAAATTCGATTACAACAACTATGTTACTGTCACCTTGCATAAAAAGTGGTCTTAGTTCTACGGGCACATACAAGAGTTGCTGATAGTCTAATGCTTTCTGGTAGAAATGCTGTCAGCGATTTGGAATCAAGTCTCTCAATTCAGCCACACACTTGCTTTGGATCCTATGGAGGCGTCTTTTAATGATTACAGTCACTGTTGAATAATACTCATGCCAATCTCTTATCGCGAAACTAGTCACGTTTTCCGAACATATCTGCTATAGCAATACTCCAACGTGGGTTAAGGAATCCCTCTACATCTTGCAACTGTTCTTCAGTCTCTGCCCCAGATTCCCTGCAGCTTCGTCCATGTGATCGTCCCAATTTAAGTAGAAACGGAAGGGAAGTTGGAGAGTGCTGTATCGGATTTTGACCTGTGTAGAAACAGACTGGAAGATCTCCTCGCATTGTCTTTGGCCAACGCTACCGGGAACACTATTCTGGTACCGAACGCCGGGGAAGTTGAATCCTCGTCAGACGTCATGGACGTCGAAAACCCATTAGAAGTCTCTGCACTATCGCGCTGTAAGCCGTGGCTGCGCGCGCCTCCTGGCCCACATTTAGTGTGATGGCGCCACAGTGGAACACATGGTCCCAGCGGCCAATAGCGGCGCCTCGACTTCGTATTTAAGGGGCCTGCCTTTCGCTCAGCCAGTGAGTGTAATCGTTGCGTGCGTCTTGACATATCGCCTCGACAACAGACAGCGTGTTTACCGTTATTTGTTTCCATTGCTAGTGGACGTCTTGGATTCGTTTGGTTGTCTCTGTCACCCTGCTGCTTCCTGCGTGTTTTCGTCGTAAGGTCTCTCGCGATCGTCCGTCGTTGTTTCGTGTCCGTCCATTCCGTTCGTTTGTTCGCGGGCCGCTCTTCGTTTGGTCCCGCCACGCTTTCTCGGCCACCCCTCGTCCGTTCCGGTCCCGGTTACAAGAACTATCACCGATTTAATCTGCAGCTGACCAGAAGTACAATGTTGCAGTCCACGTTTCGTGAAGGAACAGAGCGAACCGAGTCAGCAGCTTCTGCCCTGCACCCATCCAAGTGCACAAGATTTCTCCAGATGCGCGATGGCGAAGAGGTTAGCATCCCTTATCGATGTGTAGTAGATATGAAAGTGTTGTGATGATATAGTGCCGGCCGAAGTGGCCGTGCGGTTAAAGGCGCTGCAGTCTGGAACCGCAAGACCGCTACGGTCGCAGGTTCGAATCCTGCCTCGGGCATGGATGTTTGTGATGTCCTTAGGTTAGTTAGGTTTAACTAGTTCTAAGTTCTAGGGGACTAATGACCTCAGCAGTTGAGTCCCATAGTGCTCAGAGCCATTTGAACCATTTGATGATATAGTAGACGATAAAGAACATGAAACGGGTGGTTTTTATGCATAATGAAGCTCCAGATAGACGGAGTTTGAAGCGTTTCATGTAAATCTACAGCGCTATCAATTCTAAAATACGATTCTAGTGACTGGAATCAGTACCAAGAAGGTATCAGTAAGAGTACTTAAGCACGTGCCCCTCTAAGGCTACACTGTTCAGCACTTAAAACACGCTATAATGTTATATCGTTGCGGATTTTGACCTATTAGTCGTGAGGAATGCAACGCTGTTACTATCCCAATGTGTCCACCCGGTTAGCCGTGCTGTCTAACGCACTGCTTTCCGGGCGGGAAGGCGTGCTGGACCCCACCACGAATCCGTCCGGCGGATTAGTGTCGGGGTCCGGTGTGCCGGCCGGTCTGTGGAAGGTTTTTAAGGCGGTTTTCCATCTGCTTTGGTGAATGTAAGCTGGTTCCCCCCATTCCGCTTCAGTTACACTACGTCGGCGATTTCTGCGCAAAGACTATCTCCACATACGCGTACACCATAATTACTGTACCACGCAAACATTGGGGTTACACTCGTCTGGTATGAGACATTCCCGGAGGTGGGGGACGTGGGGTGAGTGGACTGCTGTAGCCTGTTGTGGGGTTTTGAACCACTGAGGTGTATGACGGGAACGAAGGCTCTCCGTCGTTTCTAGGTCCCAGTTCCATACGATACAATACAATACAATCGCAATGTACGGACATATTTCCAGCACATGACATACATTCTTGTGGCAGGTCTCTCTACGATAAACTATAGTGCCAAACTGTAAAATGAAAAAAAAATTACTTCCTGAAAACATCGATTATTTGTGATATCTGCACAATAGCATTCCAGAAGTGTACAGCCCACTGTTCATATCCGGTCACGGTTCATAAATTATACTATGCTCTCATCAATCCTATATAAAATGATTGTTCGTAAATGGAGAACGCTTCTAACAGAGAAAGAGACAAATGTACAGCAGCAGTGCCTGACATGTGAAATTACACGTCATACCGCCACTAACTCCGTACACACAGGAAATCTTCAAACAGATGTATACACGGGGATTGCTGTACCTTACGAACAGCTGTCACTAACTTAGAATCACCACACTTAAGAAACTGAAGACTAGATTATATGCCTAAGATGCGGCAGGGGAATGGAGTACGTCGCATAGATCTTCGTTCGTCTAGAGGAACATGACGAAAGGATGGACAAATTCCTCACACATGTGATGGAAGTCCTCTGATGACTGAGAGGTTTGCCTTTAACAATCACAAGTAGACAGTGCTCTAAGTCACACACAGAACACGCAGCTGTATAAGAGTCAAACGCAGATTATGTCACACAACTGATGCCTCCCGACAAAACAACGGAATGAATTTGTCAAATGACCTGCAGCAACATCTCCCTCTCTCTACAGTAGAATGCGTCATCAGTCTACCATTAAACCATGCCTCGCTAAAACTCCATCTGAATCGATCACTCCATCCACTCTCTGTCATCCTTTAACGCAGATGCAAGTAAGTTTAGAGGCAGATGGTTCTGTTTTTTCCAGGAAAGCATCAACGACAGTAGTCAACACATGTGTATCGGTATTACCTCAATAGACATACATTAGAATGTTACCTCGACGAAAAAATGGCTATTTCTCTGGTTTTGCTGTGCTTCCACGTCAGCGTTTTCTCGTATTGCTCTTGTTGCCATCCGCGGCACATGCATACACAGACATGCAGAAAACAGAGCAAATGCACTGCAACTGTAGAATGTCTCGTTGGAGGTGACTGGACGCATTCGAGTACAGCGCTATATTATGCTGCCCGACCAGCAAAGTACTTCATTTACGCTACGTGTTGACAACTGTACTACACTTACAAACAATTTTAGAATACGGAACTAGAAGTGATGTCATGATTGCATGTGTAGAAGGCACATATAATCGATAAAATTACGAAAAATGACGTAAAATACTCTGAGGTGTGGGGGGCTGATCTGTTATTCTGCGCAACGGATTAATCTGAGATGTACCCTTTACCCTGTGGCTCCTGCAAGATGCAATTTCCACCCCCACACTACTACAGAAGTCAGACAGACGCTCCTAACGTTCTAAAGAGAAATGCCTGAAAAACTTTCAGCAATAAATATCTTCTGGAGTCGTCCGCTGTAAGGAAATGACACAAAAATTCAGAAAATTTCTTACGTAACTAGTGGAATACTTGGGTACTGGAGTAGTGCAAGTTAGTGTAAGAAAAACATGAAACTAGCGAAAGTTATTATTTATTTTGCAAAAATTCTGAGAAATCACAATGGCACTTTTAGTTATGAATTGAACAAGTTATATCCTGGTTCTTTTCGGAATGTGAAGTTACCTCTCAAGGATAGGATTCGCTAATGAAATTTATATACAAAGTTTAAGATGGTTGTTGACTTGGCAGAATGGCTGAGAGGCGCGCCAACTCAACTTGAATAATTATCCATTAGAATGTTGTTAGGTATGGTCGAGGCTGTCGCGTGTGAAATGCAGTGAAGTGTACTGTTGTGGAGGAAATATGGGGCTCGCAATAGCTGTAGCGCACAATACCGTAAGCTGCGATGACTGCTGTCTGCGCCACTCGCTGCTGACAAATAAGATAACTCTTGTTCTATCTGGATTGACCTTTGCCAATCAGACTCTCCCTATGCCTTGATGAAGTCAAGGATTCCTATTCGCCCCTAGTCTAACTATTGGCGTGGTACACCGGTCAGATAACCAGTCCACCGCTTTGCCACCCAAAATTCGAACGCAGACGTTTAACTATAGCTCTGTCTGTTCACACCGCACAGTAAGTGTGTCGGCCAACACAGTGAACAACGCTTAATCGCAAGGACTCAATATAGAGTAGCACTTCGATTCGCTCTCAACAGAGGTGCTCTCCCAGTGAGGTACTGAGGAGAGACTTGTTCCTCGCTCCAAGAGCGACAACGGAACGGCGCCTCTCCACGCCAGACATGAAGGGGTATATCTTTTGGTCTCTTCCATTATTCCTTCAGCTCAAGGCATCAGAAATATCGTCTGGCAATCAGCATTGCTCTTCTAAAATGGGAGAATGACGTTTCGTTTAAGGCGACCAATCCGGCGTTTGCTGTCTCCCTTTGAAAATCTCTAAAACTGCGTGCTATTTGTAAAGAATGCGTAGGCTGGCCGCTCCCACACAATGTAGCGGAATTTGCTTTTAAGCTGAACATTGGGTTGTTCCCCCCTTTCACTCAGGCCACGCTGTCTGCTACACGGGCGGTCACCGGCCGACATAGGCTGGGTCATCCTCTGAAGGGACCGGCGAGCCGTTGCGTGGTTTCTCTCCCGAACTAAAGCTTCTGTGACTGTCGTGTCTGGAATGTATGTGTGTATGCCAGCCTCGAGTATTTCAACCACGGTGCGCTTACTTGTTAATTGCATATCGTTTACATGAATTCATACAACACTGACTTTATCTTATCGAGTTTGGGTTCGAATGAAGCGTCTTAATGTGCGGAATATGATTGTGAGGGTGGAATATGTAACCAATGAAGGTCAGGAGACCACGACATCTTACATACCTCCCTCCTTCTGACGAAAGTTTTGTCTGGGGTTTGTCAATGCCGAGGAAAACATTGACAAAGTCAGGCAAGAATTGTTTTTTTAGATTTTCCAATAAACTTTTCTCAGCCATTCTTAACAATTTTTTCTAATGATTTCTTTATAGCTATTGTTTCTATTTTTTTAATTCTACAATTTATGTTCTGTTGTTAGGCAAATATAGGCTTTACAAAAGTTGTTATTCTTTGTCGTTGCCAGTACGTATCTCTGTTTTTCTTTTTCATTTCCAAAAATTTGTTTTTACAAATGGTTTACTGCATAAACAGTGATGTCTTGGTACTCCTTTGCTGTCACACCTGGTTTGGTATGGCAATTTGATGATGTGGTAGGGAGAATACTGTTCATTTTGCTGAATCTATTTCTAGATAATGTTGGTTGGTACTACTTAATATTCCTTTGCCGTTCGCTTGTATTTGTTTGACGATTCAAGGTTTATTTTTGGGGAGGTGGTTGTAGTAGTTGCTATGCCTCAAAGTTCATGGAAAGACGTTTGTAGCAAGTTGCTTTATAGGATAGGAAAGAAAGGTATCTTGCTGTCTTCTGCCCTTCTTCATCTTGCATCTTCTGTTCTTCTCTTCTTTCTTGCATTCTTCTGTTCTTCTTGGGCTAGGAATATGTGAATTTTAGTGTAGGAGTGATATAGGATTTGTAGGATCTGGCTGCCTTTCCAACTGTTACTTGATGAGTTTGTAGATCTTAGTAATTTTTTGTACCTTCATTGTCGTCTCGTCATATTGTGATTCTCCCCACACTCTTCTGTTGTGTAGCAGTGTCGTAATATATGAAATGTCCCTGCTGCACGTTGTCCTCCTGAAGTCCAACCTGGTTGCGACCTGCATTTCCAGTGTGGCGTTGGTCTTCATGTTGTTCTTATTGCCCTAAGTGCTTTCTCAACATGTCTGTACCCTCTCCGTCGCTATCTCTGATTTTATATAATGCAAAAATTTTCTGATGGTGGCAAAAAGTATTGTATATATATGATATCTTTTCTTTATTCTAATTATGTCCTACCACTTCTTCATTCTTTTAATTGTTGTGTACCATTCATTGTTTGTGAGCATGTTGTAGTGTACTTGATACTACAAGATATTGTTAGTGTGTATTGTGTCTCTTAATTCTTTTAATTAATATGTTATTTTGTTGATATATTAATTTAACTTTTATTTAGTGGTTAGTATAAGATAGTGTGGACGTTAGTTTGTCTAACCTCTTCCGCATTTTTCAATTCAATCTTCACGTTTTGCAGTGTTCGGTGGCCTACCTTCTACATCTGGTTTCTCTTTGGTGTTGTTCTTGTCTGTGTGGACCATAATTTCTTCTGTAATTATTCTTCGCGCCATGGTCAGTTGCTGTTTCTAACATCGTGACCTCTTTCAAAGTACCCTTGACCGTTGGCATTTTGATTCCTAAACCCATATCCGCCACTGTATGAGTGTCCATTATCGTTCCTATTTCAGTACCAATTATTCTGGTTATCGTTTCTATGCCAATTGTCTCCATTGTGACACTGTCCTAGTCTGTTAAATTGCCTGAAATCATTGATGTTAGGATTACGATTATTATTATTATTGGAATATTCGTTCCTAGTCCTCTCCTTTTGCTGTTCCGTTTCCTTTCTTTTTTCTTTCACCTCGTCTTCTTTAAACATAAATTCAAGTTCACTTAAAAACTCTTTGAATCCTTCGGTATTTTCATTTTTTCCTACTGTTGCCTGTTGATACTTTACCGGTAATTTCATTCTACACAGACGTAACAGCTCTCCGTTACTTCATGGTTTGTCTAGGCATAGATTCTTTTTGTCCATTGTATCAAAGAATTTTACCACGCTTTTCTCTCCTGAGTTTTCATATGGTGTCATCTGAAGAAACTCGTATTTAATTTTGTTTTGCGCCTCCTTGGACCAATACCTTTCGAGAAATGCTGTTCTGTAGGTAAGACGTACAGGTAGCCGCGATCTTTTGCATCACCTCTGCTTTCGTCCCTGACTTGTGTGCACAAATGAAGTCAAGTTTGTGAGCTACGCTCCAGTGGTTTGGTAAGCCTACTTGAAACTGGTCGATCAATGTGCGTGCATGCAAACTACTGCCTTCTTCCTTGAAAAGTTGAAATTTTCTAACTGTAAGGAAGTGGTCTGTATCATATCTACTCATAAATCCGGTTTTTGGCTGATTCATGGACTCAAATAATCTGCCAGTGCTTGTGTCGTCATTGGGTTTATCTTAACGAGTTTGGGTTCGAATGAAGCGTCTTGATGCGCGGAATATGATTGTGAGGGCGGAATATGTAAGCAATGAAGGTCAGAAGACCACGACGTCTTACAATACGTATAAACTGGGAGAAAATGCTCCAAAATGCGGGGAAATTGAAAGAGTATTTGCATGTCTTCCGCTTGGTGCAGAACAATTTTTGTAGATGGGAACGAGTATGCGACAGCAACAGCAATGCGAGAAACGTTGACATGGAAGCACCGGGAACCAGGAATTTTTTTTTCTTTGGAGCAACTTAATACTGTATGTCATTTCATCTTCCACTCCCCAACTTTATCCTCAGAATTGCGAGAATGCTATGTGACTCCCACCAACACAGGGAAAGATGAGCAATCGTTATCGTAAATTAGGCACTATGATCGAAGTGCTAGAAATATTTTGATCGCTGTCTGATGTACTTTGGCAAATATGTTCGAGAATTAACAATGAGTGGACGTACAGCACAGTAATGTGTCTAAATTCGCAATGGCACTCGCAAAGTAGAGGAGGGGAGCGCGGGAGAGGGAGGGGGGGGGTGGCTAGCGAGTTGGCGATGATACAGGAATAGGGAAGTTGTGTCACTAGCTGGCATTATAAAAAAACTGGTAAAATTGCTAAAACTAATTGCACCATCAAGTATAATGCTTATTACAGTATATCGGTGGTGTATTTTGCATCCCATCTCTCCACTGGTACGCTGTTAAATACCTTATTATGATAGACTGACGTCACTTGCTTGAGTTGGAGAAAGTCTTGGTGGAGGGGCAACACCTTCCGGTGACAGCTAGCGCTGAAACAGTGATCGCGTGCATGACTGCAATATGGCAGATCAGTCGAATCGGAACACTGAGACATCAGCCATCCGATCATTGTCAAAGATGAGTTTAAACACAGAGGTTGTCAATCACCTTTGGATGGCAGTTTAGAAACGCTCCACAACGCCACAAAACGTTTACAGTTTCCTTATGTTGTGACTGATTCAATGATCCAGGGTGCGTATTGTGGGAGCAGCAGCAACATGATTTACACCATGCGATGACCAGTTTTCTGTGAGAGCCAATGGATCGAAACGTTTTAATGTCAGTTTAGAACCAGAAATAGACCTCATTGTGGTGACGGAAAGAACAAAAAGTATAGCGGTGTACTACGCCTGTTACAGTAGGTAAAAAAAGTATCGACGACCAAACAGGAAACCTCTCTTGCTACTGATAGTGTGGGATATGGTCTTCCTACAATACAGGCGATGAAATTTCATACTAGTCTGCGCTACTGACTTCGATTACTGCCCACCTGCTGCAATCGATCAATACCTGTATATTTAATAGGATAATCACATATGCTCGATGCCAGTGTGCAGACGTTAAATCGGAAGAGAGAGATGGAATAAAAATCTTATCGAGTTGTCCATAGGGTGAAGTAAGCGGAGCTTTTATAGTTTGCAGTTTTCCTCAGTTGGATGGTACAAAATGACGATGATAGGATGTTTGGGTGACAGACGTGAATGCACCCTGAGGGATACACATTTCCTTCGAACTGCAGTACCTATATGCAGTTTGGAAATGCGTCACAATGCAGTAGCAAAATGTTAGTCCTACTTCCAGTTCCTGTGTGATGTGGAGTCTTCCTAATTCTCCGGATAAGAAACACCAGTGTGACTGTTCGTGCTGTCTTTTATACCACTTCGTGTATCAGGAGAGAGCTTCGTTTTAGCACTGACCCTACACATCGTACAGTGTTGGCCGAGCTACGACAAAACATTACTGTTTCCACAAAGTGGTCAAAAGGCGATCCTGTTGCTTGAACCCAGCTTACCATAATTATACAGGGCTGCAAGAAGGTGGTAGATACAGCGCCCTCCAAATTTCATTCGGTTCCTACTTATATTGGAACGACCACATGCACAAAACTGCAGGGGTGGTGCGGAGAGACTGAGAAGCAGTTGAAGTTGTCGAACACCACGTTGGAGTTTTACTCTTGCAGAAAGGTTCGAAAAAGGTGACTCCTTTTGAGATATGAGAGTGGTACGAATATTATTCACCAGTGGCTGTAACCATTAAAAGACGTCTTCATAGGATCCAACGCAAATATGTGGTTGAATTGAGACACTTGATTCCAAATCGCTAAGAGCATTTCTACCAGAAAGCGTTAGACTATCAGCGACTCCTGTGTGTGCCCGTAGAACCGAGACCACTTTTTATACATACTGATGGTAACATAGTTGTTGTGATAGTTTTTAATACCGCTGTCCTTACGTGTAATGTATGTTACCGTCAGTAGAATCCTTGTGTGGTCAGATTCAAATGTCGGTTCTCAGCAGTGTTCCCGAAAAGATCATCTTTCCTCCTGGGATTCCCCTTTGAACTACCTGGTGAGTGTAACCCGACTACTGAAAAAGAAAAATTACTCGCCATGCCAAATGACTCTCATGATCAATTTAATTAATAAGCCTATCAATTTGATATCAGTGACATGAAGCCTGGTGGGTGTAGGCGATGGCTCGGGCACCGCGGATATGATTCTTCATTTGGTGTTTCCTTGTTGTGACAACAGTTTTTAACGACAATTCAATCGTCCACCTATACAGGGAGGGACACAATCGTAATAAAATCAGATGTATTACCGAATTTATAAAGTGATGCTTAGTATAAAACTAATATTTACAATTTCTCTGTGCGACATCTGGTTAACTTACGAGAGAGTTCGAAAATGAGGCGTTCTTCTTTGACAGACGTCGATCTTAGCACTCTGTCATGAGGTAAAATGAGTTTAATATTCTAGTCCAGTGATGCATGACACGGCAGATAAGGAAAGAAATTTTTGTACGTGATGAAAGAATGTTTAGATGGAGGGAATACTGCCTATGCCATAGTACTGTATAGGATTTTCACAACCAGTAACAATACTTTAGCGGCGTGAAAATGCTACACACACACACACACACACACACACACACACACACACACACGCCCGGAGGACTCGAACCTCCGACGGGGGAGAGCCACGCGGACCCTGCCCTGACCGCGCGTGTACCCCGCGCGGTGCCTTGGATTAGGTAAAGGAGATTGTTTAAGCTGGTGGTTCTATGTCTAGGTTGAATTTTTTGGAAACACTGTATACGTCCAAGCTGCAGTTGCTTGTTTCGCAGTGCACCACGGCTGCCCCAATGGCGGTCACGAAGAGTTGGAAGCCGGAAGAAATGGATTTGCTCAGCCTTTGACATGTACAAAGAATTTGCCTACCTGTCTGATCACGCACACGGCTGCGAGGGCTGGCGAAGTGACCATTGTGCTGGGTGAGCGTGATAAAAGCGGACCTGTGTGTGTTGTCAGAAGATTCAGAATGATGGATGTTTGCGCTGGGTGTATTGATAACATCCGAATTCCTATACCTCCAGTCATCGCCGGATGACCTGCATGGTCGTGAGTGGTGCATTCCGACATACACAGGCGTCCACGACTGTAAATGCGGCCACGGTGGAAAATTTCACCGACAGCTTTACGCTGCACTGGCGGTGAAAATGGAGACGGGCGCACTGCGTGTGGACGTCGGGGCTGGAACACACGGCGTGTGCACGTGTTTTTAGTTGTCTCTGGCATCTAGCCATGAAAACTTCGTGGTTTAAGTGAGTCGTGTTTACTGTTTCTCAATACATAGCAGTGGGCTCTGTCTTGCAGTGATATTCGCTGTTGTCTCTTGTTCCGGCGTAACGTCAAGCTCCTGGTATGCCGGCCAGGAACGTTACAGCAGAGAGGGCTGTGAGACGACGTCAGCCAATAGTACGCTGACGGACTTCTTTCTAGGACGACCCCGAGACAGGACCGGCCTCTACACGGAAAGAATGTAAGCGCCGAGCCGCCTAACCGCGGCCCAGTTCGCGAGTTGAAGTCTAGCTGACCTACAAACGCTACAGCAGTGACTTAGAAACTGTGTTATGGTTCAAATGGCTCTGAGCACTATGGGACTGAACATCGGAGGTCATCAGTCCCCTAGAGCTTAGAACTACTTAAACCTAACTAACCTAAACATCACACACATCCATGCCCGAGGCTGGATTCGAACCTGCGACCGTAGCGGTCGCGCGGGTCCAGACTGTAGCGCTTAGAACCGCTCGGCCCCCTCCGGCCGGGCAAAACTGTATTAGTTCACTTGTATGTAGAATTGTGTATTCTGTAGATTGATTATGTTTCATGTCGCCCTTTGCTTGCGACATCTCCTTGTACAGTCGTGCTCAAAAGTATCCGAACGACCTGAATTGCATTTCGCCTGATTCGCATGCAACCCACACAACGCAGCTATCTAGCAGGTCCTCTAATCGCTCCTCAGTACAGTAGTTTGAGTATTGAAAAAGGTTCCATTAAGTCACCACTAGCCAACACTAATCTGTATCGCAATAACTCAAGATGTAAAGTAATACCATGATACTACAAATATCAGGGAACACCTTATCACAGATAAGATTGTCCTTAAGGCTCGTAAGCTCACATTTATTACAATAAATGACATACGTAAAATGTTACTACTCTCATTATTACGTCAGATAGGTAATGCACGTAGTAAGTTCGTCCTATTTCATGATTTCTTCTTCAAAGTAACATATCGTACCTACCAGTTAACACAAAATTACATTAAAAACTTAAGTTATTCACGAGCAGCTAGTTGAGAATATGTATAAACTTCAAATTACACGACGAACCGTCTGGTTCTGCATATGGATTCAAACCCATGTCATGCACACTAAGTAAAGATTTCGTAACTGACGGAAACTAATAGTCATTCCTGACTAGGCATACAGAGAGTGATATACCTCGATTTTAGACAGTATCAGTTAGCAAATATCAACTTTAAATTACATAACGTAAACATTTTTAATGGACGCGAGTTCCTACCCAGCATCTATTGTCCCTGTTAACGAACTACGAGAGATGTTAGATATTGCTTCTTCACAAGTAAGTTACTTGAAATGCAGTGAGGTAAAGCTCTGTGTTAGACCTGGATTCGAACCCAGAACCTAATCGGATTGATATCGAAGCACAATCAACTGTGACATACCGAATTTTCTCGGCAGTAGCTAATGTTTTAACTGAAATGACGAGACGAAACAATAATTTTTTGGTCCCAGGACTCCAACCCGGCACCTATTGCCGTCATATTCTACAGAAAACGAACGTTAAATATGTGTCTGTTACACCAGCAGCGACACGTGAGCATGTTTGAACTACAAATAATATGACGAAGAGTTCAGTGCTGACTGGTTATCGAAACCCACACATACCGTTGTTGACTACAGAGAGACGTCAGCTATCGAATTTTTCATAACCGGCAGTTCGGAATAACATCCTTCAAGTTACAGTGATCTCGCAGATAGTTCTGTGTGTCACTGGGAGTCAGAAACGTCAGATATCGTTAGTTTTGCAAACAAATGAAAATACATTAAAAATCAAAATTATTATCCACCAGCAGATAGGTGTTCTCATGCTAGAGCTTTATAATACATAATGAAAACTTTAGTGCCGGGCCAGGATTCGAACCCATTCACGTGCAATATGTGGAGATGTTGAAGATTCTGCAGTTTTGAACAAACAACAAATTATAGTCGAGCTGTATTGACACGAATGCATAAAATTCCGCGTTATGGGCGGTCTTAGTTGCATTCCCTGTTCAGAACCAATTTTATCGACATACAGAACCTCAAATAAAACATGTAATAAGTGTCCTGTGACACTACATAGCGTTTGTTTCGTCACTAGAAATAAATAACTATTATAAGAAAGGTTACTGATGATACAGTTTCACCGGCCGGAGTGGCCGAGTAGTTCTAGGCGCTACAGTCTGGAATTGCGCGATCGCTACGGTCGTTGGGTCGAATCCTGCTTCGAGCATGGATGTGTGTGATGTCCTTAGGTTAGTTAGGTTTAAGTAGTTCTAAGTTCTAGGGGACTGATGACCTCAAAAGTTAAGTCCCTTAGTGCTCAGAGCCATTTTGATAGAGCTACTACATGTCGCCACTCCTGACTTTATTGTGGTTCAACCTAAAGTCTACTTGATAGAGAAGGAATATCATGTTTAATGTGAATTTTAGACCACAATGCTGTAACACCCCACCAGTTACTTGTCCGATTTTTGCGTGTGTTCGCCCCTGACTAACAACTTACAGAGAAATTGGGAGTGGAACTGTACGCAAAAATGGATAACGCTAGATTTAAATGTGGCCCTGTCACCCCTGATTAATCTGCGGTGGTAGCATTGACGATAAATCACACCTGTTTCTACTTGCAAACATGAACGATCACGAACACTTAGGGTGTTCAGTGACATCAAACACATACACAAAAGTAAAATAAAGCAAAAGGGTGAATTCAGGATCAACTACTGAAATTACGGCTCTACTTAATCGCAATAAGCTGAATATAACCTTCAGATCAATGCTGTATAAAACACAATGAACAATTTACAAATTATCCTCCTGACTGGCATTGGCAGTGAACTGTGTTAAAATTGGTCCAAAACGCGATCTCTTATAACGCTGACCGACTGACATCGACACAAAACGTAAAATACGAAGAACCACTACACCACAAAGTACCGTGAAACCTCTGTGGAAACAGCAGTTGCACGTGATCCAACTATTTAACGTTACTCCTAACACAGGCCGAAGCGGGAGCGATCTCACCGTTATGTTCCTGTTGCAGCGGCAGTCTCCGACGGCGACGGCGCGGCTGTGCGGTTGGCGTGTGGTGTCTCGGAAAGTACACTCCTACACTATTCGGAGAGCAGACTGCTGTCCATAAACTTCTCTATTTGCAACGATCTTCCCGGCAGCAAATATCTGGCGTGGCTAACGTCCGTTCAGGACGAAAGACCAAGATGGGAGAGGACTTGGGTAACGTCCTCTCAGTACGAGAGCCCAGAACGGAAGACCTTTACCGAGATTCCAGCAAGATCGCTCTTCACCTTCGTTTTCTCCCCTCAACTTTCACCGAGCGAATCACATCAGTAGAAGCTCTCAAAATACCCAGTTTTGCCAGTGCCGACCAATGTACGGCCTGGGAACAGAACTCTTTTCCACCATTCTTTTATTTCTACAAAATTTCACAAGTAAACTCCGCCCTCGCCGGTTGGGAGGAACCACAGCTGTGGGCAATAACACGTTTACTGGAAGTTTTCTCCCAAGAGACCACTCGAGATTTTACCGGCAAGACTCCCCGTCGTAGCGAACACAGATTCTTGCATTGAAAGTTTGTTATTCGGAACTCCTGGCCTGCCCCACTTGAGTTACTCGAAGGCATAAAATTAGTGGGACATGGGCGAGAGCACGCACAGGAAAGCCCGTCCAGCTATCCACTGCTCTGTTTTGGTAAACACTTGAACACCTGCAGCCACACGTCCTTCAGAGGTTGGCGACCGCTGTGTCCTCTCTAAACGGATTACAGAAATCCCCCAATTCACCATTCTTACCGTTAGGCTGTGGCCTTTGGCGGCTAGGCGGGGAGGTAGCCGAGCTCTGTCTCGCGTACTGTCTTTCCGCAAAATCTTATAATTACAAAATCGCGGAATTCTCGTGTGCCGATGCGTTTCCACATAGATTTTCTACACCGTACTTTAGAGTATTACTCCAAAAAACCTGAAGTGTCAAATTAAATGGACTCATGTAAGGTGCAAGGCCATTGCCACCTTACAATGCCATTATACCTTCTTCACTTGGCGAAGCCAGAAGAGAATCGAACCTGTCTCTCCCTATCAAAAATCGTCGGCAGAAGTTGGAATCGAACTCAGACTGTAAGTATTTGAACCTATCATTAATCCAACATACCACCAAACATTCTTCTCTGTAACTTATCTTTCTGTCGTAACGCCGTTGCGCCACACTGGAAATAGAATTCTGACACACAGGCTCCCAGTAGTGGTTTGCAGCATGTTCAGTACATTCATTTCCTTGGTTGACGCAATCGCCATAAACTAGCTGCCTCGGCGACCCAGTGCATACATTCGAATCTATTTAGTAATCACCGAAATAAAATCACGTAACTCCCTCCTACACAGAACTGCCAACAGTATAGGATGCAGGAATTTAAATAGGAAGTATTCCTTTCCACTTGCGCTACTCTATTGTGCTATCTGTTGGTTGGAAACACTGTGCAGTGCAAAAGAAAAGCTGTAGCTGTCTGTGTCTCAGAAGTCTGGATCTGACCAAATGCATTATCCCAGAGCACTGTAGAATTGGGACGTTCTGGAGGAATTATTGTTGACTTCTGGGGCTGCTGTGGCTATGGGTTAGCTTGTAGTGTAATGGTAAGCATCACGCAGTGTAGAGAAGACGTTGCGAGTTAGAGCACATTCACTGCTACATTTTTTTAAATGCAATTCTGTTGCCTACAGAAAGGAACTTTGAACATAATTCCTTTCACTTCTCAACTCAAAATAGTCGATGTGAAAAAAGGGCTAAGTTTTGCGACATTTTGTTCTTTTCAGGTTTCATACACAGCCAGGTGGCAGATGCATCTCGAAACGTTTGTATAATGTATGGGGAGAGCGTATCGTGACAAAAAACGTCAGAAAAGTATTTTCTACATTTCATGTGGTAGTGCCATTTTATTCTTCTTCGATCGTTGTTTGACAGCTTTAACTTAGAACAAGTTTTCTACATGCACGATTTGGTTACTGATATTGGCGAAAATTTCGGTAATTCAACACTCTTCATGGCTAGTCAGCAACATGATATGATTAGATTAGGTTTGAACAGTTCTGTAACAGTCTGACAATGCACATGAAGTTTATTGATTACTTGCATGTAGAAAACTGCTGTCAAACAAGGATTGAAGAGGAATAAAATGGCACTACCACATGAAAGGTCATGTAGAAAATACTTTCTGATGTGTTTTGGCATGCTGCGATCTCCCCATACATAATACAAACGTTTCGAGATGCATCTGCCACCAGGCCATCTATGAAACCTGAAAAGGACAAAATGTCGCAAAAGTTAGCCCTATTCCCACATCGACTATTTTGGGTTGAGAAGTGAAAGGAATTATGTTCAAAGTTCCTTTCTGCAGACAGCAGAACTGCGTTTAAAAAAGTGTAGGAGTGAATGTGCTCTAACTCGCAACGTCTTCTCTACACTGCGCGATGCTTCCGTTACACTACAAGCTAACCCATAGCTACAGCAGCTCCAGAAGTCAACAATAATTCCTCCAGAACTTCCCAATTCCACAGTGCTGTGAGATAAAGCATTTGGTCAAGTCTAGACTTCTGAGATACAGACAGTTTCAGCTTTTCCTTTGCACTGCACGACGTTTCCAACAAACAGATAGAACAATAGAGTAGCTCAAGTGGAAGGGAATACCTCCTATTTAATTTCTGCATCCTATACTGTTGGCAGTTCTGTGTAGGAGGCAGTTACATGATTTTATTTCGGTGATTACTAAATAGATTCGAATGTATGCACTGGGTCGCCGAGGCAGCAAGTTCATGGCGATTCCGTCAACCAAGGAAATGAATGTATTGTAATGCTGTAAACCACTACTGGGAGCCTGTGTGTCAGAATTCTCATCCAGTGTGGCGCAACAGCGTTACGATAGAAAAATGAGTTAGAGAGAAGATTGCATGGTGGTCTGTTGGACTGATGATATGTTTATATACTTACAGTCTGAGTTCGATTCCAACTTCTGCCGACTATTTTTGATAGGGATAGACTGGTTCTATTCTCTTCTGGCTTCGCCAAGTGAAGAAGGTATAATGGGATTGTGGTCTGAAATTCACATCAAACATGATATTCCTTCTCTACCAAGTAGACTTTAGTTTGAACCACAATAAAGTCAGGAGTGGTGACATATAGAAACTGTATCATCAGTAACCTTTCTTATACTAGTTTTTTTATTTCTAGTGGCGAAACAAAAGCTATGTAGGGTCACAGGACACTTATTACATCTTTTATTTAAGCTTCTCTATGTCGATAAAATTCGTTCTGAACTGGTAATGCAACTCAGACAGCCCATAACGCGGAATTTGATAACTTCGGGACAACACAGCTTGACTACAATTTGATGTTTGTTCAAAACTGCAGATTCCTTACCATCTCCACAATCTCCACATATTGCACGTGAATGGGTTCGAATACTGGCCTGGCACTAAAGTTTTCATTGTGTATTATAAAGCTCTAGCATGAGAACACCTTTCTGCTGGTGGATAATAATTTTGATTTTTAATGTATTTTCATTCGTTTGCAAAACTAACGATATCTGACGTTTCTGACTCCCAGTGACACACAGAACTATTTGCGAGATCACTGTAAGTTGAAGGATGTTATTCCGAGCTGCTGGTGGAGAAAAATTCGGTAGCTGACGTCTCTCTGTGTAGTCAACAACGGTATGTGTGGGGTTCGATAACCAGTCAGCACTGAACTCTTCGTCATATTATTTCTAGTTCAAACATGCTCACGTGTCGCTGCTGGTGTAACAGACACATATTTAACGTTCGTTTTCTCTAGAATATGACGGCAATAGGTGCCTGGTTGGAGTCCTGGTAACAAAAAAATTACTGTTTCGTCTCGTCATTTCAGTTAAAACATTACCTACTGCCGAGAAAATCCGATATGTCACAGTTAATTGTGCTTCGAAAACAATCGGATTAGGTTCTGGGTTCGAATCCATGTCCAACACAAAGCTTTACCTCACTGTATTTCAAGTAAGATACTTCTGTGTTTGTGTGTGAAATCTTATGGGTCTTAACTGCTAAAGTCATCAGTCCCTTAGCTTACACACTATTTAACCTAAATTATCCTAAGGACAAACACACACACCCATGCCCGAGGGAGGACTCGAACCTACGCCGGGACCAGCCGGTCGTTAACAGGGACAATAGGTGCTGGGTAGGGATTCTCGCCCGTTAAAAATGTTTACGTTATGTAATTTAAATTTGATATTTGCTAACTGATACTGTCTAAAATCGACGTATATCACTCTCCGTATGCCTATTCAGGAATGACTTCGTTTCTGTCAGTCACGAAATCTTTGCTTAGTCTGCATGACCTAGGTTTGAATTCATATGCAGAACGAGACGGTTCGTCGTGTAATTTGAAGGTCATACATGTTCTCAACTAGCTGCTTGTGAATAACTTAAATTTTTAATGTCATTTTGTGTTAACTGATAAGTACGGTATGTTACTTTGAAGAGGAAATCATGAATACGACGAACTTACTACGTGCATTACCTATCTGACGTAATAATGAGAGTGGTAACATTTCACGTATGTCATTTATTGTAATAAATGTGAGCTTACAAGCCTTAAGGACAGTCTTATCTGTGATAAGGTGTTCCCTGATATTTGTAGCATCGTGGTATTACTTTACATCTTGAGTTATTGCGATACAGAGCAGTGTTGTCTAGTGGTGATCTGTTGGAACGATTTTCAATAGTCAAACGACTGTACCGATCAGCGATTAGAGGACCTGCTAGACAGTACCGCTATGCGGGCTGCATGCGAATCAGGCGAAATGTAATTCAGGTCGTTCGGATACCTTTGAGCACGACTGTGCATTTCTCAAAGTTAAATATTGCCATTTACCTTACTCTAATAAACTTAATTAATACGATTTGCTTGAATTGTTTTGTAGCGATCAGAGAAAGCAGGTTTCCTAAGCACCCTATATTAGACTAGTGGGCAGAACACATCTATTCACGCACATTCCTCCCTCCTTCAGAATATAGTGCAGAGAACCAATTTAGGAATTATACAGTACTTTTGAAAACCCAATCGTGAGGCCAAATTCCTGATTGATCAGTTTATTGTTCCCAACAATTGTACTAAATGCACGCATGCGTTTGGGTGCGGATCTCTCTCCCAGTCGGTGCGAATGGGAATTATACTGTCGCGAATGATAGTTTGTGTGATGGGTAGGATTTTTTTTCCACCAGATATGTTTATTGGAGCACTGTGGTGGAGGAATGTGTTTGTGCTCGCAAATGTCGGTGTGTACAAGACCGCAGATATATGTAGCACTACGATCCATTTCTGATGGAAATTCCATTACTTGATTTGCATAATGTTTGTGTGTGATACTTAAAAGTTGAAACTATGTTTAATTACGAAGAAGGATCATCGTAAGTTGGAAGTGAGTGTTTTATGCGATCTATTTGACACCTGTAAATTGTTAAACAATTAATTTTTAAGGGTAGTGCATATGGCTTATTCCACTCTATTTTTGATAGCGGAATTGCATCAGCTCTCCATTTGTCTCCAGCATTAGGCAGTAGGAACACTGTATTTTGATGAGAGATGCAAATCTCCGTCTGCATGTTTCTGGACGTTGGATGACACAGACCATCAGGGAGTGGCCTCTTGAGAAAGGCAGACGCAGGGAGCGGGAATGGAATTTCCCGATCAACAAAGTGCCATCGCCTGATGTTTTATTTGGGCGCTGCGAGATCAAAGGAGGTCGATATGTGGTCCGTGGTCGGTGGTATTTAGTAACGTCATCTGTGATTAGGACTCTGGGCGGTTTTGACCTTCGTTGCGGTGCCCTGACAATAGACACGCACAGGAGACCCCAAACGGTGGCTACTATACCGCACTTCATTCCATTCATGACCTATAGAACACTTTTCCAGGGTTTAACTGTCAGCGCAATATGACTGCTGTATGTTTCTCGTTCTGTACAAAAAAGTTTGCTTCTGAGATT
The DNA here is from genome assembly GCF_023864275.1 of Schistocerca cancellata. Taxonomy (NCBI): domain Eukaryota; kingdom Metazoa; phylum Arthropoda; class Insecta; order Orthoptera; family Acrididae; genus Schistocerca; species Schistocerca cancellata. The sequence goes on along the minus strand of NC_064629.1, from coordinate 347,334,859 downwards.
CTAGTAATTTGTCCGTCTGCAGAAAGTGATGGTGGGTTCTGAAATATTTCATGAACTTTTACATATGTAATTGTTGTGATTTTCCCATCGGTACTCAGACACCAGTGTGCTTCGAAAAGTGAGGAAAGTAAATAATAAGGGCCTTAACATCCCTGACTCCGACAGAAAATACGAACTAAGGCTACTCAGCGTTTCCAAGCGCAATCAGAATAAAAAAGCGTCGCAATTGTTTAAAAATTCCGTACTGTGATCGATCTCCTGACAAATTCTTTAAACAAACTATATTCCATACACTATCTTCTATCCTGTAAGTTGTTCAAATAAACAGTATTCTGTACACTGCATTCAATTCTTTAACTAAGTAAATAAACTGTATTCAAAACGCTGCCTTGTATCTCGTAAATTGTTTAAATAAACAATACTCCATACTGTTTCTGAATTGTTTAAACAATATTCTATACACTGCAATAACTTTTGTCCGCCTATTTTGGCAGGTGGAGGAGGAAGGCAGGTGGGTTTTCCAGATGGTGGATTTAGTTGACTGATCGATTAAATTAATTAGTCAATCAAATTGATATCAAAAGTGTGCTTGTATCAGCGCTGGGAGTTTCCTGAGGGATGGGGGAGGAGGGGGAGGAGAGGGTGGAAGGAGAGGAGGAGGAGGAGGAGGAGGAGGGTGGGGGGTAGGGTAACAATAGGTTGAGGACCTGTCGATCGAAAGGAAGAATTATCTACAGGGTGTCGTAACCTACCTATCAAAACGATGGATTATTCCCAGAGGGCTTTAATACTCCTAGCAGGACAATAGGTTAAGGACCTGTTAATCAAATGAAAAAAATAGGTTTGGCCCTAAATGTATACTTGCCCCTGATGTACGCAACCCGCAATGTGGGGTTCAACATACTTCGTCCCACTTCTGCAAAAGAGTGCCTGCTTTCGAAAACTAAGGTCGATAGGCGAGTGCTACAAACGATTATTTATAGTGAAAGCTGTAAGAAATTTATTCATTGTCAGAAGTTATATGGAAGTTCGAAATTTTTCGAAAAGCTGGTAAAAATGACTCTGTAATCACCATATGTATTGTCTATAAATAGTGTGCCCCAGCTCAGAGCGATCACTTCCACGTTTGAAATGTGACAGGAGGTTAGTGTGGTGTCACCGCCAGACACCACACTTGCTAGGTGGTAGCCTTTAAACCGGCCGCGGTCCGGTAGTATACGTCGGACCCGCGTGTCGCCACTGTCAGTGATTGCAGACCGAGCGCCACCACACGGCAGGTCTAAAGAGACTTCCTAGCACTCGCCCCAGTTGTACAGCCGACTTTGCTAGCGAAGCTACACTGACAAATACGCTCTCATTTGCCGAGACGATAGTTACCATAGCCTTCAGGTACGTCATTTGCTACGACCCAGCAAGACGCCATTACCAATTTATATTGAGATTGTAATTATGTATCATCAAGAGCGATGTTCTCCAATTATGGATTAAAGTTAAGTATTCCAGAAGCTATGTACTATTTTTGGCTACTATAATTCCTTGTCATTTTCCAGATGTCACGCCAGCCTGCGTGATCTTAAAGGCGTGCATTTCGGCCTCCTCTAGCTACACGGTGTTGGCTCTTCTGCCAACACATCATATGGCGACGAGTGTACAAACGGTCTTCTTCTTTATATTGCACTAATTTACTTGTGTCATGGCTTCGCCACAATCTCCAGATGTACTGTCCGATTTTTATCGCTTGCAGAATCAGCAGACGTAGGCCTTATTGGATGTCCTTGGACAGCTCGTCCAGGGTCAACGTGCACTGCAAAACGATGCGGCAGCCGCCGCTTCACCGCTACCGCAGCCACAACACGCAGTTGCACCACCTTTTCGTCCTTTTGATGCGGCACTGGAAAGCTGGACGGAGTGGTCACGCCAATTTGGATTCCATCTCGCCGCCTACAGAATTCTAGGTAACGAGCGGCACCTTTTTTATTAGCGTGCGTCGGCGTGCACACGTACCGTGTGATAGTGAAATTATTTCCCCGACGCGACGTAGCAACTCTGTCCTACGAAGAAATTTTGTCTGCATTAGATGCATATTTCAAAGAATCAGCCAATGTAGTTACAAAATGGTATACGTTCTTTCGTACAATACGTACGGCAGTTCAGACTAATCGGGAGTGGGTTGCAACCTTGCAAGGCCTTACTAGGGATTGTGCTTTTGAGTGTCAATGTTGACTCCCTTATTCAGATACTATGGTACGTGATGCAATTGCACAGAACGTTTCTGATGTTAGTGCATGGGAACAGATTTTGAAACTAGTCAATCCCTCCCTTCAACAAGTAATGGACATATTGGATTGGCAGGACACACTTGACTTCGCTCGGGAATCTTTTGAAACTTCGCCACCTGTGTGTCACGTTAACCAGCCCGCCGGGCCTGATTTAAAAGAATCAGTCAATGTAGTTGCAAAAAGGTATATGTTCTTTCGTACAATACATATGGCAGGTCAGACTAATAGGGAGTGGGTTGCAACCTTGCAAGGCCTTACTAGGGATTGTGCTTTTGAGTGTAAATGTGGACTCCCTTATTCAGATACTATGGTACGTGATGCAATTGCACAGAACGTTTCTGATGTTCGTGCATGGGAACAGATTTTGAAACTAGTCAATCCCTCCCTTCAACAAGTAATGGACATATTGGATCGGCAGGACACACTTGACTTTGCTCGGGAATCTTTTGAAACTTCGCCACCTGTGTGTCCCGTTAACCGGCCCGCCGGGCGAGCTGCACGGAACAGTAAACAGTCCTCGCGTCCGGCCACGCCAAAGCCGCCTGGCTCTCAACCACGTGTCCCACGCCAGCATGCAATTGCAGTGAAATCATGCCCGCGGTGTGCTACTAGACATTCGTGTGAGAATTGCCCGTCACGCCAGGCTATTTGCTTTTTCTGTAATAAAAAAGGCCATGTTCCAAGTGTTTGCCAGAAAAAGCTTAGATCGGACACTCACAACCATTCCAGGCCCTTTGCTTCGCGCCGGAATCGAACCAAGAATACTCAGGCTCATGAACCTTCGCCCATGGAAATTCATGCAGTTCATTCCACTCCGCCCAGTGCCACTCTCTCTAACGGTGACTGTGTTTGTCCCACAAACAGTGTGTGTCGACGTCGCAGTAAATCCCGTCAAGTCGCAAGTGATTCGGTACCAGTGTCTGTTCACGTTGCACAAGACAGTCACTCTTGTCGTCAGCAGGACAATAAACTTGTTGTAGACTTGGACATTAATGGCAAAGTGATCCCATTCCAGCTCGATACCAGAGCTGCAGTTTCACAACTCAATCACGACATGTACAAACAGCTGGGCAAACCTCCGTTGTGTACCGCAAATGTTAAGCTAACTAGTTATTCCGGACAGGCGATCCCTGTGTTAGGACAGTGCAGCCTTCTTGCAACATACAAGGGACAAACAAAACTTGTGTCATTTTACGTCCTTCGTTCTTCTTCTGCAGTGAACTTGTTTGGTTTAGATTTATTTCAGTTGTTTAACTTGTCTATAGTAAATCAGGTCCTCTCAGTGAACCAGACTGTGTCTTCAGACGGTGTTTCTCGTCTCTGTGAAGAATTTGCAGACGTTTTTGCACCGGGCCTAGTTTGCGCTAAGAACTATAAAGCACATTTGGAACTGAAAGTAAACGTGCAACCGAAATTTTTCAGAGCGCGCAATGTTCCCCACGCATTGCGTGATGAGGTCGCAAGAACGTTACACGATTTGGAATCACAAGGTGTCATTGAACGTGTGCAGGCTTCTCTCTGGGCCTCACCCTTAGTAATTTTGCCAAAACCTTCCGGAAAATTGAGACTTTGCGTGGACTTCAAAGCTACTGTGAATCCCCAACTCGTGATTGCAACTTTTCCTTTACCCCACCCGGAAGAATTTTTGACAAACTGTGCCCGGGTAAATATTTTTCGAAGTTGTACCTAGCAGATGCGTACTTGCAAATACCGGTGGACGAAGACTCCCAGCGCGTTTTGGTGGTTAACACGCATCTTGGTTTGTACCGATTCAAACGACTGCCATTCGGGTGTGCATCCGCCCCTGCATTGTTTCCGCAATATCTAAAAACTGTTTGTGCGTCGGTCCCTACTGCAGCAGACTATCTGGACGATATTGTGATTTCCGGAAAGACGGAAGAAGAACATTTAGCCAATCTCAGAACATTATTTTAGGTTTTGCGACAAAATGGTCTTCGCTTGCGGAAGGACAAATGTGTGTATTTTGCTCGCGACTTACCATATTTGGGACATGTAATCGATGCCCAAGGCATACATCCCAGTCCAGAGCACCTCCGTACCATACAGGACTTGCCTTCGCCGCAGAATTTGAAGCAGCTACAGAGTGTGCTGGGAAAAATCAATTATTATAACAAATATGTGCCGCACGCCCCTTCCATTTCAGCTCCGCTTCATCGCTTACGCCGTAAATGTGTTCCGTTCGTCTGGACGACGGACTGCGAACGCGCCTTTCGCCAGTTGAAATCGGCGTTGCTTTCCAATACTTGCCTTACGCCATTCGATCCCCAGAAACCCCTTTTGTTGATGGTGGATGCATCGGATTTCGGGATCGGTGCTGTGCTTGCGCACAAAGATGCATCACATGATCGCCCTATTGCCTTTGCGTCCAAATTGCTCTCGTCTGCGCAAAGACATTATTCCCAGATCGAGAAAGAAGCATTGGCTCTCGTATTTGGTGTTACAAAGTTTCATGATTCCTTGTATGGTCGTCACTTTACCATCATCAGGAACCACAAACCTTTGACATCGCTTTTTCATCCCAGCAAGCCTGTACCTCCACGTACAGCGCAGAAATTCATTCGCTGGTCTATTTTCCTCTCGCAGTACCGCTACGATATCTTGTATCGGTCCACTGCTAAGCACGGAAACGCCGATGCGTTGTCCCGTTTGCCTGTTGCTGCGGATAGAGCATTCGATTCTTCCGAACTTGCTTGCATGTTCATTGATTCGGAAACCGATGACGTGGTCGAATCGTTTCCGATTGATTTTCGACGTGTAGCTACAGCTACAGCTGCCGACCCTGTCCTTGCTACCGTTTTGCGTTTTGTTGCTACGCAATGGCCCTTGTCAAAGTCACGGATCGAGGATCCGTTGGTTCGCCGATTTTTCGCTCACAAGGAGACTTTTTGTACGACGTGGTGTTTTGCTGTTGCGTTCTGATAATGATCAGTCCAGGGTCGTGGTCCCACGTTCGTTACAGTCCTCTGTCTTACGGCTTCTCCACCAAGGACATTGGGGTATAGTGCGAACGAAACAACTTGCTCGTCAGCACTGTACTTGGTTCGGAATCGATGCTGCGATTACGAATATGTGCTCTTCTTGCATGGCGTGTGCCGAACAACAATCCGCACCTCCGCGGAAATTCTTTGCATGGCCGAAAGCCACTTCCCCTTGGCAACGCTTACACATCGATTTTGATGGTCCCTTCTGGAATGCTCGATGGTTGGTTCTGGTCGATTCATTCAGTAATTTTCCTTTTGTTGTCCGGATGTCTTCCAAGACGTCTTCAGCCACCATCCAAGCGTTATCCGCTATCTTTTGCATTGAAGGTCTTCCGCAGACTATTGTTTCCGACAATGGCCCAAAATTCATGTCCGCAGAATTTCAGTCCTTCTGCAGGGCCAATGGTATTCAACATCTGACGTCCGCGCCGTTTTCGCCGCAGTCAAACGGTGCCGCTGAACGTTTGGTCCGGACTTTCAAGTCACAGATGTTGAAGTTGAAAGAGTCGCATTCGCGGGAGGACGCGTTATTGCTCTTTTTGTCCTCGTATCGCTCTCAGCCCCGAGATGGTCGCTCGCCGGCTGAGTTGCTTCATGGTCGCCCTCATCGAACCTTGATGTCTTTGCTACATCCGCCGCATCAGGTTCCTGTGCAGCGGCAGACACCTACTTTTGCCCCAGGCGACGTTGTATACTATCGCAACTATCGAGGTTCACGGCGTTGGCTCACAGGGCGCATTCTTCGCTGCCTCGGTCGCGCGATGTATTTGGTTTTGGGGGCCTCTGGTGAGGTGCGTCGGCATCTCCATCAGCTGCGCCTCTGTCGTCGCACGGGATCTGCCGCTCCCCGTCTGCTTTCAGCGACGGTGCCGTCTGGTCAGCGCCCTGGGGACCCATCTACTGGCTCGCCTCATCCCCAGGTGTAACCGACGCTGCCTTCCATTTTGCCCCATGGCGACGCGCCGCCGCCGCCGCCTGTTCTCCCGCCGGCGACGCCCGCAGTGGACGCGTCGCTGCAACCGCCGGGCGCCTCCCAGGGTCACGCGCCGCCGATCGCTTCCCGTGACCAGTTGTCCTCCGCCATGGAACTCTTGCCCGCTCCGGACCATCTGTCGTCTTCGCCCGTCGGGTGCTCCGACTCGATGGAGGTCGACCCTTCGGTCCCTCCTGCCTATCTTCGGGCGCATACACCGCATGTTGGCGTGCACCCTGGACTAGGTTTTCAGGCGTTTCCTAGCTCCCCTCGGACCGAATGGAAGGGTGCGGGTGGCACAGCCTCGCCTGTTGTTAGGCTCCCCACCTCGTCGCATACGTCAACATGGGGTCCTCCCCACGGCGGGCGGAAGCCTTATAACACAACCGTTCGTCGATTTGCGGGGGAGGAATGTGGTGTCACCGCCAGACACCACACTTGCTAGGTGGTAGCCTTTAAATCGGCCGCGGTCCGGTAGTATACGTCGGACCTGCGTGTCGCCACTGTCAGTGATTGCAGACCGAGCGCCACCACACGGCAGGTCTAAAGAGACTTCCTAGCACTCGCCCCAGTTGTACAGCCGACTTTGCTAGCGAAGCTACACTGACAAATACGCTCTCATTTGCCGACACGATAGTTACCATAGCCTTCAGCTACGTCATTTGCTACGACCTAGCTAGGCGCCATTACCAGTTTATATTGAGATTGTAATTATGTATCATCAAGAGCGATGTTCTCCAATTATGGATTAAAGTATTCCAGAAGCTATGTACTATTTTTGGCTACTATAATTCCTTGTCATTTTCCAGACCTCACGCCAGCCTGCGTGAGCTTAGCTTAAACGCGTGCCTTTCGGCTTCCTCCAAACTCCGTGAATTCGCTCCTGCCAATTCACAACAGTTAGTATATCAAAGAGGCGGAAACCGTGTATTGCACTGTCCAACGTGTTTTTTCTTGCAATGTGATGTCACATGTTAGAACACAGTCCTACGGCAATAATGCGCAGTTCTGAAACACAATTTAATGTTCGAAAAGGACCCAATGCGAAAACCATTTGCAAGTTCTTCACCAAATTCCAATGGACAGGCAATATGGCTGATGATCTAGTGAGGAATGTTGCCTCAAAGCGATCTGAAGGTACCCCTGAAAATGTAGTCACTGTTTCTGGAATTACGTAGTAAAATCCAAAGAAATATGTCTGAATAACTGCAAGAGATAATGATTTGAAGCGTTCCAGGGCACAGACAGTACTCACTACTCAGACAGAACCTTCACATATTTCTACTCAAAATCCGAAGCCATCATGTCATAATTGCACGAACTGTCCGACAGATGGCTGGCGTTGCGCAGTAATTGATACCGAATAATTTGATGTTGGCTGTATATGGTGTACGGCGGAGGATCACTTTCACCTGAATGGAGTTGTGAATAAACAAAATAGTCGATTTTGTGGTTCCGAACATCCTCATTTGTGCGAAGTGCAACCACTGTATCGTCTCAAAGTTACTGTTTGTACTTAAGTATGCAACAGATGCATTATTGGTCGTTTTTTCCACTAGTGAATATGGCGTTGCAAGTCTGGAACAATTTGTCGCCACACAGCTAGCGGTGAAGGATTGACCAGGCAACGAGTGCTTTAAGCAAGATGAGGTCAGACCACATCGCTCCAACAGGTGTTTCGCTTTCTTGATGAGTAATTCGGGAAGAGAGTCACTGTGTTGGATTCTTACGAATTTACTGGCGCATAGATGCATTCGTCTCTGTATTCGCCCTATATAACTTCTTGTGAGTACTTTTTATGGGGCACATTGAAGCACACTGCCTACATCACGGATGGCCAAGTTGTCGGCTTTCGGGCCATGCTTTGGCCCGAGTACCAAAGAGCTCAGCCTCGCTTCACGTTTCCCCACCGCCACGTCACGCTGTCTGAGCACTAGGAGGGGGAAGAGGGGAAAGCAGCGAACGCACGGCGCAACGTATTTAAATGGAAGTGCAGTCGTAATTTATACACGTCATTTTTATGTTTCACGTTTCTCAACAATATAGATCACAGACAGAACTGGCTATCGGTATTAATTAATTATTTTTGGCACACTGAAGACATGATACAATTTTTATCTGGTACAAAGTCTCGGCACGCGAACAGACACAGGCAATGTCACAGAGTTTCACGCTCAAATTGCCACATAATCATGACTTATTTAGTTTCACAATCGAAAAAAGGGCTTTTCACACAAATATGTCGATCGAAATATTGTAGCTATTTTGAAACCACACTATGGAGACTTCGAAAATCTGCCTGAGAAAAGCAATGTAGGCTTTCTGGACATTTTTAATTTAAAATGATTTGTAATTAAAACTGGCACTACTTTGCAAGTCAGTCAGTTACATCTGCACATGCCCAGGGATGCTTTCAACTGCAACGGCAAATGGTCTCGAAAACAGTTCGAAAACAGATGTAAGATTGACAATGTCCTCAAAACCCTTACAAATTATCGTTGTAATTGTTGCAAGACCACAATGAATTCTTTACATCTCACGCTTTCTTTAGCGCTAGTGAACTTAGGGAAGAAGATTGTCTTTGTCAGAACGTGTCCCTTCTACAACGCGATTTTAAATGCATCCCCATACGCAGAAAGAAGTTACCTTGCAATGCCTTACTTTGTGCAGAGTGCAGTCAACTCCACTTAAAATGCGAAATCGGCAGTCCATTCCGAATGTTTTAGTTTTTGTTCCTGCACTACATTTAACAAGATTTAAGTCGAAAACTCGTTCCAGGCATCCCCTTTTACTTAACCAAAGTATTTTGCAGTAATATATGAAGTCTATACACTTTAGTTCATTTCCACTGGAAGCTGTTGCAAATGAAAGTGGAATCGGATGCGACTTCAGAAATTTTTCTATTCGTACCACTAATTTATTCAAGTGCTCCATGGCTACAAATTTAGCTCAAAGTGCTTCTTCGTGTACATAACAATGAATCCCCTCCGTTGATCCCTGTAATTTTTTGCTGTTTCATTATCGTCTAAAAGGTTCACTTCTTTAAGCGCGGTACTGTAATGCTGTTTCGTAGCAAATAAGCGGTACCTGTCGCTTATGCGATTTGAGAATTCTCATCTTTCTCTTCTGTCATTCCCAATCATTGTGAAGGATTCTCGAGATAGATCGCTGGACTACCTCAGTTTGTGGAAACAGTCACTGGTCCTGCGAATGTCCTCTAAATCACAAACAAATAGCGAAGGAGCACACTGGACTCACAGTCGGGAGGACGACGGTTCAATCTCGTGTCCAGAAATCCTGATTTAGGTTTTCCGTGATTTCCCTAAAGCGCTTCAGACAAATGCCGGGATGGTTCCTGCGAAAGGGCACGGCCGACTTCCTTTCCTAATCCGATGAGGCCGATGACATCGCTGTCTGGTCTCCTCCCCCAAAGAGTATTTGAAATGATAATTCGATGAATAACTCACAACAGTACTACAGTTCTAGTGATGTTGATACTAAGGAGAGCAATGTCAATGACTCTCAAAGCAAACACTGCATTATATTATGCAGACAGCATATCGTGGCAGCGGCCGTGACAGTAAACAAAGGAGAACTTAGACTGCCTGAGGGGAGAGGAGCAATACGGGTGAATAAGCCCCGCGTCCCTCTGGGAGGGCTGCCATTCTACGTCCACGTTCTGTGCTTCCACGAAAGGAGAATTGACATAACGGTCATCGGGATCGCTGATTCTTTAGATGTGGTAGGACTCGCATTCGAATCCTTTTATGCGCCAGGATTTGTCTCTTGACTCAATACAAAAATAGAAAAAAAGCAATCAACAACACACAGAAAATTGGAGTGGACAAAGCATTTGGTAGTGTCTACAGCGCAATTGTTTGCTATAGTTGGCAGTGGTAGTTCAGGTCCGACCTCTACCCGTATCGTACGCAACTATAGTTAAAAACACTTCCCACCTAAAAGTGCCACGATACGCTGACAGCATAATATCTGTAACAACAGTTTCTGAATTTGACATTTCGTCAGAAAGGAATCCAAGGAATTGCTCAGAGTGAGAAAGAAGTGTCAGATGAAACATTAGGGTTTATGCAAGATGAGTCAGTGGAATATGTCGCGTCGTATACTCTCTACTGTACAGAGAATGTATGTGAAGGGTACAATGATAATTATACGTGCTTAACAAGTAAGACTGATTCTGAAACAGATGTCGAGCTATGCAGTTGATCATTATTGTGGTACAGAGATCACAAACCCTGTCTCCAGTGAAGCGTAGTTCTAGGCGCTACAGTCTGGAACCGCGTGACCGCTACGGTCGCAGGTTCGAATCCTGCCTCGGGCATGAATGTGTGTGATGTCCTTAGGTTAGTTAGGTTTAAGTAGTTCTAAGTTCTAGGGGACTGATGACCTTAGAAATTAAGTCCCATAGTTCTCAGAGCCATTTGAACCATGAGCTGCTGAAGGCGACACTGTAAATCTGAGGCCCAGAATCTTTACCCTTATATAGCCCATAGCTGATCTCGCGCTCTAACATACAAAGGTCAGACGCCAAGTCCAACATTACTAACGGAATATCGAATTTACGAAACAAAATTTATGTTAAACGAAAAGAAAATAGCGCTCTGTCACTAACTAATCCCTGGTTCTCTAAGTGCATTATACGACTAAGCTGGCATTCATGGAGAACACCAATGCTTACCGATATTAGCATCGCGCGCGGCCCATCAGAGGCTACGGGATTGCCGCGAAACACTTTGCCTTTATGGCTAGCCACCGGAACACCGAAAAATGGCTCCTGATTCGTCAGGGGACGGCCAGAGTTTCGTCAGGGAGGCTACTGTTCAGCGTTAAAAGGGAGTGAGAAGTTAAGCGTCAGGATTGGTACCACAACTGGTGAGGCTAGGAAGGACAACAACTGTGGCCACTACATAGAATTCAAACTGGTCCCAGATGCTCCCTACAGCAACGACCAATAAGAGAAAAGGGAAGCCATCATGGTCACTCCAGGGAAACTGCTAAATTTGGTCAGTAAACACTTCCGGGCTAAGTTGCCGTGGTCGATCTGTAGAACTTCTTCTCCCTGACGTTTCGTTCTCAACTACGGAGAACATCTTCCGAGGTGAGTAAACGACAGTCGTTGACTCACCTCGGAAGATGTTCTCCGTAGTTGAGAACGAAACGTCAGGGAGAAGAAGTTCTACAGATCGACCACGGCAACTTAGCCCGGAAGTGTTTACTGACCAAATTTAGCAGTTTCCCTGGAGTGACCATGATGGCTTCCCTTTTCTCTCGTTGGTCGTTGCTGTAGGGAGCATGCTAAATTTGGTTCACAAATATCCTGCGCGCGTCCTCTCTCTCTCTGACCAACGTAATATTGCTGTAGAAATTGGCTAGCGATATAGGCATCCCACTGCAATTGTAAGACGATAAAGGAATTGCAAAACGAATAAAATACGAAACGCGTACTTGTTCGTGCGTTTCAAGATGAATACAGCATGAGCATAATAGCGACCTACTGTAAGTGAGCTGCTTCTGTGTTGGCAGCGCTGTGTAGCGCTTTGCATTGGATCTCTGACTGCATTTTCTTTGTAAGAGACTCTGTGGCTGATTGGACTCGTTGTTGAAGTTAATCGCCAGTACTATTGGGCAGTTGGAAGTTAGTCGCCAGCAGTGATCGAAGTACTGTTTGGCAGTTGGAGGTGAACAGCCAGCAGTGATGGATATTAAATGTGAGAAGTTAGCATTGATGGAGGGTAGAGGTCTGAAGTGTTAGCGTAGGATAACAATCTGGAGGTATCCGACTTGGAGATTGAAAATTATTCACGATTGTACTATCTTTGTGTGTGCTGGATGTCAATGACGATTTATATTCGTGTTTGAACTGGATGTCACATTATTAGGGTAAAAAATACATTATTCGGTTTGCAACAAAATATTTCCTTTTCTAACCGCATGCCTATTAGTAGTCAGTGGCTTCAGCAGAATCTTTTATTTAGCTGAGAGTGTTGACGCTCGCTGTATTGCAGTAGTTCGCGTAATAAAGACTTTTGTAAGGTAAGTGCTTAATGAAATTGATAGGTTATTGTTAAGATTTCTTTTTAGTCGGGGCCATTATTTTGAATTAATTATTTGAAGCAAGGGTGTAAATTTTTTGAGTAGTCAGATTGCGTTGGGCTAGAATATTGTGGGTCAGTGTTGACATGATAAGAAAAGGTAAGGAGAAAGTAGGCTCATTAAGTTCAGTTATACTCAGCTGTTTCAGAATCAAATAGCGTAGACGTTTCATCTTCTCAATCATTCAGCAATTTAAGTACAGATTCACACATTTAAATAAAGAAGTTTCACTATTACGTTACGCACATCAAACTGCGTGCGACATACATTACAGTGATTTCAAGGGAAGCAATGGATGGTTGCATAATGTAAAAGAGTGCTACAGAATCAGAAGACGTTGGATATGAAATTTCAAAGTAAGCATAAACTTGACGATACCCAACAAACCGCGGAATCAGTCCGACAGTTTGTAGGTGAGATAAACAAACTTATCCTATCCTTCATAAGGAATTTCGTTTCAATTCCGAAAAATTGTGACATGAAGAAGCAGTACATGTGAAAGGAACCCTGCAAATTAGATGTACCAAGAGAGTTGTATCAACAGAAAGTAAAATGGTTCAAATGGCTCTGAGCACTATGGGACTTAACTTCTGAGGTCATCAGTCCCCTAGAACTTAGCACTACTTAAACCTAACTAACCTAAGGACATCACACACATCCTTGCCCGAGGCAGGATTCGAACCTGCGACCGCAGCGGTCGCGCGGTTCCGCCTAGAACAGAAAGTAACATCAGTACCTTAACGCATTTGTATGCAATTATGCCGACTGTTAATCTAGATGGTAAATTGGCTGATGTACTGCGAGAAGTCACAGGGGCTCTGCCCCTACAGTTCTTTCTTGTGTGCGTGGTCTTGCATGGGCGGAAGGGAATATTTACGTTACAGCAAGTCGGGGGTGGGAAAATGTGCGTAAAAGAACTACAACTATAATACACTACTGGCCATTAAAATTGCTACACCAAGAAGAAATACACATGATAAACGGGTATTCATTGGACAAATATATTATACTAGAACTGACATGTGATTACATTATCACGCAATGTGGATGCAGAGATCCTGAGAAATCAGTACCCAGAACAACCACCTCTGGCCGTAATAACGGCCTTGATACGCCTGCGCATTGAGTCAAACAGTGCAACGTCCACTGTTCAAAGTGCCGTCAATGCGAACTAGAGGTGACCGAGACGTGTAACCAATGGCACCCCATACCATCGCGCTGGATGATATGCCAGTGAGGCGATGACAAATGCACGCTTCCATTGTGCGTTCACCACGATGTCGCCAAACACGGATGCGACCATCATGATGCTGTAAACAGAACCTGGATTCATCCGAAAAAATGACGTTTTGCCATTCGTGCACCCAGGTTCGTCCTTGAGTACACCATCGCAAGTGCTCTTATCTGTGATGCAGCGTGAAGAGTAACCGCAGCCATGGTCACCGAGCTGATAGTCCATGCTGCTGCAAACGTCATCGAAGTGTTCGTGCAGATCGTTGTTGTCTTGCAAACGTTCCCATCTGTTGACTCAGGGATCGAGACGTGGCTGCACGATCCGTTACAGCCATGCGGATAAGATGCCTGTCATCTCGACTGCTAGTGATACGAGGCCGTTGGGTTCCAGCACGGCGTTCCGTATTACCCTCTTGAACCCACCGATTCCATATTCTGCTAACAGTCATTGGATCTCGGCCAACGTGAGCAGCAACGTCACGATACGATAAACCGCAATAACGATAGGCTACAATCCGACCTTTATAAAAGTCGGAAACGCGATGGTTCGCATTTCTCCTCCTTACACGAGGCATCACAACAACGTTTCACCAGGCAACGCCGGTCAACTGCTGTTTGTGTATGGGAAATCGGTTGGAAACTTTCCTCATGTCAGCAAGTTGTAGGTGTCGTACCGGCGCCAACTTTGTGTGAATGTTCTGCAAAGCTAATCATTTGCATGTCACAGCATCTTCTTCCTGTCGGTTAAATTTCGCGTCTGTAGCACGTCATCTTCGTGGTGTAGCAATTTTAATGGCCAGTAGTGTATGAGCACTGCTTTTGGCCAATAACTGGGCAATATAACTAGCTTTTACTATTTTTCCTGGTCTGTATAAAAATCATAGTCCTTTGCAAGGAACTATCACTCCTGAAAAGTGTGTGACATAGCAGTTCATACCACCTGGAACCACTGGAAAAATTCAGCCATTGGACGACTGTTCGTTCCTTGTCTATAAAACATGTTGTCTCACTGTGTGTAGCAATGCCATGAAGGAGAGCATGTTTCATGATAAGCTCCACGACAGAGCTATGTCACCATGAGGAGATGCTGGATGACTTGAGGAACGTGTCATAGTTTCAGAGCAATATAGGTAATATACATGTACACATTTTGCTTACAAATTACGTGTGTTCCCTCTTTCCTTGAAGCAGCAGGTGAGGTCTGGAATGACGCACATATTTCTCATTATTTTTTCTCTATAGCACTACTGTCCTTTCAGTATACAGTGGCACTGGTACTGGGGGCAGTGAAGAAACCACCAACAAGACACGGTCCAGTTCGACACACTCCACCATGTAAGACAGACAGACCTCAACCCTGCAAGGGAATCCACCTCAGCACAAGCCGCCACAAACGTAGCTGCCACACCCACTCCTGGTGCCACCCTGCTCTGGCATCCATGGGCCACCCTCTCTCCAGCAACTGGTTCAGGGATGTGGCAACAGCAACCATATCTGCAGTTGCAACTGAAGCCTGGTTGCTCACACTGGGGCAATGCACAATCTCTTTCTGCCCCATGTTCTTGCCTTAACTGCAAGGTATATGCACCACCTCACTCCTCCACACAACAGTCATAAAGAGCAGCATCATTGTCATCATGTAGTACTTGTAGTTACAGTAATAGTAGTAGTCCTCTTGTGGCTAGTGAGAGTCCCCTCTTCCATCCTTTTAGTGAATGACATCAGAATAGTAACAAAATGCAGCAATTAGAAGATTTGGCGATTGCAGTTACCTTTGAGGATCGAATAGCGTTCACTATGATCTAGAATCCAGCAGGAGGGTACTGTAATCCTGCAGGGATTCTGAAAGCATGCCTTCCAGTTCTAGAAACGGTGATCCTCCAGGTTTTTAATGATCTGCAGTATCCTGCGATTAAATGCAGCGCTTTGTTGTGTGTCAAACTATCACTCCTCCCCCAAAATAGGCCTCTGCAATTGAAGAGACAAGCCTTCACTATATCTGTAGGGAAAATGGCGTGTTAACATGGAGCACATCAATCGCTGGGTGGTTTCATGAGTCCTCCCTGAGTGCTATACTCGGCCAGTTTGCCAAGATTGGTGTTACAGGGCCAGTTAAAGTACTCAGCCAAATACTACGCCTCAACATCCATATCGATGTCTATGATCCAGTAAATAGAGTGTCCAGCTATATCAAGCTTCCTAAGGATATAGCTGATAAGAAGGCATGTATTAATGTCGAAAATAAAACCCACCAGTCTTGCAAGAGAAATTATAAGAAAATTCCGCAGCATAAATTCCGATGCATTAAATACCTTGACATTCATGCATGTTATAACTCTGATGGTGTCGAGTTCCCTGTCTAGCTCCAGGACATACCTAAATTTGAGGTACAGAATACCAGAATATCAGTTCATGTTTATGCCCTGCAGAAACGAAACTCAGATGAGCAGAACAAACATATAGTTGTTGGAATCCCCCATTTCTCAAACTCTGCTGTTAAATTCAAGTGAATATGCTGTTATTCTCCAATGAAGAAAATAAGTGGAAAGGCAATTATCATCGTCCTGGAACAAAGACATGCCCTGTCTTCTCACCTCCCAGATGAGTAATCATAATGGTAAAGAGCATATTTGCTTAAGGTGTGTCAATGCCTTTTTGACAATCGAGTATTTAGGAAAGCATCTAGAAGGTTGCACTTCCAAGAACGTGGTATATGTTATTGCACCTACTGAGGAAAACAAATTCATAACGTTTGAGAATGCTCACGGCCCAGGAGTGATACACATTTTTGGGCTGCATGTGGACTTTGAATACCTCCTTGTGCCTGTGGCCCACTGTGAAGGCGAACCCACATCCCCACATACTACCAGTTTAGGAAAACACATACCATACATAGCTGCATTCCAAATTGTATCATCCTATTATTCAAGTCTTATCCACTACAAATTTTATGTCAGGGATAAGCCTACAGTTTGGCTTCTCACTGAGCATTAAAAAGTTTGATAGGAGGTTGATATGCTTTACAACGATAATGTTCCCATGATCAAATCAGAGGTTGGAGATTTGTACAATAAAGCGGTTGATTGTGATATTTGTGGGCTGCTGTCAGACAGAAAAGCAGAAATTCCTTATAGGTACCACTGTCATCTTACAGGGAAGTTCGATCGAGACCTCTGAAATCACATACAACAGCAACATATTGATTTAATTTACTAAAAAAAGCATACACACAAAACTCAGAAAAAAATTTGGTAAACAGATGTATACCTACACGATAGCTGTGATGTGGACAACATCACAGCCTCTGTCCCACCTGCTCCTACTCCTCGATATCATCTACAGCAACAAGAAAGAATATGCAACATGTTTTACATATAGGATGAAATTTTTTCTATCAGCAGCATGTAACGTATGTCTGCAGTACTATGTAAACAAAACATGTGTTACTTAAAATGGTGCTGCTGCTGTTGCTGGCTTTCAGCAGCCAGGTCATAAATTGTCCACTGAATAAATACTGAAAGAATAAGACAAAATGTATTTAATACTACGAAATTCTTAGTGAATACGTTGCAGTTATAGATTTTAATCCTCAAATTATGTAACACAGCAAAGACTCACTGGCACTAAATAACAGCAGCATATTACGAATACAAAGAAGAATATATGTACTACTTACAATGCTGCTATTGCTACTGTTGCAGCTGAAACCTCTCTGCCTCCAACTCACCCATGATTTGGTGGATGTCTGCTAAAGCAACAATAAAGAGAAATAGCAACTAAATTATAACAGACATGCTATGGCACTTATTTTAACTTAGAAATCTGAATACACAAGGATCTGACACTATGAAGATTCTTTCTCAACACGAGGTTATTTGGTACTATGAAACTTTTTTGCGAAAATATACTTCGAAGTATGAATGCACAGTGATCCGATACTGTTAAATCTTTTTAGGAAAAATATACAATACGAAATCCGATCTCATGCTATGAAATTAAATATGTGCTTACCTCGTAATTTTCATTCCTGTGGCAGTCTTGGACATTTGCAATCAACACACTGCTGCTGCTGCTGCTGCTGCCTGAGCCACTGAAAACTTCATTTTAGATCAGAGGTGAAGCAAGCTAACAATTAATGCACACATTAGCAAGACAAGAAAATCGAGCTGACCCAACTGTGGATAACTGCAGAACAAGGATGGGGTTGGAGGGAGTGGGTTTTATATTCCTTCACTATTTCTGCATTAGCCACTGAATGCAGTAATATGAGGAGGGACGAAGACCCCCATCTGACTGTTTGGACATGTTGGTTCATGCACAAACACTAACGTGAGAGAGAGTGAAGATGGTTTCCCAGATATCAAACATCAGAGGATGCTGACTTTTGCTCCACAGTTGCTTGCAACCAGAAGAAACCACTAGAAAGGGGTTGAAACTCATGCAGAGCTCCAGCCCTGCTAT
Organism: Schistocerca cancellata; assembly: GCF_023864275.1. Lineage (NCBI taxonomy): Eukaryota > Metazoa > Arthropoda > Insecta > Orthoptera > Acrididae > Schistocerca > Schistocerca cancellata. Next base: position 347,316,800 of record NC_064629.1, on the reverse strand, counting down.
GGATGGTGGTGGTGGTGGTGAATGGTGAAGTGATGGCAAAGCAACCAGCATGTGGATATGTGAAGAAGCAATGTCCAGGCCAGCATGTGTCCAACCACATCTGACCTACGGCCAATGTGAAGACATGATTGGAAGACACATAACAGTGTAATTATGTGTGCTGAGTTATGTTGCCATCTATTTCATGATGGTATTCCTTGTGCAATCGGAAAAAGTGATATATTTAATTATTTCTTTTTGATATATTTTTCAACACCAACTACATCCAGATCAGCAGAGAATAATAAGCTTTTCTCGCAGGGGAAAAGAGAGATACCACACTTACAAACTGAATTTTCTAAATAAACAGTATGTCCTATGTTATGTAATTGTCATTGATTTGAATTCTGTGTTTTGAAATCCTTCATCTCTATCACAGACAGTGTCCCTCCAATTTTCCGGCAAGGTAGGGGAGGGGAGGAGAGTAGGTTAGCAGAAGGGTTTGAGGATTTCCCAGAGGGGGTGAATTAATTTATCAATTTAATTAATTAGCTAATTAATTTGATAAAAAATGGGGTTGCACTGGCAAGGGGGAGGTGGGCGAGTGTTGGGGACCGCACAGAAGGGCGGGGATGTGGAGTGGGACTGGGAGGCATTGGGAGGGAGGGGTCCTCAGAAAGATGGGTTATCCTCAGGGGGTCATAAATTAACTTTCAGGGGGTCATAAATCAATTAGCATAGTTATAGATTTGCCCTTGAATGTATGCTTAGTCCTGATTATATGCAACCTGTGGTAACAAAGTGTACCAGAAACCTCTTTGCCCTGCTACTTAGAACTGTCCAGGCTTTTCTTGTTCTGGGATGGCATTTAGTATCATACTTGAACGGGGGCGAGAGTGAGAATATGGATCGAGGAGGGAAGCATTCTATTTTTGAAATTGTGAGGTACTTCAATATTCCAAGATCCACAGTGTCAAGAGTGTGCCAAGAAGACCAAATTTCAGCCGTTAATTTTCACCACGGACAATGCAGTGGCCGACGGCCTTCACTAAAGGTCCGAACACAGCAGTGTTTGTGTAGAGTTCAGTGGTAAAGCTGCTGAAATCAATGTGGGATGTGCAATGAACGTATTCGTTTTGGACAATGCGCCAAATTTGGCATTAATGGTCTATGGCAGCAGATGATCGACGTAAGTGAATTTCCTAACAGCACAGCACAGCCTGCAGAGCTTATGCTGGGCTTGTGACCTCATCGATTGGGCCCTAGGCAACTAGAAAACCGTCGCCTGGTCAGATGAGCCACTTGTCGTGGCTGTATAATGGTGTTTGCTTTGTTGACATGGAATTTAGTTTCTCCTCTGGTCCAACTAAACCTATCATTGATTGGAAATGTTTATGTTCGACCACTTGGAGACCATTTGCAGTTTCCTGTTCCCAGATAACGATGGAATTTTAATGGCTGACAGTGTGCTATGTCAGTGAGCCAGAACTGTTCTGGACAGTTCAAGTGAACAATTTGGCCATCCAGATTGCCCGATATGAATTCACTCAAACATTTATTGGCTATACCAAGAGGGCAGTTCGTGCACAATATGCTGCACCAGCAACACCTTCGCAATTATGGACGACTATAGAGTCAACATGGCTTAATATTTCTGCAGAGCACTTCCAACGACTTGTCAAGTCTGTGCCACGTCGAGCTACTGCACTGCGCTGAGCAAAAGGAGCTCCGACATGATATTAGAAGGTATTCCATTACTCACTGCTTGGTGATTCTGGATTTTGCTATAGAAATGATGTATTGAATTACTACATAACAAGGAGTACACACATACAAATGATGTGATTAGAGCTACTTATCTGCTACCATTGCCGTTTCTGTCACTGTTAACAGAAGAACTCACAAGGAGGATAATTGCCAATGGAACTGGATCTTTACTTCGAGTTCTGAACAAAGAATGACAATGAGAACCATCAGTCAGTGCATAGCAATCGTCTGTTCACTTATTTCTGAGGGACGTAATGAGTGTAAGATGGGGTGTGCGACTGTCTTAAGTACTCTGAAATAAATTGTTGCAACTGAGAATGGTGGCTACAAAATGAGATTGTGAATCCCAACACTGTGGTATTTTCCTCATATCTATGAGTACAATGTATACCAACGAAAGACTAGGTCGGATGGGCAACCGCGTTAATGAATCGCTTCCGCAGTGTGGGATATTGAACTTGCCCCATATCGAATCCGCCTCGTGGATTTACGACAGGAGCTGGTAAGTGGGCCAGCCTAGATTTGGTATTGCGGTTTCCCACATCCAGTTAGGTAAATACCTGGCTGGTATCCACTTCAGTTCTCAGATATGCAGTACACAAACATTTAGAAAAAGTGGCCGTTCGGCTGAAATACAAGCATAAAGTTAACATAAGTACCGAAGAGAAAGCAATCAAAAATTCGCATCAGTTTATAGTGAGCATGTGATTTTGTTACGAGAATGGAAACGGTGTTTTCTGCAGCTCGCGTGGGACCACACTTACCTCTGTATTATAACTGTGTTACAGTACATTTGTCTCAAGACACTTAGTTTTGTTGGTGACTAATGGCGTGTAGGACCTCATTTTGCAAGTACTAAATCGATTAATGGATGAGAAAATCTTTCGTCCAAGTTATGATACAACAAGAGAGAAGTTTTTGTATATATATATTCCTGTAGCATGGTGAACAGTACGTGCCGAATTTTTAAGTGCATTGGTCTGGCACCCGACCCACTGTCTACGTTATTTCAAAGATATTCGATAATGTCGAGGTGGGATCTTACATAAATGCAGACGAAAAAACTGGCCTCGTTTCTAGGATGAGAGATGTAATAATCCTCACTTTGCTGATAGGCGCTCGGTATTATATTAGGTCCAAGCGATATTCTTCCACTGCTACATAGGTCAACAATGGTTTCTGCATTACGTATCATCTAAGTGTTATTTTTTTGCAGGATGACCGTAAAGAGCGAATCCTGTAGTCTCTAGAGAGAACGTTCCGTCATTGACGTCTATACCCGAACTGCAACAGGAATTTTCCGCATTGGCTGATAAAGATATCGGCGGGTGACTTACACAATACGCTTCAGAGTTCAACAAGCCCTATCATTTAATTTCTGAGGCCTAAAAAAGCGATAACTTTCTTTATTACTTTCACTACATTTCCACTGCGTCGGAATTCGGCACATGTAAATCCTCTGAAATATTTGTGATAGTTGGAGGAGGTTTTAATAACCCCACAGTTTATTGGAAAAATTACACCTTCGTAAGTAGCGGACGAAAGAAATTTTTCTGTGAAATGGTTATAACAGATTTTTTGAAAATTTCCTTGACTAGATATCTCGGCATCCTATCCATGACAGGAATATATTACACTTTTTGGGTTGAGGATGTTCCTTCATAGAGTATGATGCAGTTTTAGCGACAACTGTCACTGTGATACAAAAGCTTAGAAAAATAAGCAGAAAAGTCTACATGCTGTTGTAAAATGGATACATAGGAGGTTATTTTTTATCTAAGACAAGAACTAGAATCATTTAATTCAGGCAGTTAACATGAGGAGGATTGTAGTTGACCGGCCGAAGTGGCCGAGCGGTTCTAGGCGCTACACAGTCTGGAACTGCGCGACCGCTACGGTCGCAGGTTCGAATCCTGCCTCGGGCATGGATGTGTGTGAGGTCCTTAAGTAAGTTAGGTTTAAGTAGTTCTAAGTTCTAGGGGACTGATGACCTCAGAAGTTAAGTCCCATAGTGCTCAGAGCCATTGGAACCATTTTTTTGGTTGTGGTGGAATTTTAACGAACTGTCGGCGAAGCTCCAGAAAAATGTGTTGTAGTAGGTAACTATAGATAGTAGACATACCCCCTTGACGTTTAACAGTACCGAAGAGTTTATTAAGAAACAGTGTCTAATGCACAATAAGTAAAAAAGAAAAAATGAATCCGTAGGTTGGTGGGTACTAATGGAAACGGACTATGCTAACAGCAAGATTCAGTAATAATCGTAATGAAATAATACCGCGGGACCTATCTCAGAACCACAAGAAGTTGGTCACATGATAACGCAGATTGTCACAAAAATCAGTGTCCAGATAGTTTTGGACGAGACAAGAGTTTAAACAGGTAATGACAAAATATAAGCTGTAACGTAGAACTCTGTATTCAAATGCCACTTCACAAAGTGAAATCAAGAAATATAGCTATCGTTCAGTAGCTGGACAGTAGTGAAGGTGAGTAATCAGTACTAGCGGTGTTTAAAAGCAGTTTAAATTGCTAAAACTCATAAGACACCACTGACGGTTGCTGTACCTGTTAAACTCCAGACAGAGTTTGCAAGTGAATAAAAATCTATTCTTCAACGTAATTCACCGTTCACTTGCGGACAGACTGAAAAAGAGCAGAGGTCACACCAATCTACAAAAGAGGGAAGTAAAAGTACTCCATAGGGATATCGTTCTACAGCATTCTTATTTGCAATTGTATCTATAACGTATTCTGACTTCAGAAATTATGGCTTACTCGGAAAAATTTATGCGTTCCGAAAATATCGAGCACGTGAATCTCAGCCCACGCACTTCATTCATGACATCTTCAGTGTCATGGGCAAAGGAGAGCATGTTGATTCGGTGTCTGCACACTTTCGAAAAAATGGTTAGCTGGTATCACATCTACGTTTTCGAAAGAAAATGCGTTCTATGTGTTAGCTAATCAAGTTTGGGACTGAATCGAAATTTTTTTGATAGCCTGATGCTTGTATAGAGACATGGGCTCAGGTATGAAGTAATATCTGATGTGTCTCAGGCGAGTGTTATAGGACCATCGGTGTTCATTTTTGTTGTACATTAACGACTTAGAGAGTGGTAGCACATGCATTCTCAGTTTCTTCACAAATGATGTTACCTAAGAGGAAGTTCTGTCCACTGAAAATTGCAGTAAAATCCAATTAGACGTAAACTAAACATCAGCCTGGTGCAACAGTGGCATCTGGTTATTAACGCAGAGAACCTCACGGTATGGTAACCTGTGGTCTCCTTGAACATCACAATTAATGAGTCAGAACTAAGTCGTGCCATAGAAATATCTAGGAGCAGTCGTTTCCAGATATATTATTCGAATTAACACACAAGCTCAATCGAAAGTAAAGCAAATGGCAAGGTACGATACAGAGAAACTGTAGGTTGCCTACAAAAGACAAAAATACTTGTGTGACTAATGTTTGAATAATGCTCAATTGTTTGGGTCCCTTATCAGGCCTGAGTAATAGAGGAAAGAAGGCCTGTTTGAATGGTAACTACGCTATTGAACCTGCACGAGTGTGCATCAGAAGTATTGAAATATCTGAACTCAGAGAAATCCGAAGAAAGATTCCCGACATTAGGCAAGAATCTGCTTACAGCATTTCAAGAATTATCTTAGGTAGAAACTATGAGTATTATTCGATCCCCGTACGAATCCATCCAGCAGAGGTCAAGAAGAGAAAATTATGCAAATAACAGCTCTCACAGAGGTTTCCAGGTAGATATTCTTCTCACGTTCCAGCCTTGAACTGAATAGGAATCACACTTAACGCATGATACAATAAAATGTGCCCTTTGCCGCAGTGATTTGCAGAGTATACATGAAAATATAGATACAGATAGTATACCGAGTTCAGGCTCCTTTCGAATCGACTGATTTCTCTCCATCGATTAATCCTGACGAAAACACATCTGTGTTGTACACACCGCCGAGCATGTTCTAATAGGGGTTCCACCTGTTTCACGAAAATTGACGTTAGGTACGTATAAATTGAGGTTTTGCGACAAAATGTGAGAAAATTAAGAGAGAATGAGAAAGCCCTAACATATCTGCTTACTGCAGGAAAACTCTTGTACGTAGAAACGAGTGTGTGACAGCAAGAGGAATACGAGAAAACAAAATCGAAATGGAAGCAGTGTGACCAAGTGAAAGAGTAATGAGTTCATGGACAACGATAAGATGGCTGGAATTGGCAGTTCAACGCTGATGACTTAAAAATGTAGAGTACTGTTACTCTATATTTGCAGGTCATGCACGTTAAAAAGTCTACTGTAGTGTTACGATGGGTTTGTACTTGATACTTGTCGAGGTGGAGGGGTAAGATCTTTATGAGATGTCAATGACCTCCCCTCCTTTTGGGGTATACCTGTTGCATCGAGCTGTTTGACTCAGTGGGCAGTCATTTTCAGATATCTATGACAGCTACGGTTTCTTCATTCAGTCGAAGTACAACTCAAGATCTGTTGTAGTGTTTCACGGTTATCCTGGCAAGCTGAGCACCAGCTCCAAGGCGAACAAACGAGAGAGAAGGTCCCACTATCACAGCTCTGTAGTGACACTTATCACTGAGACAAAATTCTTCTTTAATTCGAAGAACAACAGCGACTTAACGTCAGTGGTAATGGAGAAATTGGCAAAAGCGGGAAATGCTTGCCAGTAAGCTGCGGAAGATGCTGATGTCTCGATTATGAACACTGCACTGTCCTTGGCTCCCACACATTCAACTGCCGTAGTTGTTGGGAAGACGTCGATCTTCTCATCATTCTAAAAGGCCTCGTCAAGAAAATAGTGTATTATAGTTTCAGAGCGAAAATCCAATATAGCTTTACTCTACATAGGGAGATGGCAACCCCGTTTGAGAAAATATCCTATTTTTGCTTGCAGTCAGTTGCTGTGACACTACTTCTGCTCTTTACAGTCTGGGAACAGTGAAGTGCATCGCTACACTGAGAAAAACATTGAATTGCAACAGGACATACAAATATTTAAAGAACCGAACGCGGGCAAGGAGGCTGTAGTGCTAAACAGTTCCTCGTCAAGTTGTATAGTGATGGGAGCAGTGAGTCCATGAACCACCTCACATACAGAAACTACATCAAATCAGCTCTCAGAACAACTGTCAACATCGCCACTATCTGACGATGCTGCTTGCCAGCACATTCTCAGAGAGTATCACTGGGTGCAACAGTGGATGGACAAAAATATAGATCCCTAGGAAAGAGGTTGTACCAACTCAAAGGTTCGCCTTGTTCCAAACACTACGCTTAAAGCCGCCAGCATCCGACCTTATTCCGACTTATATCGCACGCAAATGCAAAACTGGGTTACATCGCTACTCGTGTAGCAGCCGAAAAACAGACCTCCTCGGCTCCAACTGCGATACAGTTTACGAGAATGTGAGCCACCTCGTTCGCAGGACTTAGAAAAATCCGCGTTGAAAACAGAGGAGGAACGGGAGACCAGAAAAAGTACTGCTACGAACGAAAGTAAGCACTATTTCACATTTTTGCTGTTATAACTTTCCCTTGTCTATTCTCATGACCTCTTATTGTAACAAATACTGTATATTGCTTTAAGCTCTAATTATTTACTTATTAACTGTTATGAACTGAAATTAGTCAATATTACCTTACTTAGATGTAACATACCAAAATATATTCCCATTCTGCAGACGAATCAAGTAAAGAAGAGGGCACTGGTGCACGAAGCGCTAAGCAGATGAAACTTCTTCAAAATTTCTTTAAAGTTATGACAATAATATAATACTACGATCATTATTATTATTACCAAATACCAAATAAAGCAATTGTCATGTGCATAAGTTATTTTTATTGTAGAAGTGATGAAAGCTTTCATTTTGCCGTTTGAACGAAAATCGTAGCATACTGGAGGATAAGGAATTCTGTTTTGGTGGTGGCGCACGAAATTGCGGTTCTACTCGCCATATTGTTGGTCTGACTAGCATCGTCGCTAAGATCTATTGTGTAGTAAGTTTTATACCCTGAATTTTCATAAATAATCTACGTACTATGAGGGCTGTTCAGAAAGTAAGTTCCGATCGGTCTCCTAAATGGAAACCACAGTGAACATCAGAAACATTTTATTTGCAAAGAGTTGTCTACACTTTCCAGATACTTCTCTACGTAGTCGCCGCTCCGACTTAGACATTTGTCAGAGCCAAATTTCCAACACCATCGTCATAGAAGGCAGCCGCCTGTGCTTTTCGATAATTCTCTACACAAGTCTATAGCGCGTAGCCTGCGCCCAAGTGTTGTCATCGTATCCAGCGTTTCATGTGAACAGAGATGATACTCAGGACGAGCCAATTAGGGCTATGTTGTGGGTGATCGAACCTTTCCCATCGAAAAGGCTGCAGGAGCGTCTTCACTGCCCCTGTAGAGAGCGGATGAGAATTGCCATGAAGAAGGAAGTGCGTGGCAGTTGTGTTAGGTGGGCTGCATTCATTAAGGCGAAGCCTCTCAGTGGGCCCTCCTACTTGGCGGGAGACATTGTTGTTCTAAGCACCTTTAATCGCTCACAGTACGCTCACAACGGAAAAGAGCGTCTTGATGCGATCGACAGTCATATGAGAGACGCTACCCAACATATCTGTGCAATGCTTCATCGGGTTTTCACTGTGGTGTCCATTTCGCGACCGATCAGAATTTACTTTCTGGACAACCCTCGTATAAAAAATCTATGTACAATTCCTTGTGACTGTGGACATACATTCGTAAATATTTTGTTAATTATACTACTTAGGAAGGCGGTTATTTCAAGTCTGTCGTTCTAGTGTCATTTAAGGTGCAATGATCTACACAGGATGAGTAATGAGCTACCGAATTCTTTTCTCTAGGGAGAAGGAGTTGTCAGTTAACGCTCTACACCTCACACTTTCGTGTGTGATGGTGACTGCATATAACAACGGTGATTATCCCGTCGTTGCGATTAGAGTACTGCATGAATGCGCTGACCTGACGATAGTTCCACGGAAAAAACTGCTCGATTTGTCCACAGAGAAAGAAACTCAGAAGATGGGTCGGGAAATCTGTGGTCCAGGCCTCCAGGCAACTTCCATTGTTTTGACAGCTGCATAACGTGCCTGTAAGATAGTCATTCAGAAAATTTTAACAGTGAAATTCTGTCATTTTATAAATACTTTATGCGTCAATACTCGCGACCGCACCTTGCAGTATTTCTGATAATACACCGTCGACGAATAATACATGATACCTCTACCCGTTGTGGCGATCTGGCTTAAAATAAGCTCCAGTCAGACTTACAGGGGCAGCAACGACAATCACTTTGAAAGCAAGTCATTATCAGAGAGGAAGTGCCTTGTTTCTCGTGGTTGCGTACACTCCAAACGTGGAGTACGAGACGAAGAAGGCTTCCGGTCAACAGTCTTGCACAGCAGGCTTGAGAAAGTGTTCCACTGCATCCACAACATGATGTCAGTGGCACATGTACCTGTCCCAGTACGATTGTCTTGTATTCTGCACCTCCCATAGTCAATCTTTGCACAACATACTACATTTGCAAAAGAATTAGTTCCCTTAAATAGAAAATTTAAAATATTCATCTATTTGCTGTATATCTGTAGCTCTCCCCATATACACATATCATACATATCACACAGTGTGAAGTTGAGAAATTCCATACTAAATGCACTCTATTTGACGCCAGGTAGTATGGATGCACTATGTGGCAGTGTCATACGAAACATCCCACACAGAATTATAGGAACAGAGACAAGGTTTAACTTTGTGAGGTCATTGTTGTTGCATTTATATCGACACGAGATCACATACAACCTCAGTGAGATGCGACAGCGCCCAGTTAGCATCTCTGGGGTCAACAATAAGTTTTACGGTTGCATGTTTTTGAGCGCTCGCCAGCACGGCAATAGTTAATCTGGGGTCCCCAGATGTGGGCGATCGCGAACTCTCGGTCGGACGAAGTATTTGAAAGAAAGCAATGCATTGTACTGAATTTCACGTCGCGTAGAATATTTACACATTCATTAAAATTGAAATTTTATTCATATCTCGTGGCATGATTTTATTACTTTCATTCAGTACCCATCGACAAGGAATATAGTACACTTAACAGCGACATCTCATTGAATTGAGTTTAATGAATTCCCGCAAACTGAGTATCAAATAATATTCTTGATGAAACAATACATCGTCAACAAGTAGAGGAGTAATTATCAACGAAGCAAGCAATGAGAAGGGACCTCACAACCTCCACGGTAAAGCAGGTGGTACCCCTATTAGAACCTGCTCGACGGTGTGTACATCAGAGATGTGTTTTCGCCAGGATTAATCGATGGAGAGAAATCAGTCTATTCGAAAGAAGCCTGAACTCGGTATACTATCTGTATCTATATTTTCATGTATACTCTGCAAATCACTGTGGCAAAGGGCACATTATATTGTATCGCGTGTTAAGTGTGATTCCTAATCTATTCACGGTAGGAACGTGAGAAGAATATCTACCTGGAAACCTCTGTGAGAGCTGTCCCTTCTTTACCTCTTCTGGATGGATTCGTATGGCGAATTGAATAATATTCATAGTTTCTACCTAAAGACAACTATTGAAATGCTATAAGCAGATTCTTGCCTAATGTCGGGAATCTTTTTTCGGGTTTCTCTGAGTTCAGATATTTCCGTACTTCTGATACATACTCGTGCAGGTTCAATAACGTAGTTACCATTCAAACCGTCCATCTTTCCCCTATTACTCAGGCAGGATATGGGACCCAAACAATTGAGCATTATTCAAACATTAGTCACACAAGTATTTTTGTCTTTTGTAGGCAAACTACAGTTTCTCTGTATCGCACCTTGCCATTTCCTTTACTTTCGATTAACCTTATGTGTTAATTCGCGTAATATATCTGGAAGCGACTGCTCCTAGATATTTCTATGGCACGACTTAGTTCTGACTCATTAATTATGTTGTTCAAGGACATCACAGGTTACCATACAGTGAAGTTGTCTGCGTTAATAACCAGATGACACTGTTGCACCAGACTGATATTTAGTTTACGTCTAATTGGATTTTACTGCAATTTTCACTGTGCAGAACTTCTTCGTAGGTAACATCATTTGTGAAAAAACTGAGAATGCATGTGCTACCACTCGCTAAGTCGTTAATATACAACAAAAGTGAACACCGACGGTCCTATAACACTCGCCTGAGACACATCATACCTGAGCTCATGTCTCTATACAAGCATCAGTTTTGAGACTCCCCTTGAATTACATATAACTAAATATATCATTAAATGTTGGTCATATTGCACACATTAAAAATTTTTCTAGTTAAATGGACCCTTTAATTCCTTCAGTTATTATTAATTGAGAAAAGGACCACATTCGCAACTAATTAGTCAGGATTATTAATTTCAAAAATGGCTCTGAGCACTATGGGACTTAACATCTATGGTCATCAGTCCCCTAGAACTTAGAACTACTTAAACCTAACTAAACTAAGGACATCACACAACACCCAGCCATCACGAGGCCGAGAAAATCCCTGACCCCGCCGGGAATCGAACCCGGGAACCCGGGCGTGGGAAGCGAGAACGCTACCGCACGACCACGAGATGCGGGCATTATTAATTTCCCAGTTGTTTGTTTTGCATACAGCTTGTTATATTAGACCCGAGTTGGGGGGAGACATCTGCATAAGGAAAGGCTCCACTAGAGTCAGATCACAGGCATAGCGTCCTCTTAGGCATAGATCAGTAGTACTTTCATTTAAATTGGTGGACCTTGCCTGCACTCCTTCTGGTAAGCCATCTTCAGACCTTCCATTAATTTGCAGACATTCTTTGGCGTTAGGTTTAACCTTTCGTTTCAAGTAAATTTTATACTATTTTAGATTTTTTCTTTCATATTGTTCTTTTCCCACAGTCTAAATTTTGATGTTTGCCTCATTAAAAATTTTCTTGTGGTGATGCGTTTAGCACTGCATATGCAAGATAATGAGGAGTTGGTTTCAAAATTGTTAAAGAATGAGTGAATACTTGATTACTGGGTGGAATGTAATGATGTTGTGTTAAAAACATGAACGAAAATTCTGAGAACGGCAAGAGAAGCAGTTTAAGTGGTTATCACATTTATTTAATGTACGTTTTTTTCTTTTCCGCTTTTACTCTATTATGTTTAATGTTGGTTTTGTTTGGTTTCCTTATGTTCTGTTCGCCATTGTTGAAGCATTTAGGATAATTTATTGGATGGGTTTGCTTATGTGCAGTACGTGGGGAAGATAGGAATTTGGACGTGCATCAGTGTGAAATAACTGCGGTGAGAATCTTTGTCTTTTACCTTAGACGAACGTGCACTGGGTTTGGCGCCAGGCTAGAAAGTGCTCTGGGAAGAAACATTCAGATAGGGAACTTGGATGCTGATCACGACAGAGAGGCAATGACAGTTAGAGAGAGGGTGTGTCTTTCTCCACTGAGTAGGCATTTACAAACGATAGGCAAACTGAGACAGGGTCAGGTGATAAATGCATTTAGTTCGAAGAAATACAGAATGTTTTCAGCGAAGAGGATGGAATAACACTCCATCCAGTGGAAATGATCATTATGATTCATTACTTCAAGGAGGAGGATTATGTAGAAATACGCATCACTCCTCTGTGAAACGTTCAAGTGAATTCGCCTAGCCCATAATCACCTGTATCTTCCGAGCCACATGACGCACGGATGGAAGTCCTTAAATTTTTTAATAAGAGGGATCAGGATGCAAAGAAGCGGCATTTATTAACCAGAAAGACCACAACGAAGGCAAGAGAGGACATGAAAGCAAAGTTGGAAGAAGCGAGGAAAGAAACTAAGCAGGGGATGTAGAAGACATGCGAGTGCCTGATGAAATTAACAATGCAGGTTACTGAGATGGCGACTATTTTAATGCGGATTCCCCTACTAAAAAAGCAGATTGCTAAATTAAGCGTCAGCAAGGTGAATAGGGAAAGCATATGAAAACATGTGTAAACAGGATTGCAGTGAAGGTGAACCAAAAGTCAAAAAATACTGAACAACATTTGTAAGCAGCCAAGGATCGGATAGTCATTTCAAGTTGTGCCATTATTAATGAAGAAATATAGAATTTAAGGGAGGAATCAATGGACGCATCTCCAGTGCCAGCAGGAAAAGCACCAAAAGTGTGGCCAATTGTTCAGGTAAAAGGACAGCAGGGAGTTTTAAATGAACAACAGTGTAAGAAAAATAAACATTTAGAAAAGAGAGTGTGGTGTATTTCAAGCAAAAGTTACAGAATTTTTAAATTGTAGTCGTGCAGCCTGCAGCATAAATAATTGCACGTAACTCACCATAGTTGGTATATGTCAGAGGAGATGTGATACCCAAGAGATAAAAAATGATATCTTTGGGCTAACACTTTCAAGAATGGAGGTAGAACAGCGTACAAGCATCTAAAGGCAAAATATGTCGTCTGACTCGGAACCATTTGACTACATACATTATCTATTTGTACACAGGTTACAGACTTACAAAGCTAGCGGAAAAACACTACATCCCAAGGTTTGGCTGGAAGAGTTCAGTCATTGTTTCCCACCTTCTTCGTGATTAATCTACCGACTTGAGTTTATCTGCGGCCTTCTTAATGGAGCAACGGTGGTCTGAATGTGTCCAATCGCACTGCAGTTGACATCCATGATGAGTTCAGTTACGCGTTACTATGGAAGTAGAGACTGAGATGCATCTTTGGACATAGTGATTGAAGGCTTTACAACAAGAATTGAAAGTAGAGATAATTATGGATCAGGTGTTCGGAATCCAGTGAAGTTCCTGGAGAACATGTTGAGCAAAATTTAGTTTCTGGACATCCCACATAGTTCTTCAAATACAGTTGCCTTTTGTTACCAGAAGTTACCTCCAGACTATTAGCAGACTCTCGCTGGACATTTTAGTGAAGACACTGAAGCCTTTAAGAGTCTACTACAAGTATAGGAGTTTGCGTAGAGGGGAGAATACTGCTGGCAATGGGAATATGAACCGATCTCAGCGACTACATAACATGCTGAAATAATCAATTCCACCTGAATAGTGGTGGACATTTCTGACCGAACAGAGGAGGACGGAACGAACATCCATGGAACTGTAACCCAGTGGCGGGCTGATAGGGAAGAGCATAGAGGTACGCCAGCAAGTTCGTCATGAATTCTTGTGCTAGGAGTACGGGTTTGAGTAAAACCTTCCGGTTGTCCTTAAGTTACCAATATCATTGATTTGAGGAATCGACTTTTCAAGTGAAAATCAGGCAGATTAGGACTTAGGGCACAGTGAATTTGTCTTGCAAAATGAAACCTCGATAAATATATGGTTTGAAGAGCAGGATATGAAAGAACAACTATCCACCATTCGCTTGAAATTATGTACCAAACCAATGAAACTGAAGGTTGCATCTGAGGGATGTTATGGAAGTAGAAATAGTTATCCATCAAGAGATCGAACCACAAAAAAGACGAAATCTATTTGGAGAAGGTATGATAGGGATCATCTTAAGTTACAACTATAAACACTTAGTAGAGCATGTGTGCTCAAGTTGCTTCCGCTGAAGCTAATGAGACAACAATATTCTAAGCTTAAATCTGTCCACTGTACACAAAGGGCAACACTGACACAGCAAAGCACAACTTGATGGTACATCAGGTGACCTTCATCCTGTCTAACAGGAAAGCAATGGGACAAGTTAAGGGTCTTGTAATGGAAGTCAGACCTGCTTTCACCAACAACAAATTTCTTTATTCTAAGGCTGGACAAAATGAGTCAAGAGTTACTTCTCTTTAACATAATTTCTAAGTATTACTTTTTATGAAACAAATTAGCTACAATAGCTCTTCTATTAGCAGAATCTGATTTTGCTCTTAAATTTCACAAATATTACACAAATGTTAACAATAAAAGACATAAATTACATCGCTTTCGAATTACTTTCACTAACTGGATGAGATTAACACTGTGGAAGGAAGATTGGATGGAAGGAACAGCACCTGTAGGTCTTTATCTGTGCAGCTCGCTGATGCAAGGTTAAAGATATTAAGTTCTCACTGGAGTTAACTCAGCGTGTTAGAGTGCACACATTCAGACATATGGAAAGTGAACTGCTTGGATTGCCGATGGCACTACCAGACAGCATCCATGCTACTATAACTTCTGTCCCAAAAAAAAAAAGAGACCTTCCTCCTACTTCCAACCTTTTAAAAATCACAAATGGAGGTCCTACCTATATACTATTGCGAACATGATGCTCATGAAATACCATAAAATTTTCTAAATATCTGCGAAAAGGCCACACATTTCCCTCCTTGTATATACATCATGAACAAGTTATTTGTGAAGTTGCTGTTGGACTTAACCCAAGCTCTTTCCGTTTGGACAGTTCGTCAGCGCCCAACACTGGGCGAAGTGACACAATCTTGTTGGCTGAAACACGATTTTGGAGCAAAGCAGAGGCGCCACTCCTACGTTCACTGGCGCTAGGGCATCGGCCATCAAGGCACCAAAACAGAGCAGCCTGATTATCGTTCTCACTTACCTCCAGAGGTTGGTGGGGCATACACCAACTGTCATCCCTTGGTGCATGTCGCCAACTCGTAAAAGGCGGGAGTGGGGTGTATTAAGACTGAAGGCAGAAACTCGGCTACCTACCAATGAGGCGTAGTCGAAAAAGTGAGATTTACCGATCAGCTCCTCAATCATGACAAAATACCCTCTGTCTGATGCGAAGCTTTTATCTTTCACACAGACAGCCCAAAAAAGTAAAATTAGAAAAATTTGCTGACTCTGAGAGGAATCGATATCTCATACACCCTATGGCCCTCACAACTGGCACCCCAGTCGTCAAATGTGGTTGACTATAAAATTTACCAATCCATCCAGTCACTGCGTCTACAAAACGGTCACCCACTGTTAGCCTTTATGATAAGAGGCACGGCAAAATATAGTGACACCTGACTGATACTTAATTACTAGACATAATATGAGGATGTGTTAAATACAATTTTTATGTGGTAAAGAAGATTAACCATACCTATAGGAATTTGTGTTTCAGGAAAGGTGATTGCAGAAAAAAAAATTACTTTAGCTCTGGTACGGGGCATGGTAGTCCGATGGAGTAAATAAAATAATATCCCTGTCTCACCCAATCGAATACGAGTACAAGCTCATTTAATCGACTTGATAAAATAATGGCACATTTCCGATTAGAACCTTTGTGTGAGAAAAAAAATAATGATTCATTCGGTATAGACATGTGAACTCCTTTTGTTTTTCTTAAGGAAAACTTAATAGTACACATCTGTTATAAAAACGATTATTACGAGAAAACTATCTCTCAAGGGATTTATGTAGGCGTTTACCCATTCACACCAGGAGGGTTGTTTCCCTCCAAACGATGGCTCAGTTACAAAAAGGTCTTTGGTCCTAGCGGTTCACCCTCTCAGTGGTGGTTGTCCTGACAGTGATAGGTTCACCGGACCTTGGGTCAGTGGAACGCCTGCACGCGCCATCATTTCCCAATGATACTTCTTACCCCTGATACCTGGCATGTCACTGTGGATGGGCAGTGTGCGGAGCCACAGTGCGTGCACAACTAATAGTCTCTCTGTTCACTTTGACCGGTCTTCCTCTAACATGCGAAAGTGTCAATGAATTTTTGGCGCTTGCAACCTGTTTATCACATCACAAGCTAACACTATCATGACATTAAATACTAACTGTGCTCCTGTGATATTTTTAAAGTCCTTTAACACGTTCAATGCCCTTGCCCCACTAGGTGTGGTAGCTTCGGGAACGGCAGGTTACCGACGCCACTATCGGCTTCGTCTAGTCTATGTTCCGTTTGCCGTGCACATCACATTTGCAGCAGCCCGTACCCGGGCAATCTGCAGTGAACGACGATTGCGATTTAGTTGTTATTTTACCTCTCTACCATACTGTGGTGAAACTTGTGCAGAAAAGTGCATTTGTTTTCAGTTTCTCGTTATTTGTCTATAAAATAATAATTTTCAGCTTAATTACACACAGATTTAATTTTTATAGATATGACTCAAAACACATTTTAATTTATACTTATTCCAAATTTACCTTCAACAGAAAATAATTTCCTCTTACGTCCACGCCTGTTTTGAGACATGTCTATAAAAATTAAGTTTGTGTGTAATTACGCTGAAAATAATTATTTTGTAGATAAAGAACCATAAGTTGAAAACAACTGCATTTACCTGCACAAGTTTCACTGCAGAGTGCATGAGCACGGACTGGGGCAAATCCGACCTGCTCAGACGGTGCCGATAGTGACAACACGCTAGGCGTGGTGACGGCTACCAACCGTTCCCCGAGCAACCACGCCTGGTGGGGTGGGGCGGGGCCACCAAACTCGTTAATTCTGAAAGGATGCAAAACAAACAACGTCTACAGGGACAAAGTTGGTTTCAGCTCCTGAATGGAAACTGTCATCATCCCCATACTAAACAAAAGTTTTAACTCTAACAGCTACGTTAGTGCAGATTGTGAGATTTGCGTCATATTCTTTTATGTTCAGAGTGGGTTGCATACTACAAATAATCAGCTTTGTCAGGCCACATAGGCAAGCGAACACACACGAAAGGAAATGATACTGAGGAGGACACATCACCTAACAGGCACTTAGTCAAGATCGATCAGCGCTTTCTCGGCAGAACTGACGTCCCAAAAGTCCTAAACACTAAGGCAATACCGCCAGGCAGTCTAAGCAGATGTCGGTAGGGCGAAAAACTCCAAGTCACATCTGAATTGCATACTACCCACGCTGAACCAAAAAAAAAACTATACTTCCTTCTCACCAAAAAATCAAAACTCTCTAAAAGCCCTGAGACACCGCTACTCCCACCTAAACTCAAAGGCGAGTGCAGAAAAACAATGTTATTTTTTATTCAAATTTAAAAACACTATTTTCTCACCACGTTTGTTAGAATTACACAGAACGTGGACAAGACGTCCAGAACTACGATACCACATATTCCAAAAATGGAACAATTTCCTTGGAACGATACAGTGCTTTGTTACTTTATTGCATAGGAGCTACTAAAACAAAATACACATATCCCGTCAGAATCGACCGATACTTATCACTCATGAAGAAAGTACTAAAACCTAGAACATTGGTCAAAAACGTGTTATCCTCACGCAGTATAATACTGACGGGATATGCCGTTCTGCGACGGACAGATTTGGATCTGTTTCCTTGACTTAAAACATAAATAAATAAATAAAAATTTGGTATGTGCGTCTGTCCCCGTGCCCTAAATTTAATATGTTACGCCGTGCGATTTTGTGACGATTAGTTTGGGATCTGTACCCTTAATTTATAGGGAAAGAGGATTTTAACAGATACTTCCGTCTCCGACGCCCTACATGACTAGCTGTAGGTGACTTGACATAAATACAGTTACACACATTCACACAAAGAAATAGTAGCCACACGAAGATAAGTCAACACACACAAAAATACTAGTGATGTACTTAACGCTAATCAGCAATAGTGATTAATTATTGTCAGAGTGAAGACGTAGCCTTTGCCTGCAGTAATAATAGAAATGGAGTAGTATCTAAGTGCCAATGAGGGCTATTATGCTTCAACGCATCCTGTTTTGATCTGCGGCCAATCAATACGCTTTCATTATACCTGCTTTGAATTCCATGAAAGTAAAACATAGTATTGCGGTATTGACGCTTTCGCCATAACCTCTCCATTTATATTAGTAGTCGTGAACTCGTAATTTACTCTGGATTGTCCAAAAGTTCAGGAAACAGTCTCTAAGTTGTGCTACCCACGTTTTGAAGTGCAAGGAATTGCCTTATCAAGAAAATCTGCGTTTCATCAAGGTCCTGTCCACTGAAGGATACGGATCTCAACAGCTGACAGGATTCTCTTGTCATCACCCTGTTCCTCGTCTCTGACGGCGCGCCACTAGATTCTGAATCTGTACAATTGTGCTGCTCATTATTCATGCGTATCCTACTCTCTATCAAAGGCATTAATGACCCCAAGGCTTACGCCATTGCTTGCGGCCACCCTATTTATTTTTTTATATTTTCTTCACTTTGTTTTTAGCGACACAAATTCCTCAGTTTCGAAGTACCGTATTGGTTCCGTCCCCTTGGACTCTGTTCGTTACTCTACGGTCGGTAGTCTCTTGGAGTGCGAATGAATCGTCACTTGATATACACAAAAAAATCCTTACTCTCAAGCTACTCTTCTATACAATCCCCCTAAATATCAATACACACACCAATAATTTACATAAAACACAAAATGTGTAAACGCAGCACGAGCTTGTTCTGCGTGTGTGCAGGGTAGAGCTGCAGTGACAATTATTGAACTGTATGAAAAAAAACGTAAATTAGTTACAAATTCGGAGCGCACACACTATATTCAACGTGCAAACGTTACTACACGTATTTGGATTCAGATTACGTCATGTTTTATATGCCTACTATCATTGACGATGATGTGGCGCAGACGAATAGCGAAATTCTGTATGGCCCGCTGTAGTGTCGGAATATCGATGCTGTCGATTACCTCCTGAATGGCTGTTTTGAGCTCAGCAGTTGTTTTGGGCTTGTTGCTATACACCTTATCTTTAAATATAGACTCACAGAAAGGAGTTTCATGTGTTCAGATCCGGAGAATATGGCGGCCAACCGAGGCTCACACCAGTGCCCCAGGGTACCCCAAAGACAGAACGTGGTCCCAAAAGTGCTCCTTCAGCACATTAAAAACTCTCCTGCTTCGATGGGGTCGTGCTACGTCTTGCATAAACCATGCCTTGCCGAAATCAGGGACACTTTGGATAATGGGGATGAAATAATCTTCCAAAACCTTCAGGTACCGTTCGTTAGGCATCGTGCTGTCGAGGAATATCACACTAAATATTCAATGACTGGACATTGCACGCCACACTGTCACCCGTTGAGGGTGAAGAGACTTCTCGATCGCGAAAGGCTGATTCTCAGTCCCCCAAATGCGCCACTTTTGGTTACTGACGAAGGCTTCCAATTGAAAGTGGGCTTCGTCGCTAAACCAAACCCTACAGCGCATACTAATTCCTTTCATTCCCGCGGCCAACCGTATTTCAATCATTGACACCCTGCAAGTGATATGAAACAATGTTCTCTACAACTGTTTGTACCGCAAGAGATGCTCCTCTGTGCCGTTACGACTGTCAGTTTCTCAAAGAAACTAGAAATACGATTTCTTCGATGCATATGATAAATGCTTTGAGCAGGTAGCGAGAAGCATCTCATGCTATGCCTGGGATAAAGGTACTACTGTTGTCACTGTAGTTTCGTCATTGTTTTAAATCACCAGCTCCGTGATTGCAATTGTATCGATGTCAATGATTCTGACGATCCTACACTTGACTTAGTTTTGAAACATTTCTTCCTAATTAAGCGAACGTATGAAATGGGCATACTTCCCTGTTTCCTGTTGTTCTCTTGCTATGTTTATGTTTAGTGTAATTGTTGTACTCTTAATTCACAACTAGCAACCTAAAGTTTCCCACCACAGCTCATTTGTACATCACACTCATCTGATATAAAAAGGATTATCTCAATATTTATTAAAAAAGCCGAAACTTTAATGGTAAAAATAAATGCCGCCCTAAAACACCGACTATTAGTCACGTTACAGCAGGGATGTTCAACCTTTTAGCTTCATCTGGGCTACATTGGAACAAGACGGTTATTTCTGGGCCGCAGTACATACTTAACACTAAAGATAATATGTTTAGCCAAAGTGTTGAATCGAAGAAGAAAGTTTGCGTTGATCTGTGTTTGCCATAATTTCAATTGCATTTGGAACATGTTTACTGTTTGATACATTGTAGAGATAAGTAGGTTTCTACGTTGAAGACGTCCTATTAAGTCACCCAAAGAGCAGTCAAATCTACTAAAAGTGCTAAATCTGCTACCCAATCGACATCGTCAGGTTCTGGCACAGAGTTTGCTTTTGATATCATGAACGATTTTATTCCATTAATTACATTATAAAATCTTTTTAATATCTATCTGGCTTTGACTGAGCTAAGTTACTTCTGTAAAATATACGGTAGCACTACACTGAGCATCCAGACTTCTAAGGGATTTCTGGAACTGACGATGATAGAGTCCCAGAAGATGTTAGTTCGTGGGCTGCCGAATGAACAAATTGAATTGAATTAGAGCTCATCTCCTTGTACCGAACACCTGCTGTAGTAAAAATTGTACATGAAAGTAAGAAGACTTTGTGAAAGCCCGTTCAAACGTGATTCCTATATGTTACAACAGATATCATATCAAATCAAACCTGTTACAACAGAATGGCGGTACTGTTAGATAGCAAACATAGGCAGTAATTCCAATCCACATAAAGATCTTTACCGACTTGTTGTAAATAAAACTATAGTGAAAGAGGCTCTTTATCATAACTGTAGAGAAATAATGCAGAATTTCCTTGGATTTCCGTAGATTAATTTCATTATAGGTGTCTAAATATCTACTTTCATATTTTCAACTGAAGTAGCCGTAAGATAACAGAGCAGCGCTTGGCCGTTTATAAGAACGAGACTCTGGGGGTTCAAGAATAGCACGGGCTGTAATGTTAAGAACAGGATGGTCCACTGAGAGAATAGCAGTATGTTGCGGAAGTTTCAAACTGAAAATATATGTGTTTGTTATAAGTTTAGATAAACTTTTTTTATAGATAGATGAACACTTCTCGGACCGCACTGATACTCGCTTATCCCGCGGATTGGACAAACTCGCGTTACTGAATTAAATGGTCAATAACAGTTTCTGCGTATAAACTCTACGCTTTTTGGAATGTAGATACATGTGGCAACCAAAGGTAGCTAGAACGGCATTTACACTATCGGAACTTAACACTGAGATTCTTTGATGGTACCTGAAAACATACGCTGATGAATTTAGTGATGACAGCTTTTATTTTCGTACAGAGATTACCACTGTTCAGACGGAAGTAGGCGTCCAGCTAATGTGTCTGTGGTGTGTGAGCAAGGACTGAGTACAGTTCCGTGCAGCTGACGCGGACTGACTGGATATTTCGTCATTAGAGGTGAGAAGTGGGAAACTCAGGAGCGACTTCTCTGTTACTGAAGGACAAGCTTTATTTCGCGCTTTCTTTTGCAGAATTAGTGGGTCACCTTGAAATTCCGGCTGTCAACGACCCTGACAAAGCATTAGCATAGCGCGAAGTAAAGAAAATTGCGCCACTCAGCAAAGATGTTTCATAAAGTTCTCTGAAGCAATTGAGTAGCCCTATGGTTGATTTAGCCAGTGGCTGCTTACTTATATGTCACTAAAGTTACCAACGCTTAATCATAGCAGCATCCTACAAGAATAAGACAATGGGTCCTATCCTTGGTAACTGAGTATATTACCTATCATTCTGCACTACGTGAAACAAACGAGGGATTAAACTGAAATTCTACTAAACTACCTAGTTACGTTACATTTGCGTTTATCATAAATTAAATGAACCGTATAGTGAAACAAGGTACCAATATAAAATCTGAAAACTCCACGTCTTAATTAGGAAAACCGTCATATAAAGGCACAAATGAAAGTACCTCAATGACGTGCGACATTTGCCGTTTCTCGGACGGGTCTGGTGGGCGTGTATTGAGACATGATCCCATCAGGTGAGAAGCAACTACATGTCATCTAGCTTGACAGGAGAGACGATCAGGTGTGCGGACTGCAGCCGTCCCTCGGAGAGGCGTGATTTCGGGCACTCGACGCTGGAAACAAACACTGTGATTGCTATAAGCCCATTTGTATCATCTACAACCAAGAAAATCAGACATATGTGATTGCAAAAAGTTCGTCGTAGGGAGATATTACAGTGTAATCATTTAATCTCCACCTGTTCCAAGTTCCAAACTATAAAGGAGAATTCCTCGCAGAATTGAAAAGCTTGTGGTACCAGTCCTTACAAGCATTTGCTAAAGAGTCATAAATCAGTTCTCAAATGTCTAATAAGATTTATTATAATTAACAATTAATTAAATGTGACCAGAGATCAATAGGAAAATTGTATTCCTCATTTTAGAGCTCAATTAAAAATTATTTTTTTCTGAAAGAGTACTGACGGTAAAAACCTGTTTTGCAAATTTTTTATCGATGAATTCAGTTATTACTTCTGTCTCGAGAACTTAAGAAACTTTGTTTTTCGATAATATTGAAGAAATATTGTTTACTTATTTTAAAATATGTGTTCAGTTATATGTTTAACAAAATCGGTTTTTGTAGTTGTTGATAGATAAATAGTGTACTCACACTGAAAGTCAAATAAAAATAAAAAGTAAGAACTGGTACAGTACATGTAGGTAATGGTTACCTTAGTCGAACGGCCAAAGATACCGAAGTAACCTTGAAAATATGTACTCAAGTGAAAGAAAACTGTGGGAGCATTAGCGCCAAACAAAATCCAAATGGGGGAAGTGGCCTAAAATGACATACTTTTATGTTTTTATTGTGGTCTTAATGCCTCAGAACATACCAACCAATCCCTTATTCCCCTCACATTGTACCACAAATTCCTCTTCTCCCCAATTCTATGCAGTTCCTCCACATTAGTTACGTGACCTACACATCTAATCTTCAGCATTCTTGTGTAATACCATATTTCGAAAGCTTCTATTCTCTTCTTGTCCAAACTATTTATCGTCAATGTTTCACATCCGTACATGGCTACACTCCTTACAAATACTATTAGAAAAGACTTCCTGACACTTAAATCTGTACTCGATGTTAACAAATTTCTCTTCTTTAGAAACGATTTTCTTGCCATTGCCAATCTACATTTTATATCCTCTCTACTTCGACCATCATCAGTTATTTTGCTGCCCAAATAGCAAAACTCATCTACTACTTTGTTTCATTTCCTAATCTAATTCCCCCAGCATCACCTGATTTCATTAGGCTACATTCGATTATCCTCGTTTTGCTTTTGTTGATGTTCATCTTATATCCTCTTTTCAAGACACTGTCCATTGCGTTATACAGCTCTTAAAGGTAATTTGCTGTCTCTAACAGAATTCCAATCTCATCGGCAATCCTCAAAGTTTTTGTTTCTTCTCCATAGATTTTAATTCTTACACAAAATTTTTCTTTTGTTTCCTGTACTGCTTGCTAAATATACAGACTGTATTACATCGGGGATAGGCTACAACCAAGTCTTACTCCCTTCCCAACCACCGCTTCCCTTTCATGCCCGTCGACTCTTATAACTGCCATATGGTTTCTCTACTAATTGTAAATAGCCTTTCGCTCCCAGTATTTTACCATTGCCACCTTCAGAATTTGAAAGAGAGTATTCCATGGAATGTTGTCAAATGCTTTCTCTATGTGTACAAATGCTAGAAACGTAGATTTGTCTTTCCTTAATCTATTTTCTAAGATAAGTCGTAGGGCCAGTATTGCCTCACGTGTTCCAACATTTCTACGGAATCAAAACTGATCCTCCCCGAGGTAGGCTTTTAGCAGTATCTCAATTTGTGTGTAAAGAATTCGTGTTAGTATTTTGCAGCAGTGGCTTATTAAACTGATAGTTCGGTAATTTTCACATCTGTCAACACGTGCTTTCTTTGGGATTGGAATTATTATATTCTTCCTGAAGTCTAAGGGTATTTCGCCTGTCTCATACATCTTGCTCACCAAATGGTAGAGTTTCGTTAGGCCTGGCTCTCCCAAGGCTGTCAGTAGTTCTAATGGAAAGTTGTCTACTCCCGGGGCCTTCTTTCGACATAGGTCTTTCAGTGCTTTGTCAAACTCTTCACGCAGTATCATATCTCCCATTTCATCTTCATCTACATCCTCTTCCATTTCCATAATATTAGCCTCAAGAACATCGCCCTTGTAGAGACCCACTATATACTCCTTCCACCTTTCTGCTTTCCCTTCTTTGTTTAGGACACGTTTTCATCTGAGCTCTTGATTTCATGCAAGTGGTTCTCTTTTCTCCAAATGTCTCTTTAATGTTCCTGTAGGCAGTATCTATATTACCGCTAGTGATATGTGCCTCTACATCCTTACATTTGTCTCCTAGCCATCCCTGCTTAGCCATTTTGCACTTCCTGTCGATCTCATTTTTGAGACGTTTGTATTCCTTTTTGCCTGCTTCATTTACTGCATTCTTATGTTTTCTCTTTTCATCAATGAAATTCAATATCTATTCTGTTACCCAAGTATTTATACTAGTCCTCGTCTTTTTACTTTCTTGATCCTCTGCTGTCTTTACTATTTCATCAGTGCTACCGATTCTTCTTGTACTGTATTTCTTTCCCCTGTTCTTGTAAATCCTTTCTTAATCGTTGCTCTGAAACTCTCTACAACCTCTGGTTCTCTTAGTTTATCCAGGCGCCATCTCCTTAAATTTCCATCTTCTCGCAGTTTCTTCAGTTTTAATCTACAGTTCATAAGCAATAGATTGTGGTAAGATTCCATATCTGCCCCTTGAAATGTCTTACAATTTAAAACCTGGTTCCTAAATCTCTGTCTGACCATTATATAATCTATCTGGAACCTTCCAGTATCTCCAGGCCTCTTTCACGTATGTAACCTTCTTTCATGATTCTTAAAATAAGTGTTAGGTATGATTAAGTTATGCACTGCGCAAAATTCTGCTAGGCGGCTTCCTCTTTCATTCCTTACCCCCGTCCATATTCATCTACTACATTTCTTTCTCTTCCTTTCCTTACTATCGAATTCCAGTCCCCATGACTATTAAATTTTCGTCTCCCTTCACTATCTGAATAATTTCTTTTATCTCATCATACATTTCATCAATCTCTCCGTCATCTGCGGAGCCAGTTGGCATATAAACTTGTACTACTGTGGTAGGTGTGGGCTTCATATCTATCTTGGGTACAACAATGCGTTCACTATGCTATTCGTAATAGCTGACCCGCGCACCTATTTCTTTATTCATTATTAAACCTACTCCTGCATTACGGCTATTTGATTTTGTATTTATAACCCTGTATTCACCTGACCAGAAGTCTTGTTCCTCCTGTCACCGAACTTCACTAATTCCTACTATATCTTACTTTAACCTATCCATTTCCCTACTTAAATTTTCTAATCTACATGCCCGATTAAGGGATCTGACGTTCCACGCTCCGATCCGTAGAACGCCAGTTTTTTTTTCTCCTGATAAAGGCGTCGCCCTGAGTAATCCTCGCCCGGAGATCCGAATGGGGGACTATTTTACCTCTGGAATATTTTACCTAAGAGGACGCCATCATCATTTAACCATACAGTAAATCTGCATGCCCTCGGGAAAAATTAGGGCTGTAGTTTCCCCTTGCTTTCAGCCGTTCGCAATAACAGCACAGCAACGTCGTTTTGGTTAATGTTACAAGGCCAGATCAGTCAATCATACAGATTGTTGCACTTGCAACTACTGAAAAGGCTGCAGCTCCTCTTCAGAAACCACAGGTTTGCCCGGCCTCTCAGTAGATACCCCTCCTTCGTGGTTGCATCTACGGTACGGCTATCTGTATCACAGAGGAACGCAAGTGTCCTCACCAGCGGCAAGGTCCATGGTTATGGGGTGGCATACTTTTATAAGAACTCCAAGCTGTTCGCTCGCTTTTCAAATTATGTTTTCGAAGTTTAAGTAGACATTGTAGTCATACTTTTATAAGATCTCTAATCTGTATGTAAACTTCGAAAACAAAATTTGAAAAGCGGGTGAACAGCTTCAGTGTACTTTGAGAAACATGATACATCTCGGAAATCGGATATAGAATAACGTGGCTTTTCATAAATTTAAATTTTAAGAAAGAGTTCAGTATGCCGGTTTAGGCTACCATGTTGGGCAAAATGATATAGTATATTTCTGCAGTTTCTGACTCCTTAGATTATTTGATAACAATCTTCGAAATACCAATAAAACAAAATCAAGCAAAATAGTAACACACTGTCACGCATTTGAAGTAGAGCATTCTTTTCCTGGGAATCTTTTGAAAAAGAAATTACAGGTCTACGCTATAAAATTTCAATCATCGGAAGTACAGAACTAGACATTCTGCAAAGTTATGATTAGTCCATTGAAACAGTTCACAAATAAACGTCTTGGCAAGTGTGGATAACGCCACTCAATCTGCATGACTTCACTTGTAACTGGACAGACATTTGAACCACACTTCTTTTTCCTTTGGTAAGTTAAATAAGTCAGAGCAATATAAACGGGCAGCATCATCATCCTCGTCACTTGGAATATCATCAGTGGGATCGAGCTCTTCTTCTTCATTCGACGCTGAAGCCATGACCAAACGTTGCTTTGAGCCATCTCTAGTTGATCAGGAGATAACATTTATAGCATTCATTTGGATTTTCTTCTCCTCCAACTCCTACAAGATTGGTGTTGAAGTTAATTCTTTATTGCCCTCTCCCTACAGAATTAGGCCTACTATGTAAACTTATTGGTCCTGGTGACAGCGTTTCTAACAAGGCATCGGTGTTACGCCGCTGTTCTCGTGGAGATTGAGTGTTAGTGTGGTTTTCTGCTTGAGTTGTTCCACTGTTACGTTCGTTACAAGATGGGTTGTTCTGTTTGGGTAATGCATATAGTTTGAGAATATATCTGGATTTAATGGATAGATTCCAGATTGTTGAAAGCCAGACACTGTAGTTTTCGGAGTTACAGCCATCAAATAAGTTTCACGAAATAGTCATCTTACGTGGCAGAGGGGTACTGTTCTGCCAGGGTTTTTTCTTAGCCATTTTATGATCTCTTGATCATAATAGGTGTCTAGTTACCAGAAAATGTCAAGTCAACAGGCTGCAATAGATGTTTGCGATGTGGGAAAAGATAAGCAACGAACTCCGCGAGTTCAACTGCCTGGATGCCCTTATGGATAATATATCCATCCAGGACTATAAGTACCTTGTCTTGTATCGTAAGTTCAACTGGAGATATGAAACGTTGCAGTCACTTTATTAAGAGGTCTGTCATGTACCTACTTTCAAGGCGGAGACATAGAGTGCTTGGTGACATTTCATGTTACAACGCGGGGTTAATTTTCTTCGAAGGAAAAATTGTACCTGGAGGAATATAATGTCCACTGGAATTCACACAAACTACCACTGTGACGTGGATACCACGTTCAGTATTTGTAACAGCACCACCAGTTTCTTGCCTCTTTCATCCTAAAGAAGTTTGATGGTTTTTGCGCTGTTGTTATGGCCGATTAAGCTATTTATAATGTTATTTTGGTTGATAATGTATTTCTGTATGACTGAGGTCAACAGAGAGTAGATATTTTAGCCTGATTCTCTGGCTGACGAAGATTTATTTTCGTATTTCTCCTTCGAAATCCAATAAGCCAGTCATTTTCTAGTCACTATCCTACGCACAAAAAAATAAATGTGTAATGATCGTATTAACAGTATTTATCTGTAAATGAACATATTTTGAGTTATTTGAGTATCGTATCGTCCGCTGCCGGAAATGGTAACTCAAACACCATAACCACAAAAATCTTCACTGCAAGGTAAAACACAAAGAAACTAAAAAATATCTTACATTAATGGTATTCATTGCTTCTCTTCTTCTAACGCAATTCAGCAGTAGGCTTATTGGCCAAATACTCCACTGAAATGTAGGAATCACTGGATATGAAAGCAAATTCCTAGTTACTACAGGCGTCAAATACTGCCGTTGCCTATCGATCAATAGTTTGCGGACAGTTGCCAGCATCTAGAACGCAGTAATTAGAACGAAATTTCGCAACATAACATCACTCGTACAGACAATAACGACAATATGTCATTTTGCCCGCCAACGTCATTTTAGGCTACTTTCTATTGGAAATTTGGCAGTAAAATTACCTTTGGAAATGCAGCATTGATATTTTAAACGGTTTTATAGTAGGAATGCGAACCAATTCTATGCTTCTACGAAAATTAATAACTGCCAAATAAAACTAGGACAAAGCATTAAATTTAGAAAATGCAATAAATAGTGCTTGATTAATTAAGTTTGGAAGCTCATGTAAGTAATTAACGTAATTACAAGAAAACGTGCACAACAGCTTTGTTTTTCGGACATCAGGATGAAAAATCGTCTGCAACTAATACCTTATATGCCCAGTCAGCATTATTATTACGAATATTCTTTTGTTTTATTTGGAAATGTTTGCATATTGTGATCCCTTTGTTAAACAATATCTCCATCAGTAGTAATTCTGTAGCTCAAAGACTTTATATCTTAGGCATTTCCCTACTATCTGGTCATTGTTCATGTACTATGTCCGAATCCGCTTTAATATATGTCGCAAAGGATGAGAAGCTCAGTGAGTGCGGGAAGTGGATCTTGAATCGATTTAAAATTCTAGGCGATAGCAAAGCTGCAGGCCTTACAATTGTTAGGTGTATTATATTTTCGGAATCTAACCGTTTTGTTAATGAGTAGTGGTGAAGAGTTTTGATGATGATGATTTATGGTAGAGGACGCTAAACAGCAAGGTCATCAGCGCCCAGTGTAGAGTCTTAGAAGCTGTCCAATAGTACTCGGAATTCGAATGATTTTCACGTGTGCAGTAAGTTTTGGGCTTTGAATTTAAATAGTATTAGCGCATGTATGCCAGGATTTTGCATAAGTTTAATGGGGCTTGAGCGAATTTTAAATTAATAGATGGTGCGTGATCATGTAAGGACTTTCAAATAGTTCACGAAATTTTAGTGCTGGGTACTATTTCATTATTGTTAAGGCCAATGCAAGTCAATTGTCTAATAGTGACTTTGTGCGATTCCCTTTTTGTATATGCTCCGGCGAATACACAGACTGTCTTTATCCTCTCAATTCCTCATCAAGCGTAGCTTTCGGTTAATATCCGTATTTTGAAATAAACGGATATTAAACCTGAAATCCTTCTGTCCCTCCTGTTATACTCTGACAGAGCTGTGTATTTCACGTTGATAGGGAGTTGCATACTGAACACCTAGGATGTAAAACGAACAGTGAGCCACATTGAGTACATATGCGGCCAGTAAGTCGACAAATAAACATGTCGATTAATATTTAGACTCCTAGTAGCAAAATAATTTTAGCCAGCGGTGGTCACGTCATAGACACCGTATTCCACTTAAAAGATTTGAACAAAATATGAGTGGTGTATGAGTTCTATCTTGTAGGGCGAATGAAGGATAAATAAGAGCAATAGAGCCTTAAGTATCTTTGACATTACGTCTGAGATTTGTCTGCCTAGCTGGTTGCTACTCTTCGTTAACTTATATGTTTCTCCATGTACCGACGCCTGTACACGTTATGAATCCTGAACACTAATTTCGTCACATTCTTCTCGTGCTGCTTGGGTAAAATGAAAAGGAAGATTAGGGTTTAACGTCCCTTCGACATCAAGATCGTTGGAGACAAAGTGCAAGCTCTGAATGTTTGAAGGGTGGGGAAGGAAACCATTCTGGCATTCACCTGAAGCGTCTTACGGAAATCACGGAAAACCTAAATCTGTATGGCCGAAGGCGGATTTGAATCGTCGTCCTGCGGAATATGAACCTTGTTTGCTAACCACTGCGTCTACCCACTGTAGATCCAAGATACTTTTATTTTATTTTTAACAGTCCCGATTCCGTAAATGTGTTCTTTTACAGGCAAAAACGTAAACATGTAGCTCTTTGTTGCTGAATATATTTTTCTTTTTGCCCACGGCCTGGTAATATTTTTCTACTGGACATTGCTATGCCGTCTTTCGTATTAGATGTGTAACTGTGTAACGTCGGTGCCTGTTATAGAAGAGGAGCTATTAGCGTTTTGGTTTAAGGCGTCCAATATGCAGGCTATTGGCATCAGCAAAATATCTTCACAACGAATACGCTTTATAACTGATAAAACTGTTATTTGAATGCGCTAAAATAACATTAAGTCACTAGATAAAATTTTTCTCCGTGTAAAAGATAACTTAAAAACCGAAAGAATGGCTCTGAGCACTATGGGACTTAACATCTATGGTCATCAGTCCCCTAGAACTTAGAACTACTTAAACCTAACTAACCTAAGGACATCACACACATCCATGCCCGAGGCAGGATTCGAATCTGCGACCGTAGTAGTCGCGCGGCTCCGGACTGAGCGCCTAGAACCGCTAGACCACCGCGGCCGGCAAAAACCGAAAGGAAGTAACCACTCCACAAGATATTGAATTCCTTAGATGTGTAGTTATTCACGCATGCACACACACACACACACACACACACACACACACACACACAAATCCGTGCCCTAATAACTTCTGGAAGAGAAGTGATACGTCACACTTTTAAACCTCACTGTACTCTTCCAATTTTCAACTACAATGGAGGTCAAATCCGTTGAAAACTGTAGAATAAACCCCTGTTAGCAACAAAAACAAAATCAACTTAATGTTTTTCATATTAACAGCAGTGCTTTACAACTAACGCACAATGTTGAGTCCTTTCGTCAGGGGTGAAACCTATGATGTAGTGTGTCGGGCTTTTGTCGCGTATGAGGACAGTATAAAAGAAAAAGAGCGGATGGAACTTAGCGTTAGCCTGCTCTCCTCGGATAACAGCAATTTAAGTCGAGGGACCTAGTACTTCTATCATAAAGAGTTTCATTAATCCAGGCCACTGGTGAAGATTTTCACTATCAAAAACATAATTTCATCATCTGTACTCTCACTGCACGTCAAATACCAGTAACTAAAATACGTTTCCGAAAAATGATATTCAAGCCAAATGCCATGTCACTAGCTTGCATTAGCGATCGCAGCTACCTAAACGGCCACTCAGACTTCTCCATTATTAGGATGGACAGTAATGAATCAATCTCAGTGTTCAATGATATTATCTTTGCAGAGGAAAGTTCTAAAGGGGACACTTCGACACTGCACATAATAGTTACATGATATCCTACACTGAAGAGCCAAAGAAACTTGTACACCTGCCTAATATCGTGTAGGCCCCCCGTGACCACGCAGAAGTACCGCAACACGATGTGGCATAGACTCGACCAATGCCTGAAGTAGAGCTGGAGGAAACTGACACCATGAATCGTGCAGGTCTGTCCCTAAATCCGTAACAGTACGATGGGGTGGAGATCTCTTCTGAACAGCAAGTTGCAAGGTATCCCAGATATACTCAGTAATGTTAATCTCTGTGGAGTTTGGGGGCCAGTGGAAGTGTTTAAAGTAGGAAGAGTGTTCCTGGAGCAACTCTGTAGCAATTCTGGATGTGTGGGGTGTCGCAGTTTCCTGCTGTAATTTGCCCAAGTCCGTCGGAATACACTATGGACATGGATGGATGCAGATGATCAGACAGGTATCAGGGGTCCCATATCACTCCAACTGCACACGTGTTACACCATTACAGAACCGCTATCAGCTTGAACAGTCCCCTGCTCACATGCAGGGTGCATGGATTCATGACGGTGTCTCCATACCCGTACACGTCCATCCACTTGATACAATTTGAAACGTGACTCGTACAAGTAGACAACATGTTTCCAGTCATCAACAATACAATGTCAGTGTTGACAGGTCCAGGTGAGGTGTAAAACTTTGTGTCATGCAGTCATCAAGGGTATACGAGTATGCTTCGACTCCGAAAACCCATATCGATGATGTTTCATTGAATGGCTCGCACACTGACACTTATTGATGGCCCAGCACTGATATCTACAGCAATTTGAGGAAGAGTTGCAATTCTGTCACGTTGAAGGTTTATCTTCAGTCGTCGTTGGCTCTGTTCTAGCGGGATCTTGTTCCGGCAGCAGCGATGTCGGAGATCTGATGTTTTAGCGGATTCTTCATATTCATGGTGCACTCATGAAATGGCCATACTGGAAAATCCCCACCTCATCGCTACCTCGGAGATGCTGTGACCAATCGCTCCTGCGCCGACTATAACACCACGTTCCAACTCACTTAAATCTTGATAAACTGACATTTTAGCAGCAGTAACTGATCTAACAATTGCGCCAGATCCTTATTATCTCATACAGGCGTTGCCGACATCAGTGCCGTATTCTTGCTGCTTACATGTCGCTGTATTTGAATACACATGCCTATATCAATTGCTTTGGGGCTTCAGTGTACATTTCCTTTAATTTGTATATGATTGGTTTAAAACAAATAACTTTTCCAATTTCGAAATTTTCTGTTGATCAGTTAGCTGTATAACCTTATAAGGTTCTTCAAAAATTACTTTTAATTTACTTATTCTACTTCATCGTCTATTATATATTGAGTCTTAGTATCTTTAAACTATGTTGTATAAATAAATTGCAATATTTTTTTCATTTTTCTTGTCTACATTTTGGCTCCATTTTTATTGTTCAATGTTTCCATTATTATATTCATCAGTTAATTGGAAACTAAATCAATCCATTTAAATTTCTTTGTAAGTTATATTTTTTCCTATTTTTTCTTTTTATGTTCAATTAAATATTTCAATGCAGATGCTTTTAATTCTATAAAAGTTGGTTAATAATTAATTTATATTTTCCCATATGATCTTGAATACCTTTATTATACAATTTTTTACCATTATTTATTTGTATATTTCTTGGAGTTTTTTGCTTTAAAATTTTCAAAAGTTTCTGAAATATTTTTGCTAGCTTTATATTTGATTGGAGTAACCCATGCTATTAAGAGAAAAACATCAACTTTTGTTAAGAAATATTTACATCTTTGATTTAATTTTGTAATTCCCTTTAATATACAAGCATCTATTTCTACTAAATCTGCATGCCATAAATTGTCTATTACAAAAGAAATAAAGTTTCTTCTCTTGGAATTTTTTCTAACTGGTATACATAATTCATTAATAATTTCTTCTTGACGTTCATTACACTGTATCCCGTCTCCTACATTTATTAACAAATTTAGTTGTTTAGTTTTCAGATAGAACAGATTCTTTCAATTTTTGGTTTCTATTTTTTGTTGTTCTACATAGATGATGTAATTTTTTTACATTTTAGGTACCTAATATCGTTGTCTGACTAATGTTATTGATTTATATAGTATTAATTTTCAGAAAAAATTATTTTTACGTTTACTGGAACAGATTTATCTTTATCTTTTAATTTTCAGTTACAAAATTTGATTAATGCAATATTCTCATTGGTTGGTTATCAGTAATTATTTAATAAAGTTGTACGAAAACAGACTTGATGAAGTATCAAAATCGTTAAATAAATTTTTTTTATGTATTTAGAAATAAAAACAACTTTAAAAGTGTAAACACATACACAAAATCTTTCATATTTCCTTCACTACAAGTTAGTTATACATAAAAATTAAAATATTACTCCTTAACAAAGAATAATTAACCATTGAATTGATTTAAATTACCTTTTTACTATAAACTTCTGCAGCACTTTCATAAATTTTGTTTCTTTTATTAAAATTGATCAAAATATTTTTAATTCTTTTTCTATATAGATATTAAATTATGTTAAAGTACTTATAAATTCGAACTCAGTAAAAATATTTTTGAAATATTTCTTACTAATGTTTGATAAAGATCATAACCACTAGCTGGTTCACTCATTTCTACTAATCTTTTATTTTCAGATGTTACGTAACTCTTCCCCCCCATGAACCATGGACCTTACTACTGGTGGGTAGGCTTGCGTTCCTCAGCGATACAGATAGGCGTACTGTAGGCGCAGCCACAGCGGAGGGTATCTGTTGAGAGGCAAGACAAACGAGTGGATCCTGAAGAGGGGCAGCAGCCTTTTCAGTAGTTGCAGAGGCAACAGTCTGGATGATTGACTGATCTGACCGTGTAGCACTAACCAAAACGGCCTTGCTGTGCTGGTACTGCGAGCGGCTGAAAGCAAGGGGAAATTACATCCATAATTTTTCCCGAGGGCATGCAGCTTTACTGTATAGTTAAATGATGGTGGCGTCCTCTTGGGTAAAATATTCCAGAAGTAAAAAATAGCCCCCATTCGGATCTCCGGGTGGGGACTACTCAGGACGACGTTGTAATCGGGAGAAAGAAAACTGGCGTTCTATGGATCGGAGCGTGGAATGTCAGATCCTTTGATCGGGCAGGTAGGTTAGAAAATTTAAAAAGGGAAATAGGCTGAAGTAAGATATAGTGGGACTTAGTGAACTTGGGTGGCAGGAGGAACAAAACTTCTGGTCAGGTGAATACAGGGTTATAAATACAAAATCAAATAGGGGTAATGCAGGACTAGGTTTAATAATGAATAGGAAAATAGGAATGCGGGTAAGCTACTACAAACAGCATAGTGAACGCATTATTGTGGCCAAGATAGACACGAGGCCCACGCCTACCACAGTAGTACAAGTTTATATGCCACCTAGCTCCACAGATGACGGAGAGATTGATGAAATGAATGATGAGATAAAAGAAATTATTCAGATAGTGAAGGGAGACGAAAATTTAATAGTCATGGGTGACTGGAATTCGAGTGTAGGAAAAGGGGGAGAAGGAATCGTAGTAGGTGAATATGGATTGGGGGAAGAATGAAAGAGGAAGCCGCCTAGTAGATTATTTTGCACAGAGCATAACATAATCATAGCTGACAAGAGGTTCAAGAATCATGAAAGATGGTTGTATACGTGGAAGAAGCCTGTAGATACTAGAAGGTATCAGATAGAATATATAATGGTAAGACAGAGTTTCAGGAACCAGGTTTGAAATTGTAAGACATCTCCAGGGGCAGCTGTTGACTCTGACCACAATGTATTGGTTATGCACTGTAGATTAAAACTGAAGAAACTACAAAAATGTAGAAATTTAAGGAGATGGGACATGGATAAACTGAAAGAACAAGAGGTTGTAGAGAGCTTCAGGAAAAGCATTAGGGAGCGATTGACAAGAATGGGGGAAAGAAATACAGTAAAGGATTAATGGCTAGCTTTGAGAGACGAAATAGTGAAGATAGCAGAGGATGAAGCAGATATAAACACGAGGATTAGTATAAATCCTTGGCTAACAGAAGAGATATTGAGTTTAACTGATGAAAAGAGAAAACATAAAAATGCAGTAAATGAAGCAGGCAAAAAGGTATACAAACGTTTCAAAAATGAGATCGACAGGAAGTGCAGAATGGCTAAGCAGGGATTGCTAGATGACAAATGTAAGGATGTAGAGGCAGGTACCACTAGGGGTAAGATAGATACTGGGTACAGGAAAATTAAAGAGACCTTTGGAGAAAAGAGAACCACTTGCATAAATATCAAGAGCTCAGATGAAAACCCTGTTCTAAGCAAAGAAGGGAAAGCAGAAAGGTGGAAGGAGTGTATAGAGGGTCTATACAAGGGCGATGTTCTTGAGGCTAATATTATGGAAATGGAAGATGATGTAGATGAAGAAGAAATGGGAGATATGATACTGCGTGAAGAGTTTGACAGAGCACTGAAAGACCTAGGTCGAAAGAAGGCCCTGGGAGTAGACAACATTCCATTAGAACTACTGACAGCCTTGGGAAAGCCAGGCCCTTACAAAACTCTACCATCTGGGGAGCAAGATGTATGAGACAGGCGAAATATCCACGTACTTCAGGAAGAATATAGTAATTCCAATCCCAAAGAAAGCAGGTGTTGACAGATGTGAAAATTACCGAACTATCAGTTTAATATGCCACTGCTGGAAAGTACTAACACGAATTCTTTACAGACAAATGGAGATACTGGTAGAAGCCGGCCTCGGGGAGGATCAGTTTGGATTCCGTAGAAATGTTGGAACATGTGAGGCAATACTGACGCTACGACTTATCTTAGAAAATAGATTAAGGAAAGACAAACCTACGTTTCTAGCATTTGTACACTTAGAGAAAGCTTTTGAAAATGTTGGCTGGAATACTCTCTTTCAAATTCTGAAGGTGGCAGGGGTAAAATACAGGGAGCGAAATCCCGTCTCCGGCCATCCTGATTTAGTTTTTCCTTGATTTCCCTAAATCACTTCAGGCAAATGCCGGGATGGTTCCTTTGAAAGGGCACGACCGATTTCCTTCCCCATCCTTCCCTCACCCGAGCTTGTGCTCCGTCACTAATGACCTCGTTGTCGATGGGACGTTAAACACTAATCTCCTCCTCCTCCTCCTCCAGGGAGCGAAAAGCTATTTACAATTAGTAGAGAAACCATATGGCAGTTATAAGAGTCGACGGGCATGAAAGGGAAGCAGTGGTCGGGAAGGGAGTGAGACAGGGTTGTAGCCTCTCCCCGATGTTATTCAGTCTGTATAATGAGCAAGCAGTAAAGGAAACAAAAGAAAATTTCGCAGTAGGAATTACGATCCATGGAGAAGATATAAAAACTTTTAGGTTTGCCGATGAGATTGTAATTCTTTCAGAGACAGCAAAGGACCTGGAAGAGCAGTTGAACGGAATGGTCAGTGTCTTGAAAGGAGTATATGAGATGAACATCAACAAAATAAAAGCGAGGATAATGGAATGTAGTCGAATTAAATCGGGTGATGCTGCGGGAAGTAGATTTAGATATGAGACGCTTAAAGTAGTAAATGAGTTTTGCTATTTGGGGAGCAAAATAACTGATGATGGTCGAAGTAGAGAGGATATAAAATGTAGACTGGCAATGGCTAGGAAAGCATTTCTGAAGAAGACAAAACATTGACGATAAATAGTTTTGACAAGAAGAGAACAGAAGCTTTCGAAATGTGGAAGAAGATTAGATGATCAGATTAAATAACTAATGAGGAGATGAGGCATCAAGGGATCACCAATTTAGTATTATAGGGCAGCGTGGAGGGTAAAAATCGCAGAGGGAGACCAAGAGATGAATACACTAAACAGATTCAGAAGGATGTAGGTTGCAGTAGGTACTGAGAGATGAAGAACCTTGCACAGGATAGAGTAGCATGGAGAACTGCATCAAACCAGTCTCTGGACTGAAGACTACAACAACAACAACGTAAGTCTTACTACAATGAACAATGTAACTTAATTTATTCTGAAATTGTTTAACTAAATTTTCTATTTTTAGATTTATTTCACTTGTTCTGTGCCGCTGTCCCTGCTATCTGGGAAACGCTCTGCTACGGATTTCGCAGTTGGTGATCGACACTCGTGCCAGCTGGTTCATGTGTCTTCTGCATTCTGCTTCTGTGTTGTCATTTAGCTATCTGCTGTTTCATCAGGATTTTTAGAGTGCTGTCACTTTTGAGTTCTACAGACAAATGACAAATCGGCGTCGTTGCTTTGACGAAGAGATACTGGAGAGAGTGACAAGGAATGACAGGGTAATAATGGATGATATTTATTGCTCAACAGAAATTAGGAAAAGAATTGCAAGGATTCAAGAGGAAGCAGAAATTACTTTGTGGGCCACTAAACAAAGATCTGATGAAAATACTTGCCAAATGTTACATCTGGAGCGTTGCACTGTATGTTGCATAGATCTGGACATTGAGGAAGGAAGATGAAAGGAGATTGGAGGCACTAGAGATGTGGATATGGAGAATGGAAAAAGTGAAATGGGAAGACCGAGTAAGGAATGAAGGCGTATTAAGAAGAGTTGGAGAAGAAAGAAACATGCTGAAAGTCATCAGAAAGAGAACTGGATTGAACATTGTTTGAGGAGGGACTTTTTATTGAAGGAAGGAATGGTGGATATGACAGATTGTTTAAAATTAGGAAATAATTGATACAGTTCATGTGGCGTTCCGCAGTGCATTTAATCCATACATAAAACACAGTGTCGATGGTTCAAATGGCTCTGAGCAGTATGGGACTTAACATCTGTGGTCATCAGTCCCTTAGAACTTAGAACTACTTAAACCTAATTAACCTAAGGACATCACACACATCCATGCCCGAGGCAGGATTCGAACCTGCGACCGTAGCGGTCACGCGGCTCCAGACTGAAGCGCCTAGGACCGCACGACCACACCGGCCGTCTCAGTGTCGATGAAAGCCTATTATTGTTCAAAGGTCGCTTATCTTTTAAACAATACATACCTTCGAAATGAAGTAGATTTGGAATAAAAACATTCGTGTTGTGCGACTGTAAAACTGGATACGTCTTGGATTTCATTGTATACTCAGGCACACCAACAGATATTGAAGTCAATAATTTGGGGAAATCTGGTGATAATTGTGGCAACACCAATGAAGCCATACCTTGAACGTGGACATACCCTGTATGTCGACAATTGGCATACAAGTCCAGCCTTGTTCCTCTGGCTTCACAACCAGAGAACAGCAGCATGCAGTACTGTACGTAGCAACAGCCGCAACTTTCTGAAGCTACAAAAGAAACTGAAACGAGGAGAAGCTGAGTTTGTGTCAACTGATGCAATGCTTTTCATCAAGTGGTGCGACAAGAGAGAAGTGTTCAACACTACAGAAATGCGTGACACGGGAAAGACAAACAGAACGACTAGCGAAAAAGTAATGAAGCCACAATGTATTGTTGATTACAAACTTAGTGCAAATATCATCAATTAAACAAAAAATTCTAGCATTATTATTACTACAGAATTGTAGCCTGGGTTGCGTAAAAGGTACTTATTTAAGCGGCCACTGGTTTCGGGCGAAGCCCATTTTCTAACCACCATGTAAAACAAAGATCGTGACAACTACTTTATAGGTGTTAATGAGATCATATAAGATTAATAGCTGTCGATATGCTATGGTTCTATTAACAGCTATAATGTGTTTGTCACATTCCTTCTTGACTAGTCGCCACATAAAGAAATGTCTTTTACCGCAACGCAGGCTACAATTTTCTAGTAATATTCAGTAGCGGATTGCTGTCCTATTTTTCCAGGACACTGGATTTATGAAAAAATTCTAGGCCTACACTTGGAAAGGGCGTCTCGGCACACGTTGGTCGGTTGCACACACACGCCCGTTTCTGAAGCACAGAAGGTCATTAGGAATTAAAGGTGACTTTTAATTAGGTAGTTTAGAAAATTGAGTATTTCCTTATCTAATTCTTAAACAAAAGTTATAAAGCATTGTTTATTTCTACTGTACAACAACAACTGCGTCCCGTATAAAAAAAATTCAGAAATGTTGAATTTTTGATTTTGAAGATTCCCTGGGGATAATTTATTGGGTTAATGATCTCAAAATATAGTGATTACTTCAAAAGTGTGTCTCGGCATCCAGACGCTTCCCTCGAAAGTTGGTTGCGGACGAAATATTGCGCTAGTAAAGAAGAACGTCAACGTTTGGTCGTCACGGATTCTACAGCGTTTACATCGTAAGTTACGTACAAAAATCTGATAATTAAGTATCAGTATGCCAAATAAAACGTAGATGTATACTGAGACCTTATGACAATTCACAGGAACTAATTGCAAATTAAAGAAATCCTTTGATGAGGAGTTACATGTTAGCAGCGTAAGCAGTTTCAGTGTACATTAGGTCTGTCGAGCAATTCATCTCCAGATTCAAAGCTATGGAATAAGTATCCGGATAGCCTGCGTTTATTTGTAACGTCGGCGATCACACTAGCTTGCGAGACTGTCCCTAACGAGATTTTAATAACATTCCGCCTCCCTCCATTAAAAACAGTGGCGGGTAGGATACATTTTGTAAAAATAAGAGCTTAATTTGGCGTAACGAAAGAGTTGGTGCACATTTTTTATCGATCTGATGCGTCTTTCTCGGATAATTCTAAATAAGAGTTCTTCCCAAATTTTACTTTTTTCTCGATTTCAGCGCCATCTGTCAATGGTTTAAAAATGTTTCAGGCAAAATTAGATTACTTTTTTATGGAGAATCCGAACCTGCAATAAAAATGGGTGTTCCCTCACCCAAGGGAGCAGGGGCTGGAGGTCGCGTGTAGTCATTTTATATCCCCGTTTGAGCTTACGAACTTGTCTTACCCACTATTTTTACCCGATGTATAGTTTTCGAGATAATCTCATCCGAAACTTCAGATGGACCACCCTGTATATAGATATTTATTTGAAAAAGGTTTGCACATTGTTCCGTAACCGTCTTCTGTATATTTATGTGAAGTAAATTAACAGTTGATTTCTCAATCTTACAATATGTTACAAATTTTCAAATGAATGGCTTCCATTTATTAAGAAAAAATTTGTTAAAAAATTAAAATGAAGAACATATTAAAAATTAAGAAATAAAAAAATAAAAAATAAAATATCTATTAGAAGAAAAATACATTAAAATTTACTCTCAAAAACTGATTTAACACTTTTTTGTGTGGGGGGCTTTTCATACTTTTTACAAACACTGGAACTGCAGGTGTCACATTTATGGGCTGAAACCGAACTAGCGACTTTCGATTAAATGTCTCCCCTGTAGATATGACTCACAGTAAGTTTACAAATGCAGGTTAATGACATGTGGACATTGACGAGTGGAAGTTAGGGTCTGGCCATGAAGTGTGCAGAGACCGCCGAAAAGTTTAGGCGACTGCTCGTGACAACTGGGAAATCCGAGTTCGAGTCCTGGTATGGCAGAAATTTCCAAATTTACAGTCAAAAAGCGTTTAGTTAAGAAGGAGCGAATTAATACTGGAAGGTGGCCATGAAACCTGTATTTGTGGAGATTTCCTACCATATTATGCCTTCATTTAATTTCCTATACCTTACTGACGTTAAAAACGTCCATATACAATGTTGTATACACAGGAAAAGCTACAGCACAGCCACCTACAGCAGGGTCAGATTGTCAACATCTACTGAATCCACAATGAGAATGGCTAATCAGCTGCCTCGTCTCAAATTTCCAGACCAGACGACGGATAATCAATCACTTCAGGGTCTTTCCTACAGAGCTCGTTAAAGCATCGCTCCAGTAACTACTGTGAGACTTGCAGTCCTTTGCTGGTTTGAGAAAAGGTACCAAAACTTTTTTTCTCCACGTGTTGGGAAATTGTCCTGACTGCAATATCGAAATGCTACAGACTAGGAAGATTTCTTTTGACACTTTTTGCAGTTTTCGCAGCTTGTTGCATCGAATTTGTTAGCAATATCACCAGCTTCAGACGATGTTGAATCCATCTCCCACATGGAGATAAGGCAGTTGTAGGACTCAGAATGGTTGGAACTGAAGTCCATCTTACCCCTCTCCATGGTCGTATGATAGCGGTGGAATGCTGGATGCTGGCTGGCAGTGGCAATAACCATCAGAAAATGCTCTGACTATGTTGGGGCGAAGTCTCCATACATTGTTGGAATACACCCCTCGTTCAGCATCACTGCTGTAATAACCGATTGCAATGCTCTTGGAGATGAGTGCACTTTCTTTATGGAAGAAGTTCGAGCATTTCTGCTGAACATGGTAGCTATCTAAATTGAAATATTACTTGGAATAATCCATTTATTCAGGAATAATGCGACTTTCATATCACTATACCGAGGATTTTCGAAAGCCCCCAGTCTGAAGACATTCTCACATTAATGCCTTTGCTATCACTCCTGTTTAAACAGTATGTTGAATGAAACAGCATTATTATTACATCAAGTAATCGTGTTGGATTTGCTTCACATGCACGGAGAAATATCACTTATGAGTTAGTCATGTATTTATAACTACATTACCCTACCACCATCATCCTCAGTAATACTTACATAACATCAACATTGATGAAGGGAGCTGTGCTACACATTTCGACATGTTCAGCCTCTCAGAGTTCTTTTTTTTTACTGTGAAAATGTTTTTTCGGCTGTTGTTAACATTCACAGAAGTGAATGCAACTTTAAAAACAAAGAAAATGTGTATCTCTATGATCTGTGGTTTAAGATATGGGAGAAACACAAGCTTTTACCAAAATACACAGTCATTATAGCTTAGCCATTTGGAGATATAATAGTAATGGGACTACTCTGTTTTGTGTAAACCTCTGCAGTTTTCTTAATAACTAAGCTGCAATGACTCTACGTCTTAATAAACTTTTAAGTCACATTAAATGTCGGGGCGTGAGAGGAGAAAAACAACAATTTTATATGGAAAGTTATTTTGTTATGTATTTTTATACAGCTATCGGTACATACTCCAATATTTTGCTATTATATCTTTAAGTCCTTAAATGTACCCTGTATTGCGTTCAACCCCAACATTTAGGCACTCCATCTGTAAATTCGGCTTGTGTGGATTTAATATCCATGATGGTAGTAGTAACTGACTTGGGCGCTGCTTGAGTACATGAATTTACAGATTGCTCTAACTCCTCCCCATGCACACTACGGTCATGCAGATAGCTCACAAAATGATCAGATAGTGCTTTGACATACAGCTGCCATCAATTCAGCCAATCTTTCACAATCAAGAATACACCATATGGAGCATGCAAATTCATAATAT
This sequence comes from Schistocerca cancellata, assembly GCF_023864275.1. Lineage (NCBI taxonomy): Eukaryota > Metazoa > Arthropoda > Insecta > Orthoptera > Acrididae > Schistocerca > Schistocerca cancellata. Next base: position 347,273,657 of record NC_064629.1, on the reverse strand, counting down.
TCAAACTGTGTAGATAAATTCACTACAAAGAGCCTCCAGAAATTAATTTCTGTGAGGCAGCTCCGCACATGACGGTGATGAAGATCTTATTCGTAAGGAATTACATGTCTGGAGGAGGACACGATGGATGATACTCTATTATCATGTGACTCTGATGTAAGCCATCATGTTAAATAGATGATCCCACTCCATCCATGAATACTGCACTTCAGAACAGCATTGAACTTTCTTTTTTTCCTTCATTTATTGGCAGAAACTCTCTGGTACTACACTTACATTCACATGTTTAGATCTACTGGCAGTCAACTGATATTTAGTAGCAAAGAGCAGAATACTGAATACACTTAGCTGTAGCTTCACAAGTGGTGGTGAAGACAATAGACACTCCAACCGTTGCGATTCTTGTTCCTATGTATCAGAGAGTGTCTATGTACTCAGGACTTAATAGCAGCTTGATGAGCAGTGGCACAGACAACAAATGGTTCAAATGGCTCTGAGCACTGTGGGACTCAACATCTTAGGTCATAAGTCCCCTAGAACTTAGAACTACTTAAACCTAACTAACCTAAGGACATCACACACACCCATGCCCGAGGCAGGATTCGAACCTGCGACCGTAGCAGTCCCGCGGTTCCGGACTGCAGCGCCAGAACCGCTAGACCACCGCGGCCGGCGCACAGACAACAGAAACTCCAAAAGATGTGTGTCCTGCTCCAATACATCTGGTAGTGCTGATTTCTGCTCCAGTGCATCAGAGTACTGTTGTGCCAATGCAGAAATAATAAGAAAAGAAAAAACGCATATACCCATGGAATAATAGTAACAATAAGTAATGAGAGAGAGAGGAATTGGTTAATACTTGCTAATAACTGTGTAGGTCAGTTCTTTCTGTCCGAAGGAGGTGGCAGGACTCTGATGACACATTATGATGATGGACCTTTCACTATAATTAGGAACAGCTTCTTATTTTTTAGACTGGGGAGACACTTTACATCTCTTTACTTTCTACCTTCCTGCGTGCATTATGTTAGATTAAGATGTATAGTATGTGGCATGTCCGATCTGCCATCTTGGATGAATCTGGCAGGTATGCTGGCTGTTCCTGTACCTCCAGCCAGTAACATAAAGACCCACTCCAAATTCTTGAATTTTCCACTGTTTATCACTCACCCATCTAGCCTAGAATAACAGTGGAAGGGGGTTGGGGAGGCGGAGTGGGAGAGGGAACGACCTTGACCTTGGTGGAGATCTGGCAACCTCTATACCTGGGCTCGATTTGTTTCAGTACTAACCCATTGATGTTTTACTGTAGTATAAGAGAAATTTAATCGGTAAGACATTTTCTTCACTCTGGAGTGGGGACCAGTGATGGTTTCAGGCTTGGTCCAGGGGGTAGATGATCGTCCCAGGCAGAATTAATAGCCCATCGTCTTCGAATGCGAATCATGGGAACCCTCAAACAGAAGGGGGGTTTACATAAATGGTTCAAATGGCCCTGAGCACTATGGGACTTAACTTCTGAGGTCATCAGTCCCCTAGAACTTAGAACTACTTAAACCTAACTAACCTAAGGACATACACACATCCATGGCCGAGGCAGGATTCGAACCTGCGACCGTGCCGGTCGCGCGGTTCCAGACTGTAGTGCCTAGAACCGCTCGACCATTCCGGCCGGCGGGGCTTACATAGTCTGAGAGTTTATTAACAGTCTACTTGTGTGGTCGGCACTTTCCATTTGGTTTGTTTGCCAGCGGAAACTTTGGAGAAACAATTACGGCAATGGTAGCGGCATTGCCAGCCTGTTTGCCTGAGTCTACGAGATTTTGGAAGCCTTACAATAGGTCTGGCCCGATTTGCGTTCCCGGAGCTCATTCGTGCTCCGAGAGGGCAGTTGAGTCTGCTGAGCGCTCTGGCTTGCCCCATGACTGCGCTATCCCGAGCAGGTGTGTGAGTGAAATGGCTGTATGCCGAATGCAGTAAATGTGGAAGACGTGTTCGCGATTCAATGCTATTACTTCGAAGAGGCGAATATTGCGCCATACTTTTATAAGCAGCGTTTTATTACTAGCGTTTAATTTCAGCTTTTCCTTACAAAGCAATAATTTTAATATTTAATTTTAATATTTAATTCAATAAGTACATTAGACAACGGTAAGACAATGAGCAGAACTACAAAAGCCTTACTTACAGACATTTAACATTAAGTTGTAATATTTTTAAATCTATGCGCATTTGGATTTTAGATATGTGGTACATCCGGACTTGTGGTTCGTAATACAGTCAAACACATGGAGTTAAAATCTGTCAAACCCAGAAGTTTGGGGGAATTTGTTTGATAACAGAAAAAGAATTTGCTGCTTTTTCCCATAGGATTAATTTTTGTTTGATAACATCAGTCTTGTCTGCCTTATTTGTTACCTAATGATTCTCCCCTTCCATTAAAAAAATTAATGAATTCAAGCTACTGATGACGTTAACCGTAAAATATTTTCTGTCACTGTTCTGTTTATCCATTACTTAGTTTTTTCCCTCATGGTCATCTTAAGTTCAAACAGCATTCACTCTTGTTTGTCAGAAAACAAGTGCATCATATATTTTCGTTGTGGCTAGTGTTGTAACGATGTTCCAGAGTATGTTTTCCAGCTCATAATAGGGCGATGGCATATTAATCACTTTATATGGCCTAGAAGCTATACAAAAAGTAAACCAAATGCCAATCAGCACTGAAAGATGTGGTTATGCAGCACATAAATCTAACTTAACACAGTTGACGTTGTTAGCAAAGTGTGACAAACTGAAGGCCTCGCTCTAGTGCCGGCTGGCTACAGTATTTTTCTCTTCCTCCACTCATAGCTGTGCCTGGAGTGCTAGGCAGATGCGGGCCAGGGAACTCTCGCTCGCATTGTGCTGTTTGGCGAGGCCTGTTTTACAATACCAGCTTCTGTGGGCTTTTCTGATGTTTTGGGAGAGTTATAGGCTTCATAATAACAGCACCGTTGCCACTGAGCTTGGAGATGCAGGTATTAGTGCTAGCACTATTAACCTGTGTTTGTGTGCATGTATTGACTTTCTGAATAGGCTTTTTAAGAGCTGAAGCAACCGATGAAGCGAAAGGGTTAGGTTGTATATCCCTATAGATGTTTCTGGCTTTAACATACGATATACATTTCATTGTTTTTATTTGATTATTCTTAGCTCCTGTATTTTTCTTTCTTCATGTTGGACACTACAGTGTCTGCTACAGAGAGTATAAGACCCAGAGGCATTGGAGAAGATGTACGAACGAATCCTTGAGGGGCGGCCTGGCCACATTTTGCCGAAGTTACTTCTTCCTTAAGCTCTAGAGTGGTGTGCACAAAGCGCTGCCATTTAAAACGGCGCATTCGGTTATGTACGTAAGGCATCACGTTTAGGCTAATGAAACCCCCTTGATATGCCCTGAAATTGTTGTGTTACGAAACGTAATAACAAAGGAATCAGTTTTAACGAGTTTGCCATCTGTCCTTTTCATTCTATTTTGAACATTAGCCACACTTTCTCCATCCCACTCATCTCTCAGTTCTTCTTTGGCATTATCTGAAATACCCCTGCGTGACACAACTCTATTGCTATAATTGAGGGTGATCTCTAACTTTGTATCGATGACATATTCCCCGATGCACATGCTGCTCCGAGATCCGTTGGCTGTCGGGACTACACTACGCAACAGAATTAAAGGATTACTTTTTCGAAATACCGTAATTCCCACCCATTGCTACCCTTGAGTTTGAAATTTAGCTCAAAGCTGCGTACAACCTTCCTTTGTAATGCTGCCAAACCATAGTGGCCAGCGACATCACCCACAGACAGAACCCATGTCGAGAGTACCAGGCGTCTACAGGCAGGCTACTCTTCTGCCCTTTCGCCGCTAAAATGTTGTTGTTGCGCCTGATGCTAGGCCATCCGGAAACACAGGGTGTTAAATGGGTTGCAGGTACATAAGCGCATATGACGTCTTCGTGGGTTCTGTCTGAATCCTTACATTTCTCAATAAAGGTGGGCGGGTGCCAAAGAGGGATTTACCGACTCGGACGGGTCCGAGGGAGACCCTTTGTCGTTTTATTCAGGAATGGGTCAGTGTCGCATCCTCCCATCGTCACGCCACAGGAGGACACAAAATAGGAAATCTGAAAAAAAAAAACCATCAGCAGCCTTAGCTACGTCTAATCACGTTAAGATTTTGTCGAATGGTTTTTAACGAACCCTAGTGGTCCCATTCTGTACATGAGAGGAATTACGGTTGCGATCCACTGCAAACGGGTGTGAAAATGTTCGATGGCGAGCAGGCCCGCAATAACGTTAGAAAACGGTTGACACGTCCGAGGGGGTCAGTAATGTCAAAGGTAGTGAAGAACCTCTTCCTGTTGCTCATTCTATTGTAAATTGTAGTTTTGTGATCACGAAGTGGGTGGGAAACAACGCTCCACGGAAAGGGGTGCTCTCATTGACGCCCTTTGTGCCACCCCCGCGGCGTATTTGTGCCTATTCTGGGCGGAAGTGCTTCCGGAATGTTTTCATCGGCCACTCATAAGAAAACTGCGTGATTTCAACGCTAGGCATAGCGGTTCTGAACTGCGACGCAGAGGCATAAAAAGATGGGATGGAATGTGAGAGGTGGTGTGTCGACCTCCTGATCGTGTGGCACACGTACGGTGATATTTGGTGCCAATGTGATCTCATTAACCCATATTACACGTCACATGGACTTTTGTGTTGTGGCCTTCCTTCTCGCATGTGTCAACACACTGTTGTTCCAAGCGTCGACGACCCCGAAGGTAATTTAGCAGGGTGCAACGCTTTTACACCATTAAAGAAGAATATTGTACGCACCTTTGAGCCAAAGTTATAAATTAAGCGTAACAATGTGTGGGAATTACATGGTTTCTGAAAAGTGATCCTTTAATTCTGTTTGACATTGTATATCATTCCTCCAACAATGCCCCAATTCTCAATCATTTCATACATTTTAAGTGGCCAGCAATATACTTTTCAGTGTAAAAAGGTTAAACTCTGTCAAAGATGCCTTTCATTTTACTGTTAAAACACATTCTGTTTTGCTGCATGTGTTATGTTAGTATAAAATGATGTGATCAGAATAATACCTGTGTGAGGGCTAGCTACACGAGTCCTCTTGTTGGGCTGGAAGTTGATACCCACCAGCAGTACACCAGCTCCTCTGGGAAGCTGAGGTTCGATGGTTCGGTGTTGGTCCCACAAGCAGATTGAGGAATAAGGCTCTGCCCACACAGGGCCCCGCCGGCCGAGTTAAGCCTTATACGATTTAGGTGCGGCAAGTGCGAAAGAGGTTGTCCGCTAACGGGTTTTCCGACTAAACAGTTACACATCTCATAGGCGCACCGCACGCCTTGGGTCTGAGGTTTTTAAATTGAGGTTTGGACCACCGTTTATCGAAAACACCACGGACGAGGCGAGAATGGCCTCTTTACCCCTCTTATATAGGTGCATATCAGATAGAGTTCATTTCTTACAATCAACACTGCATGAATATTGCAGAGAAGAGAGCATGCCACAGATAATACTTCTTGAAGAAAAAACATGAAATGTATGAGCAATGGCAAAGTGCTGTGCACAGGTAACTAAATTATCGAACTTATAACGGCAACAGCAGCGGTGCTGTATGAGATCTTGGTGAAAACGTACAGCGTATGTGTAACAGAAAGTACAGTTGCAGGTGGATGAAGGGAAGTTGTAACCAATACTGTTGAGATGAATGGTAGCCGACAGGACCATAATACCTACCGAGGAATCAGTGTGATGCCAACGCTGCCATGAGAATATAGGTAAACAAAGAAAAGAGCTGCAAACACAGGAACCAGAAGAGCAGAGATGATTTAGACCGGGATGGTCATGCTTAACTGGGATATTTGCTTGAAGAAAGTCTGGACGTTACACACACACTCCTTAAAACTATACAGAAATTCTTTACGTGCTGTATCGGTGGATGTAAGTCTTTCCCAGTCCTTTCCAGTCTTCGATGATCCGCGATGAAGGTGATGTAAAGCGTCAGCCCAATATACACTACTAGCCATTAAAACTGCTCCACCAAGAAGAAATGCAGATGATAAACGGGTATTTATTGGGCAAATATATTATACTATAACTGATGACTGATTACATTTTCACGCAATTTGGGTGCATAGATTATGAGAAATCAGTACCCAGAACAACCACCTCTGGCCGTAAAAACGGCCGTGTACGCCTGGGCATTGAATCAAATAAAGCTTGGATTGCCTGTACAGGTACAGCTGCCCATGCAGCTTCAACACGATACCACAGTTCATCAAGGGTAGTGACTGGCGTATTGTGACGAGCCAGTTGCTCGGCCACCATTGACCAGACGCTTTCAATTGGTGAGAGATCTGGAGAATGTGCTGGCCAGGGCAGCAGTCAAACATTTTCTGTATCCAGAAAGGCCCGTACAGGACCTGCAACATGCAGTCGTGCATTGTCCTGCTAAAATGTAGGGTTTCGCGGGAATCGAATGAAGGGTAGAGGCCGGCCGGAGTGGCCGTGCCGTTCTAAGCGCTACAGTCTGGAGCCGAGTGACCGCTAAGGTCGCAGATTCGAATCCTGCCTCGGGCATGGATGTGTGTGATGTCCTTAGGTTAGTTAGGTTTAATTAGTTCTAAGTTCTAGGCGACTGATGACCTCAGAAGTTAAGTCGCATAGTGCTCAGAACCATTTGAACCATTTTTTTAAGGGTACAGCCACGGGTCGTAACTCATTTGAAATGTAACGTCCACTGTTCAAAGTGCCGTCAATGCGAACTAGAGGTGACCGAGACGTGTAACCAATGGAACCCAATACCATCACGCCGGATGATACGCCAGTATGGCGATGACGAATACACGCTTCCAGTGTGCGTTCACCGCGATGTCGCCAAACACGGATGCGACCATCACGATGCTGTAAACAGAACCTGGATTCATCCGAAAAAATTACGTTTTGCCATTCTTCAAGAAGTATTATCTGTGGCATGCTCTCTTCTCTGCAATATTCATGCAGTGTTGATTGTAAGAAATGAACTCTATCTTATATGCACCTATATAAGAGGGGTAAAGAGGCCATTCTCGCCTCGTCCGTGGTGTTTTCGATAAACGGTGGTCCAAACCTCAATTTAAAAACCTCAGACCCAAGGCGTGCGGTGCGCCTATGAGATGTGTAACTGTTAAGTCGGAAAACCCGTTAGCGGACAGGTTCGTCGTTGAGTACACCATCGCAGGCGCTCTTCTCTGTGATGCAGCGTCAAGGGTAACCGCAGCCATGGTCTCCGAGGTGATAGTCCGTGCTGCTGCAAACGTCGTCGAACTGTTCGTGCAGATGGTTGTCGTCTTGCAAACGTCCCCATCTGTTGACTCAGGGATAGAGACGTGGCTGCACGATCCGTTACAGCCATGCGGATAAGATGCCTGTCATCTCGACTGCTAGTGAGACGAGGCCGTTGGGTTCCAGCACGGCGTTCCGTATTACCCTCCTGAACCCACCGATTCCATATTCGGTTAACAGTCATTGGATCTCGGCCAAAGCGAGCAGCAATGTCGCGATACGATAAACCACAATCGTGATAGGCTACAATCCGATCTTTATCAAAGTCGGAAACGTGATGGTACGCATTTCTCCTCCTTACACGAGGCATCACAACAACGTTTCACCAGGCACGCCGGTCAACTGCTGTTTGTGTATGAGAAATCGGTTGGAAACTTTCCTCATGTCAGAACGTTGTAGCTGTCGCCACCAGCGTCAACCTTGTGTGAATACTCTGAAAAGCTAATCATTTGCATATCACACCATGTTCTTCCTGTCGGTTAAATGTCGCGTCTGTAGCACGTCATCTTCGTGGTGTAGCAGTTTTAATGGCCAGTAGTGTAAATCAACTTAGAGGAAGTCCTTGAGAGATGTGGAATAAATGTGCTGTGGCGCAGATGATAAAACGTTGCACACCCATCTCTCCGCTGACGAGCAGATTATTGTAATTCGAGGTAAGCACCATGCGAGCAACATACGGCGAATGACAACGAAAGAGTACGACGCATAGGACCGACAATTAACACGCAGAGAGTTGGATGTTTATCAGTAGGAGAAAGAAATGTAGATGGCCTAGCCACTGATTTCAGAAAATTCAAGGATGTGATACTTTCAGATACTTGGTAGTATCGCTGTTCACGAAAGAGGCCAAGGGAGCAACAAGGCAATTCAACTCTGCTCTCTGGAATAGCTACATACAAAAAGGATGAAACAAGTCAACTATAAATCCATCGCTGAGAGTACTGATACAAATGGTACTGCAACACTAGAGATGAATAAAAGGTAGGGCCAGAGAGAGAGAGAGACCGAGACAGAGAGAGAGGGCCGTCTGGCACTGGAAACGGATGTTCGGAGAGAAATTTGTGGGATTTCGAGGACATATCATGTGAAGAATAACACTGTAAAAGATACTATGGGAGACAGTAAGAGAATAATCGACGTAATAGAAATGAGAAGCTAAAACGAATTTAAAACTTTTATCCATTATGGATGAGGAACACTGCGACTGTGATAATGAAGTTTTCTTGAAATAAAGGTTTCTTGGCAGGATTTTATTGCTTTATTTATAGTGATTAGTATCCGTTGGCTGGATGCTGGTGTACACGGTATACTGAAATACATAATGAATGTTCTCCAGTGACGTTAATTGTACTGAAATTTATACAATTAGCCACAGGTAGCACTTTACATGCGTTACAAAACTTAAATAAACCAGAGTATGGCTAAAGTCATATAAAAGTGTTGGTGTTAGGACACAGAGTCTCTTTGTTAAGCTCTTGTAATACACACTGGCGTCAGTAACTACGTATCTATTCCTCTATTGTGATATAACATGTAGAAATAGGGCAAAATTGACATATACTATTTGTAAAATATATTAAACAATGAGTTTGTAAGATAATACAGCTACAATTTTAGCACTAGAATTTCGGCTGATATTTCATTCGCCTTTTGTTTAACTAACATTGATCAACACTTATGAAATTAACAATAAACATCACAGCATTACTTTTTGTTATATAATGAGGTGTTAAGCTGGGTGATATATCGCAGCAGGAGATTACGTGTTTGTGTGTGTGTGTGTGTGTGTGTGTGTGTGTGTGTGTGTGTGTGTGTGTGTCTGTGTCTGTGTGTACTATAAGGAGGAAGAGAGTGTTGACTAGGTGTGTCAATGCAGGAGAGAGAGAGAGAGAGAGAGAGAGAGAGAGGGGGGGGGGTAGAGGAGGGGGAGATAGTTATTTTTTAGTTATTTAATTCTTCAACTGTAACGATTCTTTGAAATCTTGGAGGAATCTGTTATTTCTGTATCTGTTTGTTCATTTAACGTGATGTGGGGGGACTTATTCTTATGATCCAAAATTTCTAATTCTTTCAGGGGATCCATTTTGATTCCTTTGTCTGCAATGTGTAGGATGTGGAGGTTTGCTTTGATGTTTGTAACTGAATAACTGTTCTGTTATAGGTGGGCTGAAAAACTAGATTTACGTAAATTTTTTAAACGTAGTGCATGTGTGTGTTCTTTGTATCACATTTCCAAATTTCGTCCTGCTTCCCCATTGTTGTAGCAGCAGCAGCTGTTGCAGTTTAATTTATTATCTGTTAATATTTCTTAATTGTCTGCAGCAGTGTGGGAGACGTGTAGCTGTGGCAATATGTATAAACGAAACATGTAAGTGCTGAGCGTAGTGACAATTTTTCGCATTATGGGACAGATTTTGTTGCCTTACTTTACAGTGATTATTACCACAGACACACACACACACACACTCACTATCTCCTCCTCCCACGTACCACCCAACTTAACAGTTGATTATATGTATAAAAAAAGTAATGCTGTGATGTTTATCGTAATATCATAAGTGTTGATCAATGTTAACTAAAAAAAAGGTAAAGGAAATTAAATGGAAGTTGCAGCGTTAAAATTGTAGTTATATTGTCTTCCTAACTCATTGTTTGATAGATTTTATAAATAGTACATGTCAATTTTGCCCTGTTACTGCATGTTATTTTACAACAGAGAAAATGATACATACTTACTGACGCCAGTATATATTACAAGAACTGAAAAAGAGACTCTCTGTCCTAACACCAACTCTTTGACATAACTTTAGCCATACTCTTTGGCTCTCTTACGTTTTGTAAAGCATGTAGAACCTGTTACCTGTGGCTAAGTGTGTAAAGTGCAGTACAATTAACGTCACTGGAAAACATACATTATGTCTTCCAGAATACTGTCTACACCATCATCCAACCAACGGATACTAATCACTGTAAGTAAAGCAACAAAATCCATCTCATAATGTGAATAATTCTCACGACACTTGGTGCTTACATGTTTCATTTATACATCTTGCCACAGCTACACGACTCCCACACTGCTGCAGACAATTAATAATTAGTACCATCTGATGATGAATCGCTAAGCGTATCGAAACCGGTAATCGAATAGTTAAAAACATTGAAGAACAGAATAAAAGGCGAATGGTTGCAGTAATTTGAATAAGAATTTGCAAATGAACACTGCAAGGGAGAAGGAAGAGAAAAGGCCCATGTAGGACATAGAAGAATGCTATCTGTGAGTCAATAACGGCCAGAAGATTCTAGGAAGGTGACTGACTCGATGCAAGAACGTGTAAAATGGGGAGAGAGAAGCGGTGACCTCCGTAATTAATATTTGCGATATGGTGATGTTGAAGGAGATTATTATGCTACCCGTTATGATTAATGGCCAGTGACATTAAAGAAATTTTCGGATATAGTATTGGCTGTCGTCTTTCAACAAAGACGTTAACTTCATAAGTAGTACCATACTTAGGAAATGGGGCGTAGGGGAAGCAGCTGTAGGATTCCTGCACTGGCGCTCGTCGCAAGGTCCTAGTGAAGGTGGTTTGCGTTTCCTTCCTCCGACCTGTTATGAAGTGTGTATCTGTATTGTATGGATGACGTCTGAGTGCTTGAACAATGTAGAGTGGGAATTTGTGCTGTTACGGATGAAGGGAAGGAATAGGTTGAAACCCAGTGCCGATACATGGCCTACTCCTCTCGAAAGGCACCAAGGGGACCTCCGAGCTTAACGTCCCCATCCGACATACGGATCCCCAACAACACTGTCACGTGCACTCATTTCAGAGACTGCTGAGAGGTTTGGAATTTAATCCAGGACAATGGTACAAAGACTGGTGATCAGAGACTTTATATCGCCACCTCTCCTCTCCTTGGCGACCAAATTCTGGTGGTGAAAATTTCATCCACCACAACGATGTAGACCGTTCGTGCATTATCGACCTCGGCTATGAAGACGGGTACATTAAGGTAACATTAAAAAAAAAAAAGTCTTACACATTAAAGAAGGAAGGTTGCCCAGAAAGTAATGCAGCGCATTTTTTTTCCTTCAACAATTCTTTATTGAAGATAATGAGAATTACACACACGAAAGAATGGTGTTTTATCTACACACGCACGTAATCTCCATTCCGTTATATGGCCTACCTCCAGCGCCAAACAAGGCACGTATATGCCTCTCGGTACCTATCCTTGTCCTGGTGGCGGACCCAGTGCTTCACTGTGTGAATCACATACTCATCATCCTCAAAATGTCTTCCACGAATGGCATCCTTTAATGGTCCAAACAAATGGAAGTCCAAGGGGGCTAGGTCAGGACTATAGGGTGGATGGTGTAACACTGCACAACCCTGCTTCTCGATGTGTTCAGCAGTCCTCAGACTTGGTGGGGCCGAGCGTTATTGTGTTGAAGCAAAATATCTCCTGGGTTGCAGTGGCGCCAAAGTCGTCGGAAGCGTGTCTTGAGTTTCGTTAACGTGTTGACATTTGATTCTGAATTAATGGTACCGCCTCTTGGCAACACATAAATGAGAATCATACCTTCACAGTCCCAGAACAGCAGTTGCTTTGCATTTTTATTGTGTCTGTGAGGATTGGGAATGGCGCCATTTCTTCGACTGTCGTTTCGTTTCGGGCTCAAATTGGTGAACCCAGGTTTCATCATCTATCATAATCCGGGACAAGGAGGCCTCCCCCTCAGCTTCAAAACGTTGTAACAAATCAAGACAAATGTTTTTTTCTGTGCGATTTGTGATCTATCGTTAGATACCGCGGGACCCATCTTCCACACAATTTTGAATACCCAAGAGTGCGTATAATTGAATCCATACTTCCTTTGCTGATTCACAGATCAAGCACTAACTGCCGAGTCGTAATGCGTCGGTCCTCGCGAATGACATCAGCTCGCTGTAACATGCCAGGTGTAACAGTCGTGGATGATCAACACGAATCATGACGCACGTGCGGCCGCACATGTGCGTCGATTCGTTGACCATACACCATACACTCGATCTCCCCACCCCCACCCCGGGTCACCTGGTCCCACGGTCGCCATGGCGCCTGTGGCTGTGGTGCTGAGATAGTTGGCTTTTCAAGCCGGCTATCTGGGCAAGCACCCACGCCAGCAAAAGGTTGGCGACAGAAAGAAATCGCGCGTAATCGGTCACGGCCATTTGCGCCATGCACTATATAAGGTGTATATTAGGGTCTTAGTAACCATGTCTTCTGACGACTTACTGAACACTGCGTCTACCTCTGACCTCGCCGAGGCTGCACTTAGTGAATTTTTCGTAAGTACACTACTAAATGGTTTCTACTTTGTACAAATTGAGCAGATTTGTAATAATAGGACACCTGGACAATGCTCTCCATTCAACTGACTTAAATATTCCGGATCTGTCGAAAGAGGATTTTATTTTACATTTTAGAAATGAAAAAATCCGTTATATTCTTTCACGTTATCGTTTATCACCAGATTGTATTTTTCACAACTCAGAAAATGTACCATGTTGCGAGAAATTGTAATAGAAGCTTCTATCGTATATATGGTTCTCGGGTGAGACGTCGGATGTCATAGTGAAAATTCCACAATATTTCGTCAGCGCAACTGGCTGACATCTTCAGGTGCGACGAACACACTGCTAAGGCAGGACCAGGGCCCCCTATTTATACCAGTTTTAGGCAGCTCAAGCATCTTAACTCGCGTCATCCCAACATCAAGTTCACGATGGAGATGGAGAAAAACGGCGAACTTCCATTCCTGGACGTGTTGGTACGGAGAAAAGAAGATGGCACATTAGGTCACGCAGTGTACAGTAAACCAACGCAAACGGACTTATACTTACAGGCCACCAGCTGTCACCATCCTTCGCAACGAAGTGGTATACTGACGACGTTGGTCCACAGAGCACGAGCCATATCAGACTCAGACAGCTTATCCAATGAGCTACTCCATCTGCGTACCATTTTCCAACAAAATGGATGCTCCGAACGGGAGATTCGACGTGCCTTACAACCGAAGCGGGCTACCCAACGTGAGGAAGTGGAAGAAGGCGAAGAACAAAGGGGAATAGTCATCTTGCCATACATCGGCGGTGTCTCTTCAAAAATAGGAAGATTATTGAAGAGGTATAAAGTTAAATGTGTTTTTGTCCGCCAGCAAAACTCAGAGCTCTCTTGGGCTCATCTAAGGACAGCCTTGGCCTAAGAAGACCCGGTGTTTACGAGATTCCTTGTAGCTGCGGCATGTCGTACATCGGACAAACTTGTCGCACTGTAGAAGAGGGATGCACTGAACACCGACGCTACACACCTCTGGAGCAACCAGAAAAGTCTGCAGTGGCCGAGCATTGTCTCAGTACAGGCCATTCTATGAATTATTAACATACAAAAATTCTCGCATTGACGAGTTCGTACTGGGACAGTGTTATTAAGGAAGCAGTGGAAATACGTAGCTCGACGAATCTTGTAAACAGAGACACGGGCTTTCAGCTTAGTACAGCTTGGGATCCAGCAATGGCCATATTGAAGTCGCTTCGAGCAGAGAGGAATACTATTGGTCGTAAGACGGACAACGATTCGCCAGCAACATAAATATTCTGTTGACAACGGGAGGATAATCAAGGCGTCCACGTGGACGCGCATTTTTGCTTGCGGCTTCCGACAGAGGTCGCTCGGGCGGCCGATGGCAGCGCAGAGCAGCGGCGTCAGCCTCCGCGCGTGCGCCGTAGTATTTGGTTCTTCATCCTGTAGGTGGCGTCACTGTCCTTCCAGCTATCAGTTGATATCGTCGCTATTGGCCATCGAATTTGGCGCTTCCACGCACGCGCACTTCCTGCCTAAAACTGGCATAAATAGGGGGCCCTGGTCCTGCCTTAGCACCCCCACTCCCCCCCTTTTCGTTTTTTTCCTTCCTCCCTCCTTGTTCTTCCCCCTCCTCCAGGTCCCCCCCCCCCCCCCCCATCTGCCTTTGGCTCGGAAGTGTCATCTTTGTGCCGCCACTTTCGTGCAGTGTTCTACATTGAGTGTTCAACAGTGAGTGTTCTACAGTGAGTGTTCCGTGTTGCGTTTTTTTGGGAAGTGTTGCGAACGGCCATCATACTGTCGCTGGGTGTGCCTTTTATCTCTTGCGAACAGAGACCAGACTGTCGCCATGTTTTTTTTTAATTGTGTGTGTACTATATTACTTGTCTGATTCCTGTGTCTTTTATTAACGTTGCCGACCCCTTTTGCTTTCTGTTTTAACTTTCCGCATTTTTCCGCCATTTTACACTTGACGTCACCGTTTTATCGCCTGTTTTTCTTGTTTCTTTTCTTCTTCCGTTTTTTAGAATAAAAGTCTGTAGGCTGTAGAGCAGCGTACTAAGCTGCTGCCAGCCCGCCCCCTTCGGGGGTAATTGAAAATCAATAAAGGAAAAAAAAAGAAAAAACCTGCCTTAGCAGTGTGTTCATCGCACCTGAAGATGTTGGCCAGTTGCGCTGACGAAATATTGTGGAGTTTTCACTATGACATCCGACGTCTCGCCCGAGAACCATATATGCGACATGTCCGTCGGGAAAGCCTCAAGCAACAGAAGCTGCTATGTTTGGAAGAAAGTTTCGGAATTCAGAAAGGAAACCTTGGAATGAATTATGTGTATTAGAAATGATTGATATGGAACCTTTCAATTTCTTTAACAGTGTTTTCAAAAGAAGTGTGCAGTATTATTGTATTAAGATCAGTAATTCATACTTGAAGAATTCAAGATGGAGAATAAATATTTGTGAGCGGTGTGTAAACGAAATGCTTTCTGTACGACCCAGAGATCTAATTTATAAAATGTTTTGTGTCGACAACATATCACTAGTTGTTAATCCTTAGGAAGTTGTGGAAGATGTATTTGCACCACCCATTGTAAATAAATATAATTATTGGTGCTCATTTTGTGCAAACACCCCACTATTTCGTAGTGTACATTGTGGAGGTTGTCTAGGTGCAGTTTCCGATTCTGATGGAGATGATGAGTTAATGTTTGGTAATTTGTTTGCAGAATTCTGAAAATGGAACACACAGTGGAATTGATAACCTTGATGTGGACAATGCTGGAAGCCGAAGTGAAGAAACCATCCCTGAAGCTCCTCACATACCTGGTAACGAGTATCCTATGGTCACTGGGAGAAGACAATGGAGCTTTGTTAACGTGTTTGAATATAACCATGAACTGTTTGACAAAATACGAACTGACTTCCTACTCATGTTCCCATGGTTTACAGGATTTATTAAATTATGTGAAGTCTCTACCAGGTTGTACTACAGTGACGTCATTGTCACAGAAAGAGCGGGAGATGCTGACACCTTGCATAGCAAACTTACTGAGTTCTCAAAGAGATATCCTGGAGAAATTCTCTTCTGGAGAGAAGACGGAGACCATTTCCACATCATGCATGACTGTGTCTATTCCTCGAGGAGATGCAGATGTTGGTTTTTTTTTTTCTTTATTGAATTTCAATTCCCCCCGAAGGGGGCGAGCTGGCAGCAGCTTAGTATGCCGCTCTTCAGCCTACAGATTTTGCGAGAAAGTTCAAGAGAATAAATAATGAAAAACAGGCGAGAAAATCGGAGACTTAAAGAGTAACATGGCGAAAAGAAATCGAGGAACTTAAAACAAACAACAGAGGGATGATGATGCTAATAAAATACATACGAAGCAGACAGGGAAAACAATAGACAGACAATTAAAAAACACGGCGACAGTCTGGATTCTGTTCGCAGAAGACATAAAATTCACACCTAGCGACAGCATGGTTTCTGTTCACAACACGAGAAAGACAAACAACACTGAATAGTCACTGGAACACTGCACTAATAAGTTGGCAAATGTGACATACCACAGTCTAGAGCAGGTGGGGGGAAACTGGACAGAAGATGGGAAAACAAAAAAGGGGGCAAAGGAGAGTAAAAGCGAAGGGGGAAACCGGGAAAGGAGCTGATGGAGGATGAGGACCCATAAGAGGGGTGGGGGGCAGACGCGACAGGGAGTGGGGTAGGCAGAGGAGGGGAATACAAAAGGACTTGCGGGGGAGAAGGAAGGTAGGGAGAGGGTTAGTGGGGAGAAAACAGGACGGAAGGGGGGAAGAGGGAGCCCAGGGAATGGATAGAGGAAAGGAGGGGGAGTGAGGATCAGAGTTGATAGGAAGGATAAATGGAGGGAGAGAGGGCATCGTCCGGGAGGGGGAGTTGATGGAAGCCACCTTGGGAAAGGAGATGGAGGGTGTAGAGATGGAGGGTGTAGAGATGGAGGGTAGGGGGGACACAACGGTGAAGACGTGGCAGGGGGCAGGGATGGGAGAGGAGAGGAGCAACCAGGGGGTGAGGGGGTTCAAGATGGCGGGAGGTATAGAGGATGCGGATATGTTCGAGGAATAGGAGCAGATGGGGAAAAGGAATGAGATCATAGAGGATCCGCGTGGGGGATGGGAGGCGGATACGGAAGGCGAGGCGGAGTGCATGACGCTCAAGGATCTGGAGGGACTTATAGAATTTGGGGGGGGGGGCAGATATCCAGGCAGGACTGGCATAACAGAGGATGGGACGGATTAAGGATTTGTAGGTGTGGAGGATGGTAGAGGAGTGCAACCCCCACGTCCGGCCAGAGAGGAGTTTGAGGAGTCGGAGGCAGTTGTGGGCTTTGGATTGGATGGAGCGGAGATGAGGTATCCAGGTGAGGTGACGGTCAATGGTGAGGCCAAGGTAGGTGAGGGTGGGGGTGAGGCGGACAGGACGTGCGCAGACAGTAAGGGAGAAATCCAGGAGCCGGAAGGAGCGAGTGGTACGACCTACGATGATTGCCTGGGTCTTGGAAGGATTGAGTTTCAGGAGCCACTGGTTACACCATGCAGCAAAAAGGTCAAGGTGATTCTGGAGAAGGCGTTGGGACCGTTGGAGGGTAGGAGCGAGGGCGAGGAATGCGGTGTCATCAGCATATTGCAAGAGGTGTACTGGAGGGGGGGGGGTTGGGGCATATCTGCCGCGTACAGGAGGTAGAGGAGAGGGGAGAGGACAGAGCCCTGGGGCACACCGGCAGAGGGGTAGAAGGTGTGGGAATTGGCATTATGGATGGTAACATAGGAGGGGCGGTGGGAGAGGAAGGAGGCCACCAGACGGATGTAGTTGATAGGAAGGGCGTAGGTTTGGAGTTTAAACAGGAGACCGGGATGCCAGACACGGTCGTAGGCCTTTTTGAGGTCAAGTGAGACAAAAATGGCGGAACGACGGGAGTTAAGCTGGAGGGAGAGGAGATGAGTGAGGTGGAGGAGTTGGTCATCAGCGGAGAAGGAAGGTCGAAAGCCACATTGGGTGTTTGGGAGGAGGTGGTTTCGGTGGAGGTGGAGATGGATGCGCCGGGAAAGGATGGATTCCAAGAGCTTGCTGAACACCGATGTGAGACAGATAGGACGATAGGAAGAGGAATCAGATGGAGGCTTATTGGGTTTGGAGAACATCAGGATATGGGAGGTTTTCCACAGGTCGGGATAGAAGCCAGTGGCAAGGATGACATTGTAGAGGGTGGCAAGGAGGGAAAGGAAGGAGGGAGGGCAGTGTTTGAGGTGGCGGTAGGTAACGCAGTCGTGGCTGGGAGCAGTGTTGCGTTTAGCGCGGAGTGTGAGGCTGATGTCCTGTGTAGTGATGGGAGTGTTAAGTGCAGATGGTGGGGTGCAGATGTTGGTTCCGAAATGATGCATTTATTTCCTCCAGAATTAAGAAGCTCCACAGACAGAAGGGGAGGAATTGCAGCAATGTCAGATATCTCACCTTCCATGTCCAGCGACCAACTGTACTTCTATAGACAGAAAGTGCTCCATAGACTTTGCACAAGCGTTTGTGAGTATTCCCCACTATTTCTTTCTCTGCAGTGCGAAATTCTATGACGGCACGTTGCTTGTAACATACATCACCTACACACGCCATTTTGAAACGGTCCTGCAGCTACGCTATCTGTCGGAAGCGACGGAAACTTGGCGCGCTCACTCAGGAGACTTCAAATAAAACATTTTCGCAGCATTGTTTACAGCTGAGAAAAAAACTGCGGTGAATTACTTTCTGGGCAACACCTGTAGTTATTCAACTTCATTCTTGTAAGCAAGGTCCTAGCACTATAGTAATTCATCTTATTTCTTGTTTTCAATTAGCTGGCAAATTTTATCAGCTTATCTCCATTTCTCGTATCTACTGTATAAGTCTAAAATTTTCTCTGATGGTGTACTTATTCTTAACATGTGGTTAGTAATTTTCCTTTTTTTGTGCAGTACCGGTAATTTCATTTAAACAGAGTAACTGCCATGAATCATACGGCTGATAGCGACCTAAAATGATCGTTGAAGTCGCATTAATGTGTTTGTGCAACTAAGTATACTGTGTACAAACAAATGTTTAATTTGTGTCAATATAACCAAGCTGAAATTTAGATGCGAAGGAGTGTGTCTCTTGTGATATCTTTTCGTTTTGATAGTGATACTTTCAGAGAAAACTTATTTATAATTCATATTTGCACTTCGAGAGAGAGAAATTTTCGTCAGTCTACAGGTATATTTCCTATTTTAATGTGCAAATAAACGAAAAATCCCCAAAATACTAAATAAGAAGCTTAAAATTTATTACAAATATCGCATGTCATAAGGAGCGTATTTGTGTCTAGAGAAAGCGAGTGTGGCCGTTAAAACATTTTAGTGAATATCGCAAAAGTAGAAAGAATACATAGTTTTAGGTATTTGAGTTTTCACTGTTACTGAATCGATGTACAGTGAGGTGACAAAAGTCCTAGAACAGCGATATACACATATACAGATGTGTATGCAAGGTACAAATTGGCAGTGCAATGTCAGGAATGTGCCCTGAATACCATATTTCAGACATTACCTCCCACCAAGGCAACGCAGTGGCCGACTGCCTTCACTTAACGACCGAGAGCACCAGCGTTTGCGCAGAGTTGTCAGTGCTAACAAATAAGCAACACTGCGTGAAATAACCGCAGAAATCAATTTGGGACGACGACGAACGTATCCTTTCGGACAGTGCGGCAAAATCTGGCGTTAATGGGCTATGGCAGCAAACGATCAAAGCCAGTGCCTTTCTGAAGGCCTTCAGTGCCTCTCCCTGACTCATGACCATATCGCTTGGGCCCTAGACGACTGGAAAACGGTGGCCTTATCATACGAGTCCCGATTTCAGTTGGTAAGAGCTGACGGTAGAATGTGGCGCAGACTCCACGAAGTCATGGACCCAGGTTATCAACAAGGCACTCTGTAAGCTGTGTTTACATGGAATGGACTGGATCCTCTGGTCCAAATGAACGGATCATTGACTGGAAATGGTTATGTTCGGCTACTTGGAGACCTTTTGCAGCCATTCATGGACTTCATGTTTCCAAACAAAGATGAAGCTTTCATATTTGACAACATATCGTGGCACTGGACTACAATTTTTCGCGATTGGATTGAACGAATGATTTGGCCACCTAGATCGCCCGACATGAATCCTGTCAAACGACCTGTTGAGTCCATACCACTCCGAGTTGCTGCACTACGTCGAGTGGAAGGAGGTCCTACACGATATCAGTAGGTATCCCAGGAATTTTGTTTAGTGGGTGAAACGCAATAAATGGTGAATTTTATGGCGAGAGATGGAAATAGAAATGAAAATGCAGGTGAAAGCTGGATAAGAAATATCATCACGAACGCACACTGTTATTTCGCTACGGAAATCCGGAAGCATAGGGGTTGAAATATTGGGACAGTCAGATTTCCCTAAATCGCTTAAGGCCTATGCCGGAAACGTTGTTTTGATAAGGCATGGCCGATTTTCTTGCTCATTCCTGATTAATCCCCAGTTGAGTTTCGTCACTAAACATTTCTTAGTTGATTAGATGTTAATCCTTATTCTTCCTTCCTTCTTCGTGTAGGAAAAAGTCATGCGTGTTATCAAAGAGGACGAACTTAAATCAAAGGGTTAAAACGTTTTTATTAAGGCATACACTGGTCAGCCAGAACATTATGACCACTTACCTAACAGCCGGTGTGTCTATCTTTGGCACGAGTAGCAGCAGCGACACGTCGTGGCATGACGTAATGAGCCCTTGAGGGAGGTGGCACCACATCTGCACACACAAGTCCCCTAATTCCCGTTAATTCTGGGGAGGGGGGCGATGAGCTCTGACGCCGTGTTCAGTTTCATCCCAGATGTGTTCCATTGGATTCAGATCTAGTGAGATGGGAGGCCTGCACATCAATTCTAATTCGCCATACTGTGTCTTCGAACCATTCCATCACACTCCTGGCCTTGCGACATGGCCCGTTATCTTGTTGAAAAATGCCTATTTCGTAATTATGACAATAGGTATTTAAAATAAAAATAAGTTCTAAAGACAATTTTGTTTCTAAGCACTAGAAAGGTATAGTTTTCTGCGAGCCATGGGAACTTTCTAATCGAATCCCACAAGAATGTGGACAGAACAGACCGATTAGACATAGTCACAAGTCAGTACCGATAGCAGACATTCACAGATCATCTGAATACTTCATAGACGATGATACGAGAATGTAGTAGGATGATGTCTTTATGAACCGTGATTTGTATTATACAGTTGTGCTAAGGAGTCTTTTAACTCGCGTTCCCAGTAAGAGAGACTGGGTAGGTTTTTGGATTCAGTAATCATATACTAATGGAAACTAAATGCCTCTCTTTTGATATGAATGACGAGTATTGAGTTAGCTTGTTCCGTCTGTTTACTTTGTTTTTATCTTCTAAATTTTTTGAATTACAGTAGATACTGTATTAAAGACATTTGCCATGGAGCTCATTGAAATTTATCACTTCCTCTACAATCCATCGCATGAGGTCACAAATGCATTCCCTACCAAACATGGTTGGGTAGAGTCAAGAAACTTGATGTGTATTTTGAAGAATTCCTGGTTCGGCTGTACAGATCGACGCCGTACTCATAACAGATTTCCCCGAGCCCCGATGTGGATCCTGGTTTCTGTCAACACAACTACGATCTATTATTCTTAGAAAAATAAAGACGTCTTGAAGTAATCTGTACCTTTGAAAACTGTTTGATATGTTTGTGTATTCAGAATGTTCCTAAAAGCCACGAAAATCGCATATAATTGTAGTTGGTATTACGCAAGAGCCTTAAGCTAATTTTCATTTGAATATGGGTATGTATTTGGAGCACTGCCAGTGCAATCTACCCACAGCTGTACAAAAACGTACGTTCTTTTGGAATTGTTGTCACCTAGTCTACTCGTCCTATCTTTTGAAATTTTTAACTGCATCTGAATTAAATAATAAACGGATGATAAACTTAATCCTCTGTGCTGTCTGAACAGCTGAATTTTCAACAATGTGTGAATTTTTGTCAGCAATATGCCGAAACTGCTGGAGAATTCGTTTACGTTACATATTACACTGAAAATGTAAGCAAAAGGGGAACTACCAGAAAAACTACGCTTTCAGATTTTGCTCTTCCCTACTCTAATCGTCTCCGTAGTTATTAACTTTCATATAAACATACAATGTTAATATGAAATGTGTGTAAACCAAAAATTGCGCAGTGTAGTTCATATTAAGACAAGAAAGAAATGTTGTGCTGAAGCATCCCGCTACATGATTTGTAGGAGCATTTCTGTAATACGTTGAGACGAACCTGGCAACAACATAAGCCTCAGAGATGATACCTGCTGAGAAACTTCTCTAGCCATATCACCTTTGAAGTGTGCAGGGCATTGGAATCGGACCTAACAATTACCAGCAACGGGCTATTTTTTTGCCTGTGCTCCTGATGCTGTGTTTATCTCCTACATGCTCTTTACAGACGGTGTTGAGCAAACGAAGGCAAAAGCTAGTCACCAGCAACGTCTTATCGGTCACACCATTTACTACTTTATATTGTAGGTTACCGGAAAATGTCTTGCAAAACTTCTGGGTGATAAATAGATAAACACAGTTGCCTACCTTGCATGCAGCTATGCATGTTGAGGATTTGACTCATTTCATTCACACTGTTAAAACTGTGATACACAGTCGCCAGTCCTGAACCCAACGAGGGAATTTAAAAGTCCTTAGTGTCTGCATGTATGAATGATAAATACTGAAGTACTTTATTAATAAATCGCGGATGGCTGGGAGGCCATTCACATCCATGCCGACATTCTTGAAAGGGTGCAAAGTCCACAGTTCATTGAATTAAAGGGTACAACACAGCAGATAAAATATATTCATCATTGTTTTGAGCGTAAAACTTCATTATTGTATTTGTGTGACGTAATTAAACTCGCTCGTAAAGTATGCTTTTCTGGATGTACACCTATATATGATGGTCAGAGACAGTCCAAAAAGCTTGTAAGGTTATTGCAGGATAGGTTAACCTGAGAAATAATTGTTAAGAAAAAAATTCAATACTTTACGCCGTTTCCGATATAACTACCATGGAAGTTAGCAATCAGACCGTTGGGCGCGCAAATTCAAGCGACCTGTCAGAGACGGTGTCGCCAAACGTGTACTTGGTTTGGTTTGCTACAACCAAATAAGAGAGGGATTCAAAAACTGGACCTGGGGACGCTAGTACAGATCACACCGTAGCCACAGGCTGAGCAGTCTCGTGCGCCATCATCTACGCTGTGAGAACAACTGACACTAACAGTATCCTGCGGGCCGCTTGAATTTGAGAGGGCAACGGAACGTATCGAGATTTTTCTTAACAACTATTTCCCAGCGCAACCTACCCTGCAACAAACTTACAAGCTTTTCAGACTGTTTCTGACCACTCTGTATAAAATAACTTATACATCTAAACCCTGAAAGCCGGCTTAAGGAGTGTGGCAGAGCGTACTTTATGCACCAGTGTCACTTCATCGCGATACGTCATAAGTTACTTCCACGAGGGTCGTTCAATAAGCAATGCCCCACTTTTTTTTCTCAGAGTCAGAACTTGGTGACAATATATATCAACATGTCTTGTCCATGTCCTATTTTTCTACGTAGTCTCCATCACGTTCTATGGCCGTACGCCAACGTTGTGGAAGAGCATGTATTCCCTGCTGGCAAAAGCACTTGTCCTGTAGACGTAGCCATGTTTCCATCTTTCACGCACTTCCAATGCTGAGCCAATTGTCGAGTTGTGATGCGCCGGTCGGCACCAATGATGGCATGTCTGAAGCAGTGTCTGTGACAGAACGTACCGAGCACGGCTGATCATGGAACTCTGTTTCTGCATTTCCTGAGGCTGTAAATTTCTTTACCCATCGCCCAACTGCAGCATCGCCATACACTGCACACCAACGCTTACGGATGTTCACCACTGTTTCTTTTCCTGCACCCACGAATTCAACAACAGCACGCTGCTTGTAACGTGAGTCGTATGAAGACGCCACTTTGACGCTGTACTATGTCTCTGCCATCTGCCAGGACGCTTCGAGGCTTCACCGGCACACAAAACAAACATCAAATGTGAAGCACCAACAAAGACGTTTGTCTATGTATATTAATGGCTTTTTAAAAAAATGTGGGGCATTATTTATTGAACGACCTTCGTACATCTGAAAATTTCTCTCCGT
The DNA here is from genome assembly GCF_023864275.1 of Schistocerca cancellata. Classification (NCBI taxonomy): domain Eukaryota; kingdom Metazoa; phylum Arthropoda; class Insecta; order Orthoptera; family Acrididae; genus Schistocerca; species Schistocerca cancellata. The sequence continues at coordinate 347,249,639 of NC_064629.1, read as the reverse complement.
TAAGAATTGCATGCTATGTTCTGTTTGTTAGGAACTATTCAGTCCAGTCACAAAGCTTGTCTGATATTCCCGACGCTCGTATTTTGTTCTGATGCAAGCAGCCTATCCTCAAAGTTCCTACTCGTATTCATTTTAACTGTACAGCCTGTCAGTTTTCGTGCGGTTTCTTCTGATGTCATTTGACATGAATGCAGTTACGATTTCTGAATGACACCTTACTCAGTGGGAGGGACGGCAGCGTCAGCGGGCCAGGCAGTGTTTTGCACTGGCAGCACGGCGCTGGGGCGCTGGGATTGAGGTCGTCGCCGCCCCGCCTGCCGCTGCCGTACACGTGGCTCGGTGTCAGTGAACCATCGCCGCACGGAGTCCACTTGCCATTACGGCCCGCAGCACAACTGCCTCGCTCGCGTGCGTCCTGTCCTAGTGGTGCCTCATCACACTGGTAACATTCTGTATTAACTATGTACTCCGTAGCCTTTACAGAAGAACGCCTAAACTAGTTACAGGTAGCCAGTGCAACTGCTGTTGGCGCCACATTCTATATCGGATAATTTTATACACATATAATAAATTTTGTGACAGTTACACGATACTGAAACGAACAGGCAGTGACAGAAGAGAGCGGCTGCATCGACAAGGTATTATCCGTTAGAATATCATCATCATAATAACCAGTGAGATACTCGCGCTTTGTTTTGTGTACGAAACTGTATCTCTAAGGTCAAAATGCACTTATATCTCGATGTAGTCCCCTTTTAAGTCACTGCACTTTATCCGAAGTTCTTCCTCTGAGTAGTTTCTATTTTTGAAGTTCGTTTCAGGAAAGCAAGCGTAAACACCCTATCAAGTTTTGATCTGCTGAATATGGCGCATGTTCCAATAGGTCGTCTTTCAAATTCGTAAGGTCGTAAACTTCTACGTCACCTGTGTGGAGAGCTCTATTACGCTCATGAAAGATGATACACGAGGGCGTGTTGAAGCGTAACGTCTCCGAAAGGTAGTGTCTCTCCCAAGGCTTTTAAAGTAAAGCAAACATTACTAACATTCTACATCTTTATTCTTCATATCTATAAATTTGTTTCTCAAAATAGTCACATTGGCGACGAACACACTTCTCCTAACGAGAGATCAGTTTGTTGATACCATCACTGTAGAATGTTTGACGTTGTTGACGGAGTCACAATTCATCCCTGTCAGAGTGATGTCCTCAAAGATGTTCCTTAAGTTTCGTAAACACTCCGAGCTCTGGCACACACATTGAGGTTAGCACCATCGTCTCTTTCATTACGAGCACATACAACAACTGATGTCGATACAATAATCACCGTAAACAGCTCCCATTCTTCTATGAATTTCCAATGGAAGCACGTTTTCTGCGGTTACAAACTTGATTACAGCACTCTCTGTCTCCACCTACATAGTTAAGTTACATGCCGCCATTTTACACGCTAAAATTCGGAACCCACTAGTGGCAGAGGGTTGCAACTTTCATCAGCGAAGCGGGGAAGTCGGCCGAGTAATATGCTTGAAATGTAATAACTCAGCCAATATTGAGAGCACAATAAAAATTTCGAAGGCATATCTTTTCAGTACGCCGTCGTACTTCCGTTATAACCCATTGCCGGCCGGAGTGGCCGAGCGATTCTAGGCACTGCAGTGTGGAACCGCGCGACCGCTACGGTCGCAGGTTCGGATCCTGCCTCGGGCATGGATGTGTGTGATGTCCTTAGGTTAATTAGGTTTAAGTAGTTCTAAGTTCTAGGGGACTGATGACCTCAGCTGTTAAGTCCCATAGTGCTCAGAGCCATTTTTATAACCCATTGCCACATTAAAACTGACATATTTTTTCGTCTAATTCGACAAGAAAATATTTTTACTATACGACAATTACTTGTGAAAAATAAACATTATTTGTTGTTATCAGGAAAATGCGCTCCGTAATATTTCTAACAGATGAAGTTGAGTCTTCTGAAGGCATGAGATTTCGTAAAATACATTAGAACAGAACATTCACAAGACGATTACATTAGAAAGCCATTTCAGCTGAAGTATTCCACAAATAAAAATGAAACTTGCTTCAGTACGAAAATTTACAGACATAACACAGCAATACTCCACTCATGTCAATAGCCAATTTCTAATACGCCGAGAGATTTTCTTCTTCCTCTAACAGGAATTTCTTGGTTTCACTTACATGAACTGACACTGATGTCCTTGACACAGGAAATTCTGCATCAAACATAGAAACTAATACTCGTTTGCAGCAGTTGATTGACAAGTACAGTGAAATTACCTGTCTTAAATACAGCGAATTGTTGCTCTAACGTTGCTTGAATACGTATAAATAATTGATAGCTGTTTTCTACGTAAGAGGTACAGAAGGGGATATGTTAATCCAGTGAGAACTTGTAGTATGATGCCTGCGCAAAGTAGTTCCATGGGAGATTCATTGTTATGGCCGTAGTGTGGCCCAGTAGGCCCAGGATTTTGGTGTCGAGAGGAAAGGAAGGGGGTAATTTGAAAACATGGAATGCAAATCTGCAGTAATATCGCTAGTGTGTGTTTGATTCATTGCTGAGTTCAGTTTCAGAGCGACTGTCAATGTCGCTGGTCACAGTTGGTGTGTCCTGTACAAACTGTCATTTCTTTGGTTCTAATAAGGGAATCTCCCCATCGCATCCTCCTCAGGTTTAGTGGTAAGAGGGCTCAGTGGACAGCGCGACAAAAACCGAGCACAGATCAAACATGAAAACAGGAAGAAGGTGTACTGAACTGTGAAAAAAAGCAAAAAAGGAAATTGAACGGTCCAAGCTTAACAAGTGCCACATTGAGCGAGGGCGGGGGAAGGAATGGTGTCGTGGGTAAGTAGTCACAGTGGTAGACCGTCAAGCGGCCGCGCCGTGTTCAAAGCTCTATTGTACCCTTCTTTTTCTTGTTTTTATTTTTCTTCACTATTCGCTTTATTCAAATTTAGGTTCAAATGGTTCAAATGGCTCTGAGCACTATGCGACTTAACTTCTGAGGTCATCAGTCGCCTAGAACTTAGAACTAATTAAACCTAACTAACGTAAGCACATCTCACACATCCATGCCCGAGACAGGATTCGAACCTGCGACCGTAGCGGTCGCTCTGTTCCAAACTGTAGCGCCTAGAACCGCACGGCCACTCCGACCGGCCAAATTCAGGTCTGTGTCTTGGTGTAACGTCCGTTTGCAACAGAGAGGTGTAAGGAAGTGACCTAAAATGACAGCTGATTCTGCAGAACTACTCTACTAGCTGCCGAGAGAGAGTGGCTTTCGAATGGCATCCGCAAATCTTTGATGACAAGGCGTCAAGTCAACTGAATGCTCCATCTGAAAATGCTTCTGTGACAGTACGTGTGGCGTATGATAGGGCCTAATTTGTATGCTTGGTGAGTGAGTGAGATATTCCTCCTTGCCCGATTTAGGTGTTCGTATGAATGTGAATGTGATCACTCTCAAGGAAATGAAGAAAACCTAATAGTTTGTCACATAAGCTGCAACAAAAGAACGAAACGGTTTCACATTAATACAGTTTCCCTGCGCTCTGTCAAAACATACGTTTTTAAGGTTTTTGAAATTGCATTTAGTTTTGGAAGTGTTGACTCTTGAATTACTTTGTTGTAACACAGTTCAGATCCGTTTATTTTTTGTTTCAACTGCTGTCAGACGTCTATGTGTTATCTCGCCTGCTCCCACTATTCATCACATTTTCTTCCGACGGTTGCGTATTCTTATATTCTATATCCAATGTATAGTGTGACAAATGCCAAGACTACAGAAAGAGAACAAACATTTCAGTGCCCCACGGACAGTTCATGAAGCTGTGAAACTAAAAGAAAGGAAAAAAAGGACCCACGGGGGTTCAGAAACCGGCCCTCTCGCTTCGCAGTCTAACACTGTCTCCACTTAACCACGAAGCCACAGCTGTTATATTCTGCTCAATGTTGCAGCTCTTAAGCTTGTTTCTATTTTGCTTTCTTTTCATTGTTCAGTACACCTTCTTCCTGTTTTCATATTCGATCTGTGTCCAGTTTTTGACGGGCTATCCACTTGGCCATCTAGGACCAAATCTGACAGGGGTGTGATGGGGAGGTTCCCTTGAAAGTTGTCATTACTGCGCGAGTTAGCTGTTTTTTTTTAAGTAGTCTATCCAGTAGGATGAGTGCACTGAAGAAGCTAACAAATGAGTTAGCGCAAGTTGAATTGTGATCTGTATGAATATGTATGAAGTGCTGATTACAAAAGCACGTAAAATAAGTTCCATCGCTAATTACACTGGAAGCTACAAAAATGCGATATTCCGCTCTCAGTGGACCATACCTAGCATGATATCTTGACTTTAGTAACGATAGTCATCGTAAACAGCATTCCTGTAGCTAATGTAATTATTTGCAGTGTATAATATGGTCGACACACGGCGCACCGTACCTAAGGCCATTTGATCAAGTGTCCTATGCAACATCTAGGGAAAGCAGGTAGATATTACGCATAGGAAAAAGGAAACCTGTACAACCGTAAGTTCCATCTGTGTTGTACCAACCTCGGCAGTTAATTCGGTCCGTTCGCAGTGTTACCGATATCTTAGCGTGTCATGTTCCTCTCACTGTCAACGTAATCGTGTGATAATAAATCCTGCAAATATAGTGATTATGATTGTTAGCCATTACAAACACAAAAGACAATCCACAGAAATTAATTAAGGGAGAAAAATAATCAGTGTGACAGATGAAACAGTGATAACGAATGCTAATAATATACAGGGTGATTATAATTAAAGTTAAACTTTCAAAACGCTGTTGAAATAACACCTTGCGTCAGAAAGACGTCAAATTACAACGGCATATTATCGGGGAAGGGCGAAAACGTATTGGAGAGGAAAACAAATAGTGTGAAAATTGACCAATAGATGGCGCTGTATGTGTCAGAATACGAAATGAAATCACCTGTCACGCGCACGACCCATTGACGTTGGTATAAACACGTCGGGTACACGGCTTTTCCTCCTTTCGCGTCTGCGACGTTCGCCATGACTGTCTGAATCCAGGATCGCACCCTGCTTACAGAGCTGCATTACAAGAACAATGATTGTGCACACGTCGCTCAGCAGAAGTTCCTGTCACTGAAGGGTTTGGAAAAAGCGTTGGTCCGATGGCTGCCGTGGGCCAGGAGAAAATGATTCGGAAATTCGAAAAGACAGGTTCTTTTGGTGTGGAACCTGATAAAGGGAGGAAACGAACTGATTCGATGTCAGTGGAGGCAGTGGCCACAGCCATGCAGGAGGAGACGAGTGATGGTGTGCAAACGTGTAGTGCACGGAGAATTGCCCGAACATTGGACATACCCGTGAGCACGGCGCTTAAAATCCTAAGAAACATCCTTCTTTGCTATTCATTCAAAATTATCCATGTGCACGAGTTGCTTCCTGTTGACATACCAACAAGAGAGACCTTTGCTTTAGAATTTATTGCTCGCATGGAAGCGGACAATGATTGGCCGTGGAATATTTTGTGGACAGATGAAACCCACTTCCATCAGACAGGGTATGTCAATACACAGAATCCACACGCAAGTCAACCAGTACCACTTTATCCTGAAAAGGTCACTGTGTTGTGCGGGTTTACAGCATCATTTATCATAGGGCCATATTTTTTCGAAAAGACATGTGTTTCGGGTCCTGTTACCTGTACCGTCACTGGTAAGCGCTGTGAGTGTCTTCTGCGCAACCACGTCATTCCAGCTCTCCAACACCGTGGATGTGTGGATGTCATCATTTTTATGCAATATTGCGCATCTCCGCACATTGCAAATCCAGTTAAGCAGTAGCTGAAGTGCCATTTCGTAAATCCTAGAAATATGACCCGCCATTTTTCTACAGCCTTGCCGCCCCGATCACCTGACCTTAATCTGTGTTTCTTGTGGCTGTGGGGCTATCTGAAAAATGTTGCGTTCAGTGTTCCGACTGTAAGTTTAGCTGCATTGAAGGCACGCATTGCGCAACACATTCTGAACGTGACCCCGGAAACACTTCGATCAGTTGTGGAACATGCTGATTCTCGATTTCAACTTTTTGCAGAAAACGGTGGACAGCATATTCAACATACTGAACATGTTTTGCGCGAGTCCCACAGAAATTGATAATCCGATTTGATTTTGACTGATGCTTTTTACACGGTTTTTGGCCTCAGGACAATTAAAAACCGATTTTTCCCATCCAATGTGATATGAGCTTGCCGTGGTGGATGGGATTATGTAACTAACAGTATCACACCTGTACACCCATGCAAACTCAGTAGTCCAGTTTGTTTAACGTGAAATGTGCACCTTAGGCATTGTTGTATGATTTATTTGTCATTTGTAATCGACCACTATTAAATTATGATGCTTACAGCGCCAACTATTGCTGCATTTTCTAACTATTTATTTTTCTTCTGCCATATGTTTTCCCCCATCTCCGATACTATTCCGGTGCAGTTTGACGTCATTCTGACCAGTGGTGTTATTTCTACAGCGGTCTGAAAGTTTAATTATAATCAACCTATACATCTCGAAAGCGCAATAGACTGAATTGAAGAGTACGAAAACGCAGAGGAAGGCTTATCTGATTTCGAAAAATTTATGGATGACCCAGAATCTGATAGTTACGAAGAGTTGTTACGAAGTGATGGAGGCCAGTCGTCTGCTTATCAGCCGATCCCACCAAAGAGAAAGAAGTGGGGTGATAAATCTTTTAAAAATGCAAAGGAGATTATTTGATTTCAAGATACGGATAAAACTAAAAGATTAGGCTTCAATACAGTATATCATCTAGGAAATTTACGTCACTTGGTTCAAAATGGCTCAAATGGCTATGAGCACTATGGGAATTAACATCTGAGGTCATCAGTCCCCTAGACTTAGAACTACTTAAACCTAATTAATCGAAGGAGAGCACATACATCCATGCCCGAGGTAGGAATCGAACCTGCAACCGTAGCAGCAGCGCGGTTCCTGACTCAAGCGCCTAGGACCGCTCTGCCACAACGGCCGGCTACATCACTTGGCAGATAAAGGAGAGGAAGTCAGCACTCAGAACTTCGCATGCTTGACGATTATATGGCTGAAAAATTAATGTCGGCGAGAACTGTCCCGGGCGCTAGTGTTCACGACAGGGATATTCGTGCTTGCTGCTCGAGAAATGATTCTACCTCGAGTCATTGGACCTATCCATGGATGGATTGCAAGGTTTAAAGGGAGACACCATCTTGGCTCACTGGCAATAACAATATGTGTAACCGCTAAACCTGGATTACAGATGGTGACGTGAATGGAAGAACTGACGAGTTTCACAAGGAAGTAATGTCCTTAATGAGCACCATGGAAAGTATACAGATTTATAATACCGATCAAAGTGGTCTACAGCAAGAACTTCACTCATCGCAAACTCTACATTTGAAGGGAGAGAAATCGGTAAGAAGTTCGGTGCGGAGTGACCATGGATTGAAATGGCTCTGAGCACTACGGGACGTAACATCTGAGGTCATCAGTCCATTACAACTTAGAACTGCTTAAAGCTAACTAACCGAAGGACATCACACAATCCATGCCCGAGGCAGGATTCGAACCTGCGACCGTAGTGGTCGTGCGGTTCCAGACTGAAGCACCTAGAACCGCTCGGCCACATCGGCCGGCTGGAGTGACCATGTCACAACTCATTCTTACATCATTCTACCTGTTACGTCGACAAGTGAATATGTGTTTCCAAAGATGCTAGTACCGTAACGGGATCATTGGGGTAAGTATAGAGTGCAAACATTGCAACACATGCTGAAACCACAAAATCTGATTCAAGTGGCCTCGAAGTCCGGCCTAATCACGAAAGGAATTCTGACGCATTTCTTTCAAGATGTCTGCTTTCCGTATGGAGCGAAGGAGTCTCTTCTTCTGGTTGATTAGCTCGGGACATATTGTGACGTGGCTCATATCGACGCTATCCGAGCGTTAAAGAAAGTGTATACAGTATTGACCATTCCTCCTGGGTGCACACTTGATATGCTGTTCTTCCGACAGTTCAAGGTGGTGCAGAAGGGGATTGGAAATTACAGTATCCTTAACGGCTATCAGTTCACACCATCGTCTAGGGGTTCAATTTCGTTGCTGATGTGTGTTTTACAAAATTAGCTCTGTTCCCCGTCTTCGCAAACTTTGTTCGGTACTCCTGGACTGTACCTCGTTATGATGACATCATATCAGGAAGCTTTCCAGCGCTGCCCAAACGTATTTTTGGTGTTCGAACACAGTGCGACCTGGAAGATTGTTTCACGTAGATATTCATGAACTGCTCTTGCTGTGATAAGCAATAGCGTTTCCGGCACTTTATACTCTGTGGCCGTGTTCAGCTTCGTAATACTTTGCGAAGAGCTGTCAACAAACTATTTTTTTTAACTCGGTGACTGAAACCGCGAATATTGTCAAGTGCCGTGTAATTGTCGATGACAAGTGTTGTGCACATGTTTGTAATGTACATGTAAAACTGTCACATTCAAAAGAAAACTTTGATGCAATTGCAAGCGAAGCGTGCGTTAATATATGAAATAAGTAACGAAGTACTGAAAGAAAAAGTGAGTAACCGATGAAACCAAAAGATTTGGAGAATAAATTTACAAACGAGATTTCAAAAGTATATAAACTATAAATTGTGTTGCCTCAGCTCCTTCATTCGAGTTCTGTGTATCGTAGTGAAAAAATTACCATGAAGCGGTTTCTGTTTCTCCGGCAGCAAAATGTGGTCTGATCCAGTCATCATACTTTCGTCTGTGCCAACACAGTAGCAGCTCACAGGTGTCCTTCCTGACCTATCTTTCGACTATTCTGTACCACTGCTATAACCACAACAACAGCGGCAGCAGCAGCCACCATCAGAACTTCCTCGATCTACATCTACATCTACATCCATACTCCGCAAGCCACCTGACGGTGTGTGGCGGAGGGTACCTTGAGTACCTCCATCGGTTCTCCCTTCTATTCCAGTATCGTATTGTTCGTGGAAAGAAGGATTGTCGGTATGCCTCTGTGTGGGCTCTAATCTCTCTGACTTTATCCTCATGGTCTCTTCGCGATATATACGTAGGAGGGAGCAACATACTGCTTGACTCCTCGGTGAAGATATGTTCTCGAAACTTCAACAAAAGCCCGTACCGAGCTACTGAGCGTCTCTCCTGCTGAGTCTTCCACTGGAGTTTATCTATCATCTCCGTAACGCTTTCGCAATTACTAAATGGTCCAGTAACGAAGCGCGCTGCTCTCCGTCGGATCTTCTGTATCTCTTCTATCAACCCTATCTGGTACGGATCCCACACTGGTGAGCATTATTCAAGCAGTGGGCGAACAAGTGTACTGTAACCTACTTCCTTTGTTTTCGGATTGCATTTCCTTAGGATTCTTCCAATTAATCTCAGTCTGGCATCTGCTTTACCGACGATCAACTTTATATGATAATTCCATTTTAAATCACTCCTAATGCCTACTCCCAGATAATTTATGGAATATACTGCTTCCAGTTGCTGACCTGGTATATTTTAGCTAAATGATAAGGGATCTTTCTTTCTATGTATTCGCAGCACATTACACTTGTCTACATTGACATTCAATTGCCATTCCCTGCACCATGCGTCAATTCGCTGCAGATCCTCCTGCGTTTCAGGACAATTTTCCATTGTTACAACCTCTCGATATACCACAGCATCATCCGCAAAAAGCCTCAGTGAACTTCCGATGTCACCCACAAGGTCATTCATGTACATTGTGAATAGCAACGGTCCTACGGCACTCCCCTGCGGCACACCTGAAATCACTCTTACTTGGGATGACTTCTCTCCATTGAGAATGACATGCTGCGTTCTGTTATCTAGGAACTCTTGAATCCAATCACACAATTTGTCTGATAGTCCATATGCTTTTACTTTGTTCATTAAACGACTGTGGGGAACTGTATCGAACGCCTTGCGGAAGTCAAGAAACACGGCATCTACCTGGGAACCCGTGTCTATGGCCCTCTGAGTCTCGTGGACGAATAGCGCGAGCCGGGTTTCACACGATCGTCTTTTTCGAAACCGATGCTGATTCCTACAGAGTAGATTTCTAGTTTCCAGAAAAGTCATTACACTCGAACATAACACGTGTTCCAAAGTTCTACAACTGATCGACGTTAGATATATAGGTCTATAGTTCTGCACATCCGTTCGACGTCCCTTCTTGAAAACGGGGATGACCTGTGCCCTTTACCAACCCTTTGGAACGCTACGCGCTTCTAGAGACCTACGGTACACCGCTGCAAGAAGGGGGGCAAGTTCCTTCGCGTACTCTGTGTAAAATCGAACTGGTATCCCATCAGGTCCAGCGGCCTTTCCTCTTCGAGCGATTTTAATTGTTTCTCTATCCCTCTGTCGCCTATTTCGATATCTACAATTTTGTAATCTGTGTGACAATCTAGAGAAGGAACTGCAGTGCAGTCTTCCTCTGTGAAACAGCTTTGGAAAAAGACATTTAGTATTTCGGCCTTTAGTCTGTCATCCTCTGTTTCAGTACCATTTTGGTCACAGAGTTTCTGGACATTTTGTTTTGATCCACCTACCGCTTTGACATAAGACCAAAATTTCTTACGATTTTATGCCAAGTCAGTACATAGATCTTTACTTTCGAATTCATTGAACGCCTCTCGCACGGCCCTCCTCACATTACATTTCGCTTAGCGTAACTTTTGTTTGTCTTCAAGGCGTTTGCTATGTTTATGTTTGTTGTGAAGTTTTCTTTTCCTTCCACAGCAGTTTTCTAACTCGGTTGTTGTACCACGGTGGCTCTTTTCCATCTCTTACGACGTTGCTTGCCACATACTCATATAAAGCATATTTTACGATGGTTTTGAACTTTGTGCAAAAAAATCACAGAGCATCAAATAAATGCCAGCAGAATACTGCTCTTCGTCACGTAAATTGACTGATACTGCGTCTAAACATGCGAATGTAGGCCTGGCACCTGACAATGACTTTAAAGCGTTAAATGAAACAGAAAAATTCAGTGTCATACAGATGGAGTGTAATAGTATTCATCGCACAAATGGAACTATTTGTACAGCATGGTGGATTACGCAGAGAAGAAGATGACTGCCAAGTACAATCCATCGCACACACCTATATGTTTGCGAGTTTGTGAGTAAATTTTCCACAGTATGGGGAAATTTTTATAGAATTAATTTTCGAGTTAATACATAGGTACATATATTACAGTAGTGTTCTCAATACACCCAGTCGATGATGTGCCTTGATGACTACTACACGTAGGCTGAGTCACTGGCGTCCGTATGTTAGAGCTTAGTAAATTTCTGAACTATTTGTGTGAGAATGGTGTAAAAATGAATTAGATAGAACAGTATATATGCACTGTAGTGCCAAAGAAACTGGCATAGGCATGCGTATTCAAATGCAGAGAAACGTAAACAACAGAATACGGATCTGCGGTCGGCAACGCCTATACAGGGTATTACAAAAAGGTACGGCCAAACATTCAGGAAACATTCCTCACACACAAATAAAGAAAAGTTGTTATGTGGACATGTGTCCGGAAACGCTTAATTTCCATTTTAGTTTCGTCAGTATGTACTGTACTTCCTCGATTCACCGCCAGTTGGCCCAATTGAAGGAAGGTAATGTTGACTTCGGTGCTTGTGTTGACATGCGACTCATTGTTCTACAGTACTAGCATCAAGCACATCAGTACGTAGCATCAACAGGTTAGTGTTCATCACCAACGTGGTTTTGCAGTCAGTACAATGTTTACAAATGCGGAGTTGGCAGATGCCCATTTGATGTATGGATTAGCACGGGGCAATAGCCGTGCCGCGGTACGTTTGTATCGAGACGGATTTCCAGAACGAAGGTGTCCCGACAAGAAGACGTTCGAAGCAATTGATCGGCGTGTTAGGGGGCACGGAACATTCCAGCCTATGACTCGCGACTAGAACGACGAGGACACCTGCAATGGACGAGGCAATTCTTCGTGCAGTTGACGATAACCCTAATGTCAGAGTCAGAGAAGTTGCTGCTGTACAAGGTAACGTTGACCACGTCACTGTATGGAGAGTGCTACAGGAGAACCAGTTGTTTCCGTACCGTGTACAGTGTGTGCAGGCACTATCAGCAGCTGATTGGCCTCCACGGGTACACTTCTGCGAATGGTTCATCCAACAATGTGTCAATCCCCATTTCAGTGCAAATGTTCTCTTTACGGATGAGGCTTCATTCCAACGTGATCAAATTGTAAATTTTCACAATCAACATGTGTGGGCTGACGAGAATCCGCACGCAATTGTGCTGTCACGTCATCAACACAGATTTTCTGTGAACGTTTGGGCAGGCATTGTTGGTGATGTCTTGATTGGGCCCCATGTTCTTCCACCTACGCTCAATGGAGCACGTTATCATGATTTCATACGGGATACTCTACCTGTGCTGCTAGAACATGTGCCTTTACAAGTACGACACAACATGTGGTTCATGCACGATGGAGCTCCTGCACATTTCAGTCGAAGTGTTCGTACGCTTCTCAACAACAGATTCGGTGACCGATGGATTGGTAGAGGCGGACCAATTCCATGGCCTCCATGCTCTCCTGACCTCAACCCTCTTCACTTTCATTTATGGCGGCATTTGAAAGCTCTTGACTACGCAACCCCGGTACCAAATGTAGAGACTCTTCGTGCTCGTATTGTGGACGACTGTGATACAATACGCCATTCTCCAGGGCTGCATCAGCGCATCAGGGATTCCATGCGACGGAGGGTGGATGCATGTATCCTCGCCAACGGAGGACATTTTGAACATTTCCTGTAACAAAGTGTTTGAAGTCACGCTGGTACGTTCTGTTGCTGTGTGTTTCCATTCCATGATTAATATGATTTGAAGAGAAGTAATAAAATGAGCTCTAACATTGAAAGTAAGCGTTTCCAGACACATGTCCACATACCATATTTTCTTTCTTGGTGTGTGAGGAATGTTTCCTGAAAGTTTGGCCGTTCCTTTTTGTAACACCCTGTATAGCAAGTGTCTGACAGAGTTGTTAGATCGGTTACTGCTCGTACAATGGCAGGTTATCAAGATTTAAGTGAGTTTCAATGTGGTGTTACAGCTGGTGCACGATCGATGGCACACAGCATCTCCGAGCTAGTGATGAAGTGGGGATTTTCCCGTACGATCATTCATGAGTGCACCGTGACTATTAGGAATCCGGTAAAACATGATATCCCCGACATCGCTGCGGCTGGAAAAGGGTCCTGAAAGAATGGGATCAACAACGACTGAAGAGAATCGTTCAACGTGACAGAAGTGCAACCCTTCCGCAAACTGCTGCAGATTTCAATGCTGGGTCATCAACAAGTGTTAGCGAGCAAACCATTCAACGGAACATCATCGATATGGGCTTTCGGAGCCAAAGGCCCACCCGTGTACCCTTGATGACTGCACGATAGAAAGCTTTACGCCTCAGCTAGGCCCGTGCGCACGGATATTGGACTGTTGATGACTGGAAACATGTTGCCTGGTCAGACGAGTCTCGTTTCAAATTGTATCGAGCGGAGGGACGTGTACGGGTATGATGACAACTCATAAATAAATGGACCCTCCATGTCAGCAGGGGACTGTTAAAACTGGCGTAGGCTCTGTAATGCTGTAGGGCGTGTGCATTTGGAGTGATATGGGATACCTGATACGGCTAGATACGACTCTGACAGTCTAATAACCTACATCCATTCATGTCCGTAGTGAATTCCGACGGTCCTGGGCAATTCCAGCAGGACAACGTGACACCCCATACGCGCAGAATTCATACAGAGTGGCTCCAGGAACAGTCTTCTGAGTTTAAACACTTCCGCTGGCCATCAAACTCCCCAGATATGAACATTATTGAGCATATCTGGGATGCCTTGCAACGTGCTGTTTAGAAGGAATCTCCATCCCCTCGTACTCTTACGGATTTATGGACAGCCATGCAGGATTCATGGTGTCAGTTCCCTCCAGCACTACTTCAGACACTAGTCGATTCCATGCCACATCGTGTTGCGTACTTCTGCGTGCTCGCGGGGGCCGTACACGATATTAGGCAGGTGTACCAGTTTCTTTGGCTCTTCAGTAGTGAATGCTATACAGGCCAATGTTAAGGCTTATAGGAGAAAGCTATTTGTAAAATACTGCAGAGCACAATGACTCTAAACAGTATATATGTAAGTAAATCAAAATATTTTATGCAAATCTGTTTTTATTCCTCCCTCCCCGTCCTATCTTTCGAGAAGCAAAGATTCCTATGTTGTTCAAAGAATATGGCTACTTACCATGACTTGGTGTTTGCGTGCCTGCCACCAATCGTGGCTCCGCTGCCACCACTACCACTTCCGGCGACATTGCCTGCCATCTCTGACACTGCTTCTACACTGGCAGATGAGTATAGCAGATGTGGAAAACTGTCCGACGGCCATAGAAATACAGTCACACCTACATTAAGAGCTGAAGTTTCGATAAGCTGCGCACATACGCATACATTCGTAAGGACCAAGACAAATGTATTTGAAAGCTCGTCCTTCTTCTCTAACAGCGGTTGTCAGTATTCAAGTATGAATTAAGAATTTACGAAAAGATGTAGTCACTGTGGCTTTGTATGTAAGGTGCTTGATCCTAAACTGATCTAGATTCCCATTACCATAATCTAACCTACGTGATAAGCTACGATGACTACTCATATTACATTTGATAAACAAAAAGACATACACTGAGAAGGAAACCATTTATTTATTTCACGTTCCTGTTTATAACCAATACAGTGCAACTTAATAGGAGAATCTCCATCTGTCTGGCACCTTGCCTTCACAATATAATATTTATAGCAGGGTTCATATTTAGAAAGAGTTACATCGCCCTTAAACACTTGGGAGAGCCAGTTAAATCGGTAAGAAATACCACATCACAGTGGTGTAAGTTGTCTAGGAAACAAATAGTAGTCGATCGCATTCAAACTATGACACCGTTCAGTAAGTTCCTTATAAACGTCCAAGACTACTTTATGCACTCTTTTTTCAGCCACTAATACACGTTATAAATTGTAAGAAAGTCCTTTTTGTTGAAACTGTAGTATTCCAGCTGGAGTGTCGTAACATATTCGGGAACAAAATTGTCCAGGTGTATTTCTTGAATATACCAAAGTTGTGCAGATGCTATTTTTTCTTAACAGCGAGTTAACGGCTGTATTAGAGGTACAGGAAATTTATCAGTGGTTGTAATACACAGTATTCTCTCACTGTCTTCACAAAAGTCAACAAGAGCACTGTTGCTCTGCATTTAGCATGAAGAATCATAACCTTGCTCATCATAGCACGATCGACAGCAATAAAATCACTGTACAGCTCAGTTTATTAATCCTTTCCACCATAACCAAAGACGATACATAAATTTTAATATGTTTTTAATGTCGTTTAAACTGCTGCAAAATATTATATTAATCGCAGACGATAAATAGTGGACCCATTCATGTAAGACTCTAAAAGCATAATGACGGTTAGTCACTTAGCAGCACTCCCTGCTGCAAGACAGCTATCACAAAGTATTAGTACCAACGGTGATTAATAGGATTGTAGTTGAAAATATATAGGATTAAATTATAATTCTTTCTTTGCGGCAAAGGCGATTCATTAAAGCAGCCACCTGATTTTGAAATAATGTTGTATAACATTAGCTACAATTTAAACAACAGCAGCTGAAAATGAAAAAAATGGTTCAAATGGCTCTGAGCACTATGAGACTTAACATCTATGGTCATCAGTCCCCTAGAACTTAGAACTACTTAAACATAACTAACCTAAGGACATCACACAACACCTAGTCATCACGAGGCAGAGAAAATCCCTGACCCCGCCGGGAATCGAACCCGGGCGCGGGAAGCGAGAACGCTACTGCACGACCACGAGCTGCGGACCAGCTGAAAATCAATCAGTGTGCGTATAATATAAGATAATGAGTTCTGTCTGGCGAGGTTATTAAAAAATCCTCATATTACTGATACCTCGTAATACATAGTCCATTCACATTAATGCTATCACTACCTATGTTCGACATCAACATGCGGTAACCACTAACAGTTGGGATATAGCAGTACTAATAGTGGAGGATATTTAAAGTGTGTTGAGGTGTCATGGAAAACAGTTCAGTAGTTGTTGTTATGTGGAAATGGAGTAATGTATCTGATGTCTGATGGGGTATGATCAGTGGCTTTTGGACCAAGGATGGAAGTATTTCCAATATTGTTAAGTTTGTAAATTGTTCATGTGCCGCCATGGTTATAGTATACTGTGCATGAGAAAATGGCACTATGGAAAATTTCCGCCAAGGCAACTGTGGAGCACCATGGACCCTGGATGAAATGTGTGAATGAAGGCTGCAGAGATGCAACTAGATTTGCAACTGTTGAGCAACTGACTGCACCCATGAATCAAGGGGCTACCATCGTTGTCTCTTCAATGACTGTTCCATGAGCGTTGCTGTGTGTTGGCCTTCGCAGCAAGTGACTGGTTCATGCACCCGTGCTGGCTGCTGTTCATCGGTGACGAAGGCTGGAATTTGCACGGCAATACCCTATCTGGACGTCAACTGAGTGGCGACAGGTGTTCTTTTCAGACGACAGATGACCGTTGGCATGTAATGAAATGTGTAAAAGTAAACACCCTACAACAATCGTCGATGGGTCTAGGCCAGAGGTGGGAGCATTATCGTCTGGGAAATATTTATTAGCTAGTCTCTGTGTGATCTCGTCATTCGGGGAGGCACAATGGATCAACGCAACTATGTGTCTATCCTTAGGGACCATGTCTACCTCCACGTGCAGTTTGTTTTTCCTCGATATGATGGCATCTAACAGCAGGACAACACAAAGTGTCACACGGCTCACAGTATATGTGCATGGTTTAAAGAGCATCGGTATGGGTTTACCATACTCCCTTGGCTCCAAACTCCCCAGATTTAAACCCAGTTGAGAATCTGTGGGAATACCTTAGCCTGGATGTTCAAGCCACGGATTCTCCACTGAGAAACCTAGTACAGCTAGCCATCGCACTGGAGTCAGCATGGCTCCAGATCGCTAATGGTACCTCCCAGAACCTTGATGACTCACTTCCTATGTTTCTTGCAGTGGTCCATGCTACAAGGGATGGTTATTCAGGTTTTGAAATGTGATCACATTAGCCTTAGCAATACCAACGTATTTTCCATTACGCGTACTACCAAGGATGCCCACCACAGAGGAGTTTAAAAAAATTTTCGTTAATCGTTATTAACAACACACTTTTTAAATAAGTACTGATTTGTAAGTAGGGTTAAGAGACTGAAAATTTATTTTACCGTAATATTAGCAATATCAATACGTTTTTCCGTAACCAATGACTAATACTTTATGACCACCACAATAAATTTAAAAAATACAAAATTTATTAATTGTTGTTGGCTTTTATACACAACATATTTTTAAAGATATATTTATGTATAAAAGGTCCTGACTGTGAAAAAATCAATATAAACTTTATTGCGAAAAGTCACGTCTACTTTTGCGACTTACACTTCTCGATTAAGATTTACTGAAAATTTTAAAACAATTCTGGAGCATGGTAGAAGATATAATTAAAAACAATATTTTTTATATTATAAAGTAGAAGGTACACGCATAGATAACAATATACTGATAAGGTGGGCATAAGGTACCTCTCCCCCCTTGGTATTGCGAGGGTTAACGAGATTGTACAGCGTATAATCTATGGATGAGTGGGGTCATTTATGTGATACTTCAGTGTACATTTCTGATTTGTCCCGCAGAAACGCTCACTCGCCATCAGTGGTACTGCGGGATCAAATGATCACAGCAGACGAGTTCCCTTGAACGGTTAAAATGTTTGATGACAGGAGTGCACACATCTACAGGAGTGAACATTGAAGAATTTAATGTACACCATTCATGCAATCCAGCATGCCCTAGGCTGTCAACTAAGCAGGTAAGCAAGTGTCCCCCAATACTATAAGATATTGTGGAGTAATCTGCTGCAGTTAGCTCTCCCATAGTCTATCAGAAGAAACTATCGCTCAGCTCTATGATTTACGCTATGCATCAGTAGTAGTTGAAATATGAGTCAGCTTTGCCAGACGTATGCGCAGAACTACGATATTGTTTAAGCATGTTCATATATCCTGATATACATAGGTGAAAAATGTTTCAGAGCTACATGTGTGTGTGTGTGTGTGTGTGTGTGTTTTGAAACAACCTCGTTATAACAGTTTTGCTTCTGCATTGATACTGTAAATCGGAAGAAAAAAGAGAATGGATTATTGCTTCCCCGCTATATAAATGCGTTAAGTGTTGGACAGGTGACTGTAGGAGGACTAAAATGTTTGTATCACTGCTAACATATCCAGAGGGGATTTACTTCGATCATGTATATATTTTTTCAAAAACATTATTTCATCCCATACAGCTAGCACAGGAGATTTTTCATGTTATCATTGGACCACCAGGGACTGACAATTTAGCATCTGAACTGTTGAAAGCTGTTGGAGTTGAGCTAAATCGTAGGATCTACAAGACTGTGTGCCTCATCTGGGAAAAGGAAGAGTTACAAGAAAAATGGAATGTAGGGATAGTGTGTCTGGTGCATAAGAAAGGAGATCTATTTGAATGTAGCAATTACACAGGCATAACACTTTTAAATATTATATAAAAGAACTATCAAATATCTGGTTTAGTAGATTTTCACCTATAGCAGAAGATATTATTGGACGCTATCAGTGCGAGGTCAGACCAAGAAAGTCAACTGTAAACCAGGTATTTACTCTCCGACAAATAGTAGAAAGGAGCAATGAATTCAATGTTGGTGTGCACCATCTATTCATTGACTTTAAATCTGCGTATGACACAACAAATCGGGCCAAACTTTATGAGGCAATGCGGGAATTTCGAGTGCCTGGAAAATTGGTGCATTTAATAGAGGCCACCCTAAAGTATCCCCAGTGTACCGTGCGAGTGCAATCAAGGCTATCACCTCAGTTTCCCACTCCAACTGGGCTAAGGCAAGGAGATGGCCTTTCCTGCCTACTTTTCAACCTGGCGCTTGAAAAAGTGGTACGCGAATCGGGTATTCAGACAAGAGGAACTATCTACTGTAAGTCTGTACAATTGCTGGGATGTACAGATGACTTAGATTTAATGAGCAGAACACTTAGAGATCTACGAAGTGCGTTTTAAGCTCTAAAAGTGAGTGCAGAGAAGATGGGCCTGAGAATTAACGAAGGAAAGACGAAGTATATGTGTAGTGGCACTAACCAACCCTTACAGCCCACAATAACCCTTGATGGAATGACATTTGAGCGAATGGAATATTTCACCTCTCTGCGCTCAAAAATAGAAGCAAATGTCACAACTTTTACTGAAATTATGGCTCGCATAAGTTCTTCTAACCAAAGCTACTTTGGAATGTTGCGACACTTTAAATCCAACCTTATATCACGAGGGACAAAGTGCAGACTTTAGAAAACGCTGATACGCGCAGTACTTACTTATGGCTCAGAAACATGGACAGTTACCAAGCAGGGCTAAAACAAACTGAGATCACATGAGACAAGTATATTGAAGAGGAATTTTGGACCTGTATATGAAAATGGGACCTGGAGAAGGCGAAGAAATGACGAAATTTATGAGTGCCGTAAGGAGAATGATGTGGTAAAGTTCATAAAGCTTTGTAGACTGAGATGGGCTGGACATGTAATGCGACTCGATGAGACAGATCCCGCAAAGAAAGCCTGCTGCAGTGAACCTGGAGGAAGAAGAGCAAGAGGACGACCTAGGTTGAGATGGAGCGACGAGATAGGAGGTCCACGGCGAAGTTCAGAGAGCAATGACAGAAAATTATTGAGGAAGCCAAGTTCCATCCCGGGATGTAGTGCCAATAGCAGGAGATTAGAGCAACTTACCTGACATTCAGCAACAGCAGGTACAATTCACCACTTGAAAAAGTAAAGCCGAACAGCATATTCATAGCTGATTACACTGTAGTGGAAAAATACGAACGGATATGAAAACTCTTTTGTTTTGTCCAGTATATGAAAGTGAATGCGTTTTATTTGAGCCAGACGTACTCGAGGATCTTGAAGCAGTTGGTGAGGGTAATGCAAATTTTATAATCACTTTCAAACAGGACAATATGAATTTAAGGCATATTTACAAAGTGCGTATGGGAACCGGCATGACATTCAATGAATTTGTACCATGTGCTGCATTGCTGGAATAAAATTACTGATGAAACGAGGAAATTGAATGAGCGTCGATACAGACAAAACTAGGAGATTGTGCGTAAGAGGTAGTGAACCAGTATGTAACTGTCGGCATGTTGTAGGCCAAGAGCAAATTCGCACATCTATAATGTGCTCATTCTGATGGGATGAAGCACAAGCCTATACACGTTGATATATGAACAAAAAAAATCGAGACAATAAATGCATATCTTAAAAGCTCTATCGAAAACATCACTGAGACTCTAGAACATCACACTATTGAAATGCAGATGCTGGGAGATGGTATGAAAATGGCCACTGATAAGGTTCATGAACTTAAGAAAAAATTAGAAGATATAAAAAACTTCTCCTCTGAATAATTCAGAAAGAAATTCTTGGGGAAAAGGCAGTGAGTCCCTTCGGAGATTAATCAATGTAATAAATTCAAAAGCTGATGTGATGCGAATAGTTTAAAATATATGAGGAGAAAGCCCTGCATAAGCGTATAAGACGTGTACCAACTTGAATTCAGCTTTGTATGCAGGAGCATATCGATAAAATATATTTGTCGAAAGTGATGACGTTCTAACTAGGGCAGCTGGAGTGAGAACAGTCTCTCTCTGAAACACTTAAGCCATTAATAGAAACTATTTAATTGCTCTCACACATGGCGGCTGGAGGCAGGGAAAGAGGAGGCGAAGAAGAAGAAGAAGAAGAAGAAGAAGAAGAAGAAGAGGAAGAAAAATATTCAATCACCAATATCATATCCACCACTGTGCTACCGAATTAGATGCAGCATATGCAGTTTGGTTCAAGAATCATGAAAGAAGGTTGTATACATGGAAGAACCCTGGAGATACTAAAAGGTTTCAGATAGATTATTTAATGGTAAGACAGAGATTTAGCAATCAGGTTTTAAATTGTAAGACATTTCCAGGGGCAGATATGGACTCTTACCACAATCTATTGGTTATGAACTGTAGATTAAAACTGAAGAAACTGCGAAAAGATGGAAATTTAAGGAGATGGGACCTGAATGAACTGAAAGAACCAGAGGTTGTACAGAGTTTCAGGGAAGGCATAAGGGAACAATTGACAGGAATGGGGTAAAGAAATACAGTAGAAGAAGAATGGGTAGCTTTGAGGAATGAAATAGTGAAGGCAGCAGAGGATCACGTAGGTAAAAAGACGAGGGCTAGTAAAAATCCTTGGGTAACAGAAGAGATACTGAATTTAATTGATGAAAGGAGAAAATACAAAAATGCAGTAAGTGAAGCAGGCAAAAAGGAATACAAATGTCTCAAAAATGAGATTGACCGGAAGTGCAAAATGGCTAAGCAGGGATGGCTAGAGGACAAATGTAAGGATGTAGAGGCTTATCTCACGAGTGGTAAGATAGATACTGCTTACAGGAAAATTAAAGAGACCTTTGGAGAAAAGAGAACCACTTACATGAATATCAAGAGCTTTGATGGAAACCCAGTTTTAAGCAAAGAAGGAAAAGCAGACAGGCGGAAGGAGTATATAGAGGGTCTATACAGGGGCGATGTTCTTGAGGACAATATTATGGAAATGGAAGAGGAGGTAGATGAAGTTGAAATGGGAGATATGATACTGCGTGAAGAGTTTGACAGAGCACTGAAAGACGTATGTCGAAACAAGGCCCCGGGAGTAGACAACATTCCATTAGAACTACTGACAGCCTTGGGAGACCCAGGCGTAACAAAACTCTACCATCTGGTGAGCAAGATGTATGAGACAGGCGAAATTCCCTCAGACTTCAAGACGAATATAGTAATTCAAATCCCAAAGAAAGCAGGTGTTGACAGATGTGAAAATTACCGAACTATCAGTTTAATGAGTCACAGCTGCAAAATACTAACGCGAATTCTTTACAGACGAATGGAAAAACTGGTAGAAGCCGACCTCGGGGAAGATCAGTTTGGATTCCGTAGAAATGTTGGAACACGTGACGCAATACTAACCCTACGACTTATCTTAGAAGAAAGATTAAGGAAAGGCAAACCTACGTTTCTAGCATTTGTAGACTTAGAGAAAGCTTTCGACAATGTCGACTGGAATACTCTCTTTCAAATTCTGAAGGTGGCAGGGGTAAAATACTGGGAACGAAAGGCTACTTACAATTTGTACAGAAACCAGATGGCAGTTATAAGTCGAGGGACATGAAAGGGAAGCAGTGGTTGGGAAGGGAGTGAGACAGGGTTGTAGCCTCTCCCAGATGCTATTCAATCTGTATATTGAGCAAGCAGTAAAGGAAACAAAAGAAAAGTTCGGTGTAGGTATTAAGATCCATGGAGAAGAAATAAAAACTTTGAGGTTTGCCGATGGCATTGTAATTTTGTCCGAGACAGCAAAGGACTTGCAAGAGCAGTTGAACGGAATGGACACTGTCTTGAAAGGAGGGTATAAGATGAACATCAACAAGAGCAAAACGAGGGTAATGGAATGTAGTCGAATTAAGTCGGGTGATGCTGAGGGAATTAGATTACGAAATGAGTCACTTAAAGTAGTAAAGGATTTTTGCTATTTGGGGAGCAAAATAACTGATGATGGTCGAAGTAGAGAGGATATAAATTGTACACTGGCAATGGCAAGGAAAGCGTTTCTGAAGAAGAGAAATTTGTTAACATCGAGTATAGATTTAAGTGTCAGGAAGTCGTTTCTGAAACTATTTGTATGGAGTGTAGGCATGTATGGAAGTGAAATATGGACGATAAATAGTTTAGACAAGAAGAGAATAGAAGCTTTCGAAATGTGGTGCTACAGAAGAATTCTGAAGATTATATGGGTAGATCACATAACTAATGAGGAGGTATTGAATAGAATTGGGGAGAAGAGGAGTTTGTGGCAGAACTTGACAAGAAGAAGGGACCGGTTGGTAGGACATGTTCTGAGGCATCAAGGGATCGCCAATTTAGTATTGGAGTGCAGTGTGGAGGGTAAAATCATAGAGGGAGACCAAGAGATGAATACACTAAGCAGATTCAGAAGGATGTAGGCTGCAGTAGGTACTGGAAGATGAAGAAGCTTGCACAGGATAGAGTAGCATGGAGAGCTGCATCAAACCAGTCTCAGGACTGAAGATCACAACAAGAACAACATATTGAGCCAGCCTGGATTAGCTGAATACGCTGGGAAAGTATCCTATAAGCCTAACTAAGTGCACAAAAAATGTTAGAGATAAGGATTTTGAACAAACGTCCAGTTTAATGAAACTAATATTCCTAATAACTTAGAACCACAAAAAGTTTTTGTCGAAAGAGCTAATAACGTATGCTGAACTATTAAATACTACTAATGCACACAGGCGAGACAATGCACCAAATGGTCAGTTAAAAATCACAAAACAGTATGGAATACATTCAGATTATTATATCAGTGTTAAATGGTGTATATAGTGAAGGTGAAGGCATTGAGAAAGCATAAAAAACTGAACGCCATTGCCTCTTTAATACATACACTTCTGTGAAGTTTGGAAGGTAGGAGACGAGGTACTGGCGGAAGTAAAATTGTGAGAACGGGTCGTGAGTCGTGCTTGGGTAGCTCCGTTGGTAGAGCGCTTGCTCGCGAAAGGCAACAGATCCCGAGTTCGAATCTCGGTCCGGCACACAGTTTTAATACGCCAGGAACTTTCAAAATCATAGAATCTTTATGACTACTCACAACATTGGCTTCCGCAGGGAATACAGGTCACACAAATGAAATAATAACAGTCATGTTGGAGTTTCGAGAAAGATGCATTATTGAACAATAATTATGGAGATAATGGTCCGAGATCTCCACAGGCCTGTGTGCAAATCGTTTCCATATAGACACGCCATAATATTTGGTTTGGATAATTTGTAACAGGCCAATATCATAGATCTGATATCGGGAAGACGACGGTTCAATTCCGCGTCCGGCCATCCTGATTTAGGTTTTCCGTGATTTCCCTCAATCACTCCAGGCAAATGCCGGGATGGTTCCCTGAAAGGGCACGGACGACTTTCTTCCCCATCCTTCCCTAATCCGATGAGACCGATGTCCTCGCTATCTGGTCTCCTTCCCCAAATAACCCAACTCCAACCAAATGAGTTTTATAGATCTGATATAATATTCACAATGAAATGAGATTTTCAAATAAATCTTCATGATCATTGATATATATTCCAAATTTGCCTGGGCCCTCCCTGTGAAGGCAAAGACTGGGAAGGAAATGCCAGAGGTGTCTGAACAACCGCTGCGGAGTAAGATGAATCAGCGTCCTGAATATCTACAAACTGACCATGGTGGAGAGTTTTATAACAGATATTTAAAGTTGGTAATGGAATGATATGGGATAAAGCACTACCTGACATTCTCTGACATGAATGTATGTATTGTGGAGAATGTGAGAAGAATGATAAAAAACTGTATAGGAATGCAATTATATCTTCGAGGATCATAAAAGTTGTCAGGCGTTCTCCCACAAATTATTAGGGAGTGTAATCAAACCAAACATCATATGATTAAAATGAGAGTAATTGATTTTCATGGTAATGGGTTTGTAAATACAGTACAAAATCATGTCAAAACGGTGGATCAATGCAAACACAAATTGAGTATAAGTGTATTGGTGGGCATTTGGAAATACAAAACTCTTAACCTGCTGAACTGGTCAGCCGAGATATTAACAATCTTGAAAAATGTTGCAGAAAAACCTTATAACTTACGTGTTAAGGACAGTGAAGCCCTTCAGTCCTGTTCCACTCGCGAATAGGTCGTGGGAAGAATGATTGTCAGTAAGCCTTTGTGTTGGATGTAATTTCTCGAATTTTCTCCACATGGTCATTACGCGAGATATATGTGTCAGGAAGTAATATGTAGTCCGACTCTTCCCGGAAAGTGCTCTTTCGTAATTTCAATAGTAAATCTCTCCGCGATGCGCAACGCCTCTCTTGTCTGCCAATGGAGTTTGTTGACCATCTCCGTAACTCTCTCGTGACGAATAAAAGATCCCGTGACGAAACGTGACGCTTTTCGTTGGATCTTCTCTATCTCTTTTATCAGTCCTGTCTGGTAGGGATCCCAGATAAATGAACAATACTTAAGATTGAGCCGAAAAAGCGCCTTATAAGCCACTTCTTCGCGGATGAGTTACACTTCCTTTAGATTCTTCCTATGAATCTAAGTCTGGTATCCTCCTTTCCCATTATTTGTTTTATATGGTCATTACCCTTAAGGTTGCTCAGGATAGTTATTCCTAGATATTTTACAGCAAATACTGTTTCCAACGGTTTGTCATCAACAGTGGAGGTCATTCTGCAAATCGTTACTATCTTCTGTCGTTGATCCTTTCTTGTACACAACTGCATAATCTGTGAACAGCCTTTTAGAGCATCCGACGCTTTCTATTAGATCGCTTGTATACACTGTAAGGGACCGATGACCTCGCAGTTTGGTCCCTCCTCCCCCTCCTTTAAACCAACCAACCAACAGATTAAAATAACACTTAAAAAAAAAGAAAGAATAAATTGTAAACAGTAACGGTCCTATCACACTTCCTTGGAATACACTACTTATACATCTGTCAATTTTGCTATGTTAAGAGCGACGTGCCTTGTTCTGTCTCCAAGGAAGTCTTGAATCCAGTCGCAAATCTGCCCTGATACTCAATAAGCTCGTACTTTTTTCACTAAACGGCAGTACGGGAGAGTGTCAAAGGCCTTCCTGAAGTGAAGGAACACGGCATCGACCCGAGCGCCATTGTCTACGGCACTGTGGATCTCGTGGAGAAACTGAGCGAGCTGAGTTTCACAGAATCTCTGTTTGCGGAATCCATGTTGATTTTTATAGAGCAGATTTTCCTTCTCCAAGAACGTCATAACTCTTGAGTATAAAACGTGTTCCATAATTCTACAACAGATTGACATCAACGATATAGGTCTATAATTGTTTCCGTCCTATGGCCCTTCTTGAAAACGTTAGGTACCCTTCGTTGTTCAAGCGATCTATGATGAATTACTGCTAGAGAGGGAGCAAGTTCTCTCGCCTAATCTTTGTAGAATCTTATACGTATCTCATCTTGCCCTGACGCCTATCCACTACTAAGCGATTGTAGTTGTTTCTCTATTACGCGATCGGTTATCTCATTATATGCAATTCTGACGTTCCTATGATGAGTGAAAGGCGGGACCATGTTACAATTTTCCGTGGTGAAACAATTTTGGAAGATCGAATTCAGTATTTCGGCCCTCTCTCTGTTATCTTCCGTTCCCGTGCGTGGTCACTGAGTGAATGATTCAAACGGTTCTGAGCACTATGGGACTTAACATCTGAGGTCATCAGTCCCCTAGAACTTAGAACTACCTAAACCTAACTAACCTAAGGATATCACACACATCCATGCCCGAGGCAGGATTCGAACCTGCGACCGTAGTGGTCGCGCGGTTCCAGACTGAAGCGCCTAGAACCGCTCGGCCACACCAACCGGCCTGAGTGAATGAATAGATGATTTAGACCCACTTTCCGATTTTACATACGACCAAAACCTTTTAGGCTTTTCACTCAGATCGGTTAACAAAGGTTTACTTTCACAGTCATTGAACGCTCCTCTCATTGCTCTCCTTACGTTCATTTTCGCTTCGTTATCTTTTGTTTGTCAGCTAGGTTTTTACTTCTCTTGAACCTGGGGTAATGTTCTCTTTGTTAACGTAGCGGTTTTCTAGTACGGCTGTTATACCGCGGTGGGTCTTTCCCATCCCTAAGACCTTACTCGGAACACACATGTCTGGGAAATATTGCACAATTCCTTTGAATTTTTTCTATGAATCTGAAGTTGATAAAGCAGTGTGTGATAAACTTGAAATAGGTACTATAATAAAATACATAAAACCTATATGTGCAGCTTATCATACACTATACGTAGGATATCTAAGAAGCTGCATTCATTCAGTGGTGGCAGTGGAAAAATGCCTTGAAGCAGAAGCAGTAACCAGATGAAAAAGAAATGTTAAAACACTTAGGATTCTCTCAATACCTAAGACATTTGATGCAATTATCCCAATTCTAATTCCAACACTTTTTGGAGTATCAACAATCGTTCATTATCATGAGGGGCGGCTACCGTAGCCTGAACAGTGGGGAACGCACAAAACGCAGAGGAGCAACTACAGGATGCTGAAAGGCATAATAGGATGATGGAGGCTTTTCCTGTCGGTAAAGGACTATGTTTTACACCAGACAGGAAAAGACTTGGTCTCTGCATAAAAAATTCCCCTGGGCATAGTACCGGAAAAACCACTTACAAATACAGGTCTGCATAATTCGCCAACACCTTCAAAATGACAAGATTTTGTGGAGTGTTTATGTGGACTACAGCCGGCCGCTGTGACCGAGCGATTCTAGGCGCTTCAGTCCGGAACCGTGCAGCTGCTACGGTAGCGGGTTCGAAGTCTGCCTCGGGCATGGATGTGTGTGATGTCCTTATGTTAGTTAGGTTTAAGTAGTACTAAGTCTAAGGGACTGATGACCTCAGATGTTAAGTCCCATAGTGCTTATAGCCATTTGAGCCATATGTGGAGTACATAGCCGAAGACTATGTGGAAGTCCAAAGAATATGGGATCGCAATTGTAGAACTGGAGGAATATCAGAACGCTCTACGTTGCATATGTTTATAGAAATGGAAATAACATGTTCTGCTTTGACTTGTGTGCGTATTTATACTCGCCTGAAGAATTGTGCCATTGTTTCGCTAACAACCGCAAGTTCTACAACTTTCGACACTACCAAGATATCGATTCATATCTCTGTGAACATTTCTGTCTAATGTTTCTCCTGATGACTGCATAAAAACAAGCAGCAAGCGGATCTCCATGTCAGTTGAGATTTATGAGTTATGATGGACACTCTGACTTTAAAAGAACGCCCATCAGTTTTATATGTGAATAACCGCCCCTCCAATAGATCTAGGCAAAGGGGAATGGAGTATTGTACCGATGAGTCTGGAAAGACACATAAACATTCCTATTATCACAGAGAAGAACAATATACTGCATGTAGGAAATAGTAAAACTGTGGAAATACCCCCTGGCTCATACGATATTGACGATTTAAATGCAACTACAAGTGACCTGTAAAAGGATTTAACTTATATGCGTACGTCAATATGTTTAAAACAGAGACGAAAACGACAAAACTGGATGAGTAACGGGTTTCTCAAGGCGCCAAGTTTTCAGGAATAATATTGATAAAATGTATGTGTCACATATTCTATCTGTTAGTACGCTCCATGTGGTAACGATTTCGTATCTCAGCGATCGAGTAAACGTAGTCTACAGATTCTTCTCTACAATGGGATCAGGTGTAGCTCGATGAGGTTCCGAGTAGCCCGATATACCTCCAATTGACTTCGGATATTAGACTTACATCAGTTGCTGCGTGGATATGAAATACCAAACCGACCCAGACATCTGTGAGTACTCGACTCTGCAACAGAAGGACAACATGATACGTGAGAATTACCTGTTCCTTAAATTGATGGGATTGAAACCATGTAATGATGTCTCTTAACATATTAGCCCCAGTTCAATGTAATGAGAGAATCACTCCTCGTATTTCTCCCACAAACCTTTTACTCTGGCAATGTTTAATAATAATGAAAAGATAAGTATTCTCGTTTAAAATCAAGATGCTTAATCTATTCCAAGCAACAGTTCATATACCTGGACGGCACACTTATGAAGGATGGTAGCTCTCTAGCAGCAACATTACTATTTACACCTACTGCGCTCAACTTTCTGTTTCAAGAAAAAAAAAAAAAAAGAACTTAATGGCATCGAGGCTGACTGCGCACACACTGAGGAGATAACATCATCCCATAAAATAAACATCTCCACACCAACCGTGAACCTGAGTGCTTTGCATGGCCGGCCTGTGTGGCCGTGCGGTTCTAGGCGCATCAGTCTGGAACCGCGTGACCGATACGGTCGCAGGTTCGAATCCTGCCTCGGGCATGGATGTGTGTGATGTCCTTAGGTTAGTTAGGTTTAAGTAGTTCTAAGTTCTAGGGGACTGATGACCTCAGATGTTAAGTCCCATAGTGCTCAGAGCCAGTGCTTTGCAAAATCCAGGACATTTCATAGAGGGATCGATAAGCAATCAGTTTAGCGTGTGTATTCCTCTCAAAATGTTTACTGGGTTCTCTGAGGGTAATAAGCACATAATCATAAAGGCCAAACAGGAATTGATTATCATTGAAAGTACGACAGATAACAGCGCGTATATTCAAGATGTGCAAAAAGAAAATTAAATTTTCTACAATAAACTGGTACGGCAAGTTCCTCATCTGTCTGTATCAGATGAGAAGTCTTTGAAATTTTACGTGTATTAGATTCTGGAGTTCAAGTGGCATTAAGTATCTGTTCATGGGAACTCTACAGTATCGAGTTCTACGAACAGTATTCTAACAGTGTTGGGCAATTAAGACATCAGTTCCACTTGAAATTCCTCGATTTATTATTCCGAGGCTACAAACAGATAGTAGAGGGAATATAAAGTAGGATTCCCAAATATTCGACAAATGCAATCTAACCAGTGCAATAGTGTACTTCAGTTCTGTACATTACCCATATCATAAGCTACAGCTTGGTTCGAAGGATGACAGCATTGGTCTACTGTACGGAACTGAGCAAGCAGTAAAGGAAACGGGAATTAAAATCCATGAAGACGAAATAAAAACTTGGAGGTTTGCCGATGACATTATAATTCTGTCAGAGACAGAAAGGGACCTGGAAGAGCAGTTGAACGGAATGGACAGTGTATTGAAAGGAGGTTATAACATGATTATCAACAAAAGCAAAACGAGTATAATGGAATGTAGTCCAACTAAATCAGGGGATGCTGAGGGAATTAGATTAGGAAATGAGACGCTTAAAGTAGTAGATGAGTTTTGCTACTTGGGCAGCAAAGTAACTAATGATAGTCGAAGTAGGGAGGGTATAAAATGTAGACTGGCAATGGCAAGAAAAGCATTTCTCAAGAGGAGAAAATTGCTAACATTGAGTACAGATTTAAGTGTCAGAAATTCTTTTCTCAAAGTATTTGTGTGGAGTGTAGCCATGTATGGATGTGAAACGTGGACGATAAATAGTTTAGACAAGAAGAGAATAGAAACTTTCTACATGTGGTGCTAAAGAATAATGCTGAAAATTAGATGGGTAGATCATGCAGCTAATGAGGAGGTACTGAACAGAATTGGGGAGAAGAGGAATTTGTGGCACAACTTATCTAGAAGAAGGGATCGGTTCGTAGGACTTGTTCTGAGGCATCTAGGGATCACCAAGTTAGTATTGGAGGGCAGAGTGGAGGGCAAAATCGTAGAGGGGGACCAAGAGATGAATACACTAAACAGATACAGAAGGATGTAGGGTGCAGCAGTTACTTGGAAATGAAGAAGCTTGCACAGGGTAGAATAGCGTGGAGAGCTTAATCAAACCATTCTCTGGACTGAAGACCACAAAAAAATTGTTCAAATGGCTCTCAGTCCCCTAGACTTAGAACTACTTAAACGTAACTAACCTAAGGACATCACACACATCCATGCCCGAGGCAGGATTCGAGCCTACGACTGTAGCAGCAGCGCGATTCCGGACTGAAGCGCCTAGAAGCGCTCGGCCACAACGGCCGGCAGACCACAACAACAACAACAAAATGTACATGAGGTTTCGCTCTTCTTATGCTACTGGCCATTAAAATTGCTACACCACGAAGGTGACGTGCTACAGAAACGAAATTTAACCGACAGGAAGAAGAGTCTGTGATATGCAAATGATTAGCTTTTCAGAGCGTTCACACAAGGTTGGCGCCGGTGGCGACAGCTACAACGTGCTGACATGAGGAAAGATTCCAACCGATTTCTTATACACAAACAGCAGATTACCGGCCTGGTGAAACGTTGTTGTGATGCCTCGTGTAAGGAGGAGAAATGCGTACCATCACGTTTCCGACTTTGATTGCGGTTTATCGTATCGCGACATTGCTGCTAGCGTTGGTCGAGATCCACTGACTATTAGCAGAATATGGAATCGGTGGGTTCAGGAGGGTAATACGGAACGCCAAGCTCGATCCCAACGGCCTCGTATCACTAGCAGTCGAGATGACAGGCATTTTATCCGCATGGCTGTAATGGATCGTGCAGCCACGTCTCGATCCCGGAGTCAATAGATGGGGACGTTTGCAAGACAACAACCATCTGCACGAACAGTTCGACGACGTTTGCAGCAGCATGGACTATCAGCTCGGGGACCATGGCTGCGGTTACCCTTGACGCTGCATCACAGACAGGAGTGCCTGCGATGGTGTACTCAACGACGAACCTGGGTGCACGAATGGCAAAACGTCATTTCGGATGAATCCAGGTTCTGTTTACAGCATCAAGATGGTCGCATCCATGTTAGGTGACATCGCGGTGAACGCACATTGGAAGCATGTATCCGTCATCGCCATACTGGCGTATCATCCGGCGTGATGGTATGGGGTGCCATTGGTTACACGTCTCGGTCATCTCTTGTTCGCATTGACGGCACGTTGAACAGTGGACGTAACATTTCACATGTGTTAGGACCCGTGGCTCTGCCCTTAATTTGATCCCTGCGAAACCCTACATTTCAGCAGGATAATGCACGACCGCTTGTTGCAGTTTCTGTACGGGTCTTCCTGGATACAGATAATGTTCGACTGCTGCCCTGGCCAGCACATTCCCCAGATCTCCCGCCAACTGAAAACGTCTGGTCAATGGTGGCCGAACAACTGGCTCGTCACAATACGCCATTCACTACTCTTGATGAACTGTGGTATCGGGTTGTAGCTGCATGGGCAACTGTACCTGTACACGCTATCCAAACTCTGTTTGACTCAATGCCCAACCGTATCAAGGTCATTATTACGGTCGGAGGTGGTTGTTCTGGGTACTGATTTCTAAGAATCTATGCACCCAAATTGCGTGAAAATGTAATCACATGTCAGTTGTAGTATAATATATTTGTCCAATGAATACCCGTTTGTCATCTGCATTTCTTCTTGGTGTAGCAATTTTGATGGCCAGTAGTGTATTTATACTTTCTCAGATCACTATCTAAGTTTACTTGCCACACTTCAAAGAAGAGGACAGATTGAAAACATGGTAGACAATTGTCTAACTGAATATGATACTCACAGGATAAAGAAAAAAAAGAAACAAAATAAAAGCAAAACACTCAGCGCACTCGTCCCACTGAGTTTTGATGCTGCACGTTGAGGCCCGAAGGTGTTGTAAACAGTCTGTGCTGAGAAATAATTGTTTAGAAAAAAATTCGATGCGTTGTGTCATTTCCGAGTTACTTGGCATATATGTTAGGCAATCAGGTCATCACGCTCGTAAGTTGAAGCAACCTGCCAGAGGCAATGCCGCTAAACGGGTTCTTCGTTTGGTGTCCTCAAATTGAACAAACTTAGCTTTCACGCACCTAGCTTAAATTTATCACTTCGCAAAAAGGCACCTTTTAACTGGTTCATATGGTTCAAATGGCTCTGAGCACTATGGGACTTCGAGCCTGCGACAGTAGCGGTCGCGCGGTTCCAGATTGAAGCGCCTAGAACCGCTCGGCCACACCGGCTGGCCACACCGGCCGGCTTTTAACTGGTAATGAACATTTCCACAAGTGGTAACTCACGGACATAGGGATGTTTGTGCATTACCGCACTTTAGCTCGTGTAAGTGCTTGTATTTTCGCACGCAATAACTCGGAAACGACGCAACATGTATATTTTTTTCTCTTAACAACTACTCCTCAGCACAAACTCCCCCGGAACATCCTTACAAGCTGTTCCGACTGTTTCTGGCCAACTTGTGTGGTGGATGCTGGAACTTAGGGAACACAGTACAACGATCGTAACGACACTCTGCGTTGGAAACTCCCTCCAGGGTATTTGCTGAAGACTGGGTTTGTAGAGGCACCGAGTTTGACAGGCAGCCTACGGTGGCGCCACGCGCTCGGCTGGAATACTGGAGCGAGGTGCGTGTGGCTATGTCTGCGCCGACTGGATGCAACTCCCTACTCAGGAAAGGTCACGGCGTAAGGTGCAGAAGCCAACCGTTATCCGTCTGGGTATCTGCGCGATCACCGCGGGGGATTGTTATCCGAAGGGGCCCGGGTTTGATTCCCATACGAGTCGGAAATTTTGTGCACACGGGAGCTGGGTGTTATGTTGTCCTTACGACGGTATCGTCAAAACTGAAATCCAACTATGAAGATGGTTGTATGAGCGCGTCCCAAATGCCAGTAAATCAATATATTTTAAAAAAACGTCATCGATCCCGTAGAAGGAAACGGCTCTCACCAGTGGCGCCTGCACATGCAGAAGGAGACAGACAGCGAAAATACGCCCGCACAGGCGAAGATGGAAGAGCCTCCCTGGTCTCGGTCTCAAACAGTACCGCTCCAGGGTACGAGAGTAGCAATGACTGGAAGCAGGCCTGGAGGTGGCCCACCAGTTAGAAGGTGATGAGTCGACAGCATCGGACTCAGTAGGTCTGCAGCTGGTAGAGGCCAAGGCTCGTGTAGATTCATGTCGACTCAATCTCGGGGAGGGACCTCTCCTTAAAGGATGTGGCTTCCAGACTGCCTGCACCTATCCATAATGGACGATCAAAAAGCTTCCGTTCCAAGGCCACACTAACCTTTTGCCTACACATCGTTGCATATACACCCGCAGTTTAGCCGTACTGGGTTGCATACACGCTGCAGCAACGCCATGAAACGGAAACTTTTGGATCGCCCATTGTAAATATGCGTGATATTTTCACACTGTCGGTGCGTAGTGGTTTTGCCAAGTAATTTATTCTTGTCATGTAACCCCGACAGAGCCCAGGGCTCCGACAAGACGTAATCATGCTACACTCCGCAATGGATCCCTCTTTCTGCTGCGTCGTTGTTATAATGACGTTGATCCCTTAGCAGGTTCGGCGATGTGGTGATCGCCCGGTGTCGTGGTGACAGTTTCTGTGACATCAGCAGGTAATGACTGTCATGGTGTGACCTAATTCCGTAGCCTCTTGCAGTAGCAGCGGCAGTGCCTTTATTTTATTCTGCTGTGCAAATTAATCGTTTGATGCTACAAAATTAAAGTAGTACCAAATACGATGCGTGTTTTGGGAATAAAAACATCGTGGAGTAGCGCGTCAAATATCGTGTGAGAAAAGTAACGGCCGGCCAGGAAATTTTATTAGAGGATGACAAAAATTATGTAAAGAGCCAGTTGAAGCAAATATTTGGGGCAATCCAATTAGAATAGCGATGAGAAAATTAAGTAGCCCAGGTTCCACTCCTTGCAGGCAAAGAAACTTGATTCCTGCCATCGGGCTGTGAGAATTTTTTGGAATACTGTGGCACACAACAAGCAAAAATAAATAAAGATAGAAGACACAGGAGTGAAATGAAAAATATGCACGAAAGCGAACATTGTGAACTTGAAGAAAGAAAAATGCAGCGGTATGAGATGGGATAGAATGAGTGTTTTTTTTTTCAGGTTATAAAAGAAGAAATAAATATAAAAGACAAAGATGTAAAACTGAAAATACGAATCTCGTGAACAGTGAAAGATACCATCAGAAGCACACTGTCAAAAGAATGGGGACGACAAAGAACCGAGACAGTCAAAGTCTTATGGCCATACACATTTACTGGATGTGTTGAGTAAAGGCTCTAATAAGCTTTATGAATACGTTTGAGACTTCACAATGAATTAATCAGACTAAACCAAATTGAATACAGTTTCAAAAATATCAATAGAAGACGTCTCAAGCAGCATCCTACATGTGGTAAACAACATAATTGTAAAAGATACCTTAGATTTAACGATTAGCGCTGCAGGAGCATTGTGAAACCTGCTGTTTTCGCACCGGTAATAGAAATGAACTTTCCAAAGTTTCGATAACATGAGGGACAGCATAACCCGGGATGTGAACGTGGGCACATTAAACACATGCAGTGTCTTTTCTACCGACTAAGCAACAACAAAAGACAGTTTCAGTGTTAACCACAGAGACGGAGCTTACTGTTTTGTACAAGTATGGTTAATATCACTGGATACCTGCTGAAATAAGAAAATTTGATTGTTTGCATTGAGGTCTCATAAAATAACGTAAATGGAAAAGTGTAATAGTTACTGGTAAAGTATCTTTCTTTGTTTCATTGACAGAATATTGGGGAACAACCATTTTCCTTTCCAAAGATCGTAAGTAATGAACTGAAATAATAATTGAATGTGGAGGATACATATTAAGGTAGAAAAATAAAAATACAGGAACAGGAGTAGAGTGAATGGTAGCTGGTTTGTTTGGCTTCTTGAAGAGTGTCGCAGAAATGCTGAATAGACTGAACTGGCAGACACTTAATGAGAGACGCCTGAAAATTACTTAACAGCCACTGGAGGTTTTTTTAACCTGAAAATCAGCTTTTAAAAAACTCTAGAGCCTGTTAAATAAAAAGGCAGGTATGTTCTGCACCATAGCGAAGAAGATGTAGGACTTTACTGACAACAGTTCATACGTATCCATGGAAGCAGCTATCCACTGCAGGCTGCACAGTTAATACAATGAAAATATACCTTACAGGTGAGTGTCGGAAAGACAAAGGCCACATTTAGGGGGATCAGTGGTCGAGTTGGTCGGTCTCTTAAGCTAGCGATAGCGTTTTTATTTATTTATTTATTTTTTTAACAATGCCGTCAAGCATTGATTCTACTGTCGAGAAGTTTTTCTAGCCTAAGAACTTAACAATCTTCCCACAATTATGCAATTCGCATTTGGTTAGTGTAATCCAAATCCTTATCTAAAAGCGATGTGACTTGATGAAATATTCTAACTCAACCTAAAAACAATGTCGACATGGCTGGCATTGGAAACAGCCCAAAGATATACAGATAGTGTGGGTGTCAAGAGAACCATTTCAAAAACCCTCTGAAAAGAAACACGCCTCTTTCGTTGGGATTTACGATTCAAGTGTGAGAGGAATGCTACACTCGGACGTTGGGATGAGTCTGTGAAAGATTTCGCCAGCCAAAGACAGACCAGAAAATCAGCTGAATCACGTGCCGTACAATTCATTGCTCGCTCCCTGTGCAGCTGCTGTGCTGATTAGCACCACGACGAATCTTTATTGGCATAGCATCGTAAACAAACAAATGTTTGCTGTAGATAACCCTCGTGAACTTTGTGGAATTTCTCCTAATTATTCCGTAGCTTACGAATAAAGAAGTTGCTGTGACTGTGAGCTCAGATTGACATAACTTTTAACGGAGGAAACTGGATCAATCTGAACACGATGTCCCTAATTCTCCATTCTGCATCCGACTTTTTTGCACGGGGACAACGTTAGTCTTGCCTAATTCCACGACATGATCTCGTTTAATGTAATTTGTTCCCTTTTGACATACCTAAAGATATATGTTTCTTTACCCAACTTTGAAGCTTATAAACCGTTAAATAAATATTCATGAATTCAACAACATTCCTTCTGTCGTAGTTGGGGAAGTCATATACAGCTTCAGTTAAAAGTGTCATCGGTGGGTCATTTTACAAACGCGTATAGTTGAGTCCTATTAGCAATGTATTTTAAAGAGTCCATCATGCAAGCCTGTCAAGATGCGAAAGTTATCCGTTCTGCCTGCCATCATACATTTACAGTTACAAACGTAGATATACTTACAAAATATGTAGTGATGAGGTCAAAAATGATGACTACCGCGCTCTGTGAGAATGAACGCCAGCTAGTGACACAGCGTGGCGTGCCGTAAGGAAAGGATACAGGAGGAGCAGAGAGGAGTAGGGAATCAGCAGTAAAACCTCCATTTCTTAAAGACTCGAACTCCCATGTATAACACAGCTTCAATTCTCGTTATTTTACACATAGTTTAATGCTATCAATACTTGTCTTTAAGCACGTAAGCGAGAAAAACTTTGGAAACTGCAACATTCACAAGATGATTAACTTACGAAAAGTTTGAAATAACGCATAAATTGGAAGTCGGTAAGTTTTCTCATTATGAAAAATTGGATGAACATCAAGTGAGTAATTTGCGCTGCATTTTAAGCAAAAGCTAGTTTTTCTAGTTTTTCAGGTTCATAAATGTTTATGACGCCGTATTTCCTAAATTATGTGTCCTACAACAACATAATTTTGCAGGTGCATTTAGGGGTACAGTTGAAAACTTGTCTATAAACTGCGTTGCGAATAGAGTTAGTAATAAAAAAACTAATAAATTAATACATAATCTCGCGCTGCCAATTAAACTGTTTCTAGAGAACACACATTTTTTAATACTTGTCTTAGTATGTTAAACTTTTAATATAACATTATAACTTTTAATGAATACGTTATAACAGCATTTTAATTTTTGTAAATTCGGTCAGTAACGACACGAAATACTGAAAATCGATTTTTTGTTACCACTGCGCTGCAACTGGTACCGAGCTCCGGGAAACGTTTTAGTAATGTAGATTCCAGCGATGATACGAGCTGCAAATCACGACATAACCGACACTGAAAAATGGCAAATTGTTATGGCCCAGTGCCTGGGAACGAGCATCTCGAAACAGCGAAGCTATTCGGCTGTTAGCGTGCTACTGTCGTTAGCATCTATGGAAAGTAGTTGATGGTCGATGAAACGACGAACAGACGACTGTTGGACATTCCGATTCCAGAACGTGCAGGCCTGAGACTTGCCCACTCCTTACAGCATGATGCGTGGTGTTCTGTGTTTCAGAGCACACCGTTTAATGGACGTTGTTCAACATATGTCTTCGCTGCAAGCAATCACTACGTGTTCCCATGTTGGCCCAACGACATCGTTAATATAGGTGCAGTGGGAATGGTATCATTGAAATTGTACCTTGTATCAACGGAAACATGTCGCCAGACTGTACGAATTACGTTTCTTGTCACACCAGATCTGTGATCGAGTGTAGATAGTACCTCCTTCAGGACAACGGCTGCACGAAAGATGCACTGCACCATAGACACATCTGTCAGGGGCAGTGTTAAGATGTGGGGACACTCACCTGGGTTTCCGTGTGGCCTGTGCTAGTGATCTAAGGCACCATGACGACTTTGGACCACTATCATTACAGACCAACTACATCCCCTCAATTTCATGTCTTTTCTGGCATCGATGGCATCCTCAAGCCGGATAATTTCCCGTGGAAGAAGAACATAATCTTGGAACAGTGGTTCGAGGACCATGATAATGAATCGCGTTGATGTCTTGACCACAAAATTCGCTTGATCTGAACCCTACGAAACACTTGTGGAAGCTACCTGACGCCAGTTCCACCCCCACAAACACCGACCCTCATTTACGAGAATTGCATGACATCTGTAGAGACGACTGGTACCACATACCACCGGAAACCTACCAACGGCCTGTCGAAGCTCTGGCACGTAAAATTACCGCTGTATTACATTCCCAAATTGTCCCCTAGTAGGCCTAATTTTAGGTAACGTTTTGGGTATTCAATGTATATACTGTATCTCGACTTCGATCAGTTTTTGTAGCCGTCTTTTAAGCGAGAATAATGAAATAGAGTATTTCATTATGTGTCTGTTTAGTAGTAACGTTTTTCGGGATGGTTCAAATGGCTCTGAGCACTATGGGACTTAACTACTGAGGTCATCAGTCCCCTAGAACTTAGAACTACTTAAACCTAACTAACCTAAGGACATCACACACATCCATGCCCGAGGCAGGATTCGAACCTGCGACCGTAGCGGTCACACGGTTCCAAACTGACGCGCTTAGAACCGCACGGCCACACCAGCCGGCGTTTTTCGGGATGTGGTTAGTAGTGTGGAATACACGAGTAAGTTCTTGAGAATAGAATTTTAGCAGTAGTCTTCCTGAATCGATTCAGTTAAATTTAGGTTGCTTTTGTGTAGATCCTACCAAAGCAGTGCAATTACTAATGGTACTTACCAAAAGGCATTAACTTCATGATAACGTGCTGATGACCGTCCGTCACGTCATAGAGTGCCTGACGAGGACTTTGGATGTGGTATAGTAGAGATTGTAGTCAGCAATCCGCTCTCGCAGACGTTGTCAGCTTCCGGAGCCTCGAAGCCGCTATCTCCCATTAACAAAGTTGATCAGCTCGTTTCACGGAGTTACCACTTGGCTTAATTAACTAGTAATATCAGAGATGGGTCAAGAAGGTGTGCATAAGACATAAAAAGTGGCAGATACCACGGGGGTCGAAATATCGATAGTTAAAATGAAATAGGCTTTGTTTTGACTGCCATCTTGTCTCTGCTGCACAACAGAGTTGATTGTGATGACTAATCTCAAGTGTTCTTTGCAAGCTATATACAGTGCTTAGTGAAATCCAACGAGCAATAGCAATGGAGGTACCTGAACACACCACAAATGACAGCCTTTTAATACGAACAGGGTGAGTGATTATTTTTTTATGTGAACAGCAGATCGAACGTCGATCATGTTAAGGTATCCTTCTCTTTTAGCATAGGATGGTCACAGCACATGCCAAGATTGTACTAAACAACTCCAATATCTACCTGTATATGTAGTATTGTAAAAAAAAAGGTTGTACCTCAAAACATTTTGCTTTTTTAAATAAATTAAATCATTCAACAGACGTTCGTGACTGGTAATGGTTTCTGCAAAACGTTTTCACATTTTTGAAATAATTACAGTCGGTTAACAATCAAAAGGCGTTAAAATAATTAACTACTTTCTCGTGAAATTTTTCCCTCCTCCTTTCTCCTTCCCCCCTCGCCCGGCAGCAAGAGTAATGAGTTGTGATGTAGTACAAGGAAAACTGATCTGTTACGGAGTCACCCAAAAGAGATAAAAATTATAAATGTTTGTCAAATGTAAAATCGTCCCTACATCTGAAAGCCCACTTCACACCCAAAACTTTGTTGGAACATTAAACTCTTCTTGAAAATTAAAATCGTCTTTACAAATTAAAATTCGTCTTGATAAATTAAACATACTCAAGAGAATTATATGTACAGTCAATAATGAAAGGTCTTCTCAGAAACTGAAAGTTCTCCCAGAAACTGAATACTCCCTACGAAAATCAAAATCTTCAATGAAATAAAAATTCTTCTTGGGGAGTAATGACCGACGTAAAACATAATTTGCGTAAGCCAAAACCCTCTTGAAATCTTCACATAATTTATCCAGATTGTGCAACATTTTAGTATATAATCTCCGGAGATGTGGCTAACTCAACGAGCGCATTGTTGAGAAAGTAATAGTAGAAACTGACAATTCATAAATTATGAGACGATGTCTTCCAGTTACGAAAGTATTTAATTTTCTAAATATTTCTTATATTTTAACTTTGGTGTTGCCTTGAGTCGTCATTCTGAGCATCTTTCACTTCAGATGGCTGTACTGGAATATAACTTTGCACGTGCTCTGTACATGGTTTTGTCCCCCCCCCCCCCCCCACCCGTGCTGCTGGCATAAGTAGTCTTGATATCCTAGAACGGTAGAACGGTAAAGTTCTTTGTGTTCATAACAAAGTGTTCAAAGTGTCTCGATAAACATATAAATGTATGTTATCTGATGGAAGTGAAATATTTAAAATGGGGCTAAAATTTTTTACAGTACGTGTAAAATTTTACAGCAGCTGTAATGTGTGCCTAGTCTCTCCTCGTCCATTTCTAAATGCGGCTGAACTGCTGACAAAGGAAGCAATGTGCCATACTAGCCTCTGAACTGTACGAGTTGCAGAGTTGGCTTTTGCTAACTGCTGCCTGTGATTTTTCTTTTCTTCGTCGTCCTAAGTATCTCTGTGGTACATCGTTCATATGGCTCTAACATCGATAGACAAAACAGAGCTTTGCCTATTTTTCCCAAACCTTGTATCTAGTTTCTTTGTGAGTATTTTACGTCCGTGGTATGCTCCGTCCGTCTCTGTAGGTGAGTGGTCAGTGTGGCTGACTGCCATTTGTTAATAATTTTGCTATTTTTATGTGTTGCTTAACTGAATAAAATTTTATGATGTTAAAAAGAAGGTTTGATTGGCGCAAGGGTCTGAGATTTTATCGGCTCGGTGATTGGGTGTTGTGTTGCCTTCATCGTCATTTCATCATCATTGACGCGCAAGTCATCAAAGTGGCCCCCAATAAAAAGACTTGCACTAGGTGGCATAACAACCCAAGACGGGGTATGACGTACGATATTTTCATTTCTGATGTACTCTACCTCCTTTTGACATAAAGAACAGGAACGCTCAGTTACTCTACCTTAGGGCCCCAGCCAACAACAGGGACTGGTTACCTTTTTGTGGGGGCTTGGTAATTGCACTACCCTGACTATTGATTGATTGCTCCTTATCTGTCCTACAGATGGGTACGGCTTCGTCACATTTACTCCCTGCAGCTATGCTAGCTGTAGCTAAATAGTTTACACAAGCGATCCAACAGTCGAAATTCTAAGTGTGGATAGTTTGCGATTTCAACGTAAATAAAATTGAGTAATGGTAGATAGCTGTGACAATTCCCTTCTGATCAATAATGGTTAGGACTACCGATGATTTTAAGTTTTGAAGAATTGATTACTTATTCATCAATAACAAATAATGAAAAGAAAATTGTGGATTTATAAAAGATATACGGATGTAGCGTCAAATAAACAGACGATAGTAATACGTGTCCTGTAAAGTCTGCGTATATGCGACTGAAGTGCAGGCAGATTGCATCAATCAACTATTCGTTGCAAAATTCGAGTAATATAAAGTATGATAGTGCATTAACTGTCATAAACCAATAACTAAACTACACAGTCGAAGCTCGTGGAACAAACTGTAAATTTCCTTGAGCGTTAATAAAGTATTTCAGGCTAACCAGAAACAATTATCTAAATCAGCGGAAATAGTACAAAGGTCCGCGCTGCCCACCGTCTGACACCTGCAGAAGCTGTATTCCCAACTGGCTTCCAGAATCCATCTTCAAACCCCAGAAAAGGCCGACTTTACGCCCAGTTTCTATCTCTCAGCTACTGCGAATCAGCTTCAACAGACACATACCCACATGTTACCGAATCGTCCTCCCTGAACAGTGTGTCAACGCAGCTACGCATTGACTTTTATATATTTGTGAGTAAGCCAAACTACAACAAAGGTAACACAATGCTCCGCTATTCACATTAGAAGTTATGCGTAATAAATACACGTTACGAGAAGAACCTCTTTTCGCTGGTCTTTTTCCGACCTCACAGTAAAATCTCTGGCTATTGGCTCATTTAAAAGCAATATAATTACATATCATGAGAACACATACTTAAAACTTTTTACAAAACAAACGTAATTAACTAGACGAATACAAATTAACATGAACTATTCACAAGGCAAATCC
The DNA here is from genome assembly GCF_023864275.1 of Schistocerca cancellata. Classification (NCBI taxonomy): domain Eukaryota; kingdom Metazoa; phylum Arthropoda; class Insecta; order Orthoptera; family Acrididae; genus Schistocerca; species Schistocerca cancellata. Next base: position 347,206,896 of record NC_064629.1, on the reverse strand, counting down.
CTACTTCCTATTTTAAATGATATTTTCGGAAAATACATAAATTCTACCAGTTTTAAATGACTTACATTTTTATGAATGGGCAAACGGATATTTATTTATTAAACTAAGAAATGAAGTTAAACACTATGCATGTGACATACTAGAAATAGAACAAGGTTATTAGAACAACATGCTGTATTCATAGTGAGTGTACGCATGGAGGGATCGACGATCTTACGCACATATACATAATTTGTTGTTTTTAAAATATGCCTTAATTTTAGGTTTTACGTTAATTAGAGACGCGAGACAGTCAATGAGTATCACCATAGGGGCAAGGCGCAGACGTCACTGTAGTAAACACTCTCCTGTATTTGAATTTCTGGTAGGCTGATCCTTTGATTTATCACTTAGTATCTGAACTGGCGATCATAGCCTAACAGCCTACAGGTTGCAAAGTCCACCATGTATGCTGCGTTAATGTTCGGTGAGACTACAACCGTCTTCTCTCCCAATACAAGGCTCTGAAAGGGCCCAACCTAAGGTCAAACGAAAACTTGAGAGATGGAAAAAAGGAAATTTTTTTATTATTTCAGAAGTAATCGCCGTAGCTGTTAATACACTTATTCCACTGAGACAAGACGGCCAGTGCCTTCATGGAAAAATATTTGCGGTTTCCTATGGAACCACGACTGTACCCAGATGCGATCCTCATCGTCCGAAGCAAATCGACGTCCAAGAATGTCTTTTTTCAGGGCTCCTAAAATAAGAAATCGCATAGGGAGGGATCGGGACTGGGTGGAGGATATTTAAGGGCTTTCTACCGGAAATTCTGCAACGTACTTGAAACAACCTTGGCCCCTCATGTTTCCAGGGTTATTTCTACTATGCTGCTAATAACACAACACTTCCAGCCTCCTTTTATACCGCCCGGTCCGCCTTTCGTGACATATAATGGTGAATTACGCATTATATAGTGATTTCCGTATACTTTTGATTGGACAATGCATTTCGCATTCGGTTTGCTTGTCTGTGTCGTTTCCACTCTGTGCGTGAAAATTGTCGGAGAGTGGCCAGTGCTCGCTGATGTTGTTCATTCGTCAAGCCGGGACCAATTGGCGGCTGGGTAATATAATCTACCTGTGCGACCGGTAGAGGCAGCCGTGCACGTTTTTCTGTCGACGCTGCTGAAATGAGCCACCTGGGTTGAATCGGCTGTCTTAATGAACACATCAATATGGATGGGTTGTGACTTGCATGTAATTTGTTGACCCAAAACTATCTTTGTCCTCTTGTGACTGTTACAATCGTCGCTGTCATATTGATTTCTCTGATGAGGCTGAGAAACTTTCGTGATCTTATCTAGAACTTACCAGATGAACTGAGCACGCAGACTACTGACTAGAGCTGGTCTCGATGATGATGGTGATGTAAGTGTTACTTCATCGGCCGATAAAGGCGCAGAAGAACCGTTGCATAAACATGTTGGTGCAGCCTTTCAACTCATCATTTTTATTTTCCTCATTTCTATTATCTACTTCCTTAAATTAGTTTTGCTACACTTCGGTACTAAGTTGAATCATGTATCAGAAGTTTACTTATGTTTTCATTTTGTAGCCTCTCCTAGTAGTAACCTATAAATCCAGTGTCACTTCTTTCTGAATCCATAATCAGTTTTATTTAAGCTTTTCCGTCTGCCACTTCTTAATCACTGCTAATGACAGGTGTAAACTGTGCCCAAATGGAAAGGAGACTGCAGTTGTGTGTAAAGAAATTTTAATAACAATATTATACAGTTAATGTCAAACACTACAACAATACGTAACTGCCATTGACACTGACAGATCGCTCGCAGCACGTAGGAAGAGAGTGGATAGCTTTGGTGTAGAAATTCCCGGGTTGCTGACGGACCCAGTTTTCCACAGTGACCAGCACTTGCCTGCCAAAAGTGAATGTCTGGCTTTTGTGAGATTATTTCAAGGGCCGAAAGATGTTCTAATAACATGGAGAGATATAGGTTCTGTAAGTAGGTTGTTTTGAAGACCTCCGATCGAAACATATGAGGGACCTTGAGGGTCTCCTTGGCCACATGTCGCCTAGCGTTGTTCTGGTGAATTCGAGAGCCTGCCCATGCTCTTCCCGTAGATGGCCTGTTTAAGCCTTGGCAACACACTGCAACCCTACTCAGCGTTAACTGTTGCACCTACTGATAGCCAGTCGATAAGTAGTGGTTCTGCTTCGCCGAAAAGGAAATTGAATATGAGTTTTCCGGCCTTTGGGGCAGAGAAGGCTTTCGTTGGACGAGGGGAGTCGGGATTCCATCACTCCGTGCTCATCTGTTTGGAGGTAGTGTCGAATTGATAATACCAAGTTTCATCACATGCCACAGTCTTAGCAATGTATTTGCTACTTGCTCCGTGTATCTCAACAGACGGGTAGGGCAAACACCAGTTCTCCCGGTCTGCTGATTCTCTGAAAGGTGCTTGGGCACGCACTGTTTACAAACTTTGCCATAACGAAGCTTCTTGTGAATTACTTGATGCACAGTTTGTTTCCTTACAGACAGTTCAACAGCAATGTCACGTGTGATGATTCGACGATTCGCCCATGTGAGCTCCTCCACAGCAGAAATCGTGGCAAGAGTGGTGACCCACACTTGCCCAGGGCGTGGCATTACAATATTTACGCGTCCCGCCTCACAACGCTGTCACAACCCGAATATTGTGCACCATTTTCATTTAATTTGATTTTATTTATTGCTCATTTAGAGACTTGATGTCTTACATTTTATAACACGTCGTTCATTTTACGATTTTTCATGTAGGTTGCAAAACATATTCCATATTACAAACAGCAATTATTGTTTTCAGCAATTACAATGGAAGAAATAATTAATTAAAAATACATTAGAAACTGAAAGAGAGAAAAAACACAAAAATAATCAAATTTTAAGAAGATATTATGATAGATGATAGGGAAGACTGGGATAAAAAGAGAGAGAGAGAGAATAATGTTACCCCCGGGGTTATTAATAAACCTTCAGTTCCTATATTATGTGTCTTGAATTTTACCTATTATGTTGCTTATATACTAAGTGTTCATTTGTAAGTGTTGCAGCCGAACAGTGGTATAATGACCGCGGAATGGATGGCATATCCCTCATACTCAAGCTAGAACAGGGTTGACCGCATTCCACTGTTTAATCTAATACAGTTTAATTATTCTAGATGTTGTGTAAGTTTGTCTGCCGTACGTGTTCACCGGTTGAGTGAGTATGTGTTTCGGTACTGCTGTCTGTGTTGAGATACGAATTGGATCTACTGTGTTACGTGCTACGTGTGTCTTGCAGTGTTCTGTTATATTCCCGTGTCTGTCTGTATTCGTCATGTAAAGTCCTTGAGACGTCATCAGCGATTTTATTTATTATCTCCGACTCGTCTTCGTCTCTTATTGCCGGTATCATATCACTGTCGTACTGCGTTGGTGCGTGGTGTGTTGTTTTGTATTGGTGACAGTGAAAAAGAATGTGTCCTGGAGATCCAGGTTCCTCACTTGTGCAAGTAGTACTCTGGCTGCGGCCTACGGACTGTGTAAGTAGGCTGTTTATGTTTTCTTATTGGCAACATTACGTAGCGCTCTGTATGAAAATCACTGGCTGTGCTGTGTGCAGTCTGTGGCTAGTTTGCATTGTTGTCTGTCATTGTAGTGTTTGGCAGCGGCAGCTGGATGTGAACAGCGCGTAGCGTTGCGCAGTTGGAGGTGAGCCGCCAGCAGTGGTGGATGTGGGGAGAGAGATGGCGGAGTTTTGAAATTTGTTATACTGGATATTATGAACTGCTATATATATTATGGTTTTTCAACATTATTAAGGTAAATACATTGTTTGTTCTCTATTAAAATCTTTCATTTGCTAACTATGCCTATCAGTAGTTAGTGCCTTCCGTAGATTGAATCTTTTATTTAGCTGGCAGTAGTGGCGCTCGCTGTATTGCAGTAGTTCGAGTAACAAAGATTTTTGGTAAGGTAAGTGATTTGTGAAAGGTACAGGTTAATGTTAGTCAGGGCCATTCCTTTGTAGGGATTTCTGAAAGTCAGATTGCGTTGCGCTAAAAAATATTGTGTGTTAGTTTAAGCACAGTCTTGTATAAATTGTTCTAAGGGGACGTTTCAACTGTAAGTGCACAGAGCAAGGGCCGTGACCTGTCAGAAAGTGAACCATACTCCGGCTGGGATTGATATGGTTCAATCTCAGATGTTCCCTGTGGTTTGGGAAGAAATTATATACCCTACGGCCCTTCTCGCTTAACTCCCATTCCATTTGCGAGGTATCAGACCGCCATTTAACGAGTTGGCGCTTCTCGGTGATGTCCTGGCCGATAATCTCGGTTACCATATCCTGTCTCCCCCTCCTCAACCAGTACAATGCAGCCCGAAACCGAATGGTTATATCGATAGGGAAGGTTCCAAGCACAACGCAGAGTGATTCCACTGACGTGGTGTTGAAAGCTCTTGACAGCCTTACCAGGGCACTTCTCTGCCCTCGCCGCACGATGTTCCTATTCGTCGCTGTTCCGGCGTAACGACAAGCGCCGGCATGACGATGAAGAATGGAAGAGCAGAAAGGGCTGTGAGACAAAGTCAGCCAATAGTACGCTGACTAGGACGACACAAAAACAGGGGCAGCTTCTAGGCCAAGAGAATATAAGCCCTACTCCGCCTAACCGCGCTCAGTAGAAGACAAGCCTTCATACAAACGCTACAGCAGTGACTTATGATCTGTATTGTTTTGCTTGCATTGAAATTGTATATACCAAGGGATATTGATTGTTGGCATGTCGCCGTTTGCTTGCGACACACCTTTATGAATACACAAAGTTAAGTATTATCAAATTAACTTACAGTTATGAACTCCATTAATAAGATTGGCTTGAATTGCTGTCTAGCGATCCGAGAAAACAGCATCCTAGCACCCTATATTAGACAAGTGGGATGGATACTACAGTCACCAGACGTACTAAGAGGACCCATGCACTGGCTGCAAAACAAACCACTGGCTCAAAGAGCGCACAATGCTTTGTTTTCAGTGTGTGTAATGGTACTCTGAAGTGTGTTGTATTGAGTCTGGCCAGTTTGCGCGTGATGCTGGCAGCACTTTCAGTCGTTGTTCTGATGTGGTCGGCAAAGGACTGTCGAGCTGCACATCAATATATCGTGTTTACCGTTGTCTGCGTATTCTACTGTCGTGTATTTTACGGTTGGATTACTTTGTAGTGCTTCTTTGAGTAGCATATAAACTGTTTTGTGTACGGCCATCGGAAGTTTATTAGGCGTGCACCACTGGCTGGTGCCTGTGAGTGAGTCACTGCGTTGACCGGTGTTCGAGTTGCGCTCTTGAGTCCGTGGAGACCACAACCAGAGGCTCATCTGCTTGTGCTATCGCCCCGTCCGCACGGTTATCCCCATCTAGTTGATGTAGGAGGGGTTCAAAGGATATATGTGGACCATGCGAAATACTGCCCTTCGTATATGTCTTTTGTCCTACGATAAATTTGTGAAGCATGCTCCCCTTCTGCACGAAGAAACTAGACACTCGCTCTTTATGCTGATCGGGAGAAATCCATCATGCAAGGAATTACGGAAACAGCTCTCCAGAAATGAGCAAATTGCTACGAAGGCATTAACTCCACTTTTGCAACTGTGAATACCATTAAAAATCTCTCAGCAAACACGTTTACCCATCCGGATTACATACGATGCTGCTTCAGCGAAACTATTCTTTTCAGTTGGGCACACCTTCTAGAAGCACTCCGAGCGGTATTTCCGCTGTTATTGACAACTATTGTTTGTTGCTGAACAGACTCCTCGTATTCGATCAGTACAATTCTTAACCGATATTTTTGACGGGTCTTACGACTGGTCCTAACAGCTGAATCTCCAAGTAATTCATGTAGGTGACGAGGCTCAAATGAAGCATCTCCTGCACCTTTTTTCATCTGACAGGCAATACGCTTCTAAGGGTTGATCGCATAACACATTATGGCGTTGGAGTGTGTACTAAATACGTCAGATGCTAATGGCGAAAGAGAAAGGGAGTTCATTTTTCTCTAAATTAACATGTCTAGCCATAAATTTTTTCATCAGAGTAATCTATAAACCAACCGAAGTCCGCTCGTCATCATCCTTCTAATCAGTTTTGTCATCACCAGTGTTGCAGTACGAGCATATGACCATTAAGGGGGAGACGTAGATAGCTTCCACAATAAATCTCGCTCTGCAGAGAATCTGAGGAGATGGTTTCACCCTAACAATATGGGTATTATGTTTCTGGATCAAAACCATTATGCATCACTCTGCCAAACCCTAATAAAGATAATAGCAACAAAGAGAACAGTAAAGTGACTCACACTGGACAGGCTTATGATCTTAAGTAGTAGGGCAGCAGCGCAACCAGGACTTTTTTTTAGTGTGAGTTGCCTACATTCAGGGGCAAGTATACATTCAGGGGCAAACCTATTGTTCTCTTTTGATTGACAGGCCCTTAACAAATTGTTCTGTTAAGCGGACAAAGACTCCTGGGGATAATCCTTCCTTTTGATTGACAACCCCTAAACCTATTGTTCCCCCACACCTTCCCTCCCCTGCTCCCCACAAACCCACAGGAAACCTCCATCGATGGAAAAGATAGAAAACACTGCTGTAACTGTGCAATCACTTTGGTGACTGATGTCCGTAACACACACCCATTTCAAGGCAATCGATTCAAAAGTATTCATTTCGAATCCTAATGGTGGCAGAAATTTTCACCATCAGTATTTAGGTAGCAAGAGGAGGTGACTTGATAGCATACAATTCATAATCACCAGACTTTGCAACAATGCACTGACCTAATCTTCATACTCTTCTGAAGTGTCTCATAGTGAGAATGTGGTTGAGTGTGTGAATGGTTTGGAAATTATGTAGTTGAGCATCTTATATTCAGGTGCAGGGATATTAGCTCTTACAGTCTAACAGGTCCATCTGATGTAGTTAATGATTAACCCTTCAAAGCCTTATTGACGTATCAAACAGGCCACTTGACATACTAGGAAAAGTGGAAAGATGTGACTCACTGCAACATAGAAGACCAGGGCTACATTGTGAATATAGACATGAAGAGGCACATATCATCACTTGTTAAGACACATGGTTTCTGCGCCCTTAAAATAGAAGTTGGCCAATCCCAACAGCCTTCTTGCACAATGCCCATGACAGCAAATACAATAACATCGAAAACAATTGACGTATTAACAAAAAGGCTATACTCACACACTACAAATGGTGGGCAACTCTAAAGTGCCATTATGTGCCTGCCAGCCTCCACCCTCTCTCTCCCCCCAGTTAAAAATCATTTCAGAGAAGCAAAAAATTAAAATGAAATATGAGACTCTCCCAAGACATATAACTGAACCTCAAAATACTTTTGCTTGAACATGAATTACATAGAGAGAAGAACACATATGGAAAGTAAGTAGAATGGGAGATACCCATAAGGGGACACAGCTATGATCACACCACGTGTTGAGAGGGCTCTAAATGAGACACCTACATTGCAAATTAGATACTGAGGAAGTCAATCTGGGAACGCTATCAATAGTAGAAGTACTTCAAAGATTCCTCAAGAATAGAAATTTCACCAAAGCAGCTTAGTCAACCCTGAACACCACTGATGGAAAGCCAGGACGAGGGACAAGAAGAGAAGGAGACCAAAGTGAAGTGAACTCTCGGTAATAGAGGAAGAATAAGTGAATGAGAAACTGACATGCAATTAGGCTAGTGACTGTTAACTGGGAAACAAAGGAACAAGGGAGAAATGCAACACCAATATTTCCATGCATGAAGTAAAGGAATCAACAAGTAATCCAATGTGTTTGAAGAAAAAATTAATTCTGTCAGAGAATTGAGTTGGAAGAAAGACAATAAGACTTAATTCAAACTTACAGAATCACAAATGTGAATACGAAACGTATACAGTCAGGCTTACAATTATGGAATTGAGACACAATATTTGGACAGTGAGCCTTGGCATAATATTGTTGTAGGAAGTAAAAGCGTCAGTTATTTTATAATACCAGGTTGTGAAATAATTTACATCAGTGTAAGTGAAGTGGGTGTAGTTTACACAAGTATTTTAGCACACTCCACAAGTTACATTACCTTCAGTCAGAGGCATTCCTTTACATTTGAATGTAATAAACAAACAGGGTATTTAAAAGTATACCATATTTTGAGATGTGGCAGTACAGACCAAAACGAGAGAAAAATATGCATTAAAATAGGTTCTAAAATGCATACCTTAAGAGCTATGAGCACTTCTTTATCTTCCTTACAGTGAAATCCAGCTCTTCTACTGCAAAATATTTACTTTTCACACAGTGTGAAGTGAAATTATGGTCTAAAACGAAAATATGTCCAGTAAACATGGGCTTTAAATTGCATACCTTAAGAAGTATGAGTACTTTTCAGTAGAAGAAATGTATTGCACAGTTCCGAAAATGTACAAGGGTCCATAGCTCTTAAGGTATGTATTTAGGAACCCATGTTCAAAGGTAATTTTTGTGTTTTTGTGTTATTAAGTGCTAACTGAATTGTGTTTAATTTATCTAAAACTAGCTATCGATTCAACATTTAGGGCCATATTTCTCCTACGTTGCAGTAAGTCTGCAACTGAATTGCAAGACTTTATTGTTTAGTGTTGGCTCACTGCTTATAACATGCTGTGGAGTATTGTAGTAGTCATTTTAAAGGAATCATGATCGACCTGTTTTAAATTCCTCTGCATTATCAGATGTAATGTTATTTTGGCAGTCTTCATGGCATCATGGGCAGAATGGCCACGAGAGTAGTAGGGCAACAGCGCCATCAGGGCGTTTTGTTTGTGTGGGTTGCTTACATTCAGGTGCAGGTATACATTCACAGGCAAAACTATTGTTCTCTTTTGATTGACAGACCCTTAACACATTGTTCTGCTGAGAAGATTAAGATCCACTGGGGACAATCCTTTCTTTTTGATTGACACATCCTTAACCTGTGGTTCATTCACCCCTCCCCCTCCTCCCGCAACCCATCAGGAAATCTCCAACCCTCCCACCCTCCTCCTCCTCCCTTCTACAGGTACACTTTAAGGCTTGAGTTATTCGAATAGCCCCCTTATTCTATCAATTTGTGTTGCATCGTCAGTGTGAGGGTGCGAGGGTTACAGTAAACTGGAAGTGGTCCATCGGAAACAAGCAACTTGACTCCAAAAACGAGTTCCATATTGTGACTGTAGCCGTTTTAGTCGCTTGGGGAGAAGTCGGCTGGAGCCTGTAGTATTGAATTGCTTGATTTACTTGATTAAATTGAGCAATTAATTAACCACTCCATCTCTGGTAAACCGCTCAACCATACCCTCCACTCTCCCCCTTCCCTACCTGGAAATAAATGGCTCTGTGATTGAGAGGAAGGATCTCATGACAGGAAATTCAATTATATAGCTGAAGACATATTGTTTATTTATAAAAAATTCATTTTTGAGCACTGGATCTCTCTTGATCATTATTCTCTGCTGTTTGGGAAGATGCAGGTCTTATAATGAAGTGATTGAATCAATTTCTTTTCTTTTTATTCCGATCGCATAAGGAAACATGTAATTATGCTGTTAAAAATTGTTTGAATGCGAAGTACGCACCACACCACTCATGCAGAATGCCTGGACTCGGGGTGCACTGGCAGCCACTGAAAAGCACGAAATGACCTGCAGTGGCTGCGCCACACTCAAATGGCTCTGAGCACTATGGGACTTAACTATTGTGGTCATCAGTCCCCTAGAACTTAGAACTACTTAATCCTAACTAACCTAAGGACATCACACACATCCATGCCCGAGGCAGGATTCGAACCTGCGACCGTAGCAGTCGCGCAGTTCCGGACTGCGCGCCTAGAACCGCTAGACCACTGCGGCCGGCGCGTCACACTCCATTGTCTACATGGGCCCACAACTGAAAGATCAAATGTCACGCTAATCCCCAAGCAAAAGCACCTGAGAAACTCCTGCTGAAACAGCTTTCTATTTCTCCTCCTGCTATGTGCCACTGCTGGGCCTGCACGCTCCATTGGTTGTTGTCGGACTGAACCAGAAGCAGCCTTTACCTGGTAAACCCCTGCAGAATACCAGTGCATACAAGAAATACTTCGAAGGCAAATGCCTGTCTGAGAATCAATTCTGCCATGGACTGCAAACTGCTCCAGCCTCCCTTGTGCACTTTCTTGTGTTCCATTTAATGAACTGCTTCAGGATTTATTACATATGGTGTTACAGAATATTGTCACATACATAACTTGAAGGTGACACAGAAACCAAATGTACCACTGGACAAAAAGGGAACTTTGTAAATGACGCGAGAATATTTAAACAGTTCCGAGGAATACCTCTTTTGTCACACTTGAACACATACTCCAAAAAAAAAAAAAAAAAATCGACCCACTTCTGAAACCATTCCTGAGACGTATCGCAGCATTTTGTGGGAAATACCCATGTCTTTGAACACGAGCTGCTTCAGGAGCTACTAAATCCAACTGTATATGTCTCTAAACGCAGTTTCAAAACGATCGCTGCATAGTAGTTTACCTCAATTTTGCTATGCATGCAACCACTGACTCTAAAAATAGATCATGGCATACCTGTGAAACCTCTGTCTTTCTCCACTGCTTCGGAATATGTGTATGCATAAACAAATTAGGTTAAGTGTTTAAGACCTCAATACATTTGCAAAATACGCTACACGAAATTCAAATTAAACTTAATAATATATTGCAACATATCCTTTAGTTAATCAGTTCGTGGGAGACAGGGTTCCCCAACTTGAATAGACATCTTGACTGCACCCTCTACCCCTGCTCCCCATAACATAATAACTGTAATCACAAGGGAATGGAATGAAGTGCGGTATAGTAGCGACAGTTTGGGATCTCATGCATGTGTGTCTAACATCTGGGAGCCACCACGAAGGTCCAAACAGCCCAATGTCCTAATTGCAATTCACGTTACTAAATATCACCGATCACGGACCGTATATCGGTCTCCTTTGATCTTGCAATCCCCAAACAAAGCATTAAGTGGCGGCAATCTGTTGATCGGCAAATTCCAGATTCCCTCTCAAGAGGATACTACCTACTTGTCTGCATAAACTAACGTCCGATGCTGCCTTTCAAGCTTCTGTAGAAGAATCAAACGACTCTTTGCAATCCGCAATCAGTTTTCAAGATGTGGTAATTTATGAACCACATGAAAGCACATCCTCGGTAGATGCGTTTTTCTTTAAAAGTCTTTACACGCCCATTACGGAAAGCAGTCATGAAAATCTCTTTTGCGCCAGTAGGTAATGATGAAGTGAGTATAGGTATAATTAAAAATATTAATAAAATTATTACCCAAATTCTTGTATATATCTTAAATCTCTCTCTCGTTAATGGTACACTACGTTCCGTGTAAAAACAAAGCTTAATTTGATTAATACCCAAGAATGACGACCCAGTCTCATCAGGTAACTATAGGACGATCACCATACTAGATGCAGTATCTAAATCATTGGAGTGTTGTTCATGAAAATTTGATGGATTACCTGAAGACATATCCACGATAAACATCAATCAAGCTTCCGGAATCACCAATAATCCAAGTGGTCGATGTTGAAATCGTCCAAATCCTTTCTTGAACTGAGATGTTTACATAACTGGTATGACTTCATTAAAAATGCCCTGAAATTTCTCTCTTTTTTATACATAATTTTGACCCACTAATGAAAATTAATGAGATACGACTGCTATCTGGCAGATATAATCAGGAGTAGGAGACTTGCATAGCGCAACGAAAACTACAAGGCAATCTTGGACATGTATTTAAATGAACGCAACATTACAATCGACACACATTAACCTATTATCGAGAGGATACGTGCAATGAAGATGTAAAACGTAACTTTGTGTGGTCTAACAACTAGTCACAATGAACATGAATCATAATAATCAGTCGGAACGTATTCAGAATCAGCAGGAATCCTACAAAGTTTCAACAACACAAACCTACTTTATACTTGCTGCAAAAAGCATACAAATAATTGAAAATATTTCTGCTGATGGCAGCTTATCGGAAAAACGCATATTCTAAAGGTAGAATGTGTCAATTAAATTTTGTCAGTATCATCTAACAATTTAAGCAAGAATACATGAGCACATGAGAACATTTCAGAAAACGTAATAATTTGCAGAAATGACTGTGGAATCCAAATAATGAAAGAGAATTTTAGAATAACTTTGTATTATTACTCAATAATCACGTCTGAAGTTGTAGTAGCAAGGATACGTCTGTCCTCTAACGGACTATGTGGAGTACAATTCCACAAACTATTTGAATTATAACAAAAAAGTAGCTCCATATAATATTAAAATCCCGTTCAAATATTAAGTAAGTGGGTTGGTGAAGTACGCCATTGACTGCATTTAAAGAGAAATGATTTTTGAACACGTAACAAAGCCTACTGCTTTGTATAATTATTTAATACTGTTCACAACGTCGGTACATGTATGAAGTTTAAAACCCTGCGAATGAAACGTTAAACCAATGCGTGCGTGCAAGTAACGATCTCATCATTAATTCCTTTACGTTGCAAAACAGAAATGGTCATCTAAATTATTCATCAGACAAAGTCGTCAAATTAGTACAGTCAGCGTCCTCGTGATGCATCTAATCCTAACAATCCCGGAAATACGTACGTGCTTTGTATCGCAGACTACACAGGCACGCTCCTCAAAATTCCGTGCTGAAGCCGTATTGGTTCGACAGCTGTCAACTCAAAGTATAGAGTATAGATGGACCTTCGCTGTGTAGCATAAGACTGCAGCATTGGTAACAGAAGTAACCTCTGCATAGTGTGTCTTTTCGCTTCGCCAGTGACTAACAACTCATGTAAGCATTAACGATTTCAAAGATATTTCCTAATAGATGGCTTTCAGCGACAGCAGCAAATCACGAACAGATGGAAGCAATCAGTTTTACAGTGCGTGATTTCATCGAAGCTTTTGATGCTGTTGAATTTCACATATTACTGTAGAGGTCGGAAGTGTGTGACATCTATAGTAGGTGGTGTAACTGCGTTGTCAGTAGTCAGGAAGCCAGTAGTACATTACCCCGGTGTGGGGAGGAGTGGGGGAGGCGGGGTTGTAGCGGAGCACCAGGGCGATGACTGGTAGTTTACCGACGTATCTTCATGAAAGATAAATAAATGAAATTTTAAAATTCTGTTTTATTGCTTAGAAAACAACAACAACCGTGATGGTGGTTGGAGTGGCTGTAGGAGGATACAAGATAACTTAGACCAAATTTCTAGTTGTTGTGAAGTGTGGCAACCAGCTCTAAATGTAGATGAGCAGGAAAAACAATCCCACAATGTTCCAATAGAGCATTTTTAGTGTGCTGCTTGACACAGTCACATCGACTATATATCTAAGCCTAACGTTGCAAAGCAACTTGACATGGAACGAGCGTGTAAGGGTTGTAGCAGGGAAGGCGAATGGTCGACTTCGGTCGAATGGGAGAAGAGCAGAGGCGGAGCCTAGTAGTGGCAGCTTGTTTACCCATGTAGACTCGAAGACCAGTGTAGACCAGCTCCCGAAACCGGTGGCTGTCAGAGTGCGTATATTTGTTTAAAACTGAGTGATATAAGGAGCGATCGAAAGGTTCCGTTTGAGGGCGTTGTAACAACGTAATGCAACGAAGCGCACTCCGATGCAGATATACAGGGTGTTACAAAAAGATACGGCCAAACTTTCAGGAAACATTCCTCACACACAAATAAAGAAAAGATGTTATGTGGACATGTGTCCGGAAACGCTTAATTTCCATGTTAGAGCTCATTTTAGTTTCGTCAGTATGTACTGTACTTCCTCGATTCACCGCCAGATGGCCCAATTGAAGGAAGGTAATGTTGACTTCGGTGCTTGTATTGACATGCAACTCATTGCTCTACAGTACTAGCATCAAGCACATCAGTACGTAGCATCAACAGGTTAGTGTTCATCACGAACGTGGTTTTGCAGTCAGTGCAATGTTTACAAATGCGGAGTTGGCAGATGCCAATTTGATGTATGGATTAGCACGGGACAATAGCCGTGGCGCGGTACGTTTGTATCGAGACAGATTTCCAGAACGAAGGTGTCCCGACAGGAAGACGTTCGAAGCAATTGATCGGCGTTTTAGGGAGCGCGGAACATTCAAGCCTATGACACGCGACTGGGGAAGACCTTGAACGACGAGGACACCAGCAATGGACGAGGCAATTCTTCGTGCAGTTGACGATAATCCTAATGTCAGAGTCAGAGAAGTGCTGTACAAGGTAACGTTCACCACGTCACTGTATGGAGAGTGCTACAGGAGAACCAGTTGTTTCCGTACCATGTACAGCGTGTGCAGGCACTATCAGCAGCTGATTGGCCTCCACGGGTACACTTCTGCGAATGGTTCATCCAACAATGTGTCAATCCTCATTTCAGTGCAAATGTTCTCTTTACGGATGAGGCTTCATTCCAACGAGATCAAATTGTAAATTTTCACAATCAACATGTGTGGGCTGACGAGAATCCGCACGCAATTGTGCAATCTAGTCATCAACACAGATTTACTGTGAACGTTTGGGTAGGCATTGTTGGTGGTGTCTTGATTGGGCCCCATGTTCTTCCACCTACGCTCAATGGAGCACGTTATCATGATTTCATACGGGATACTCTACCTGTGCTGCTAGAACATGTGCCTTTACAAGTACGACACAACGTGTGGTTCATGCACGATGGAGCTCCTGCACATTTCAGTCGAAGTGTTCGTACGCTTCACAACAACAGATTCGGTGACCGATGGATTGGTAGAGGCGGACCAATTCCATGGCCTCCACGCTCTCCTGACCTCAACCCTCTTGACTTTCATTTATGGCGGCATTTGAAAGCTCTTGTCTACGCAACCCCGGTACCAAATGTAGAGACTCTTCGTGCTCGTATTGTGGACGGCTGTGATACAATACGCCATTCTCCCGGGCTGCATCAGCGCATCAGGGATTCCATGCGACGGAGGGTGGATGCATGTATCCTCGCTAAAGGAGGACATTTTGAACATTTCCTGTAACAAAGTGTTTGAAGTCACGCTGGTACTTTCTGTTGCTGTGTGTTTCCATTCCATAATTAATGTGATTTGAAGAGAAGTAATAAAATGAGCTCTAACATGGAAAGTAAGCGTTTCCGGACACATGTCCACATAACATCTTTTCTTTCTTTGTGTGTGAGGAATGTTTCCTGAAAGTTTGGCCGTACCTTTTTGTAACACCCTGTATATGCTGCGACATGTAAGCAAGGAATTAATGTGTCATTCGTGCCTTTCCGACGTGCCTGCGATAAATCCGAAAACATGAGCTATGACGAAGTTATTACCAAACGCGTACAAACAGGATCAATGTGTTATTACTCTTTTCTTGGCTATCGAAGGACATACAACGGTAGATATCTATCGGAAAATGAAGAATGTATGTGGGCAATTAAGGTGAAATGTCCGCAAAACTGAGGTAATGGGTGCTGCAGCTTCATGATAACGCACGTCCCCATATCGCAAATGTCGTAAGGCAAAAGTTACAGCAAGTCAAGTGGGAGAAACTCTCCCAATGTGATTATCACGTCTTTGGTCGTTTACAAAAAGGCGATGAAGGGTTTACGATTCCTGCCAGACGAGGACGTGCAGCAGGCAGTTTCCAACTTCTTCAAGCAGCTGGACATGGTGTATTATCGAACGAGGGTCTTCAGCCTGGTGCGTTGATGGAAACATTGCATCACTGATAACGGCGATTTTGCCTGGTTGGCGTACCGATTCTGGACCGTACGGCCGTCGATAGGAAAATGCCTGATCGGTCTCATTTATACTAGCCAGGCCCGTCCCTGTTTTGCTAAGGCATCGATTCCCATCGCCTAAGCCGCAAAAGAGCGATCGCTCTGTTGTGTAACATTCATGTTTGCCAACGTCACAGTGTCTCTACTTTCCTGCTGCGTCGACGGTACTACGACGTTGATATCCCTGCTAGGCCCAGATACGTGATAACCGCTCTGATGATGTGGAGACAGGTCGTTTTCGATCTGCACTTCGCTACTGATGTAAACCCGCCTGGTCAACCCTGTTTTCATGGGTCTCTTCCATTAACTGAGTGTGGCGTCTTTATTTTATTCAGTCATTCCAAGTAAAGCAGTTGCGGCGCAAAATTACTTATGAAAACGAAGAAATTGAATTTCTCAAACGACGCAATACTGTGTTTCAGCGGTAAAAACAAATATCAGCGGGTCGTATGTGGCTCGGGGAAGACATCACGGTAATACACTCCGACAACAATAAAAAGAAGAAGAAAAAGAAGAATCACGCCACGAAGAACTTATCTGAATAGGACGGAAATCGACAGACGTGATGTACATGTGCAAATAAATAAGTGATCACAATTTCAGAAACACTGGACGATTTCTTCTAGAGAAAAGGTTTCACGAATTGAGCAAATCAACAACGCATTGGTCCTCCAGTGCCCCTTATGCGAGCTACTATTCGTGGTCCTCCAGTGGCCCTTATGCGAGCTACTATTCGGCTTGTCGTAGATTTAAAAAGCTGTTGGATGTCCTCCTAAGGGACATCGTGCCAGATTCTGTACAAATTGTGCTTAAATCTTTAAAACCCCGAGCTGGATGGAGGGCCCTGCCCATAATGCTCCAAATGTTCTCAACTGGGGAGGTCTACGGCGATGTTGCTGGCCAAGGTAGGGTTTGGCAAGCTAGAAGACAAGCAGAAGAAACGCAGGCCGTGTGCGGGCGTGCTTTATCTTGCTGAAATGTAAGCCCAGAACGGCTTGCCATGAAGGACAGCAAAACGGGGCGTAGATTATCATCGACGTACCGCTGTGGTGTAGTAAGGCTGTCACGAATGACAGCTAAAGGGTTCCTGCTATGAAAAGAAATGGTACCGCGGATCACCACTCCTGATCGTCCCGCCATATAGCGGACGATAGTCGTGTTAGTATTTCACAGCTGTCTGGGGCTTCTCCAGACAAGTCTTTGCTAGTCATCGGGGATCAGTTCGAAGCGGGACTCATCACTGAAGACGATTCCAGTTCCACTCAGTGACATTCCAGCCTGAATCTGCCCGACACCATTGCAAACTGGCTTGTTAGTATACAGAAGCCAATGGTATTCGGCGCAAGGGGCGCCGTGAAGTAAGCCTCTTTCTGTGAGCCCTCTGTTAAAGGTCCTTATGGTCACTGAAGCACCAGTTGCACGTCGGATCCATGATAGTGATGGATGTTAGGCTCTGAGTTCCTCTCCGACGATTTCTGGGTACGCTCGTTCTGTCGTCTCTCCACTTCGACCACTTCCTTCTTGGTGCTGCGTCAGGCCATAGTTCACCCATTCGTACCAATTTCTGCGAATAGTGGTACGGACCCTGTTCAAATGCCGAGCGGTTCGCTGATTGCTCCAACCGGCCTATTTGAGCCCAACTGCAAGTCCTCTCTCGGATTCTGACCTCTGCGTATACTGTTCAGACGCCTATCTGCGAACATACTTACTGTTCAGCTAAGTACACGGAATGACATTGGCTAAGACTTTATGCTCTGGTATCGACATGTCCCCTGTCAACTCTCCTTTGTTAACTACTTGGTGAAACCGCACTGCAGCGCAACAACACTCATCCATCAGCTACCAAAGTTTACAATTTTGTATTTTCAATCGATACCTATACGTATATCAATTTGTGATTTTTTTTTTTTTGGTCCTAGAGAGTATAATGTTCTTAGCACTCATCAGGGTTCTGTTGTTGGTCTATTGCTTCTCTCGCTGCGTAACAATAATATTTCATCTATACTAAATTCTAGTAACTGCAACTTACGCACTGGTGACGTACAAGCGTCTCTAATCGACAGCACTACTATCATTGCTGTTACAGTAGTAGGTTTGAGTGACGGTCTTTATTGAGAGTCACGAATGGAGAAAAACCCTTGGAATTAAAATTAGCCCTAAGTAGTCACAGGTCATTCTCATATCACACCAACAGTTCGTCACTAAACTCTTTCTTGAAACAATTTCTCGTATTCTCTTTGACTGTATGTAGTTACGCTATCAGAAACAGAGGCATATTCTTTAATGAGCATTTAAACCGGGAAGAACAACCTGCCACAGATTTATAACATCTATCTCTTTCCTAAATACAATCCAAAAATTTCTAAAAATTATTTCGCCCAAAATGAAGCAAAAACAAGTCCAGTACTCAGTCCTGAAGAATGTTTACCACTGTGATGCGTTTCAATACGTCAAACGTAATTAAAACTTCAAGAGATTCGAGCTAGCTATATAATTTTATGTAAGATATGGGTGTAACATTCGATTCAGTCATCCTATGCTCGGTTAGACTGGAAACGACCACATAATTTCACATTCTCCGTTTTCTTCCCGTTTTCTTAGTCATCGGTGTCCTCATGTACCATACATCTTCCATCGTTCTATACGATCAGTGCAATACAGGACTAAGCGAGGTGATGCAGTGGTTAGCACACTGGACTCACATTCAGGAAGACGACGTTTCACATGCCCGTCCGGCCATCCAGATTTAAGTTTTCCGTGATTTTCCTAAATCGCTGCTGGCAAATGCACTGATGATTCCTTTAAAAACTGACAACCGATCTCCTTCCACATCCTTTCGTAATCCGAGCTTGCACTCCATCAATAATGACCGCGCTGTCGATGGGCGTTCTTTCCTTGAAAGTAGGATAAGTCCATCGTCTTGACTGTAACTATGCATAGCTGTAAATCTTTCACAACCTTTACTTACATTTCATACATAAGACTCTGGAACAAATTATCTAGTAACCTGTATCTTATCCAGAACTGCACTGCCTGACAGAAAATGTGGAACACCCAAAAGGGGAAGAGGAAATGGAATGATATTGTACTATTTGATCTGCTACCATTAAATTCGGCAAACTTTGTGACTGTGGTATTATTTGTGACAATAGTGCACACAGATTTTTGTTCTACAATTCTGTAATTTGAATCAACACTCAACGTATACCTCTGCTGCTGCGTGCTCTTGCACAGTACTGTCATTAGTGATGGAAGCTAGTACGTAAATTACTCTTGAGCTTGACACAAACTCGTTTTGTTAGTGGGTGGAAAAACGAGTTTCTTTATTTTCTGCTACTGTCGATAACTTTTAAGAGCTGCTTAACTGAAGGTCGATTGATACAAATAAGTTATATGTGGAAATTATTATGTATAAGAGTCAAATTATACAAAAAAATTTCTTGTCATTGGAAAGCAAAGGAAGTATTTCCATAGATTATTGAAGATAAGTTCGTGACAACAAAGACATTGTGCGAAACAAGTATGAAAATTCGAATCGTAGAAAATAAGTTTAATTAATTAAATATTTGAAAGGTTTGCTATGAAATAGAAAGTTCTATTTTACATTATAACTTCGTTCCTAAATATAATATACAGCTGCTCATAATATTGTATAGAAGGTGGAATGACTATTTTTTGGTCTCACAGCACAAACTTGAAAGTAAATGTCTAGCAGTTTGAACAAATTACCTTTCTTAGAAGGTATGAGAGGCAAGTAATCAAAATGTATAATGTCAGTTGATTCATAATTTTCAGGAGAAGCGTTAATTGATACCAACTAAATTATTCAGTTAAGAGATAACATTGTTTTTACAGTTATTTCCATATTGAGATTTCGAATTAGATCTAATAATGAAACAGATCAAAATGTTACTAAGAAATTCATTTATGTTTTGGACAATATATGTTGTGATTTGTCATTTAGGACATTACAGATTTAGATGGGTTTTCTGTATTGTATCTTCATTAACTCACATTGTCTTTAATACCTGAAAATGTTAATTTGAATTGGACTATCAGTCACTTCTGATTAATTATGTACGTCAGAGACAAAATATCTATGTGACAATTCACTAACTTTACAGGCGAGCATAAAGAACCTGCTGCGGCTCGGAATTTGCTACTTGTAGAGTACGTCAAATAACAAATATGAAGAACCTTACTTTTTGTAGCTTTTCCCGCTTGTCTCTATGTGTAATTTGATTTTTTGATTGATTTTGTGTAACATTATGGACAGGATATCACTTACAATATTTTATCTCTCAGAAATATATTTGTATTTGTTTACACTTACGATACTGTCAAGATGCTGGAGAACCAGCAGCATGTCTGTGCCTTGCTACTTAATAAAGTTTCCATTTTTCTCATAGCGTCCATGTCACTTATAATATCAGTAACATTTGATTTCTTATATTAATAAATCTTGACAACCACGACCACTCTACTAGGACTGGTAAGAACATTGAATACGATCAGTGCTTATGCACTCGGGTGGCCGTTTTACCTGTAACAGAGAACTGCAACTCTAGTGATTTGCATACTTGGCAGTGGTGGGTACGGTGTATGAAGTTACAATGACAACCGACCATGTCATCTGGGTGCTTCACTTTTCTTGTCAGGCCGTGTATTTTGTCCGCCGCTCGTGGTCTCGCGGTAGCGTTCTCGCTTCCCGAGCACGGGGTCACGGGTTCGATTCCCGGCGGGGTCAGGGATTTTCATCTGCCTCGAGATGACTGGGTGTTTGTGTTGTTCTCATCATTTCATCATCATCCAGGAAAGTGGCGAAATTGGACTGAGCAAAGGTTGGGTCATTGTACGGGCGCTGATAACCACGCAGTTGAGCGCCCCACAAACCAAACATCATCATCATCACAGGCCGTGTATTTGTGAATATCTTGTGTTATTTACTCCAGGGCCGGTATCAACGATTTCAGAATCTGTGGCCAACGTACTGCAGACACTTTTCTCCTGAAAGCTATACCAAAACACTGTAATCTGCGTTATCATAAGCGTCTGGCTAATCTTTGAAGTTCTAGGAATACTTCAAGATCTCTGATATGTCGAGCGCTAACTAATTCTGTTCTTCCTTTACATAAAGAGAAAAACGTCTACTCTGTAACTATCTAAGACTCGCGCAAGGTGGCAAATAAAACTAGTAGTTTTGACAAAAGTGGTAATCGAAACTAGATCACGGTGAAATTACGATTATAATATTTTAAGGCACTCAAAGCAATTCACCAAGGACGAATGTCTGCAGTCTTAGATATCGAAGAGTAGAACAGCATTTGCTTATACATATTTCTAATCTGGTGTTTTAGTTATTCGAAGGATACGGCATATATTGTAATATCACTTGCACGCCACTGATCCCAATTTAAGTTTAAGTCAGATTTATTTGTGAAGTAATTCATAATCCACCAACGTTTGTGACAACTAGTTATTTAATATTACTGCAATTATCACATGTTAAGACCTATTCCGAGGAAACATTACTACGTTGTGTACGAATTTATAATGAGGAGGAGAGATTCTATCTTAAGGAGCGCCTTGTTGTCATTAAGTTTTCTCTTTCGGATAATGCTACTGCACTAATTTTATCTTTCGTTGAGTGATTATAGCGTATCTAATTGAAAAGAACAACATACATACAACCTGGAAAGAATTAGAATATATTACCTAGTAAGCTAGACTCGCAGGCTATGCAACGTGTACCCACGTTACTAATGACAGATATTTGCAATAAAATGGAAGACTGCACTTGATGTGCCGCGCAAAAATACACAATTCACCTGCGTTCCGGCAGAGCTGAATGTGACAGATGAGTCAGGACAATACCGTCCAACGAGGCGTGAATTTGAAATACAGAACGGTAACCTTTGTTCTGAAATTACTTATGGGTGGTTTATTCGGCTGGTAAATATATCACAGATTTAAAATTGTTGAAAGCTACACGATAATTAACTTACATGTAATGACTATGAATTTATCTCTTGTTACGCACATTTATAAATGTTTTTCTTGTTTTATTAACCACTGGAATGCACATCACTGAGACATTAGAATAACAAATTAAGGCACAAGCCACTATTTTTGGAGCTAATTATGCGCGATTGATTTAGAAATAAACTTTAAGTTTTGCGTTTATATGTGTGTCTGGTCGAAAATTGTGGAGTTCCATGGTTCCCCACAGTAGAAAATTTTTCTGAAATCATGAAAATTAGAAATGAAAATGATAATATTACCTAACCTCACTGCAAAAACAACGGGAATAATTTATCGTCTTCGTACTTACAGTGAAATTTACTAGTTCTTTTTCGATTATTTCGTATTTTCAAGTAGCATAAAATATATTACTAAGTAGATACCAGTTACAACAATTTCTTTGAGCAGCACGATTACCGAATTTTTATGTAGTAATTTACGACTATGTGCGATTTGACACCATTTGCAAGTGGAAACAGAGGAGCACGATTATACAGTTTGCCCGCATCTCGTGGTCGTGCGGTAGCGTTCTCGCTTCCCACGCCCGGGTTCCCGGGTTCGATTCCCGGCGGGGTCAGGGATTTTCTCTGCCTCGTGATGGCTGGGTGTTGTGTGATGTCCTTAGGTTAGTTAGGTTTAAGTAGTTCTAAGTTCTAGGGGACTGGTGACCTAAGATGTTAAGTCCCATAGTGCTCAGAGCCATTTGAACCATTTTTTGATTATACAGTACAATTTGGTACAGTAGGGCAGACGCTCTTGTCATGTCTTCTCACGATGATGGGACTGCAGTTTGTCACACTGTTGTGTTTGTTACTAATTAATTAATTTCCACACGTTAGATCCCAACGCCACAAGAAAAACGATATACTCCGATTTTAAAAAATTGAGTCGGTGTCATAATTTGGCATCTACAAATATTAACAGTTATTTGCGTGTATCAGTAAAATCACCATCTTATTGTCCTCTATAAACCTGTAACATAGTAAAAACCGCACTTCGACACATTTATTCGTTCTTTACATATTTTACGTAGTCTATTTTAGCTACACTATGTGATTAAAAGTATCCGGACACCTGGCTGAATATGACTTACAAGCTTGTGGCGCCCTCCATCGGTAATGCTGGAATTCAATATGGTGTCGGCCCACCCTTGGCCTTGATGACATCTTCGACGCTCGCAGGCATACGTTCAATCTGGAGCTGGAAGGTTTCTTGGGGAATGGCAGCCCATTCTTCAAGGTGTGCTGCACTGAGGAGAGGTGTCGATGTCGGTCGGTGAAGCTTGGCACGAAGTCGGCGTTCAAAAACATTCCAAAGGTGTTCTATAGGACTCAGGTCCAGACTCTGTGCAGGCCAGTCCATTACAGGGATGTTATTGCCGTGTAACCATTCCGCCACAGGCCGTGCGTCGTGAACAGGTGCTCTATCCTGTTGAAATATGCAATCGCCATCCCGGAATTGCTCTTTAACAGCGGGAAGCAAGAAGCTGCATAAAACATCAACGTAGGCCTGTGCTCTGATAGTGCCACGCAAAACAACAAGCGACGCAAGACCCCTCCATGAAAAATACGACTACATCATAACACCACCGCCTCCGAATTTCACTGATGCACTACATACGCTGGCAGATGACGTTCACCGGTACCGTGATTCGTCACTCCACACAACTTTCTCCCGCTGTTCAATCGTCCAATGTTTACGCTCCTTACTGGGCGTCCTTTGGCATTTACCGGCGTGATGTGTCGCTTATGAGCAGCCTCTCGACCACGAAATCCAAGTTTTCTCACCTCCCGCCTAACTGTCACAGTACTTGCAGTGGATCCTGATGCAGTTTGGAATTCTGTGTGATGGTCTGGATAGATGTCTGCCTATGTCAGTCAACAGACAAGGTCGACCTGTACGCTTTTTTGCTCGTGTTCAAATGGTTCAAATGGCTCTGAGCACTATGCGAACTAACTTCTGAGGTCATCAGTCGCCTAGAACTTAGAACTAATTAAACCTAACTAACCTAAGGACGTTGTAGGGAAGCAGCCTACTCACGCCGTATAAAATCCACATCAGTCTTTCCATTGTGTGCCAGCCAGTCCACTGTAATTAGCTCTGACGTCATAAATGTTGCGCAATACTTTAAAAATCAAGTAAATAACCTGAAACGTTTCTAGCATGGCAGGAGTAATACTAAATCAATATGTGTTGAATGTCAGTTCAATAACTTTAACCATTTTCGAAATTTGGACGTTTTTCTGTAAAAATCATTGGCGCAACAGAAAAGATCTAGAAACTTAAAAATTTATATCTGGATTCCTTTTGCATAATAATTTAGAAGAAACAGTATTTGGATCTCACAAATTAAAATTTTAGTTGAAATTCATGATTTTCTGGTTTTTGTCTTAGAAATTAAGGAAGCAAGATAGATTAAGTAGGCGAATAAATAAGGCTAGGATGTTTAAATTTAAGTAGAATGGAGATCCGCTATAATCATAAAGATGTGAGAAGTTTCAATTGAATAACTATAAAACTATAGCAATAGCGTATCTCCAAAGGGCAAGTTCAGAGCTCGTCTACTGCGTGTAGTGTAATTAAATTAATTCTCTCGCCCAAAATATTTGACTTAGCCACGTCAGACTTTTATTATGATTACTTACCTGTATGCTGAATGCACATTTAAATTGAGAGCTTCATCGCCCATCAGCAAAGGAAGCGATGATTTATTCAATAACTTAAAGTGTTGCATTACCAGCCCAGTGGCTAGTCGGGAGAGCAATTTTGATCAGGCGTTCCCTTAGCCGTCCGCACCACGGCTTTATACAGGGTTAGTCACCTAACATTACCGCTGGATATATTTCGTAAACCACATCAAATACTGACGAATCGATTCCACAGACCGAACGTGAGGAGAGGGGCTAGTGTAATTGATTAATACAAACCATAAAAAATGCACGGAAATATGTTTTTTAACACAAACCTACGTTTTTTTAGATGGAACCCCGTTAGTTTTGTTAGCACATCTGAACATATAAACAAATACGTAATCAGTGCCGTTTGTTGCATTGTAAAATGTTAATTACATCCGGAGATATTGTAACCTAAATTTGACGCTTGAGTACCACTCCTCCGCTATTCGATCGTGTGTGTTGGAGAGCACCGAATTACGTAGGGATCCAAAGGGAACGGTAATGGACCGTAGGTACAGAAGAGACTGGAACAGCACATTACGTCCACATGCTGACACTTTTTTATTGCTCTTTTTCACTGAGGGGTGAGGTACACGTACACACGTGGTTTCCGTTTTCAATTACGGAGTGGAATAGAGTGTGTCCCGACATGTCAGGCTAATAGATGTTCAATGTGGTGGCCATCATTTGCTGCACACAATTGCAATCTCTGGCGTAATGAATGTCGTACACGCCGCAGTACATCTGGTGTAATGTCGCCGCAGGCTGCCGCAATACGTTGTTTCATATCCTCTGGGGTTGTAGGCACATCACGGTACACGTCTCCTTTAACGTACCCCACAGAAAGAAGTCCAGAGGTGTAAGATCAGGAGAACGGGCTGGCCAATTTATGCGTCCTCCACGTCCTATGAAACGCCCGTCGACATCCTGTCAAGGGTCAGCCTAGTGTTAATTGCGGAATGTGCAGGTGCACCATCATGCTGATACCACATACGTCGACGCGTTTCCAGTGGGACACTTTCGAGCAACGTTGGCAGACCATTCTGTAGAAACGCGATGTATGTTGCAGCTGTTTGGTCCCCTGCAATGAAGTGGGGACCAATGAGGTGGTCGCCAATGATTCCGCGCCATACATTTAGAGTCCACGGTCGCTGTCACTCTACCTGTCTGAGCCAGCGAGGATTGTCCACGGACCAGTAATGCATGTTCCGTAGATTCACTGCCCCGTGGTTTGTGAAACCCGCTTCATCGGTAAACAGGTAGAACTGCAACGCATTCTCTGTTAATGCCCATTGACAGAATTGCACTCGATGATTGAAGTCATCACCATGTAATTGCTGATGTAGCGACACATGAAACGGGTGAAAGCGGTGATGATGCAGTATGCGCATGACACTACTTTGACTCAGTCCACCGGCTCTCGCAATGTCCCGTGGACTCATGTGTGAGTTCATGGCAGCAGCACCTAACACACCAACTGCACCCGCTTCTCCTGTGACGGGCCTGTTACGGACCCGTTTGCGTGCTACGACCATACCTGTTGCATACAGTTGGCGGTAGATGTTTTGCAATGTGCGGAACGTTGGATGCTCTCTGTTCGGGTACCGTTCTCCATACACCCTGCAGGCTTCAGCTGCATTTCGTCGACACTCGCCATAGATGAGTATCATCTCCGCCTTTTCAGATTTCGAATACACCATGGTCACAGTTCCTACAACACTACACTATCACAGACGTCTGGTAACACGGTGTACTACAGTTGGTCTGCGTGCGGAGACGAATGCAGAATAACAATAGCAGCAAGCGCTACATGCGGACACTGCGACAGCTAGACCAGACCACAACAGTGCACTACAGCCACTCTCGTAAACACGGTCGTCATCGTAAACATGTCCCTGCAGATGCTGCTCGCCGACCGTGGCCCGTGTTTGTTACAACACCCAACTGAACGTCGGAGGTTTCAAGCGTCAAATTTAGGTTACAATACATCCGGATGTAATTAACATTTTACAATGCAACAAACGGCACTGATTACGTATTTGTTTATATGTTCAGATGTGCTAACAAAACTAACGTGGTTCCATTTAAAAAAAGTAGGTTTGTGTTAAAAAACATACTTCCGAGCATTTTTTTATGGTTAGTATTAAACAATTACACTAGCCTCTCTCCTCACCTTCGGTCTGTGGGATCGGTTCGTCAGTATTTGTTGTGGTTTACGAAATATATCCAGCGGTAACGTTAGGTGACTCACCCTGTATATAAGAACGCTGCGCGAGAGAAAAAGGCCCCAGTTCTCTCCAGACGCTGAATAGCACACCACCTGTGCCGGGAGTCGCGTCGCGTCGGTATCATTGCTACAAACAGCCTCGGATGCCGTAATAAGTTACTCGGGATACGCGTAACCATGAAATCGTTTTCGAGAGAAGTGTAGATTCTGGGATGACCCTAATGATCTATCTTCAGTTTTCATATGTCGTATTTTCAAGTGCCGTCGAGGTACAGACATTCTACCATTATTTAGCGTGGCGTTTGATGGACATTATCATCAAATTATGGCGAGCATTCAATTAAACAGTTAATTTGAACAATTATAGTTGCATCAGCGCATTAGACTCTGAACTGCTCTGTTAGTTGGATTGTGTGGATTCTTTTTGGTCTGTGACTTTCAGAATATAGTGAACATTTTAGAGAGAATCGTTTTTGATTATGAATCCCAGACAATCTCCTAATTCCTCAGAGCTATAAGCTGTAGCTATAAATGTATTTCTCAGATGAAGTGGGCACTAGGAATTCTAATTACAGGCTTCACGTTTTGTTAATCACTTTCTGGTTGTCAATATTGTAGTTAGAGAGCCAGTGTTGAGAACTGCAAAAGACTGCATAAATAATAGGAACATTTAACAACAATAATTCCACCCGACGCCCCACATATGGTGAATCGGCCGGGAAATGCATCTTTTCTGCTTCACATTCTACATTTATAAATCAATTAATTCCACCTGCCGCCCCACAACGTCACACACATCCATGCCCGAGGCAGGATTCGAACCTGCGACCGTAGCGGTCGCTCAGTTCCAGCCTGCAGCGCCTAGAACCGCACGGCCACTCCGGCCGGCATGTACATGTTCCTTCATGTTTCCACTTCACTATCACATCGGAAACAGTGGACGTACGGATGTTTAGGAGGGTGGAAATTTCGCGCACAGACGTATGACACAAGCGACAGCAATCACCTGACCACGTTCGAGGTCAGTGAGTTCCGCGGAGCGCCCCATTCTGCTCTCTCACGATGTCTAATGACTACTGAGGTCACTGATATGGAGTACCTAGCAGTAAGTGGCGGCACAATGCACCTAATATGAAAAACGTATCTTTTTATGCGTGTCCGGATACTTTTGATCACATAGTGTAGCTCGTCCTATATACACTATGAGATGAAAAGTTATGGTTATAGCGTTGTAAATTATCTTTTCTCTTCGTCGTGCTGTAAATTCACGCCGGCCGCGGTGGTCTAGCGTTTCAGGCGCTCAGTCCAGAACCGCGCGACTGCTACGGTCGCAGGTTCGAATCCTGCCTCTGGCATGAATGTGTGTGTTGTCCTTAGGTTAGTTAGGTATAAGTAGTTCTAAGTTCTAGGGGACTGATGACCACAGATGTTAAGTCCCATAGTGCTCAGAGCCATTTTTTTGTAAATTCACAATTGCTAGCCTCTCCTGAAATGTAAAATGATTTTCTGCTTGTTAAAGAACGGTGAAAAGCGAAAGTGATTTTCTGTTTGGTTGTGATTCTGAACATTGTACTTGTAGGTGGGGTGACTGGTTTGCAATTTTGTTTATTTGTGTGCTGAGATAGAACAATTCTTTATTGCTCTAATTCTTTCGGGTTTACTTCAAAGTACCTAGTCGTTCTTTGTTATTCAGTTCATTCGATTGGTGCTGATTTCCTTACTGCTGGTTGTAAGAAATTGTGCTGTTTAATTCTGTTTACTATTATGGTGCAAAGTAAGACAAAACTCAGGATTTAGAAACTTAACTGAGATTACACAATTGTTTTCGCGTACTAAACCTATGTTTGCAACAAATGAGGAGGAAGTGTCTTGACACTGCTAGATGCTATAACCAAGAAGCTAAAACTGTTCAGTTTGGTTGAACACTTTCCTGGATCAGTACTCACTCTCTAATATTCAGAATGTTATCGATGCAGGCCCATGTTTAACAAGCTGCATAAATGTTACGTAAGTACTTCTGTGTGTGCGATTGTTTCTGTTAAACTCCACCAGTCAGGTAGCGTTTCCAAATTGTTTTTGTGGGCCATAAAATTCATACATTTAGCATAGACTGAGGTTTTCAGCGTTTGATTATCACTAGTGATGGGAGCAGTTTTGCTTTCGCAACACAGGTCTTTTAGTATTTTGTGGTGGTTTTAGCAGGTTCTACTGGGGTCTAGGAGGTTGCTTTTTGAAATTTTATTTTTGTAAGTTGTTAGGTACTTCGATGACGGATGGATCTCCGTTGAACTCCAAAAAAAAAAAAAAAAAAAAAGAGAGAGAGATACAGCGATTTAATGGAACGCGGGTGGATGTCACCGCACTGGGCTAGATGTGTGCATATGGATGAAGACCAGCCTGCGTGGAAGAGTGTACAGAGAGCTTTATCCGGCCGTTTATGTCAAATGGCTGCTACGGAACTGGCTATGAGAAATAGATGTTTAGTAAATGCTACTCTAAGTACGAGCGAAGTACAAAGAAAGAAAGCAAATATAGATTGCCCATTACACAATGGTGGTAAAATATGGAACATTAGCTCCAACGTGCACGGATACCGGTTCTGACGAAGCTTAATTGAAGAAACAATTTGACAATATCCTGAAACAAATTAGTTGGACGAGCTCCATCCGAATGTTGATCTAGTGTCCTACTGTACTTATCTCGCTGAAAGAGAAACGTATCCGATTCAGTAATCTCGAAATTTTTGTAGATCAGCATACTTAATTTTCATTTCAGAGGGCTACAAGCACCAATCTAGATTCAAGTTTGGCCTGTGTACGATAGGGAGATTTATGTTTAAGACAGTCCATCATGATGTCATTAGATACGAAGCACAATTTCAGATAAGACATATATGCAGAAAAAAGAAGTCAGACTGTTTGTTAAGCAGCCATTCTTGCCCACACCTAAAACGATTCGGAGAAACCGCAGAAAATTAATATCGGTAAGAAAGGGCGGAGTTCATCTCCGATCCTCACGCAGGCAAGTGTAGTGCCTTAACCACTACTCCACCTCGCCTCTGTCTTGAAAATACTATTATAGAAGAGAAAACCACTGCGAATGGTATTCCGGAGCACGTTTAACTTACACATAGCGAACAGATGTTTCCCTTTTTCAAGTGTAAAACAGCGATGTTAGAGTAAGAATATCTCACCATTCTAGGTTGCAAGGTATCGAACAGTCACGCAAATACCCACTGAAGTCAACACGGTTGATCTCAAATATCTCAAATCAGGAAGAAAAAGCAATACGGGCGGTCCCATTTGACTAATTAAGAAGCATACTCGTATTTGCGATACCTAAATTACCGCGTATAGCATAGATTGTGTAGGCCAGGTAAGTGGTGGCAACTCGAATAGCATTACATACACTCAAATAAAAAGAGAAGACACTGGCAGAGAGGATACGCGGCAAATTGTGCAGGTTAAATGCCTGCAGCGCGCTGAGAGCCCCTTTGACTAACAGCGTGACATCATGGCGTGCTTTTATTACAGCCGTCGGTGGTAGGGCCACGCGGACGCAATACTCATATTTCCTGGAAGCCTCTCCTCGACTATCAATCTTCGGTCGGCTACAGGGCGCCCTATAACAAGAAAGAACGCTCCTAATGGGTAGCCGGTGCGGGTTTAGATCACCGCTGGTAACGGCTCTATCAGCCCGGCCCGCGCGTTCGTAACGCACGAGCAGCTTTGTCACCGACAGGCCCGGCTACGCTCTGGATAGCAGGAAGGCTCTCACATAAAGTGACGTTCTTGAAGTCGTATCTAGATGAAAATGAAATATGCAGATATATTCGCAAATAAAACGAAATAAAGGCATTCCTATTAATAATAAATCACTGGGAAGTTCACAGAAAAGACTATATGCATGATGGTTACATAATACCAGAACCCTTACAATAGTGTGTGTTTACTGTCTTGATGAGGAGGTCGAAAACGGGGAACTTTCATAGCAAATTTTAGAATTCGTTAAATAGTACTTTTTTATCTCCTGTATTTCTGATTAAGTGCAATATATTCCTAGTGATTAATTAGATTTTCATCAGGTGGAGGCCCTCAACAAATACAATCGTGTTTAGCGGTTATGCTAAGTAAACCTGAAAGAGTCACTAAATTAGTCAGTGACGGTGAGGCATTACTCACACTCTTCTATTAAAAGTATATATTTAAGAACGTGGAAAAATGGCATCTGGTTTAAGAAGAGAAATGTCCATCGTGAACCCCCTAGTACTAAAATTACAATTAAGGGACCAGTTTTTACAGAGCAATCTGGATAAGATGATAGAAGAGTCACTCAGCAGCAAGAATGTCGCTGACCAGTAGTGAATTCTGAATGAATAGTAACATAGGAGGTGAACTGGGAAGAAAAAATTGACTATATTTAATCAGGAAGTCTTTGTGGTAGAAGAACGAGCGTTAATGGAGGAAAGAAGACACTACCGCTGTGTATAATAATTACTGTTTGGCAGTTCCGGCTTTGAGCCCAAGGATTGTAGAAAAATGGTTTGAATCACTGATTGAAATAATGGAAAATAAATATACAACAGTTCCTGTCCTATGAAAGTCGTATATTTTCGTAAAATATACTACAGTTTGTGTAGCAGTATTTATAACACAGAAACTAGTTTTAATTTGATATTCTGTATGATATGCTAGCAACATAAAGTAGTGTGTTAGTGGTAGTGAACCATAAAACGACATAGTGACAGAAATACAGTTATACTGTTATCTATTAAAATTGAAACACAATGAAGGCGGCATACAACACACATCAAATTTGCATGAAGTGTGCTACGCGTTGGGATAGGCAAATGATTATCATTTCAGTGCAGCTGAACTAAGTAGCACCAAATACAACCTGCATATAAGAAAACATCATGCAGTGGGTTTGTCATTCGGAAATAACATATGAAAGTTTCCTGTTTGTGAAAAGATCGTGGAAGAAGGAGAAACGTCTCTCACAATGTATAGGAATTCAACAGTTCGTTGATTATCGACACTGCAGTTTATATTTTCACGATACGACTGCTCGCGTTAATCTGGATCTCACGAACATCATGCGACTACGGAATCGACGGTTTCAGGAGGACCATATTAAAGGCCGTACAAGTCTCAACTGCCCATGCGACTAGCACCCTTTATATATTCGGCCACGGAGTGTCTTACAGAAGTGTCGTGTCGTGAGTCGGGAAATGGGTTAGTTTCCAGCATAACACGTAGCCACACGCACAATGCGACGATGTCTGGAGCACCGCGGTCTTACACTGTCAGCAAGGCGACTATCGTTGCGATTTCCCGTGGCGCTGCAGCAGGGACAGGAGTGCAGATAATGAATGGTGCGCCAATGACATGAGACACAATAGAGGCACCACCGTGACTTTTCAGGCAAGTCCCAGCTCTGTGTACAGCCTCGCGGTGGGTATGTCCGTGAGTCGATGCTCGAGGAGAATAGACACTGACAGATTACATTTTTCATCGTAGTACGGGCCCAGCATATGGTGTGATAGTATGGGGTGGGGTGCAATTGGGTGCACAACACTATCACCTCCATTTCATACAGTCGATAATTTCGACAGTAGACGTTACTCTTTCGAAGCGGTAGGGCGGGTGACAGTGTTCTAACTTCACAGTGCCTCCGATGTTATCTTTGTACCAGATAACACAATACCGTAAGTTACACGTGCAATTGTGGCCTACTTCACTACAGCTTCAATACGGAGGGCATTAGATTGTTGCCATGGCTATCACGTTCTCCTGATTTCTCACCCACTGAAGACATCTGGCCATGATTCACCGATAGACTAGTGCCACCTACCAAGCGTTACGATTGATGAACTTTCACATAGAGTAGAACCAGCATGGAATAACGTACTCATAGCTGTCATCCAAGCTCCGATCGGCGCGATGTTCAACAGCGTTAGAGTCTTGCTGCTGCCTGAGGTGGCACCTGTTGGTACTAAATTTCGCAACCTTTGTACCCTCCCCCCCTCCCCCAATCACCTACAAATTTAATCACGTATCCATCCCCCTATATCCAACTCTACACAGAGAACAATTTCGTTGTTTCCTATACTTCCTGGTTTTCAAGTTGTAAAGGACAGCAGCTACAAAGCTAGATAAATGAAGAACGACTTAACTCGTATGTTCGAGGGAATATAAAAAGCTGCCGAAATGGAATGTAGGAAATGAAACGAAAGTCTGAAGATATTCGCAGTATGTCCGAATACATCCAAACCTCAAACTGTTTTCGGAAATGACAAAAGGTCTGATCGAATGCAAAAAGTGTTTCAAGTCGATAAAGCAGGGATAGTGGGAAGGTCAAAGAATAAAACGAAGAAAAATTGGGCGATCACCATAAATGCAGTGATCGTACATATTTAAGTAAAAATCATGTAACAGTTCATAGACACTTAGCTGAACTAGTCGTTAGGATAAGTACAGCTTAGTAGAGCTACATAATGCTCTCATTGTTAGTAACTGATTTTTCCGACAAAGGATGTTATCAAAATTGGAAGATCTCATCGGAAGAAAGAATTGAAGATTGAAGTAGTTTGAAACAACCCCAAAATTATGAAAAGCTGTTTTTTCTGAATTTAATAAACGCGTGACTTTAAACTACTTTGTATCACCCATTCAGTCAGCACACCTTAAGGCTGCTTTTATCTATTTGATCGTGTGGCTCCCTGTACACAATCTCGCGATGTTTTCTTATCTACCAAAATTATGGCCTTGCGCTCTGCCACGTAAAAGACAAGAATTTTTTGGGAAACACTGCGCTGCTGTCGATGACCTCACCACATCACTCTCGTCTCTAGTTGTGCATTTTTTAAAGATATCAGCCAATTTGGATGGGACTTCCTTTGTTTATTTACTCTGCATTATATGCTATTGCCTATTATTCTATTCCGTTTTTAAGGCCTACAATTTCATTTATACATTCACTTTAAATGTAATACCATGTCTAATGCCAAAAGTAATGCAAAAATTGTTGTTGCTATTACTATTACTAAAGCTGAAATTATTACTTTCAGTGTTCCTACTACAATATATACTTCCACCTTTATTAGTTTTGCTACTATTATGGCGTGTAATTACAGAAAATTGTTTATCTATTTTACAATTTTTGCGTCCTAGATAACCCAAAGGCACTTTGTGTCACCCCAGTTCATAGTTTCGCAGCCAGCCAACTCCATGGCATTTGAAATAATCTGAAATTTTCGTCCATTTTAATTTAGCTTGCAGTCTTTTTGTGTACACTTGTCTCCAGTGCTGCCTAATTGCAGCGAAAACTTTCTTGGTCCTAGGGTGCATTGCCACTTTCAATGTCGACCTTCGCTGTATGATGACTGAAGGTTTGTCTTCCTTCTTCGGCGCTATCTCAGAGTTCCTAGCAAAGGTATCTGTTTCTTACTTATTTTTAGTCTGTGATTTTGCAGTCCTAAGGGACTGTGAGCTTGAAGGCAATCATTCCTCTTCAGAACTACTTTATTTCGTATTTGCATGTCAATTGGAGATAAATGGTTCAAATGGCTCTGAGGTCATCAGTCGCCTAGAACTTAGAACTAATTAAACCTAACTAACCTAAGGACATCACACACATCCATGCCCGAGGCAGGATTCGAACCTGCGACCGTAGTGGTCGCTCGGCTCCAGACTGTAGCGCCTAGAACCGCACGGCCACTCCGGCCGGCAATTGGAGATAATGAGAGTATTCGTTGGAGTCAAGCCACACATACAGTACCAAAGCTTGTAGCAACTTGTGGAGTTCTCCTCGTTCCACTGTTCTTAGTGGTCATGCTGGCGTTGCGAGGAGCAGCCTATGATCCCTGACACTTACACAATTACTCAAAATACTAGTTAACATTGCTTCGTGATACATTTATATAGCTTGCATTGACAAATTATAGTCGCACCTGTCTGAGTTAATTACATTTTACATCAATCTTTTGTCTTCCTTACACACTTATGCTTTAAGACTACTGAAAACGAGTCGCTCGTCCAGAAATACGTCCAAATATGTGTATAGAGTTCAGGGGGAGAGTTGATAAGTCAAGTTAATGTGTCTCTTAACAGTTTGATTTCTAACAAAATGTATGTAGTTTTTTGGGGGAACTGATGATAACTTTACTCTTTATCGACAGTTGTGCACCTCTTTCAAAACTTCATTACATCGTGTTTACAAATAGCTTCTCGAGTTTTCTTTTATTAGGATCATTACATCATCAGGAGTATGACTGATTTATTTTCTTGCAGTTTTCCTGGGAGTGTGTAAAGAATCAAATTTCAGAACACAGGATCACAAATACATCCTTTTGGGTAAATTTTGCAGAATTCCTTTTTATTAAGTTTTGACCCGGAAAAGAATTTCTTTCCTCTCTGTCCTCACAATAATCTTTCACGCAGTTGTACAGTGCTGTAGCATGAAATGTGGTTGAACACCCTCAGCAATGTCTACCATATTGGGCACTACTTATTTCCATGGAACGTTGTTTGCTAAGCACATAAGCTTGTTTACAGCTTCCCTCTGCTGACTTCTTTTTTCTGAGGCCAAGCTAAAGAGGACTGATTCCATACATCAGTCTTTGCTCCTGCAGTTTGTTCAAAAAAAAAAGTGTGTGAAATCTTATGGGACTTAACTGCTAAGGTCATCAGTCCCTAAGCTTACACACTACTTAACCTAAATTATCCTAAGGACAAACACACACACCCATGCTCGAGGGAGGACTCGAACCTCCGCCGGCACCAGCTGCACAGTCCATGACTGTAGCGCCCTAGACCGCTCGGCTAATCCCGCGCGGCTGCAGTTTGTTACACAGCAATTTTTTTCAGCTCTTTTCCTGAAACGTGCAGCAGGTACATTAACCTATAGCACTTTGGAACATGAAGAGCTTTATCATCTCTATTTTTAGGGTTCAGTACCTCAGTTGGTTAAAAAAGAAATCGTTATAGGACCACTTTGGTGTCCGTCCATTTGTACTGTCTGTCTGTCCGACTATTAAGATGCCTTTTTCTCAAGAATGGGTAGAAATATCGCGCTGAAATGTATTTCAGATAGTCTGCTAAGGTCAATGGTCCCCTGGCGGTGTGAAAAATGTAAGTTTCTAGCTCACTGCAATCAAAAGATACGACCATTTATGTCATATATTTCAACACCCGGAATCTCAGTCATGAAAACCAATGGGGTACTTCGTGTCGACCTAGAATCATGAAATTTGACAAGAAGTGAAGTTTCACACAAGTAAAGGAAAAAATTCGAAAATTGTTAATCTGTAATTATATCATATATATTGTTTTCCATTTGTTGTACGTCTGTCTGTCCGCCTGTTAAGACCAATTTTTATCTGAAACGGATAGAACATCAAGTTTAAATGTGTGTCAAATACTAAGACCTACGGTTCCCTGGCGGTAAATAACTTAAGCTCCTAAGTCAATGCAATCCAAAGGTTCGACTATATATGTCACACATTTTGATACTCGCAAACTCCCTCATTGAAACATACAGGTGAACTGTGTACACAGAGTGTTAAATAAAGTGTCGACTATTTTGAGAGGTGGTCGTACCCACCAAAACTAAACAAAATTCTTGTTCAGTAGAAGAGATGAGATCATAGCTGTTGAAGTAGGTGTTTTAGAACTCATATTTAATAGGCATTTTTTCTGTTTTGGTGGGTACTACCACCTCTCAAAATTTTCTACACCATTTTTAACTCTTTGTATATATGTCGGGCCTGGTAGTCG
The DNA here is from genome assembly GCF_023864275.1 of Schistocerca cancellata. Classification (NCBI taxonomy): domain Eukaryota; kingdom Metazoa; phylum Arthropoda; class Insecta; order Orthoptera; family Acrididae; genus Schistocerca; species Schistocerca cancellata. The sequence goes on along the minus strand of NC_064629.1, from coordinate 347,170,279 downwards.
AGCGCTAAAGCGCATGCACGGAAATCGAGAGGTAGTGGGATCTAATCTTAGTCGGACAACGTATTTTTCAGCCTTCATTTTAACCTAGCCATCACCTCCCGTGAGAAACAACAACAAGTGTTTCGGATTCCATGTTAAACTTAAGATCGCTTTTCTCGAAGTGCCGTTCGACAGAAAGACTTGCACCAGGCCATCGAGCAATTGTACATTATTATTATTATTGTTATTATTATCATCTAAATACATAACCAAGTTTGTACAGAACCCTCATAGCGCACACTCATCCGGTTTCTTTAGATAATTACGTTTGCGTTTTTCCGTGTTGTTGGTATTCTGCACTATAGGAGATATATGTTGGCCAGCAGATAGAAATATGGACTAATCAGCATATAAAGAGCCTGAAAACTTTCCACGAGAATTCTATCTGGACTGGGTGACTTGTTTCCTTTTAGTTTCAATAATTTTCAGAATTACTCCTCCGAAAAATGATGCGCTAGTCGATCACACACTTTCATTAAGAAGCCTCCTCTACTATGTGTTATCATCCACTATAATATAGTCCGGGAACAGCACATCGATTAGTAACTGATCTGATTGCTGCTAGTTCTTAGTCACACTTCCACCCACACCATATAAAACTGAGAGATTAGTCGGTGAATTAACTTTTTGACTCTTTTCTCTTGTCATCAGAGTAGGAGGATGTACAGTTATTTGTATACTTGTAACTTTTACGTGTTATTTATTTTCATTTTTCTTCATGAGTTCCATTTTTGTGAACCTGCCACCTTGACTGATCTCGGGTCACATAATTAGTTGCTAAGACTCTCTTGTAGTTTGTGCCACTGCAATTCGTTGAGCTTCTCCGTAACGCTCCCGCGCTTAATAAACGATCCAGTCACTTACATTAATCATATCTGCTAAGGGCCCTAAATGATGAGCACCACCCAAAAATCGGCCATGCCAGATTTTTGTAAGCCAGTTCTTTCGTGGATGAACATTTTCTGTAGATTATCACGGTAAACCTCTGCCTGTCATTTTGTGTGTGAGTGTGTGTGTGTGTGTGTGTGTGTGTGTGTGTGTGTGTGTTTGGAGTTTATGCGCGCACAACAGCGAGGTTATCAGCGCCTTTACACACATTAAAACAAACGAATGTGGATAAAATTACTAAAATGGGATCATACACGCCAAGTTAACAGGAAAGAATTAAAGATGCCATACAGCAGACTTACGTCAAATATGGGTGAGCGAGTCACCCTGTTAACACATTAAAACCATTTCCCTAAAATCTTGGAAAAAACGTTGGACAATTCACGAAAGTTTAAAACACTAACCATATTTGATTGAACGTTACCTGAAGTAGAGGGCAGAACCGTCGGCAAATCAACTACGGTCAGCTGGTCGGAAAATAAAACGCAATCCAATAAAATGTGGCGCACAGTGATCGGTACGCCACAAGCGCCACACATTAAAGCAGGCTGTTCCAACCGAGCTCCAGGGAGCCGGAGCGCTCCGGAGCGCTCACTGCGGCAGCTCGGAGCCCGCGTGGAGGGGGAAAGCGAACTCACTGCCCCCTGGCCGCATGCAGCCGCAACTGACGCAATAATCCGTGTTCAATGACAGCTACACTCCTGGAAATTGAAATAAGAACACCGTGAATTCATTGTCCCAGGAAGGGGAAACTTTATTGACACATTCCTGGGGTCAGATACATCACATGATCACACTGACAGAACCACAGGCACATAGACACAGCAACAGAGCATGCACAATGTCGGCACTAGTACAGTGTATATCCACCTTTCGCAGCAATGCAGGCTGCTATTCTCCCATGGAGACGATCGTAGAGATGCTGGATGTAGTCCTGTGGAACGGCTTGCCATGCCATTTCCACCTGGCGCCTCAGTTGGACCAGCGTTCGTGCTGGACGTGCAGACCGCGTGAGACGACGCTTCATCCAGTCCCAAACATGCTCAATGGGGGACAGATCCGGAGATCTTGCTGGCCAGGGTAGTTGACGTACACCTTCTAGAGCACGTTGGGTGGCACGGGATACATGCAGACGTGCATTGTCCTGTTGGAACAGCAAGTTCCCTTGCCGGTCTAGGAATGGTAGACCGATGGGTTCGATGACGGTTTGGATGTACTGTGCACTATTCAGTGTCCCCTCGACGATCACCAGTGGTGTACGGCCAGTGTAGGAGATTGCTCCCCACACCATGTTGCCGGGTGTCGGCCCTGTGTGCCTCGGTCGTATGCAGTCCTGATTGTGGCGCTCACCTGCACGGCGCCAAACACGCATACGACCATCATTGGCACCAAGGCAGAAGCGACTCTCATCGCTGAAGACGACACGTCTCCATTCGTCCCTCCAATCACGCCTGTCGCGACACCACTGGAGGCGGGCTGCACGATGTTGGGGCGTGAGCGGAAGACGGCCTAACGGTGTGCGGGACCGTAGCCCAGCTTCATGGAGACGGTTGCGAATGGTCCTCGCCGATACCCCAGGAGCAACAGTGTCCCTAATTTGCTGGGAAGTGGCGGTGCGGTCCCCTACGGCACTGCGTAGGATCCTACGGTCTTGGCGTGCATCCGTGCGTCGCTGCGGTCCGGTCCCAGGTCGACGGGCACGTGCACCTTCCGCCGACCACTGGCGACAACATCGATGTACTGTGGAGACCTCACGCCCCACGTGTTGAGCAATTCGGCGGTACGTCCACCCGGCCTCCCGCATGCCCACTATACGCCCTCGCTCAAAGTCCGTCAACTGCACATACGGTTCACGTCCACGCTGTCGCGGCATGCTACCAGTGTTAAAGACTGCGATGGAGCTCCGTATGCCACGGCAAACTGGCTGACACTGACGGCGGCGGTGCACAAATGCTGCGCAGCTGGCGCCATTCGACGGCCAACACCGCGGTTCCTGGTGTGTCCGCTGTGCCGTGCGTGTGATCATTGCTTGTACAGCCCTCTCGCAGTGTCCGGAGCAAGTATGGTGGGTCTGACACACCGGTGTCAGTGTGTTCTTTTTTCCATTTCCAGGAGTGTATGATTAGCCGCGGGAGCCCTGTACCTCTATTGGAGGATACCTTTCTATTCATTGAGAGGGATGGTCGTCCGCAGTGTCTTGTATGTCATAAAGTAATTAATTCTGCGAATATACAACGACATTATACCCGTCTTCACACAGCGCACTACGATCAGGTAGAAGGCGTTGCACGCAGAGAACTGGTGGCCAGGCTTAAGAACGACATACCAGGAGACGTTAAGTTTAAAAACGGTTTCGTAATACGGAGGGTTTCAAAACATGAAACATAGTTCGTGATCTGTAATGCGTTTATAATTTTCAGGTGAATGAGAGCGGAGAAAACACTACTGAGTCTGCAATTCGAGCAAGCTGCATGGTGGCTCACATCATTGCGACGAGTGGCAAGCCGTTTTCGGTGGGACCACTCGTAAAATCATGCATGGTAGCCGTTTCAGAATGTTTGTTTCCAAGGGAGGTGGAGGCAATTGAAGGGGTTTGCCTGTCGAAGCAAACAATGTCTCGTCGAATCCTAGACATGGCAGCGGATTTAGAAACACAGCTCAGGAAAAAGGCGGAGAGCTTTGTTGCATTTTCGCTAGTGCTTGACGAAAGCACCGACATATCGGACTGTGCTCAGCTTGCAGTTTTTGTGCGTGGAGCTGCAAGTAACTGAAGAACTCTTGGATGTAGTACCACTCGATTACACCGCAACAGGACGTGACATTTTTGAAGCTGTTTGTGAATCAGTGGACAATATGAATTTGCCGTGGGATAAGCTCCATTCTGTAGCGACAGACGGTGCACCACAAACGATCGGGTGTCACCAAGGTTATGCTTCTCGTTTGAAAAATAAACTCAGGGACGAATTCGGGAAAGACATTTTGACTCTTCATTGTTTTATTCACCAAGAGGCACTGTGCGCTGAAACAATAGAGCTAGGTGGCGTAATGAAAGATGTCGTGAAGTGTGTGAATTTTGTGCGGCGTCACGGTATGAATCATCGCCAATTCAAACGATTCCTGAAAGATATGGAAGCGGAGTATGGGGATATACCTTACCACAGTACAGTTCGTTGGCTGAGTCGGGGAAAATTTCTTGATGTTTTCTTTGCCATTCGTGAGGAAATAACCCTTTTTCTCGAAATGAAAGGGGAAGAAATGCGTTTTCTGAAAGATATAAAATGGATATCAGAGCTGGCGTTCCTAGCTGACATAACTATGCATCTAAATAATGTAAATCTGTCATTGCAGGGCAAAGGGCAGCTAATAGTTGACATGCACGACCAGATCAAAGCGTTCATGCAAAAGTTACGTTTATTTGAGAGGCATATGAATAATGGACATTTAACGTTCTTCAATCGTCTTGCTTCTTTAAAACTAACTGAAGGTACTACTTTCGGCGATTACCAAGCAAAGTTAAAGCAGCTCATCACGTCGTTTGAAACACGATTCCGAGACCTCACTAGTTTGGAAATGGAACTTAAGGTGTTCAGCATTCCTTTTTCAGTTTCCCCCGATGACTTGTCATCATCACTTCATTTGGAGATTATTGATTAGCAAAATTCAACTTTGTTGAAAGACAGGTGCTACAACACGTTGGATTTGTCATGATGGTATCGTTCATTACAGCAAAAAACATTTCCCAAGCTTCACAACAATGCTGCTCAGATCATGGGCATGTTTGGATCTACGTATTGTTGTTAGCAGCTTTTCTCAGCAATGAAAAGAGTAAAACGTAAGGAACGATCGTTTCTTCAGGATGCAACAATGAAGGCCATCCTCCGCATTACCGCTGTGAACACTTTGACGCCTGATATTTTCGATCTTGCAATGAAAAGAAAAGTCAAGCTACAGAGGCCCAATAAATTTAGTATGCAATTTCTTATAAAACAGTTGTTTCTTATTTATTTCCTGAACATCGTATTTCCTGGTGTAACATGTCACCACGTCTTAGGAGCTAAAAGTATGAGGTTGTCGATCTTGTAAGACGCAACTGGCACATCAAAACGCTTGCCTTGCCGCCTGCCTCAGCCTGCCGTGCATGCGGACCCACTTGAATGGTCACAGCGAGCGACACGGCTCCCTGGAGCAGGGAGCGCTCTGCGGCTCACAACGGAGCCGACGAGCTGGAACAGCCTGCATTACAGGGTCCTCTCGCTGGAGTAAGAAGGCATGCGGCATAGGGCTGTGGCCTATGCGAAGACGAGTAAGTAAAGAAATTCGTCTCGCCTACACGACTGGATGGAAATACACCACAGCCACGTTGTGGCATTTACTAGAAGGAGCCTATCATCTGTCATCTCTATCCACTCATCCGCCCACTGACGCAAGACTCACCAGCGAGGCGTTAGCATGCAGGGGGACGGCTCACTGAAATACCTGAGGATCGTGACACGCCACCTTGACTACTAGATCCGCCCTTTCGTTCCCTGCAATTCCCGTGAGCCCTGGAACCCAGCAGAAAGACACCTCGTTCTCCAGTCATTGTAGCTGGAGGAGGGCATCCCTGATAGTCTGGACTACTTTATCTGCTGGGCACATACGTTACAGAGAGTGAGGGGCACTAAGAGAATCGAAAGAGACGAGAAATTTATCACTGGAAGAACGTCTCATCTGCTCCAGTGCCCGTACAATCGCTTATAGTTCTGCGTCACAGACACTTCTTCTACAATCAGTTTTATGTGATCAATTAACCCTAGAGCACTAAAGGGCAGAATATGTTACGTTACTACTAAACCATTGTAAATTTTACTACTCCAAATTTTATTCGAAGGAAGTAATTACAATTACTAGATCTCCAGTGGTATGTTACATGAAAAAAAATGCCCTGTTTTGTTTCCTGTAATGACAATGTTACTGCCAAAATATTATGGGAAAAGCAGTCGTAATTTATGTATGCAGTTTTTACAAGTTATTGTGAGTATTACCACTGCAAGGATATTTTACACACAAAATGAGCAGAGAAACTTCTCCTTTCTTCCAGGGTCCGCCAGCGATTCCGCACACGATTCCTCAATTGCTGCTTCAACGTCTGGGTCTACATCACTCTCATCTGTACTCACAACGTTATCTGTTTAAAAAAAAATTCTCTTCACTAAAATCGCCATTGTCTATGTCTTTCTCAGTTCCTTGAAGAAAATCACCCTGCATACTGGTGTCAAAATCGAACTCAGCACCACCCACATTATGCTCATTTCAGTGGCTAAAGACGAGATTAGCGCTGAAGGGGGCCATTTGATGTAAGCTAACGCTCTTGTAACTATGACCGCTCGATATTTCATGTACGATAGCACACTTAGGTAATTTCTAAGCGATGAGACAAGTATGCCGACTATCAGAAAACAGGTTACGTTAATCACTAACGAAAAACCGCAGTACCAAAAACTAATTAACCTAGAATAACGATGTATCGCGAATACATCTGTCTAGGTAACATATTTGAGTGATCAACATTGCAAGAGTAGGCGTGAGGTAAGCTATTGCAAATATGGAATACTGTGAAATTAATGACGAGTGCAACTGCCAGAATGTTGAATGCAAGCATGCATTGTATTGTACAGGTGCTGGATGTCACTTTGTGGGATGGAGTTCCATGCATTTAGCCTTTGGTCAGTCAATACAGGGACGGTTAATGCTGGATGTGGATGACGCTGGAGTTGTCGTCCGATGATGTTCCATACATGCTCGATTGGAGACAGATCTGGTGATCGTGTAGGCCGAGACAACATGTCGATACTCAGTACAGTATGTTACAGAAGTGTTATGTGAGCGAACGTTATCCTGTTGGAAAATAGCCACCAGAATCCTGTTTAGGCAGGTCGAATCACCAGATTGACGTACGTATTTGCATTTAGGCTGTGTGGGATAACTACGAGAGTTATCCAACCGTCATACCATACACCCCAGACCATAGCTCCCGGTGTAGGTTGTAACGGAACATATTAAAGGCTTTATTGTACCAAAGTATGTGATACCCTCCAAATTCAACCAGTTTAACGAGTATTTATGATTATGGAAAAGTTATTGTGTATGTTAACAATGATTGCATAACATGTCTGCATAAACAGTCAAACCATTAAATTATACTGAGTAACTGACCCACACAAAAGTATATATCACTTGATCACTGATACAGCAAATGTCATCATGTAAAAACACTAAGTTCATCTTAAATAATTAATATGAAGTACGAAAAATAGTGGCCAACTTAGGTATTTTGGATCTCCTTAAATAAAAATCACCCAGTGAAACCTATTTGTTCACTAGGAGCGTTTTCACTCAGTATTCACGTAAGCAATCCTATTTTAGACGAAAACCAATGTAATTCTTAATAATTCATGTTATTTACTTATTTATGCAAATTAGAGAAGTCAATTGACAAACTTCTAAAAAACGGCCTTTTGTAACAAAGAATTATTCTGTCAAGTCAACAAATCTGTCTGTCATTTTAATAACATGTTAAATTATGTCACTCGATGCAAATTAATAACTTTTCTGCACAAATTATGATAACAGATGTACATGTGACTTATAAACTATATCTCTTTTTAGTAGTTCTTTGACAATGTTATAAATACAAGCAGCAAGAACGGTCGGGAGGCAGTCGGAATGTCACTTTGGTAAAGTGTGTTTGTGTGTTATTGTTTGAGGTGTATAAACAATGCAAAGAACATGAACGGAAATACTACTTTGTGTTGTGTCATGGTCTTTGGTGGACAGTGGAATTAAGATGGCCACCAGAGTAATAAATATTTGAAGTTTACATATTTGTTGGTTTCGCTCGTTCTTTATCATCAAAAGCATATAAAAAACACGGGACCTCATGTTTTTAACCCTAGACAACCAGATTTAGAGCCAGCATCAGCATCGAGACACAGCAGCGATCCAGCAAGTAGCAGCGATTACCACAACACAATGCATTTTAATGGCGCCAACCTAACATCAAGTGCTAACAAGCTCCGTAAATGGGAGTGAAATAGTGCGATTATAGCAATTAGCTATATCTACGACCAGGCGACCATTACAAGGTCCAGTGTGTCTAGCACACAGACTATCCGGTAACCGACACATGGCTATCACTGGCACCGCGACTGAAACAGCTTTCATCATAAAACACAAGAGACTTCCACCCTGTCCTCCAATGAGCTCTCGCTTGACAACGCTGCAGTCGCAAATGGTGGTGGTTTGGGGTCAGAGGAATGCACGCTACAGGGCCTCTGGCTCGGAGCTGTCCTTGAAGTAATCGATTTGTAATAGTTCGTTGTTTCGCCAAGAGCTGCTCGAGTTGTTGCTCAGATACAGTTAAAGTGCGCCAGAACTACACGCCGAACACGACAATGGCATGTTCGTCGCCTTAAAGCCATTCTTGACTAACATCAGCTCACCACGTCCAATCTCAAAAGTAACTAACGTTCACGACCGTTAAAGGTAACCTGATTTGCTTGCTCATAGTAGCGCCATTCTCTTGCGACTGGCACGAAACTGGAATAGACATCATCTTTCACATGTAGAAACACGTCTACCAACTTTCGTTTATGTCTCCCAACTCCTTGTTGGTCTTGCGATTTTTATTCGTCGGTTTATATACTGTTGACTTAAAGGCCCTGTAACTCTCTATTCCATTAATTGCTTCCTCATCTGTCGGTTTCGATCCGTTAAGAACAATTTTTGAACTCTATCTGCATGGAATTCATGAGTCCAATCACAAATCACGAGATACAGTACTCGGTATGTTTGTATTTCGTTCACTAAACAACATTACGCAACTGACTCAAATGCTACCCACTAGTCGTGGAACACGATATCAAACATGAGCGTCATTGCCTAAGGTGAGCTGGCTCTCATGGACGAAAACAGTCTCGCAAGATCTCTGTTTGAGGACTCCATGTTGACTTTTAAAGAGGAAATTTTCGTTCTTCAGAATGTTCTTAATGCATAAGAAGGCAAACACGTGCAAAATTCAGCAAGAGATTGACAACTGAGTGACAACTCCACTTCAAAATTAGAAAGACTTTCGCTTTATTCCAGTCTCTTAGTACCTTTTGTTACCCTAGAGACCTACGGCAAATAATTGTTAGAAAGAGCATGTTCTTTAGCATCATCACTATAGAAGCTGTAGATATCACATCAAATTCAGACACCTTTCCACTGTTGCGTCACTTTAGTTGATTTTCTGTCCTGAGATCACGTAACTCAGTAACTCTCGATTTGGCATTTGTGCGATGACTGAACGAAGGAATGATATTACGATCTGTCGTAGTGAATTAATATGTTGTTGTTGTTGTTATGGTCTTCAGGCCACAGTCTTGTTCACAGAAACTCTCCTTGCTAGTCTATCCTGTGCAAGCCAGTTCATCTAAGAACAACTGCTGCAACCAACATCCACTTGAAACTGCCTAGTGTATTCACACCTTCGTCTCCCTGTACAATTTTTATCTCTCTTACTTTCCTTCGTCACGAAATTAACAATTCCTTGATGACTCAGAATGTCTCCTATCCATCCATCCTTTTTTAATCAATTTGTGCCATATATTTTACAAATTTCTGGTCTCCGCAATTCTAATCAGTACCTCCTCGTTATTTACGTGATCTACCCATATTATCTTAAACATTAATCTGTAGCATCACAATATCAAATGCTTCTGTTCTCTATATGTGTGAATTGCTTACCGTTCACGTTTCACTTCAGTACAAGGCTACACTCTAGACCAGGCCTCTTCACCCATCTGCTCGTTGCGAACTGACTGGTGCTCCGCAGTAAGCAACCGGCCGACTCACAGCGAGTGTTGGAAGGTGAGGTATTGTGGTGGAGGAAGGGAGGAGGGGGCGCGGGAGGAGAGATTAGAACAACGCAGCTCGGCACTAGTAACTGTTTTTTGTCAACGGCCGCTAAGAGTTCTACGGAGCTGTATTGCTTCATGGCGAATAATTAATCTATTTCGTGGCAAATTTAGTTCCTAGAGCAGTGACACTAATGAGAATTAGCAATGAAATGAAATTTTCATTTCTTTTAATTGATGAGGCTAAGAACATGGTGCAGCTAAAAACAAATCACGATATTTGCTACGTTTGATGCAGCCTTACGATAAATGTCGTTTAAATGGGAATCATCGTATATTTTGTGACTGCTAATCCGAAGACAAGATTTTAAACGGAAGTCTGTCAGTGAGCTTCTGTGGGCAGATTTCGTTCTATTCATAGCGAAAAACGGTTGCTCGTACAAATATGTAGTTCCAGACATCGACATAATCGTAGCTGTGTACTTGTAAAGCTGTGGAAATTTATGTTGGAGAAAATTTTTGTACGAGTCTACAAGACTTAGTTTGATATGAAACTCATCACGCAACTGCCTGTCACACTGCGGGTTCTAACCGTTGCTAGGATCTCTGCACCGACGTTCTTATAAATTGATACTGGTGTCTCTGACTTTCACTGTGAAGTCACTAACTCGGCCACATTTCTGCCTTTCATCGCTTATAAAAGAGCTACTTTCCACTTTAAGCACTGCGTCATTAAGTATACAGATTTTCGTTTAAAACTACCGCGAACTTGCCATATTCTCATTCCTCTGAAAACAACGCACAGTTTGCACTTCACCTGCTTTACATAATGACCTCTAACAGGCAAAGGCGACCGTAGGCGTGGGCAAGGGGGGCGGGGGAGAAGGGGGCAAGGGCTGTGGCCCCCTCTTGCTCTCAAAGAAAGGAAAAAATATTATGTAATCAGGTGTTTTTCTGTCAAGAAAATGATTTAAATAACTCTATTACGCAGGCTTTTAACAGGGTCGGACGCGGAACTTTTTTATGACTACTTACTAATAGCTATTAGGCTTCCAAAATATTAGAAGTACTTCACGCTATCGACCCCCATCCCCCCACCCCCAACCCAGGCCCTGCAAAAATATCGTAAGAACACTCTTCCTGCCGGCCACATTTTACAGCGAGCGCTCACTACACAGGCGGCGAAGGAGCGTGAGTGTTCGCGCTCCCCTAGCCGCCTCCTGAATACGCCACCTATGGAGAAATACCTTTAGAAAAGACATCACTATACATAACTGTATATTCGACGTGAACAAATAACTCTTTTACAGAAATGTTGTCCTTGCTAGTGCCAATCTCTACTGTGTACCTTTTCTTCTTCAGCTATCATCAGTTATTTTGCTGCTCTTGTAGCAAAACTAATCTACTACTTTTAGAGTTCCATTTCCTAATGTAATTCCCTAAGCATGATTTAACTCTCCTGCAGTACAATACGCTTGTTTCACTTTTGTTAATGTTCATCTTACAACCTTTTATCAAGATATTATTCATTCCGTTCAACTGCTCTTCCAAAACCATTATCGTCTCCGACTAAATTACAATGTCATCAGCGATCCTTAAGGTTTTTATTTCTTCTCCATGAACTTTAATTCCCTTCTAAATTTGCCCTTGATTTCATTTACTGCTTGCTCAATGTACAGATTATTCCTCACACTTGGTATCATTACCAAATCGATTATCCACAATTAGATTCAGTACACCGCTATGTGATTCAAACGTCACTACAGATACTCGGATTTGGATTATGACTTGTTCGATACTCCTGCCGTCATTGGAAATGATGAGGCGCAGAGGAATAGCGAATTTTTGCATGACCCGCTGAAGTATCGTAACATCGATGCTGTCGATGAACTCCTGAATGGCTGCCTTCAGCTCAACGTTTTGGGGTTGTTGCTGTACTCTTTCCCTAAAATACAGCGTCACAAAAAGAAGTCGCATGTGTTCAGATCCAGAGCATATGGCGGCCAATCGAGGCCCATGCCAGTGGCCTCTGGGCACCCCAGAGTACAGAATGCGGTCCCAAAAGTACTCCTCCAGAACATCAAACACTCTCCCGCCTCTTTCTCTGCCTCCTGATGGCTGGGTGTTGTGTTCTGTCCTTAGGTTAGTTAGGTTTAAGTAGTTCTAAGTTCTAGGGGACTGATGACCACAGCAGTTGAGTCCCATAGTGCTCAGAGCCATTTGAACCAACCCGCCTCGATGGCGTCGATTTCCGTCTTGTATGAACCACATCTTGACCAAATCAGGGTCACTTTGGACAATGGGGATGAAATCATCTTCGAAAACCGTGACGTACCCTTCGGTAGTCACCGTGCCATCAAGGAACATCGCACCGAGTATTCCTTGACTGCACATTGTACACCACACAGTCAACTATTGAGGGCGAATAGACTTCTCGATCGCGGAATGCGGATTCTCAGTTTCCCAAAGGAGCCAATGTCGCATATTGATGGACATATCCAAATGAAATTGGGCTTCAACAACAAGGCGCGTTAGCAAGCGTATACTGATTCCCATCGTGCTCCACGGGCAACCGTCCTAACGCAAACGGTTAAGAGGTTATGACGCTTTTATTTCAAATAGTTTAATAGTTGCCACCCTGTTAGAAACGTCTTTTGGTCAGATGAGTCTTTTTTCACACTTGGACAACCTGGGGCCTATGTAAACGCAGGCATCCGTGGCCGTTGACACAGTCAATAAAATTCTTCTGGGTTTGAGGCCGCATTGACATGTGTAAAATTCCGACGTTTCGGCGACTGTTGCAAGGCGCCTTCCTCAGGGGTATTGCTACACCCTGAAGAAGCAGCCTTGCAACAGTCGCCGAAGCGTCGGAATTTTACACATGACAATGCGGCCTCAAACCCAGAAGAATGTTACTGACAACCTGGGGTCTAGTTTACGTCCCAAGAATTATGTGACCGTTTGGCTGATCAGATTCATCCCATGGTACAATGTTTGTTCCCAAATGGTGTGCTGTGTTACGAGGCGACAGAACTGCTGTTCACACACATCTCATCGTAAAGGACTGGTTGTATAAGTACAAGGATAAGTTTTTACGTCTCCTCTGGTCACCACAGTCACCAGATCTCAATTTTGTCGAGCATTTCTGGTGTGCTTTGAATAGATGTAAGCATGATCGCTATCCTACGGCAACAATTGTATCTGAATTTGCCACTATTTTGCATGAAGAATTGTGTAACATTTTCTTGAAAACCATACAGTATCTGTATTTATCCTTCCCGATGCTACCGGAAGGTGTTTTGAATGCAAAAGGTTCCCTCCACTGTATTAGGCACGGTAAAGTGTTGTGTTTAGATATTTCTGTCCACCCCCTGTAATTTGCTCAGCAGTTGGAATAATTTGGTCATGGATGGCTCTCCAAAGGGTCTCAGTTATTCTGAGGGAATATCATGTACTGCAGGGAACTTGTTTCGACTTAGTCCTTCACTGCTCTAAAAAATTCTTCTCGCACTATCATATCTCCCATCTCATCTTAATCTGTTTCCTCTTTCCTTTCTACAATATAGTGTTCACGTTCATTTCTCTAGTAGAGCTCCTCTATATATTCCTTGCATGTTTGAGCTTTTCCTTCTGTGCTTAGTACTGGCTTGCCGTCTGCACTCTTGAGTACCATATAGTTGCTTCTCTTTTCTCCAAATGTCTCTTTAATCTTCCAGTACACACTTACTACATCACAATAGATTTACTTGCTTCTGTAGCACTGTATTCGTCCTCTAGCCATTCCCGCATAGTCATTTTGCACTTTCTGTTAATCTCATTTTTAGACGTCGATTCCCTTCCGTCTGCTTAATTTGCTGCAAGTTTATATTTCCCCTTTCGTTAAGTACATTTAATATATTTTGAAGCATCCAAGGATTTCTTCTACATCTTAACTTTTTCTGTTTGATCCTCTGCTACCGTCACTATTTCATATCTCGAAGCTACGCATTCGTCTTCTTTTGTATTCCTTTCTGCTGTTCCAGTCAATTGTTGCCTAAGGCTCCCTCTGAAACGTCTATTATTCTCTGGTTCTTTTAAATGTCATACTTTTTGCGGTTTCTTAAGTTTAACTTACAGTGCATAACCAATTAATTGAACACTGTCCACATCTGCCCCTACTCTGTCCAGATACATTAACGTGGGCACCAGTCAAAAGCCTGAATAGCCTCATAATCCTGTGCAAGACTTACAACAAGACAGTCAATGAGGTTCAGGAAAGTACCGAAAGAGAAGCGGAGCCATGTCGACTCCCCTGCCGTCGCCAGCTGCGCTAGGTTTCTTAGATGAGGATCCATGGCACGAATAGTCCCACAGGTAGATGCCATTGCGAAAAAAAAGACTGCCTGTAGGGTTGGACATGGCCTTCAAGGATAGATGCATACTTGTGATCTATTGTGCCTTGCAGAATGACGAGGTCGCTCAGGGACTACCACAAACCATTTCCCAGGACATAACCTCCCTCCTGGTTGCAAGGTGTTTGCTTTCAGACGTTTCATGCCGTACACGCCAACAGCCATATGCCCGACGGGATGGAGCATAAAACGTGAGTCATCCGAAAATGCCACCTGTCAACACTAAGTGGGCGTCCAGTTGCTGTATGTTGTTGTTGTTGTTGTGGTCTTCGGTCCTGAGACTGGTTTGATGCAGCTCTCCACGCTACTCTATCCTGTGCAAGCTTCTTCATCTCCCAGTACCTACTGCAGCCTACATCCTTCTGAATCTGCTTAGTGTATTCATATCTTGGTCTCCCTCTACGATTATTACCCTCCACGCTGCCCTCCAATACTAAATTGGTGATCCCTCGATGTCTCAGAACATGTCCTACCAACCGATCCCTCCTTCTAGTCAAGTTGTGACACAAGCTCCTCTTCTCCCCAATTCTATTCAATACCTCCTCATTAGTTATGTGATCTACCCATTAAGCATTCTTCTGTAGCACCACATTTCGAAAGCTTCTATTCTCTTCTTGTCTAAGCTATATATCGTCCACGTTTCACTTCCATACATGGCTACATCGCTACACGCCATACAAATATACACTCCTGGAAATGGAAAAAAGAACACATTGACACCGGTGTGTCAGACCCACCATACTTGCTCCGGACACTGCGAAAGGGCTGTACAAGCAATGATCACACGCACGGCACTGCGGACACACCAGGAACCGCGGTGTTGGCCGTCGAATGGCGCTAGCTGCGCAGCATTTGTGCACCGCCGCCGTCAGTGTCAGCCAGTTTGCCGTGGTATACGGAGCTCCATCGCAGTCTTTAACACTGGTAGCATGCCGCGACAGCGTGGACGTGAACCGTATGTGCAGTTGACGGACTTTGAGCGAGGGCATATAGTGGGCATGCGGGAGGCCGGGTGGACGTACCGCCGAATTGCTCAACACGTGGAGCGTGAGGTCTCCACAGTTCATCGATGTTGTCGCCAGTGGTCGGCGGAAGGTGCACGTGCCCGTCGACCTGGGACCGGACCGCAGCGACGCACGGATGCACGCCAAGACCGTAGGATCCTACGCAGTGCCGTAGGGGACCGCACCGCCACTTCCCAGCAAATTAGGGACACTGTTGCTCCTGGGGTATCGGCGAGGACCATTCGCAACCGTCTCCATGAAGCTGGGCTACGGTCCCGCACACCGTTAGGCCGCTTTCCGCTCACGCCCCAACATCGTGCAGCCCGCCTACAGTGGTGTCGCGACAGGCGTGAATGGAGGGACGAATGGAGACGTGTCGTCTTCAGCGATGAGAGTCGCTTCTGCCTTGGTGCCAATGATGGTCGTATGCGTGTTTGGCGCCGTGCAGGTGAGCGCCACAATCAGGACTGCATACGACCGAGGCACACAGGGCCAACACCCGGCATCATGGTGTGGGGAGCGATCTCCTACACTGGCCGTACACCACTGGTGATCGTCGAGGGGACACTGAATAGTGCACGGTACATCCAAACCGTCATCGAACCCATCGTTCTACCATTCCTAGACCGGCAAGGGAACTTGCTGTTCCAACAGGACAATGCACGTCCGCATGTATCCCGTGCCACCCAACGTGCTCTAGAAGGTGTAAGTCAACTACCCTGGCCAGCAAGATCTCCGGATCTGTCCACCATTGAGCATGTTTGGGACTGGATGAAGCGTCGTCTCACGCGGTCTGCACGTCCAGCACGAACGCTGGTCCAACTGAGGCGCCAGGTGGAAATGGCATGGCAAGCCGTTCCACAGGACTACATCCAGCATCTCTACGATCGTCTCCATGGGAGAATAGCAGCCTGCATTGCTGCGAAAGGTGGATATACACTGTACTAGTGCCGACATTGTGCATGCTCTGTTGCCAGTGTCTATGTGCCTGTGGTTCTGTCAGTGTGATCATGTGATGTATCTGACTCCAGGAATGTGTCAATAAAGTTTCCCCTTCCTGGGACAATGAATTCACGGTGTTCTTATTTCAATTTCCAGGAGTGTACTTTCAGAAACGACTTCCTGACATTTAAAACTATACTCGATGTTAACAAATTTTTCTTCTTCAGAAACGCTTTCCTTGCCATTGCCAGTCTAAATTTTATATCCTCTCTACTTCGACCATCATCAGTTATTTTGCTCCGCAGATAACAAAACTCCTTTACTACTTTAAGTGTCTCATTTCCTAATCTAATTCCCTCTGCATCACCCGACTTAATTCGACTACATTCCATTATACTCGTTTTGCTTTTGTTGATGTTCATCTTATACCCTCCTTTCAAGACAGTGTCCATTCCGTTCAACTGCTCTCCGAAGTCCTTTGCTGCCTCTGACAGAATTACAATGTCATCGGCGAACCTCAAAGTTTTTATTTCTTCTCCATGGATTTTAATAACTACTCCGAACTTTTCCTTTGTTTCCTTTATTGCTTGCTCAATATACAGATTGAATAACATCGAGGATAGGCTACAACCCTGTCTCACTACCTTCCCAACCACTGCTTCCCTTTCATAGCCCTCGACTCGTATGACTGCCATCTAGTTTCTGTACAAATTGTAAATAGCCTTCGCTCCCTGTATTTTACCCCTGCCGCCTTCAGAATTTGAAAGAGAGTATTCCAGTCAGCACTGTCAAAAGCTTTCTCTAAGACTACAAATGCTAGAAACGTAAGTTTGCCTTTCCTTAATCTTTGTTCTCGTAGGGTCAGTATTGCCTCACGTGTTCAAACATTTCTACGGAATCCAAACTGATCTTCTCCGAGGTCTGCTTCTATCAGTTTTTCCATTCGTCTGTAAAGAAGTCGCGTTAGTATTTTGCAGCTGTGACTTATTAAACTGATTGGCTTGTAAATTCCAGCCTTCGCTGCCGATGAACAGCAGCCAGCATGGCTGCATGAACCAGGCACCTGCTGCGGAGGCCCATATGCAGCAACGTTCGCTGAACGGTCGTTGAGGAGACACTGTTGGTAGCCACTTGCTTTATCTGGGCGATCAGTTGCTCAACAGTTGCACTTATGTTCGTCCGTCCACGTTTCCACATTTGTCATTCATCTCTGTCATCTATGGCCTGTGGTGCACCACAATTGCCTGTGCGCCGGTTCTGGATAGCGCCATTTCGCCACTCGCGGTATACTGTAACCACGGTGTCACATGGACAGTTTACATTCTTTGCCGCTTCGGAAATGCTTCCGCCCTTGGCCCGAAAGCCAATGACCATGTCCCTTTGTACGTCAGATAAATCGCTTCGTTTCCGCATTACAACAACGACTGCACTGTTTACCACATCCTCCCCGCAGGACACACTTAATACAGCCTCCATTGCTTTTGCTACCACCTCCTGTCTGTGAGTGGTTATTGCACGTTGATGGCGATGGTAGGCGGCAGTCACATTAATTTAACTGGTCTATGCAGTATGGAAGCGCTCTTTTACTTTACATAAGGCCTAAACGTCTTACGACTTTTAATCAGATAGGACGACAAATTCATATTCATTGATATCTCCTCGCATTGCTCTTCTTAAGCTCATTCTTGCTACGTTACGCTGTTGTCAGTTATATAGACTCTGACTTCGTTTATATGTATAGCGAAATTCTCATTGCATTAAAAGCGCCTTTCTGACAAAGCCATTGGACCTCAGCGTATTTTCCTATTTCCAACAATTATACACTTATTTTTAATTTTATCCATTTGTGACCTGCGTCTTTGTCCTCAAATATGAATATTTGAATCTGGCTGTTAAGATAATCTGCAATTATTTTCATGTTACTGTTGATAAGCAAAAATGCGTTCCTAACTTCATTAACATTCCTTGTGATACCTATAGCCCTTGTTGCTATAACAGGCTTATGATGACTGACGCCATCCTCCATAGTAATGTATTAGAAAATTTCTGGTTTGTTAGTTACTAAGAGATCCGATATATTGACATCATGAAGCGATTCTTTCGCTATCTGCTCAAATTAGGAGTCAGAAAAATCGTTCAAGACAGTCTCAAAGTAGTCTCTGTTTCTTCCACCAACTGAAATCGCACGACTTCAGTCCACAGCTGGCAAATTTAAATCTCTCCTACTGCGTGGGTTATTCGCAAAATTAAATAGATATTTGTTATATACATTTTGTACTTAAATGTTGATGTTTTCTCCACATAACAGCCACACAAATTTAAACATTTATCATACTGTTCCATCAGATTCTTTATCCTTCAGCCAGTTATTGACAGATTCCTTCAGTTCATTGCCGGACGTGAAATACTGAGGATCAAGTCAGAGCTTCATTTTGCAGAACATATGAAAGTCGTCTGGTGCCACTTCCACACTGTAGGGGGATGCTGAAAATTCTTCCAACCAAAATGTTTGAGTTTCCCCTTCGTTCTGTTAGCAGTATGGGGTTACACATTGTCGAGAAGGAGAAAACAGACGAAGCATTCCGCACTGACGGAGATATGTTATCAACAGGGGGCAACATTGCATACGTTTTTCTAAAACGTAAGGCAGCAGCGGTGCGGGCATAGCCCATATTCGACTTCTGGCCAGAGATACGCGATATTAACTATCACTAACCCTCTGCTGAAACATATCGATCCAATGGTGCGCTGCTGCGCTGGTGTCAGTCCTAGACAAGGGAATGGGAAATTTTATAAAAATTCAATGAAGGCGCGGTTGGGCGATGAAATCTGGGGCCGCTGGCAGAGTGTGGTAACAGTCGACAGCCAGCGGGCCAGGCAAGGTAAACATGGCACTGACGGGAGCGGAGATGTGACGGCGGTATTGCACACATGATTTGTTTTCAGTGGAGCAACACCCAGGCAGGAAACTGCAGCGTTGCTTTAAGTTATTGCGATGTATGAGTCGGGGCACTAGGCCAGAGCCAAGAGTGGCGACTTGTAAGTGGCTGACGTGTGGGAATTTATCCCTGCCATGGTTTCTGTCTCTCTGACTCTACGTCATAAGCGAGGGAAAAACCAGTATAAATAGACGGGCAGTTTTAGCTTGGGACAGAGTGTGCCTGGTCAGTTGAGCATCGGGATGGACCTGTGTTGGTCTTCGCCTATAGGGGCCCCCCTGGCAGCAATGTTATAAGTATTCTGCATAAACTTGTATTCTGTTTTCTATGTACTTGTTCGGGCTATATTCCGCCTCCAGGGACACAATACCGGGGCGGGACGGAACGGCAGCCTGGTACTTGGAGATCGCACGGTCTGCCTGAAACAGGGCAGTGACAGCGGTCTGCAGTGGGTCCAGGAGGGGCTCGGTTCCACTTGAGTCTACAGGCCACGTTCGATTCCCACCTGGCGTACCGGGGTCCGAGCGAGGTGTACGCTGTGGGAGGCGCAGCAGGGCTGCAGCAGCTTGGTTCAAATGGTTCAAATGGCTCTGAGCACTATGGGACTTAACATCTGAGGTCATTAGTCCCCTAGAACTTAGAACTACTTAAACCTAACTAACCTAAGGACATCACACACATTCATGCCCGAGGCAGGATTCGAACCTGCGACCGTAGCGGTAGTGCGGTTCCAGACTGTAGCGCCTAGACCCGCTCGGCCACTCCGGCCGGCCTATTATCGATCACGTCAGGCCATAAGTACTCCACAGTTACACGAAAAAACGGTAGCAGCATGCTTATAAATATATTTATTCATCTATGTCTATGTTTATATCCTATATATACTATTCATGAAGAAATTGGTTAAATATTTACCGTGTTTTAGAAAGCACAGAGACACTAGGCTACTGGCTTACTTTTGCTTGCTATTCCTTTGATATATGTTTATTTTATTTGTATATGTATTTAATAATATATGTTAGAGAGTGTTTATGGTCCAGCCATAGGAATATTTCTTTAATTTCAAGTTATTTCAATGTAAATCCAGTATTTCGAATGTGTTTCATTATGTTTATGAATGTGTGTTGGCTTGAAGACATGGTGGAAGCGTTCTAGCCAATCACAGATCTCGTGAATGGGGAGACTGGGTGGAAATGGGAGAAGAGTACGGGAGAGGACATGTTGGGAGCGCAGAAAGCGATGGCGTGACGGACGCATGGTCGCGAGTGACACTAGTAGAGTGTGGAGTTTTGCGCGTCGTTGCGGAGGATGGAAATGTTTCGGAGTGCCGAACTGTACTCCTGTGTGATTTCCGTGGCTTCTACAGTATGTGTTTAGAAGTTGACATCTCGTGAGCTACATTGTTGTTCATACCTAATTACGTGCAGTAGGAATCTATGGTTTCCCAGTTATTCAACTTATATTTAATTTAATTACTGGACCATCGACACCAATAAGAGTTTTGCAGAAATATACCATTCTCAAAAGTACTTCTACTATCATACTTACCATTTAAAGTCGTTAAGATAGTACCTGCATATTTTATTTAATTTTAATCTTTCATTTATAAACCACTATGTTGCATTAAAAATTTGCAATTGCCGAGTGATAGGAACCTTCGACCATGCGATTCGTGTGTATATTCATTATGTATACTGTAGACTCAGCAGTATTTGGCTTGTACTGCGGCAACTACATATCCCAGCCCCTAGACAACGAAATCAGCCAAAACTTTTAATGTTTCATCTCTGAGTCCGAGGGTACGTAGTTGAGGGCCGCCACACATTATCATTTCATTTTTATATTTGAAAGCCCACAGTGTCCAAAAAACAGCAGTCGCCTCTTTCGTAGTGTTTCATTTACGTTTTCTATGTTGCGACAAACTTCTTCATTGCTTCTTAATTTCCGTACCTCTGTAGGTTTTGGTGATCCAAGTATTTTTCGAATGATTTTTCTTTCTAGGATTCCAAGTTTGTGTTTTGTCGTTCAGTACTAAACATTCACTTGCATAAAGACATTGTGTTTTCACTACTGTGTTGTAGTGCTGTATCTTCAAAATTTTAGACAGACACCTTTTGTTGTAGACATTCCTAGTTATGCCATAAGTTCTCTCAATTTTATGTACTCTTTCTTCTATATCGAATTTTTCTAAGCCATTTTCTTGGATAATTTCTCCCAAATATTTAAATTTATTTACCCTCTTTATCCGGTCAATATCTGTTGCTACTGATTTTGGAGCATTTTTTTTTTATATTTGGCATAAATTTTGATTTTTCTACAGGTATTCTTAAACCTGCTTTGTTGGCTGCTTCTTCTAAGAGATAGATTTCTATTCCAGCATTTGTTAGGTTTTCAGGAAGAATGGCAAAATCATCCGCAAATGTTAAACAGTTCCCAGTCTGATTCGTGAAAGCTTCTGTTCTTTTAGTTTTTATTTCCATTCTCCTACTATTTTCTCTACTACGCAGTTATAGAGGAGTGAAGACAGGCCATCATCCTGCATTACACCTGTTTTTATGTTGAATGCCTTCGATATTTCGCCCTGAAACTTTACTTTTGATTTGGTGTCTGTGAGCGTTTCACGAATAGGGTTTGCTAATATAGATTTGATGCCAAATTCTCTGATCACTTTATCTAGTGTTTCCCTATCAACTGAGACAAATACCTTTTTAAAATCTATAAATGTTACATCTATATCTTTGGTGTTTATTAGTCTGTGACGAATGATGGACTTCAGGTTTAAAATCTGTTCTGAGCAAGATCTGCCCTTTCTACATCCACTCTGACACTCTCCCAATTGGCTATCAAGTGTTGCTTCTACCTTGTTTAGTAGTATTGTCGAAAATATTTTATAACCCACTGGCAACATAGATATACCTCTGAAGTTATTTACATTTTGCTTATCACCTTTCTTGTGCAAGGGCTGGATGGGAGCCAGTTTCCGGTCTTCTGGTATCTTTTCAGCTTCCCGTATTTCTTCAAACATGAGCTGAAGGTTAGTTATAATTTTTCGTTGATACCATTTAATAAGTTCAGTAATCTCTACTGGCTTTGTTGTTTTTCAGGGTACTTATTGCTTTTTTAATTTCTTCAGCTGTAGGTGGTGGATCTGCTTCTGTATTTTCATGGAGATCTGGAAATTCTAGTTTACAGTTTGGTTCTTCACAGTTCAATAATTTTTCAAAGTACTTTCTTAGTATTTCACAATTCTGGCTGTTGCTTAGGCCTACTTTACCATTTCCTTCTGTGAACCAAATACAATTATTATTATTAATATTATTATTATTGTTAATAGTGGCTGCAGCATCAGTAGTGCAAGTAATGGTAGTATTAACTTTGTTAGTTCATAGTCAATATAATTTAATCACACTACCTCATACACTCAAATCATTTTAATACTAGTTTTCTTTTTAAAACTGTAATTTTCTTAAATAAGTATGGTGTAACAGATATGATATGTGTGAAACCCTGGTCCGATGTAAGAGGGGATCTAGTGGCCCTATTCAGATCAGGTTAAATAAATAAATAATTATTAAATAATAATCTTTTGGCTCTTTCTGCATCACGTTTTCTTTTCGAAGGAGGTTTTCGTTCCTTGCAAAAATGACACAAAATTTGAAATCAGTTTGGTCAAAGGAACCGGATTTAATAGTTTTGTTCCTGGGCAGTGATTCGTTTTCTTCAACTATTGAGCTGTGTTTGTTACGTCTTCAGCTACTCTATGGTTTCCTGTGGTAGTTACTAACAGATTAGATTACCCAGTGGTTCTGAATCCATGTTCTGATCTTTCAATTTTCCGCTCCAAAAACATACAGAAGGACATTTGATTCGTCGGACCCCGTTGGTTGCATTTTATTATTATTATAATTTTATTTTCAGTGAGCGATGGTGTGCTGTGGTTAGCACATTGGACTCACATTCGGGGGAACGAGAGTTAAAAAATGCGCACCCGACCATCCAGATTTAGGTTTCAAGTTGTGTCCCTATATCACTTAATTCCTCTGAAGGGGAAAGGCAGATTTTTTCCCATCCTTAACCAATCTGAGTTTGTACTCTGGAGCGATGTCGTTGTCGACTGGACGTTATACCCTGATCCTTCTTTCTTTTTTCTTGAGCATGGAATGGACACGGACACTGGTGCTCGTTTACTAATTTTACGGTGTTTTCTTTCAGATGGGCAGATTTTCCACAGAGGGAGCTTATCAGTTTGTTTACCTTACGGTAGTGTGCAATGTGACCATAGCATTTGGTGAGAGCAAGATATTCTTCACAGAGGTTGATCGAAACCCAATGTATATTCCTTTCGGTAAACTAACTGTGTACTCAGAGTAGGATTTAACTCCGGCATAAAATGTACTGTCAGCTACCCTCGTGCACGTGTTTTAAATCAGGTTTTTGTTTCTTATAAGATCTGATTCCTATCTATAGTTTCGCCCACGCCTGTTCACATATTGACTCAGTTAACTGAATTTCTAGCATAGGTACTGGAACATCGTACACTGTAACTAGGTGCCTCCATTTCTTGGTTGGCTCGGATATTATTTGTTTATTTATCTCCAAATTTTGTGTCAGTTATTTGCATTCCTCTTCTGCTTTCATTTCAGTTACGAGTACATTGTTTGCTGTCTCCATTTTCTTAAAATTAAAAATCATAATCACACAAAAAGCTCATTAATTACCGGAACCATGTTGAACACAGGGCTGAAACTGCATTTCTCGTTCTTTACAGTTGTTGATATCTAACACAGGTTCAGTACGTGAATATTGAAGAAATATCAGTGTATGGAATGGCCCTTAAGGCGGCAACAAGTTGCATGCTGTTAATTAGCAACTTAATAAAAAAGAGGCCGAAGTGTGAAGACCCTGGCAGCTGGCCAGGTGGACACACGCCGAAATAGACGGCTACTTGCGCCGCGCCTGCACCCCCGCAGCAGTGTCTCAACCAAAAGCTCCACTTGTCGCAGTTAGAGCTTCGAAAGGAACAAGTATATTATGCACAGTATACATAAAGTACTTCCGAGGCCCCTAATTGTGAGAATTTGCTACATTCATTACTGAATGTCATGGTATGTAACGTGTGTGACATTCCGTCAACGTTAACCAGCGAGCACTCAGATGTTTTATGATACAGAAATGATGCTACTGGCGAATCAGACGCAACTGCAGGTACATTTCATTGCAAAACACTGTATACAGTGCGTGAATTATTATCGCACACATTACAGACCAGTAAGTCTCTACGATCAATGTATTTCTTACCAATCCACGACTGCAACATAGTGTACTACGAATAGCAATATCATTTTTCTCGATTCCTACTCCATTCTCTAATAGGGTGCAGGAAGTACAGGCGGTCTATCAGACTGCGTAAGAGCGTGAATTTCTGTGGCTTTTTCGGTCACGGTCTTATAGACGGTGAATCATAAAGCCACCGACAAATTTTCAGAAGTGGTAGTAGAAAAAAATACTAGTAAACATGAGCTCTAAATGCATACCTTAAGATATGCGAACACTTGTTTATCTTCGCTACCGTGAAACGCATCTCGTCTGATGAACAAGTGTCCACAACTCTAGAGGTATACATTTGAGAGCCCCTGCTTTTTCTTGTCTTGGTCCGTACTGCCACCCTGGAAAGTCGGTCGGTGGTGTTCTGATTTACAATGTATCTGTGGAAGTAATATTGTTTTGTCTCGTCTTAGAATGAGTGACTTCGTAATTTTAATAGTAACTCCGCGTGATATGTAATACCTCTCCTGCAGCGCCTCCCACAGGAGTTGGATCAGCGTTTTCGTGGCGCATCCACATTTACTACACGAACGTGTGACAAATAATGCTGCTCTCGTTCAATTCTGCAGCAGACAGAATGTAGCTCTTGTGTTCCATAGCGAGCACTACGTTGCAAACAGATTGTATCTGTTGCTCTTGGTATATGGCTAAGGCTTTTTGCAACTCGTGCTATTACTTGCTACCTTTGGCACCACTAATTATTCTTCACTCTAGTTACAATGACGCTTCTTACAGGACATCTTTTCTGTGTAATAAGATAAAATTCCGAGTTATGGACCTAGACGAGCCAATCGGACCCGACCTACTGCCGTGTCGTTCTCTGTCAGTGGCATCATCGGAGGGGGTGGGGGGGTGGGGGTATGGAGCGGCAAGTCGTTGGCACATAGCCCTACCAGTCATTCCCGGGTTTCTTGGTCAGGAAACCAGTACTAATCGGTCGAGTATCTCCTCAATTGGCCTCACGAGGCTTGTAACGTACACCACTTACAGGCACTGTTTTGAAACATTGCTGCTTCTACGCTATCTCTCGGAGGAATCAGAAAATTTGCTCGAACGTCCCAGAAACTTCAAATAATGCATACCTAAAGTTTCGCATTCGCCCAATTTCTGTTAGCTAAGAAAAAAAAGTGGTGCATTACTTTCCGGGCGACCCTCGTATTCAATGATAACAAAAGGATAAATTAATGCCTCTATATAACTGAGTCTGTATCCCATTACTGCAACACCGCCCTTATTTAGAACATGTAATCATAATCGTGGAATTCTTTGTCACCTACACTGAGCCTATATGTTTGATGACCAACAAGCACACAATGAGGATGAATTCACGAAAGCTACGCTAAGCATTAGACAGTAAAAATCTTGAATAGGCGGACATCCTATTAGGCCCAACACCGACACGATCAACACGCAGTAATAAAACATGTTGGTAAAGAAACGTATGAAAGAGTTTAGAAAGAGAGCTTTCAATCTCATAAATGAACACACACTGTTTGAATCAACTGTAAGAAAATCCGTTTTCATAGATGAGTGGTATGCTCCTATTCCCGCGTTGGGCGAGTAGTCTCCGCCCGTTTTCGCCTTTATCGTAGTGCTGCAAGAGCTTCCTTGTCTGTCGTCAGTGTCGTACGAGTTCTTGTGTGCGTCGCATCGTTGTGTCTCTCCCAGCGTCTCGTGTATATGAATCAATTTTTACGCAGCGTTTTCTAGCGCCGTGATGTCGTCCATGGCTCCTAGTAACATTCCGCGTACAAGTACTGTGAGTTTTAGTTCTACATCTAGATCTACATACATACACACACCACAAGCCACCGTGCGGCGCGTGGCGGAGGGTACCCTGTGCCACAACTAGTCGTTTCCTTTCCTGTTCCACTCGCAGGTAGAGCGGGTTAAAAACGACTGTCTATGTGCCTCTACATGAGCCCCAATTTCTCGTATCTTGCCTCCATGGTCCCTACATGAAAGGTATGTTGGCGGCAGTAGGTTCGTTCTGCAGTCAGCTTCCAATGCCGGTTCTCTAAACTTTCTCAGTAGTGTTCTTCGAAATGAATGTCTCCTTCCCTCTAGAGATTCCCACTTGGGCATATCCGGTACACTTGTTTGCTAATCGAACCTACTGGTAACGTATCTAGCAGCTCGCCTCTGAATTGCTTCGATGCCTTCTTTCAATCCGACCTGGTGAGGATCCCAGACACTATAGCAATACTCAAGAATAGGTCGCACTGTCGTCCTATATGTGGTCTCCTTTACAGATGAACTACGCTTTCCTAAAATTATCCCAATAAACCGAAGTCGTCCATTCGCCTTCGCTTCCACAATCCTCACATGCTTGTTCAATTTCATATCGCTTCGCGTTACGTCCAGATATTTAAACGACGTGATTGTGTCAAGCAGGTCACTACTAATGCTGTATCCGAACATTACAGGTTTGTTTTTCCTACTTGTGCGCATTAACTTAGATTTCTCTACATTAAGAGCCT
Organism: Schistocerca cancellata; assembly: GCF_023864275.1. Taxonomy (NCBI): domain Eukaryota; kingdom Metazoa; phylum Arthropoda; class Insecta; order Orthoptera; family Acrididae; genus Schistocerca; species Schistocerca cancellata. The sequence continues at coordinate 347,143,395 of NC_064629.1, read as the reverse complement.
GCTGCCATTCATGTCACCAACTAGAAATTTTGTATAGGTCTTCTTGCATCAATCTACAGTCACTTATCTTCGACACCTTCCTGTACACCACAGCAAAATCAATGAACAACTATGGATTGCTGCCCAATCTGTCTTCCAGATCACTTATGTACACAGAAAATGGAAACGGTCCTATCACAATTACCTCGGACCCTCCTGATTTTACCCCTGTCCCCGATGAACACTCGCCGTTGAGGACAACAAACTGGGGTCTATCACTTGAGAAGTATTCGAGTCAGTCATATATCTGGAAGCCTATACCTTTTGCACGTACATTAGTTAACAGTCTGGGGTACCGTGTCGAATGCTTTTCGGAAATCTAGGAATATGGACTCAGCTTGTTGCCCTTCATCCATAGTTCGCAGTATACCATGTGAGAAACGAGCAAGCTGGGTTTCGCACGAGCGATGCTGTCAGATACCGTACTGATTCTTGTAAATGAGCTTTTCGGTCTCTAGGAATTTTATTATTTTCATCAGGTAGTCTCTCCATGGACAACGGTGATTACTCGCCACAAGTCCTTGGGGATTACCGTAGATCGCTACCCGATGAAAATGGGTGCACTCAATTTGCGGAATGTAACTGATGGAATTCAAGAGGCCATTCGTGAACACAAAGGACGTAACCTTAGCCTTCTTCACAACGTAAGGATCTTTGAGTCGTACATTTTCACTAAAGTGTACTATGTTACACAAATATTCCCTCTCCCCGCGATAATGGCTCGCAAATTGATGCAATTATCCGGTACTTTCTTTGGAAAAGTCATATTTTTCGACTTCGGTATGAAGTGGTACCGAGTCCCTGGTCACTTAGAGGGTTGGGACTTCCTAGTATCAAAGTGAAAGCTTCAGTACTGTTTATACAACTTAACGTTTTAACATGTACTCGAGCTTCCCATTCCATTACAAATCGTTTATTTAAATGTTTTCGTGAATTTTATATTATAATAAGTTTTCTGGGAATGGAATTGTCAGTGACACACCTCACCACCGGACCTTTACTTTCTCGATGAGGAGTACAATCATCCCCCTCTCCATTTGAAATGGCCACGCCACTGACATCCTCGAAAACAGTATGGTTTCTCGTTAGTCTTCCTATCCTCCAGATGGAAGTCGCTTCATCGTGGTAAAAGGTCATTCACAATGAGATTCCGATCAACGAACGCCTCCATTGTATTGGCCTCTGTCCGACTGGTCTTTTCGACACATGTCACGCACCTATTACAGTACCACACAGACTTTTCTCATCCGGATAAGAACACTGGCGCTGGATTCGCCGACAGTTTACTTTTCTTATTCAGTCAGCTGAAGCTACTTTATCGGTTGACCTTCTCTCTGTCCTAACTTTTCCGTTTAGCCTCGGACGAAGATTAACTTGATTCTATGGCTACTCGGGCGGGCGTAACAACGATCCGGACCCCCGTGTTTTTTCGCAAATATATGGTGAACGACCATTCGAAATGGCAGAGGCTTCCACGCCGACCTACTTTATTTGCAGATATATTGCACCTTGTCTTTAATCGTCAAGGTATCGGATAGCTTTTATCCCACTTCTTCTGGACCTTTCTCTTATTGTGTTATTCCTAAACATAAAATTCTATTTTCTTTGAGTCCCAAATTGTGGAATTTATGTTTGTCAAGTCCTATTCTCATAAATAAAATGCAAGAACGTAAAAAAAGGAAAATAAACAACAGTCTAGTGCCGTGTGAAGGGTCAGCACAGTGACAGACCGGTGGTGGGGAAGGAGGAAATGTGGTCGAGCCTCGGGACTCGACCCCTCCCCAACTTATCTCAACGCCTCCTGAAGCTGACTTTGTCCGTTCTTTCCTGTAACGAAAGATAAAAACGAAACAAAAAAGTGGTAAAATGCATACTTGTTAATCGAAAGGTAACAGGATCCAGTCCAGATCAGATGTTGAAATTACTTTTTGCCTTTACCCTGACCACCACATCTCAGTGCTGCGAAGGAAATTCCAGGAACGAGACGTGTTTGGTGTTGAATCTTAAGCTCAATGTCCCCTTTCCTTGGTAGGATTATTAGGATAGGTTATGGACACAAAAAATTACAAAAGAAAAAAGAATAAAATGGTCACCGCAGCGGAACGCCATGCAAGGGGCTCGGGTTCGATTCCTGACCGGGTTGGATATTTTCTCATCTCCGTGACTGGGTCTTATGTTGCCCTCCTCATCATTTCATCCTCATCCTGGCGTCAACTAAAAAGACTGTCGCCAGGAGAGCTTTCTGCCCGACAGGAGGCCCTGGCCACACGCAAAAAAGTCCTAAGACCGCCATTTATTTTCAAATTTCCGTGACTCCAGGTGTTTATCACGTTGATGAAAATTATTTCACAACCTTCCAGAAGAAATATAAGTTCTTTGCTTCTTCTTAGGGTAAATAAGGTTGGTCTTCATGATGTTCTGTTCACATTTTACATCTACATCTACATCCATACTCCGCAAGCCACCTGACGGTGTGTGGCGGAGGGTACCTTGAGTACCTCTATCGGTTCTCCCTTCTATTCCAATCTCGTATTGTTCGTGGAAAGAAGGATTGTCGGTATGCCTCTGTGTGGGCTCTAATCTCTCCTCATGGTCTCTTCGCGAGATATACGTAGGAGGGAGCAATATACTGCTTGACTCTTCGGTGATCCTGTAACGAAGCGCGCTGCTCTCCGTTGGATCTTCTCTATGTCTTGTATCAACCCTATCTGGTACGGATCCCACACTGCTGAGCAGTATTCAAGCAGTGGGCGAACAAGCGTACTGTAACCTACTTCCTTTGTTTTCGGATTGCATTTCCTTAGGATTCTTCCAATGAATCTCAGTCTGGCATCTGCCTTACCGACGCTCAACATTATATGATCATTCCATTTTAAATCACTCCTAATGCGTACTCCCAGATAATTTATGGTATTAACTGCTTCCAGTTGCTGACCTGCTACTTTGTAGCTAAATGATAAGGGATCTTTCTTTCTATGTATTCGCAGCACATTACACTTGTCTACATTGAGATTCAATTGCCATTCCCTGCACCATGCGTCAATTCGCTGCAGATCCTCCTGCATTTCAGTACAATTTTCCATTGTTACAACCTCTCGATACACCACAGCATCATCTGCAAAAAGCCTCAGTGAACTTCCGATGTCATCCACCAGGTCATTTATGTATATTGTGAATAGCAACGGTCCTATGACACTCCCCTGCGGCACACCTGAAATCACTCTTACTTCGGAGGACTTCTCTCCATTGAGAATGACATGCTGCGTCCTGTTATCTAGGAACTCCTCAATCCAATCACACAATTGGTCTGATAGTCCATATGCTCTTACTTTGTTCATTAAACGACTGTGGGGAACTGTATCGAACGCCTTGCGGAAGTCAAGAAACACGGCATCTACCTGTGAACCCGTGTCTATGGCCCTCTGAGTCTCGTGGACGAATAGCGTGAGCTGGGTTTCACATGACCGTCTTTTTCGAAACCCATGCTGATTCCTACAGAGTAGATTTCTAGTCTCCAGAAAAGTCATTATACTCGAACACAATACGTGTTCCAAAATTCTACAACTCTGGCTAATGGAAATGGAAGTACAACCCAATAGAAAATAGTGTTACTTATAGTTGTGAATGTCATTGTTTGAATCATTTCGTATAATAATGCATAACGTTTTTTGTGCTAGCTGTTACTCAAAAGAGCAAGAGGGAGAGGCCATTCTCTAAGGAATGCTAAAGTCATTTTATTGTCGATTTCTAGTAAGCTATAGTGTCTTGTATTGGCCAGCGACGCAGAAGATACGTTTTGTCAGATCACACCACTGACGGCACTCCATTATGCTGGCTGACACTCACTGTAGCGCTCCAGTTAGCGGACACGCCCCCTGGCGCCACGTGGTCCAACCTGTCGTCTCCAGTCCGTCATAAATAGGCGCAAATATTGGGACAGAAGCAGATTCATGCGTATACTCGCTAGTAGTAGGGCAAAGTTCGTTCTGAGATACTTTTTATATCAATTAATTATGAACATTAATTCATCGATGAATTAATTACTCCCAGACCCTGATGACATCATGGATATTCCCCAGTTGACATGTGGATCCCTGCCCCCACCACCAATCTGGGAAACCCAACCCCTTGCCTATTCCCTCTCCCTCACCCTCCTACCACCAACCCAATGGCGTGAAATTTAAATTTACTGGCTGGAATATCAAATATTGTGTATTCATTTTGAGGTTCCGAGACCAGCTGACCTAGTTTGAAACACCAATACTACCACCAGATGGCGCTGTTTGCCACCCCCTCTCCCTTTTCCCCTCTCCCCACTCTCCTCTCCCCTTTCCCTTCTCACTTCTCCCCCTCTCCCCTGCCCCCTGCCTCCAGCCCCCTGTCCCCTCCCCATTCACCACTGCCATCACATCTCTCCCCTGTCCTCCTCCAGTTGTGATGAAGCTTCAGTCTGTGCTGATCTGCAGAATACGACACATGTAAGTCTGTATTTTGTATGATGTGTTCAGTGGATGAGATGTCTGTGTCGGACAAGGAAGACTTTAACAGCTACACTCCTGGAAATGGAAAAAAGAACACATTGACACCGGTGTGTCAGACCCACCATACTTGCTCCGGACACTGCGAGAGGGCTGTACAAGCAATGATCACACGCACGGCACAGCGGACACACCAGGAACCGCGGTGTTGGCCGTCGAATGGCGCTAGCTGCGCAGCATTTGTGCACCGCCGCCGTCAGTGTCAGCCAGTTTGCCGTGGCATACGGAGCTCCATCGCAGTCTTTAACACTGGTAGCATGCCGCGACAGCGTGGACGTGAACCGTATGTGCACTTGACGGACTTTGAGCGAGGGCGTATAGTGGGCATGCGGGAGGCCGGGTGGACGTACCGCCGAATTGCTCAACACGTGGAGCGTGAGGTCTCCACAGTTCATCGATGTTGTCGCCAGTGGTCGGCGGAAGGTGCACGTGCCCGTCGACCTGGGACCGGACCGCAGCGACGCACGGATGCACGCCAAGACCGTAGGATCCTACGCAGTGCCGTAGGGGACCGCACCGCCACTTCCCAGCAAATTAGGGACACTGTTGCTCCGGGGGTATCGGCGAGGACCATTCGCAACCGTCTGCATGAAGCTGGGCTACGGTCCCGCACACCGTTAGGCCGTCTTCCGCTCACGCCCCAACATCGTGCAGCCCGCCTCCAGTGGTGTCGCGACAGGCGTGAATGGAGGGACCAATGGAGACGTGTCGTCTTCAGCGATGAGAGTCGCTCCTGCCTTGGTGCCAATGATGGTCGTATGCGTGTTTGGCGCCGTGCAGGTGAGCGCCACAATCAGGACTGCATACGACCGAGGCACACAGGGCCAACACCCAGCGTCATGGTGTGGGGAGCGATCTCGTGCACTGGCCGTACACCACTGGTGATCGTCGAGGGGACACTGAATAGTGCACGGTACATCCAAACCGTCATCGAACCCATCGTTCTACCATTCCTAGACCGGCAAGGGAACTTGCTGTTCCAACAGGACAATGCACGTCCGCATGTATCCCGTGTCACCCAACGTGCTCTAGAAGGTGTAAGTCAACTACCCTGGCCAGCAAGATCTCCGGATCTGTCCCCCATTGAGCATGTTTGGGACTGGATGAAGCGTCGTCTCACGCGGTCTGCACGTCCAGCACGAACGCTGGTCCAACTGAGGCGCCAGGTGGAAATGGCATGGCAAGCCGTTCCACAGGACTACATCCAGCATCTCTACGATCGTCTTCATGGGAGAATAGCAGCCTGCATTGCTGCGAAAGGTGGATATACACTGTACTAGTGCCGACATTGTGAATGCTCTGTTGCCTGTGTCTATGTGCCTGTGGTTCTGTCGGTGTGATCATGTGATGTATCTGACCCCAGGAATGTGTCAATAAAGTTTCCCCTTCCTGGGACAATGAATTCACGGTGTTCTTATTTCAATTTCCAGGAGTGTATATTAGCTGTAACTGTGCAGCTGAGGATTGTGTCCCTAGCTACCTACATGATGGTTGGAATGCGATGATGTGTTGTTTATTTATAGAAATTCAATATGCATGTCTTCTTTTGAATACTAACATAGTCTTATCATGACATTACAATCCGAGATGGCCAACTCTGAATACTGGTGCAGTCTTCCTCCCATTCTCCTATTGCTGGGAAATTCAAAAACTGATGGGCAAATTCAAGTTTTTTCCTCTTGACTCTGAAGCATGGGAGTCTGGGAGGGGTAGTTGCCATTGATCGAGCACTAGATGGTAGTTCTATCCAATTTTGTCAGTAACTGTAGGATGTTTTCGCTATTAGTTTACCACTTTAGAGCTACACCAGCCAGTCTAGCCAATGGCCCTCTATGGGATGGTTGGGTAATAACGATAGGACAGCAAGCTATGACTGAAGTGCAATCTAAAAGTGAACAGCTGTTTGGAGAAACAAAAGGATGGTTAATAACATTAGAACAGTGACCCACTGTGCCAGTGTGGCTATAAAACCATGCCACTGTATAGAATACTCCTGTAGCAACATCATTTGGGAATGAAACACATTAATGTATTTATTTATGAGTAACAAGTTGCATCCTAGCCTACAGAAATATGAGAAAAATATTATACAATATTTTTTATGAATGTAAGTGCTCATTATCTTCCTTTTCCTTGAACATGGCGTCTCAAGACGAAAAAATAACAAACTAACCACTCACCTGAAGTCCAGCCCAGCGCCATTTGCTGAGTGCATTGTGTACCTGAAGACCCAGCCAGGAGGGACACCGCCGTTCAAGACAGACATAAGGTGCGTCTTCCGGTAGCCGGACACCCACATGACCACTCCTGCCACTCGCCACAGCACAATGCGAGACAAGCAAGCAAAATTAGGAGTAACTGCAGATCCTCACCTGCCATAGACTCCTCAGGCTAGAAAATCGGAAATGGAGATGTTATTTTGTCAATACACCTCGAATTTCTCACGCAAAATATACATTCTTCTCTTTTATACGAGTTATTTTCGAAGACAGAAGAAATCGTATCGCATTTTCACGTCGTTGAAGTATCGTTACTTGTGAAAATACGTATCACGTAGGGTCCATGAAGATAAGATACGAGAAATTAACGCTCATATGCACGCATATAGGTAGTCTTTTTCTCCCTCGTTTTATTTGTAAGTGGAATAGGAAAGAAAATGGCTAGTAGTGGTGCAGGTTTTCGCCCGCCAGGCACCGATGATGGCTTGCAAAGTATGCATATACCTGTAAATGTAAATGTAGTCTACCTATTAAGTTCCCAATCAATTTATTTATAGGCACAGAAACCTCATGGAGGAAAGTTGTCTCTTGTTTGTGGAGAAAACAAAAGGCATCACTTCTGCTGCTGATTGTCTCTCTGTAGAAACTATCGTATTAGCCCCTAATTTCTCATTGCACTTACTTCACTAGGCGTATGTGAAAGGTTCTAACATATTTTCTCACAATACTTAGAAGAAACGGTATAGAGCTCACCTCTCAACTGCTCTTTCGTTAGAGTATCGCTTACCTGCTGTATTCTCACGAATCCTCCAGTCTTCGATAACCAGCATTTGAATCTACCTGATTTCTACGACTAACAGTCCCCTGCTAATTATCTCGATATTGCATCACGTCCTGCCAGCACTATTCCATTAGTTAGAAGTCTGTCTGGTCCTCCATATGTCACTGACTAGATAGAGAGCTATCACAGCAGGAATAATGGCACACTAACAGACAGGAGGAAATTCACAGTCTTGCAAAGTATACATGGACTGGACAAAGAGATTCAAAAGCATCATGCCTACAATTCATCGCTATCGAATTACTGTCTATAAATATCACCCTGTACATGACATAATCTTCTGTATCGTCTTCCTTTTATTACCAAGCTAGAAATACGAATGTGTAATGGTGTCAGAGTCTTTGTTGACAGCGTAATGTCTGTCTGTCTCCCCTCATTGTTTTTGTAACATCCAACAGACTAAAACTACGAACTATAAAACTTCACTAACGTCAACCAGTAGAGATCCCAATAAGATTTTACTGCATCTCTCTCTTCCTGTATATCGCAAAACAAATACTGTCTGCATGTCAACACAGTCCATGTGTGGTAATCCCATTAAATATGCATGTATCGGTCCCATGGAGGCAGAAGACCACTGATCGAAGCCGCTTCCACAGACCTGTTTAAAGTTTTGTCACCTGCGCCGGAGGAAGGCCATACCCATAGTCTATCAATCACAAGGAAAGAGTTCTTGTATTGTTGTTTCACGAGTAGTTTGAGAGTTTTCTTTTTTGCCATAACACATTGAAGCAGTGTATGATTACGGCTATGTTCACAGCTACACATTTTGTTTTTCTGCCCTGACTGCAAGGTCTATGTCAGGGGCTGAACTGACATTAGCATATTTCTATCCATTTGGCTCTCACAGAAAGCTGGACATCGCATGGTGTAAACTGTGCTGTTACCACAACACAAAGGATCGTTAAAATAAAAGAAAGACATGGTGTCTCTTATTGACAAAAATGTGGAAGACATTGCAACATATGGAAGCTGGAAGAGTCTAGGGCATCTTGGAGCATTTCCAGACAGCTATTCGAAGGTGATGACCTCTACATTTAATCTCATCTTCAACAGTGATAGGGTACCAGACGTCTCAGTGCTCCATTTTGGATAGACCAAGAGCATAGATTCGTAATATTGCAGCCATATAGATGATAACTCTTTCGCTGCTGGCCATTCCTGGAGGGTGTTTTTACCATCAAGAGCCTCTCCATCTCAAACAAGTGATGTCAGTTAGTCATTATGTGGCAATTAACAGTGGACAGATGGGATAGAAAAGATGCTGTCAATGTGGGATAGTGTACTGTAACAAGTGCCCCAGTTACTCGAGCAATTGAGTCTTGCAATTTTACCTTTTTACCGTAATTTCAACCCCAGCCAGTCATACAGAAGCATGCTTCCGAGTTTCTGTATCATCGCTACACCATCCCTCCACTACTTTGGGAGTATCATATACTAGATTGTGAATGTGTATAGACGACTGTGCAGTACATCCATTCATTGTCAGTTCTCGGACATATGCACCAAAGTATATCAAACAACAACCTATACCGATGCATTTAGGTTATCTATATATTTCTAGCACGATCATAGTGCAGGATTCACGATTACAATTGGCCATCTTTCCCTATGTGGATGGGAGTCGCAGAGTATCCTTGCATTCATAGCATAAAGTGTTCAACATTCTGGTGTTTGCCCTAGCGACATTTAAAGGCCCAGTCCCTCTCAGAAGGATAGGGCAACTTCTACGAGTCAGGAATCATTAACAGCTGTTCAGTACAACGAGAGGTGGGCAGTCAGCTGGAAGCGGTAAAGCTCTGATGCATGGGTGGAGGTTTACGACGTGGTAGTTGTAGCGGCACCTCTTCATGCGTCATGATGGTGGAGGTGTCATGGGGATGGAGAAAAGAGTGAAACATCCTACTACCCACAAAGACCAAAAGGTCTCAGCAGTATTAGTTCGGAAGCAGTATACCAGAATTCTAAGTAGCAAACTTCCACCAGCACTCCAAGGTAACCAAGGGACAGAATGCAATTAGCATTGAATGTTTTCAGCTATTTGACGTTGGTTACCACCCAATTTGGTATGAGGGGAAGTGACAACCTAGGCTGTGGGAATCCTTCAGAGACGTCATGGAAGCACCTGTAACGATTACATGGCGAGTGAAATCCGCCTGCAGGAAAAAATTACTCACCATGCAAATGGACTCTAATGATCAATTTAATTAATTAAAATATAAATTTGATACCAGTAATAAGCCGCCATAGGATGGAAGCGATGGCGAGAGTGTGATGTACATGATTCAAGAGTTGGAGTGGTAATCAGGCGCTTTTCTATGTGGCGAGATCTTTTAACGGAATTTAAATCTCTCACCAACAAAAAGATAGATGGCCATCGTAGTAAAATCCGCTATATCACCAAATTTATGAAGTCATACATAGTGCATACCTGATATTTACAACTTTTCTGCGTTGATACCATCAAAGACTTCGTATGTGACGAGGCATTTGTCTACTTTCAAAGAGTTTGAAAGTGAGGAAGCATCCTGTGACAGAGGTACAGCATGCTCTTAGCACTCCGTGATGGGCCAAAAATGAGTTTAATATTCCAGTCCTGCCCGATGAGAGAATACTTAGAGGAAATATAGCGTATGACATAGTGTTGTAGAGGATTTTCAAACAAGTAACGATACTTTAGCGTTGTGAGAACACATGTATGGTCCGACTTTTTCAGTCTTTGAAAACAGCTCGTATAAAAAGTAGGAATCTATGTTTTCCGTGAGAAATTCGATGTGTCTTGACAAAACAACATCCCTATTTCGAATATTTTAACCTGAGGAGTCTGTGTCAGGGGTGGAACTGCAGTAACTCAAAGTTGTGCTCGCTTGTCTCACATTGTGCTGCAGCCAGTGGCAGGAGTGGTCAAGAGATGATCGGGCGACCAGAATTTTCACCTTAAGGCCGTCGCAGGCTGTGGTTTCCCAGCTGTCCAGCTCTTCAGGTAGACAATGCAATCGGTGGATGGTGCTGAACTAGACTGAAGCTGATTGGTCAGGGTTTTTTTTTTTTTGTCTTGAGACACTGTGTTCATGTAAGATAATCAGCACTGGCATTCGCAAAAAATATTTTACTGCATGTTCCCCATGCTTCTGTTCGCTGGGATGTGACTTGCAACTGATAAGTAGGTATAAATGTGTTTCATTTCCAACTGATGTTGTCACAGGAGTCCTGCATATAGGGGCAGGGATTTATAGCCACACTAACACAGTGGATTGCTGTTCTAATGCTATTATCCATCTTTTGGTCCTCCCAGAAGTTATTCATTTGTAGATTGACAGGAGGCTACTCCGCTGTACTTCAATGATAGCTTGCTGTCCTATCATTATTACCCGTCTGTCCCCTAGAGGGCTATTGGCTAGACGGGCTGGAGCAACACTAAAGTAATAGACTTATAGCGAAAATATCCTCTCTACATCCTGCAGTTATTGACAAAACTAGATAGAGCTACTGTATTTTGCTCCATCAGTGGCAACTACCCAACCCCAAATCCCTCGCTTCACAGCCAGAGGAAAAAATAATGCCGGAATGGTTCCTACGCGTAGGCGCCTGTCAATTGTTTTCCTAACCTTGTCAAATCCGAGCTTTTTCTCGGTTTTCAACAACTTTTTCGTCAATAGAGCGTGCAGCTGTTACAGTGGTTTCTTTGTTCCTGAATCAACGCATTTGCACACCTTTATTACGAAGTCAACGCCTATTTTCGATAAATTTTGAAAACTTCTAGGCTGTGTTATTTTTGCTGCGTTTAAATGTAACTTTTCTGGATATGGTTCCTGTCTCAATGCAGACGCTGTACCATTATGAAAGAGCGTAAAACCCTTTTTTCGAAGAGAACCAACGCTGATTGCAACAGCGCACTAGAGGAAATGAGGAGTAGACGCTAGTACATGATTTGAGGGGGCCACTGAGCCATTCCCAGGTAGCTCACAGTCGAAACAGTTGTTATGACGTCTAAGTCCTGGGTCATGCATTTTCATGTGCAATTAAACATCAATTTCATATTACATTTCTGAATTTCCATCAGCTGGCTACTGATGTGAATAAAATTTTGTTTTTATCGTGTTGTGGAATAAAGGAAGTCAAATGTGAATTTGAATGTGATCTGCACGATTGTTTGCTTATACAGAAAGGAAGAGCCATACTGAGTATGTTTCATTGAAATGATTGAAATGGAATATGGTGCCGTGGTTAAATAATTTCGTTTCCGCTGGTATCTCGACAGCGGAAATTCATCAAAAGTTGGACGATTCATCAAAGATGCTTTTTTCTTTCATTTTCAACAATTAACTAATGGACTAGTAAGGTCAAATCTGTCCCTACTTCTGTCAAAGGTGATCCCAAACCAGTAAACACAGGTAAAACTAGCGAGAAAGTGCTGCATGTAACACCATACGATCGGCCGGTAGTGGTTCACCGAACAACTAATGTTGCGAGCAAATCAAATGAAGTAGGATAGTACTTTTTAACAAACAACTATGAGAAGCCTTCATGCCCTATTGTTTCATTACTGACCGGTGATTTGTTGCTGTGTGTAAAACGTGGATTCTCCACTTCATGCTAAAAACGAAACAGGAACAAAAACTGTGGCGGAAGGCGGCAGTAGGCCTACTGCACAAGAAATGTGAAGTCGGTTTCATCTTCCTGAAACATCATGAGCAGTGTTCTCTGGCAAGTAAAAAGGAATCTTATTGTTGATTACTTTCCATAGGGTAAAACAATGGCTGTAAAATACTATACCAGCCACTTTTATTAACTGGGTGAAGAATTCCTTAATTAGATGGCTTTGACTGCAAAAAAAGTCTTATTTCAGGACCCGGTAACTGACCGATAAGAAAATTGAGAGATATTAAATAGGAATTGTTGGAACATTCTCCTTATCATCGTATTTTACCCTCCCACCTATCGAGTTAGGTGGCGCAGTGATTAGCAGACTGGACTCGCTTTTGCGAGGACAACGGTCCAAATCCCCGTCCAGCCAGCAAATTTAGGTTTTCCATGATTTCTCTAAATCGCTTAATGTAAATGTCGGAATAGTTCCTTTCAAACGGCACGACCGATATCTAAGTTTACATCATCTGTAAACAACTGTGAAGTGCATGGCAGAAGGTACGCCATATTGTACCAATTATAAGAGCTTTCTCCCATTCCATTCAGGTATGGATATCAGGAAGAATGCTTACTTAAATGCCTTTGTGGGTGCTGTATTTAATCTGATGTTGTCTTTATGATACGTAGAGGGTTGTAATGTATCTCTAGTTTCATCACACAAAGTTGGTTCTAGAAACTTTCTAAGTAGGTTTTCATGCGATAGTATGTGTCTACTTTCAAGTCTCTGCCAGTTCAGTTTCTAAAACTCTTCCATGGACTGAGAAAACCTGTGAGTTGCACTTCTTTGTATCGGTTCAATACACTCTGTCACTCCTATTTGGTGTAGGTGCCAATACACCTGAGCAATATTCTACGATGGGTCGCACGAGGGTTTTGTTTTCAGACTTCTCGGTAAACTCAGCATTTCCCTAGTATTCCACCAATGAATCGAAGTCTGCCACCTGAATTACTTACGAATGAGACTATGTGGTCGTTCCATTTTACATACCTAATAATTGGTACATCCAACTATTTGTATAAGAAGACAGGCTCCAGCTGTGACTCACTGATATTGTAGTCACAGGATACTACAATTTTTCGTGCTGTAAAGAGCACTATTTTATATTTATGAACATCAAAGGAAGTTGCCAACCTTTACACTACTTTGAAATATCATAAATATTTGATTGAATATTTACACACCTCTTTCCGGACATTACTTCATTACAGATACCTGCATCGTCTGTGAAAAGTCTGAGGTCACTATTAATATTGTCTCCAAAGTCACTAATACACTACTTTCACGGATAGCAAGGGACCCAACATCACCTTTCCTGGGGCACACACAAAGTTACTTCTATATCTACCGATGACTTCACACCAAAATAACTTGCTGAGCCATTCCTACCACAAAATGCTCAGTCAAGTCACAAATTTCACTTGATTACCCATACGAGCAGACTTTTCATAATCAACCTTGATGTATGTACTGAGTTAAATGTGTTTTGGAAATCGATGAATACTGCATACACCTGTGGCTTTCAGTATGTTATGTGAGAAAAGTGAGAATTAAGTTTCACATGATCTGTGTATTCGGAACCTTGATGGTTGACATGGATGAGATCATTCTGTTCAAGATATTTCATTGCGTTTCATCTCAGAATATGTTCTAAGATTCTACAAGAAATGGATGTCAAGGATTTTGGACGATAATTTTGCCGATCACTTATGCTATTCTTCTTGTAGATGGGTGTAGCCTGTGCTTCCTCCAAACACGGGGCATGGTTTTTTGTTAGAAAGACTTGCGGTAGATCATAGTTAAAAGAGGGGCTAACTGAGTCACCAGTGTAGAATATAACAGGGATTCCATCGGGTCTTGAAAGTCGTTCACGTTTAGCGATTTCAGCTGCGTCTCAACGCCACTGACATCAATATCAATTTCATTCTTCTTCCCAGTGATACTAGGATTAAAGTCGGCCAATACTGTTGCGTTTTCCGTTGTAAATGAATATTTGAAAACGGAGTTAAGCATTTCTGCTTTTGCTTTACTATCCTCAATTTTAGTTCCTCTCTCATAAGTGAGTGACTGTATTGTGTCTCATTGTTTAGAGGCACAAAACGCGTGGGTGTTTTCAGCTCGTTACTAAATGCAAATTAGTAGGAGTCCGAGTTGATAGGAGCTGAAGGAGTCCAGGTTGCAATAATATGCGGTACGGCACACTGTTAGAGAGAAGGATTATTATTCAAGAAACACATAGTACAATGAAATTACTTATCTTCAGTAGTTTTTAGGACTGCAGCAGCGGCTATGAACTGACAATCTCGTAACATGGAATACCATGAACTAATGCAATATATTCTCAGGGACTAAGCCTGATGGGCCCTCCTCAGAGAATCAATGCAAACATTACAGAACTGGCTGAGGGCCGATTATGGAAGCGCGGCTGCCTAGGTTGAAATCTAGCTAAGAAGTGAACGAGGCACACTCCAGTTCCGTCGAGCTACACAGCCCACTAGAGTGCGCTGTGCTCGGCAGACGACGGGCTGCCAACCTTGTGTTGGCGCGGCGTTATAGTAGTATCTGTGGCAATGATACTAAAGGCTGGACCCTAAGTTTGGTATTAGTAACAGCTTTTACGTAAGACCAAAATATCTTTAGGTTTCGTGAAAGATCTTTCGACAATATTCTACTATGGCAGTCACTGAAATATTCGCACATTCCTTTCTTGACGACCAAATGCGTTTCATTCTACATCTCTCTGTCTATGGCGCTCCGCTTTGTTTTACACGTAATATGCATTAGTCTCTGATCTTTAGAAGTTTCTTTGTAGTACTTGTGTGCCATGGAGGGTTCCTCCCACCACGAAATGCTCTACTGGGCACCTGTCTGTCTGATACACGCTCAATTATTCTTTACATTGGAGCTATAACTCCTCCCCATGCTCATATCCTGAGCGAAAAGTTTCGAGTTCCTCATTGAGATATGACACTACTACTTCGTTATTTAGTTTACCGTACACTTAAATCTCTCTGATAGTTTTAATTTCCCTACTTACTTAGTTAATCATTCTTGATACAGCAACCTCATGGTCACTGATACCAGCATCTGCGTGGCCATCCTCAAAGAGGTCAGGTTTATTTCTTCCGATTAGATTTAATATATTTCCATCATAAGTGGGGTTTCGAACCATCTGTTACAGGTAGATTTCAGAGAAGGTATTTAGTAGCATTTCTTGTCACGCCATCCACGTATGAAACGGTATATATTCCACGTGACTGTTGGATGATTAAAGTCTCCTCCGATGATTACAGTATCACTGGAAAACCTACGTATTAGTAAAGTGAGGTCAAAAGTTTTTGGTTATATCTGGAGGTGATCTGGTGGTAGATTTATGGATTCGGTTATAATTTTATGGCTACTCCTGATACTGAGATCTACTCAGAAAATATCCCACGTAGCTTTAATTTCTATCTCGGCCGATTTGAATTCCTTGTCTACTGCGACAAATACACCTCCTCCATGTCCCTTTAGCTTAAATGTCTCCGAACAATCTCATCGCTGTCAACTTCGGTTTTAACCAGCTTCTGTAAATAGTATTACATGGGTTTCGCTGCTTTTTAGGAGTGATTCAAACTCTGGTACGTTGTTACGAGTGCTTATGCGTTAACCATTAAGATTTTAATAATCTCGCCCGTGGGAGGGGGGGGGGGAAGGGAGGGGAGGGGGAGGGCACTCCTTTTAGATCTTATACTGATACTGCCAGGTGTCTTACAGCTACCCGGTTAGTAGCCTCTGATGTGTAGTACACATGTGACGCATTTAAGGAAACTCTACACTTCTCAACCCAGTAAGTAAGGTCTGGGAAGTCAGAGCCTAGCTTCTCATAGAAACTTCGTAATCTCTGGCTCACACTCTCTACTCTGTTCATTATCAGAGCTCACCATCTGCTCTAGGGTCAATTCTCAACCTTCTCTGCCAATCGCTCCAATGATCCAAGCATAACCTCGGAGCCCAGACGATAGGCATCATCTGTTCCCAAAGTCATTTGTTCAATCCTTCTCTAATCTGAGCTTGTGGTCTGTCTCTAAGGACCACGTTGTAGACGAGACTTTAAACACTAATCTCCTTTTTTCCTGTGACTTGTACCTACTTCAGCTTCTAACAGAAATATCGTTCGCTAATATTTTGAGGCCAATGAATAATTTAAATTCGTGTATGCAATGTAATAAGTTGGAAAACAACAAAGAAACGTCTAGACCTAAAATAATCTACGTCGATGAATAAGTGCATTTAATTACGCAATGAACAATGTCGTTCCCGTTTAAGTGGAGAAATACTCTCCTTGCTCTCGTACATATATGTATATATTTAATAGTCACAAGCTGACGCAAAACTTATGCCAAAATAAAGGTCGTGAAGAGCAGTGAATCGATAGCGAGCTCACATTTTTAACTGAGAGCCTTCTTGTTTCCTTCTCTTCGGTTTTCGAGCGCTCCCCGACTTTCAGATGTTGTGGTCGCCGTCTGCTTTGATTGGGAATGTGAAAGCAAAACGACACCGAGGTGCGGGACGGCCAGCTGTACGGCACAATTAGAATCCCTCCGCTAACCGCGGACTATTTCGTTTTGTAACCCGTAGCTTTGGGAATTCCTAGCAACCCGCCTGCGAACCAACTGAGAGCGTACAAACGTCTTTCGGAATAAACATACTGTTCAGCACTGTGTAGGCAATGGCTTCATTCAGTAGCACAGCGACTTAGCAGTATCTCCTGCATATTTCTAGAAATTAAGTTTTCTTATGCTATTCTTTTTCTCTAACAGTGCCACGCACACACACACACACACACACACACATACACACACACATACCAGTGGCATCACCGTAAACAGTTTTTGCTACTAATGACTATATACACACTTTGCCCTTGAATGCTACGTGTTCACCTTGTAGTGCCATCTGTTGTTTGTGAAAACGTTTAATTTCAAATGCATTTATATAGATAAACAACTATAGCCATAATTGTGTGTGTGTGTGTGTGTGTGTGTGTGTGAGAGAGAGAGAGAGAGAGAGAGAGAGAGAGAGAGAGTTTGCGTGCACTCTGTTTGTGTGCGTTTCCGTGTTATGTGTTGAAACTTGCAGTTTACTACAGTGTCCCACACTGATTTGAAATACTCTAAAATTCGTAGAGCGACTAATTTGTGCGGCACGTCTTTTATGGTTGACTTACTTTTTGCGATTAGTTTTATGTGCGCATAAGATGGTGAAATATGATATAAATGATCAGCTTCACAAATATGCAGTACGTTCTTCACCAGCTCCAAGCGCCGTGAGCGTCCCTGAGAAAGACCTTGAAGGATAACTTCGCAATAATTAACAACAGGAGATGTAAGCACTCGTACGAGTTATAAGGAGAGAGATTTTCACACTTTTGTAGTGTGTGGAGAAATATAGTTGCCTTCAGCCCAGTTTTGGTTTGCGTCTAATATTACTCCAAAACACTTCGCCAATGAGATGAATTTGTATTTGCCCCATTTGGAACTAAAGACGGAGCGATTCCCAAAATTTTGCCCAAGCAAGGCTAGAATGTCCAAGCGAAACTGCTTAGATTTTGGATACTTTGTGTTTTAACCCTGAAATATGCGCCCATTGTGATAATCTACTTAGGTCGCCAACGACATTCTCGGTACTCGCTTTTACTGAATCGTGACTGGTTATCTTCATATATAGGTATTGAAAGTTTGACAGAATCGATGACACGCCATTAATGCAAAAGAAGAATACAGGATTCAATACTGACTCATGGGGAATGTTCAATATTACTTGCCTTCACAGCCACTTTATAATTTCAGACATTGCAGAATGTGGCTTGGACATCAAGTTTGGGCGAAACCAATGTACTGGATATGGAGAGTAATTTAGGCTGATATGTTAGGCAACTAAAATTTCTAGGTCGCCAGTATCAAAGATATAAAACAGGTGGTAGTCTCCCCTTACCGGTCCATGCATAGCTTCAGGCTGACTATGGCTTTTGTTAAAGCAGATGTTGTGTAAACTATGTCTGCGAACGTCTGATGGATGTTCGTCTAATAGGTCATTCGTCATGATATACTTAGTAAGTTTGGCATGGACTATACATTCTGAAGCCCATGATCGTGACGGAAGAATACGAATGAGTGCAGAAGTCTAAAGTTGCTTTGTAAAGGGACCTCTTGGGCAGTAGTTTGACAACTACCTGTTTCCAGGACATAGGCAAAATGCTATCGGTAAAGGTATGGTTGAAAATATATGTTATCATCGTCAGTAGTATAACAACAGTAATAACCTTGATCATTAACACTGTAATACCATGGCGTCCAGTTGAAGATGGCATGCACATGTCTAATATGTTTTGTTAGGAGGGTCAGTAATATGATGAAAAAAGCATTTATGGCAGCTAAAGTAACTTTCGTCTGTGAAATAATCAAGTTTTGTTATTATCTGAAGTTCAATGATGATGGCCTGTGAAGTACTGGCTAAGTTCTCTGACAGTGAAATGGGATCGCTACAACTCTTACGCTGCATGTCTTTACAGAGCATAACTAATTTTTCTGCAAGACTGCTAATCTGCCTCTGTTGTCACTTAACGCTACTAATAACAACTCATTTACCATAACGCTTACTACCAAGGAAGGGGGGGGGGGAGGATTTTGTGCCTACCCCAAAAAAATTAGAAACAAGTTCATAGTTGGCGCTGTAATTCAAGAAATTCGCAAATATATGGGTCAACATTTGTAATACTCTAATTCCTCTCTCTCAAACCCCACCCTATGGGGGAAAGGGAGGGTTTTAGTTTTAGCGAATCAAAATTTACGAAGTAAATAAGTATTTTTTATTTATCCGTAACCATTTTCCACGCAAAAATGAGAACATGGATTTTTTTTAATTACAGCGCCAGCTACCAATAATCAAAAGAAATGTTTAAGACAAAATGTACGTAGTTTTTTATGTAGAATCTGATTCTGTAATAAAAAATGGGGGTTCCTGTTTGAAATTTTAAAGTTGTCTCCCACCCCACCCCCATGGGGCGGGGGTGGCGGGCTAATTTTTGCACCAGCAGATGTCCCTCTCGAAAAAAAACAGCTTTAGATTCTACACATTTTTTCGTGTGGATCTTATTTTTCGAGTTATTCTGGTTTGCCAACTTAAAATTTACACTCTGTATAAATAGCGTACTGAACTTGAAAATATCTTTTAGTGCCATGTTAGCAGTACCAACGCATTCTCCGTAATGTGTCCACAGAGCGGCAGAAACAAAGGAATTAATGGCGTTATCTGGCAGTGGATATTGATTTATATTTATTATATCAGTGGTCACCACAACCGCACGGGCTACCCTAGGACACTTCTCGTCAGATCCAAATACTAAACTTGCATCATACACTATTGATGCAGTGCCCCTGTTCATTAGCCTCATTATTTGCGGCATCTCACAGATTCCTGTCAGAGTTGGAGCTTGGTGTGCGTCTGCACCGAAGGGATCATTGGCCGTCATCGCCTTAACTATATATATGGTTTCTGTTCTTCCGGACGTATACAGAGAGGAAGGGCACTTTACGATCACCATAAAACATGTTTGAAAAAATACCAATTTAGTTAGTTGTCATTGAGTTTCATTCAAAACATACTTTTTAAAGATATACAAATGTGCAAGAAGTGTCTTGAAATTGAAAATGTTAATATGACATGTGTTGCGAAAAGTCATATTGACTACTAAGAGTTAAATTTTTGGCTTAGATTTTACCGGAAAATTGAAAGCAGTTGCAGAATCTGGTATAAGAAGCGATTAAAAACAACAATTATTTTTCAAAAATGTAAACTGTAAAGTCCATGGCTAGATTTCAATATTTTCATAAAATGGGCATAAACTACCCCCCTTCCCTTGGTATTGACGGAGTTATGTTTTATTGTCCAATATTTACGTTATTCCCAGATATAATGACTCTTTTATTCAGTTGTATGTATTTCAAATGATTTTCCAGCATGGAGAGTGGTTTGTAAATGCAAAATTCAATGTTACTGAAAGTCATGAACTGTTTTATTTCATTCACTTCCCCAGACGAATATTTTCGTCTGACTTTCCCAACATTTCAGGAAACATGTACATCACTGACAGAGTAAGTCAGTCAGTAAATCCATACCGTTCTTCGTTTATCGTCATTTACATCAAGAAAACGAACGGAAGCAACATCTTGATCTGTCTCACAGGTCTGCCACAAATTCAGACAGAATGACGTGTTTAAAGTCTTTGTAGGTAGTTAGTTACAGTTTACTTCTTGGATATTACAGAGAGTACGCTATGGAAATTATGTCACTGGCAGACATATTGGGTGCATATCTGGTATGGCGTACTTTCTTTAGGGACATTCGGCAAGTACATCTATGTTTCTGCGACTGTATGTTGTGTATTGGACAGATGCAAGCAGAAATAACATCACATTTAAAGATGAAAGAATATTACTGGATTTTATGGCGAAAGAACTGTTATACAGAAAATATATCTCACTTTCACTGGTGTCGTGTACCATGCGAGAGATGCACGACAAGCACCGCGGGAGACCGCCACCACACAGCACAACCACTCGCCTGGCGCCTCTCGGTTCCATACACCAGCCTCCAGACGATGCTCACAAACTCAGACCACTTCCTGCTCTCAACCACTTTCTTCAGTTGGTTGTGTACGTCTGCTGATAGTGTGGACAGCCTAC